>NW_027142358.1:33091445-33691445 GCF_026170545.1 Melanerpes formicivorus | reverse complement strand
AAGTTCTACACAGAAGGAGAGATTGGCCACTGGGATGTGCTGCCCAGGGAGGTGGTGGAGTCACCATCACTGGAGGTGCTTAGGAAGAGACTGGCTGAGGCACTTGGTGCCATGGTTCAGTTGATCAGATGGTGCTGGGTGATAGGTTGGACTCGATCTCAAAGGTCTTTTCCAACCTGATTAATTCTATTCTATTGTGTGAGTTATCTCCATCCCTGCAGAGTAACATTGCTCACATGAGACACAAAAAAAGCTTCACTGCAACCAGGATACAGATTTTATCCATGCCTGCACCCGTGAAAGGTTTGGGATGAAATCAACCATTGGCTGAGCAGGGTCTCTGGTGAGACAGAAGCCAAAGATCCAGACCTCCTGAGAAACACCCCTGAGGGAAGAGGGCTCCTTAAACTTGCCTTCAGACTCTAAAGGTTTTCAAGATAACTATTCTTGGAGGTTTCATAGTATCATTCAGGGTTGGAAAGGACCACAAGGATCATCTAGTTCCAACCCCCCTGCCATGGGCAGGGACACCCCACACTAGATCATCCTGGCCACAGCCTCATCCAGCCTGGGCTTAAACACCTCCAGGGACGGGGCCTCAACCACCTCCCTGGACAACCCATTCCAGGGCTTCACCACTCTCATGGGGAAGAACTTCCTCCTCACCTCCAGCCTCAATCTCCCCACCTCCAGCTTCATTCCATTCCCCCTAGTCCTATCACTCCCTGAGATCCTGAGCAGTCCCTCCCCAGCCTTCCTGTAGCCCCCTTCAGGTACTGGAAGACCACAATTACCACATCTTTTGGAGGCATTTTCCACTACAGCAATGGCAGATCGCTTCAGAGCCCGGAGCTGTTGCTGCTATTTCAGGGCCCCTTTTTTGAGCTCAGAACTTGGATCAAGGAGCTTAGACAGGCTGCTCAAAGGAGTATTCCTCACAGCTCTTCCTTTCTTTTCTAATTCCAGCATCTCTTCCTAGACCACCACGTCCAAGTCTTATCACCAAATACACTTTGGCAGTGCAGCTCTTTCCACAGCACTGGCTTTTGGAGTTCATTGTGCCAGCAGCTTTGAAGGTCAGGCAGGTAATGTGCTCTGCACCCAACGATAACAACACAGAGCTCTCAATGTGCTGGGAGGATATTCACCAGACTCATCCTGCACAAGGCAGCATGGCTTCAAAGGAAGCAGTTCCCAGTTCTCCCTTGCTGGGTAGGTCACCCAAGGGCAGTGCTCTCAGCCTTGAACTTAAATCCTCCGTGCTGCACGCAGCCCACTCCATTTTCTCTAACAACAGGGGGTTAGCAAAGCAGCTTGTAAATCAAAAACTAATCATGAAATGGAGCCAGCTTTTAGAGCAGCATTCAATGGCAGGCAGCCTTCCACCCTGCATGAGGGCTGAGCGCCGGCTGCCCTTTCACCCTGCGATCCTCTAATACCTTTGGCTAAGTACCAGCACTTAGCAAGAAGTTTGGTCACTGCCCTCAGCACGGGGAGCGGCTCCAAAGCTGCTATCCTCACAGCTTCAAAGGCTATTTAAACGCTGCCACAAGGAACGTTCCCTCTCTTCCTTGTCTTTCCTTTCCCCACTCATGCTCCTAGCAGGAAAGCCAGTATTTCACCCCGGAGCCCATTAAGATGCAATCAATTTTAACTGGGTATGTTCCGAGTGAGCATAAATACTTCTCATAAAGGAAGTGAGTAAATGTGAGGGATACAGATTAATAATAGGAAGAAAGTGAATTATATCCCAAACAGCTGCAAATTAAACTTTCCCCTGGCAAGCACAAGAGAATTCCGAAGGTCCCTTGGCCTCCAAGCACACACAAATCAAAGAGGAAGAGGGGTTTTTCAAACAGGGCATAAAGAACCACTTAGCACAGCAAGACTTTGAACTCCAGCATGCCATCAGCTTGCAACATTCCTCAGCAAAAATCAAACCAAAAAACCCCAGCCAAAACCAACCAGCAGAAATCATTAGAAACCCCCCAAAAGCCCCACCTCCAACGTTTTGCTATTAGATACTCCCTGGTGGGCCTTCACCTCCAACACCTCGTGGAGTTCTACACATCCCACAGTGATGCACACATTCCTCTGGGTAGAGCTGGGTTCATTCGCTCCTGAAGCTAGAATGCCCTGGCAGCAGGCACTGTGGCTGTTTTGGTCTCTCTCTCTCCTTCACAGTATCACAATATCACTTAGGTTGGAAATGACCTCGAGGATCATCAAGTCCAACCTATCAACACAGACCCCATGACTAGACCATGGCACCAAGTGCCACGTCCAATCTCCCCTTGAACGCCTCCAGGGTCGATGACTCAACCACCTCCCTGGGCAACCCGTTCCAATGCCGAATGACTCGCTCGGTGAAGAACTTCCTCCTCACCTCGAGTCTAAACCTCCCCTGGCGCAGCTTGAGACTGTGTCCCCTTGTTCTGGTGCTGGTTGCCTGGGAGAAGAGGCCAACCCCTTCCTGGCTACAACCACCTTTCAGGTAGTTGTAGAGGGCAATGAGGTCCTTGAAAGCAGCTAGAACATTGCTGTAGGTTGCTAGCTGCAATTAGGAGTTGTGCCCGTTTGAGGCGGTGCCTTTAACAAAGGGATACTGTGGCCGAATGATGGTAAACGAAAGATGGATCTAAACTAATTTCATTGGTGGAGAGGCAGAAGCACTGCCTTAAGTTCGATTCCCAGTGGGACTAGTCTCAGTCTTGCTTTGTCCCCTTGCAGCTCACAGCTTTCTGGGCTTTCAGCCAGGCTTGACCTTGAAACTGATAAACTGCAAGGCCTGTATTAACTGCTTTCCAATTAACAACTGCTTTTTCTTCTCCTCTCTTTCTAACCCTCTCTGGGGAAAAGGGGAGAGAAGGGGGATAGAGGGGTGGGGAACCCCCCGCAGCAGAGGAGGGAACTCTCATTTCTGTGCTACTTTGTTGTATATTTCTGTATATATTGTAAATACTGTAAATTCTGTACATAAACCTGCTTTAAGTTTGATTCCCAGTGGGACTAGTCTCAGTCTTTCTTCCCCTCCTTCGGTGGCTTACAGCTCACAGCTTTCTGGGCTTTCGGCCAGGCTTGACCTTGAAGCAGATAAAGCGTGAGGCCTCTTCTAACATTCTAACACATAACTGCTTTTTAATTAACAGTTTCTCTTTTTCTCTCTTTCTAACCCTCTCTGGGGAAAGGGGGAGAGAAGGGGGAGCAGGGGTGGGGAACCCCCCTCAGCAGAGGAGGGAGCCCTCATTTCTGTGTGTTGTGTATTTCTGTATATATTGTAAATACTGCAAATACTGCAAATTCTGTCTATATTTCCCTGCATTCCCTAAACTGCTTTGTTAATATACAGCACTCACTCCTTTGCTAATCCGGCTGTGCATTTTTTTTCCCTTTCAATTTTCTTCCCTCTAGTCACAGGGGGGGAAAGGGCCCCGCCTTTCCCCCAACCCTATGACAGGAGTTCATAGAATCCTTTCAAGCACCTCCAAGATCATCAAGCCCAAACACCAACGCATCACTGCCAAGTCCACCCCTACGCTGTGTTCCTCAGCGCCACATCCGTGTCCTCTAAAGACCTGCTGTGGTGAGGCTCCACCACTGCCCTGGGCAGCCTGCTCCAGGCCTTGACAGCCCTGCTGGGGAAGAAGTTGTTCCTTATGCCCAACCTAAATGTCCCCTGGTGCAACTTGAGGCCATTTCCTCTTGTCCTGTTCTTTGTACTCGGGAGAAGAAACCAAGTCCCACCTCACTCCAAACTCCTTTCTCCCCTCAGCCTCCTTTTCTGCAGGTTAAACACCGCTGCTTCCCTCTGCACTGCTCACCAGCCCTGCTCTCCAAACCTTTCACCAGCTTCTCTGCCCTGCTATGCACATGCTGCAGCACCTCAGTGTCCTTCTTGCAGTGAGTGGCCCCAAACTGATCCCAGGACCTGAGGTGTGGCCTCACCAGTGCTGAGGACAGGGGGATGATTTCTCTTGTCCTGCAGGCCACATTTTTCCTGATCCAAGCCAGGACACTGTTCGCCTTTTGAGACCCAAGAACACCCTGGGTCATCTTCAGCTGGTGGTCAACCATCATCCCCAGGTCCTTTTCTGCTGGGCAGCCTTCCAACCACTCTTCCCCAGGCCTGGAGTGGTCATGGGGTTGTTGTGATCCCTGTTGGTAAGTGAGGTGAAGCAAGGCCTCACTTTAGGGAAATGATGACATTTACATCCCAATCACAGGGCCACCTTACCTACCCCTTCCACTGACACACAGCTGCAGTGCACAGTGAGAGGAGCTGCATTTCACTTGGATTTATTCAGGCAGCAGCACCTGGATTACCTGTACTAAAGCAGGCTGCTCTGCTGTGCTTCTGCAGGCAGTGGAGACCTCATTCTTATGGGCAGTGGTGTCCACAGCACCTTACATCTATTTATTTACCTTTCCCCTACCTTTGCCCTGTAGTCTTCTCTCTGTACTTCAAAAACCTGGAGACTTTTAATACAGGTTGCTATTGATTTTTGCCCACACTTCTAACAATCTCCATTCATCATTTCTAATGCAGCTGTATCTTCCCGTGGCAAGGGCTGGCCACTGAGGGGATGGGGCTGTCACGCTTGGGTAGCTGCCTTGGTTTCCTTGGGCTTTGAATCCCTTCTGGTGTCACACTGGTGTTTTCACCTCACTTGAGGGGACAGTGTGGCTCCTCAAACACTTTGTCAAACTGCTCCTAAGGTTTTACAATCCCAGTCATGATGCTGCTCACAAAGGTGCTCTAAGGGCACGTTTCAGTTACTTAACAGCTATGAGAGGGTTTACACTAACTGGCACCAAACTGTGACGCCACACATCTCTAGCTGGCTGTGGAACAGGCTCCCCGGGGAGATGGGTGAGTCTCCACCTCAGGAGAGGTTGAAAAGATGAAGCACTGTGGTGCTAAGGGACATGGTTTAGCAGCTGACTTGGTAGAGATACATAATGGTTGGACTGGATGATCTGGCATTTAACAAGTCCAAGTGCCAGGGGCTGCACTTTGGCCACAGCAACCCCATGCAGTCCTACAGGCTGGGGTCAGAGTGGCTGAGAGCAGCCAGGCAGAGAGAGACCTGGGGGTGCTGGTGGACAGCAGCTGTGCTGACGAGCCAGCAGTGTGCCCAGGTGGCCAAGAGGGCCAATGGCATCCTGGCCTGCAGCAGGAACAGTGTGGCCAGCAGGAGCAGGGAAGTTCTTGTGCCCTGTGCTCAGCACTGGTTAGGCCACACCTTGAGTCCTGTGTCCAGTTCTGGGCTCCTCAATTTAAGAAAGACATTGAGACTCTTGAACATGTCCAGAGAAGGGCAATGAGGCTGGGGAGGGGTCTGGAGCACAGCCCTGTGAGGAGAGGCTGAGGGAGCTGGGGTTGCTTAGCCTGGAGAGGAGGAGGCTCAGGGGAGACCTTATTGCTCTCTACAGCTTCTTGAAGGGAGGTTGTATCCAGATGAGGGTTGGTCTGTTCTCCCAGGCAACCAGCACCAGAACAAGAGGACACAGTCTCAAGCTGTGCCAGGGGAGGTTTAGGCTGGAGGTGAGGAGGAAGTTCTTCACAGAGAGAGTTGTTAGCCATTGGAATGTGCTGCCCAGGGAGGTGGTGGAGTCATTTCCCTGGAGGGGTTCAAGAGGGGATTGGACGTGGCACTTGGTGCCATGGTTTGTTAGGTATTAGGTAATAGGTTGGACTTGATGATCTCTGAGCTCTTTTCCATGATCTTACAGGTCTTCTCCAACTGAAACTAGTCTAGGATTCTACAATCATAGAATCATAGAATTGTTAAGGATGGAAGGGACCTCAAGGATCATCCAGTCCCAACCCCCCTGCCATGGGCAGGGACACCTCACACCACAGCAGGTTGCTCACAGCCACATCCAGCCTGGCCTTAAAAGCCTCCATGATATGACCATAACCTTAATCTTTAAATAGCAATGTAGTAATGTGGGGAAGCATCTGCTCTGGCTCCCACAAGCAGCAGCAGAGTAAGAGGCACCTGCCATCAAAGAAGGCAGATGTATTTTCCACTTAAGAGCTTCCACAGGCACAAAACTCTGAATATCTTCTCTACAGCTATCTCCTAAAACCCCCAAACCAACCTGACCAGCACAAGCAAAAACTGTGGTGGTAGGAGAATGTCTTTGCTGCAAGAGCAGTCAGGGATCAGAAGAGGCTGCCCAGGCAGGTTTGGAGTCACCCTTCCTGGAGGGGTTCAGCAAACACATGGACATGGCACCTGGGGACATAGTTTAAAGGCCATGGTGCTGTTGGGTTGAAATTTGGGCTCCATAATCTTTTCTGAGTAAAACAGTTCTGTGTTTTTCTTCAGTGGCCTCAAGCTGCACTGGAGGAGGTCATGAGTCTGTGATCACCAATGTCAGTTGTTTGTTCATCCACAAAAGCCTGCTGAAGGCTGTGTACAACAATGAACCCTGTGCTGGCCGAGGGTATTCACACACCCCGAGAAGCAGGAAGGTTACAGCCACTTTCCAACCTATTCAGCCAGCCTGAGCACTCTTGGATTTTCCAATTCTCAGTCTCATCTAACACTAGGGTTTATATTTTGACTTGAGCTGGAAGAGCATTCTCTCCTCTGCTAATTCCCTGATGTCTTTGATGGGATGAAGCAGGAAAGGGCAAGAAGCTTATCTCCACTCCAAGCTTTTCTATTTTCCTGCCTTTCTGGGGGTTTAACCTAACTGATAGGAGTCACACACACAAAAAAATTGGACCAGCATCTAGAACTAAACTGTGAAGGGCTTCTCCAGTTGTCACACTGCTCCCTCTGCTCTAATGCTTATCAGAGCTAACAGGAATGGGACAAAAAGCTTCAGGGCAATGTCCAGCTGTGAAATGAAAAGGACAGTGCAAATCAGGACTGAAGTGAGAGGAAAGAGTTGTCTGCAATGTGTTTTCATGTTTGCCAGCACAGCATGCACAAGACATGAGCTACTTCACAAGGCAGAAGACAGAACTAGCAGCCAAAAGGAAGATCTGAAATGACAACCTGGACTGCTCTGACCTCTGCTTGAATTGGCTGCAGGGAGAGGAATCTTCACCAGGAGGTGAAAACATCTCATGAACACCCTGTGCAGGTGCAAATTTGCACTCACATCTATCTTTTCCTGGACAAATGGATAATCACTCCATAAATACACTACAACAAACAAAGGTAGCCCTTAGTTAAGTGAAATGAAGTCTTAAACTACTTTGGGCACAGAGTGAGAAGGTTCCCTGCTGATTTCCACAGTCCTTCACAATCCTAGCAACTCAACTCTTCCCAGCTCAGCTCAAACCCAGGACACATCTTCCCTCAGCTGAACCACAACCACTCCCAGCCACAAGCTCAAGTGAGGGTCAACCTGTCCATGTTACAATTGCCTTTTCAGAGAATCACAGGATGGTAGGGGTTGGAAAGGACCTCTGCAGATCAAGTCCACCCCCCCTGCTAAGGCAAGTCACACAGCAACAAGTCCAAGTGGGTTCTGAATGCCTCCAGAGCTGGAGATGCCACAACCTCTCTTGGCAACCTGCTCCAGGGCTGCCACCCTTAAAAACATTCATCCTCCTCTTCAGATGGACCTTCTTATGGTCAACTTTGAGCTTGTTACTCCTTGTCCTGTCACTGGGCATCACTGAAAATAGCCTGGTCCCATCCCTTCAAGTATTTAGAAACATTGATGAGATCCTCCTTCAGTTTTCTCAGCCCTGTGAGGAGAGGCTGAAGGAGCTGGGGTTGCTTAGCCTGGAGAAGAGGAGGCTCAGGGGAGAACTTATTGCTGTGTCCAACTGCCTGAAGGGAGGTTGTAGCCAGGTGGGGGTTGGTCTCTTCTCCCAGGCAAGCAGCACCAGAACAAGAGGACACAGTCTCAAGCTGTGCCAGGGGAGGTTTAGGCTGGAGGTGAGGAGAAAGTTCTTCCCAGAAAGAGTAATTTGTCTTTGGGATGTGCTGCCCAGGAAGGTGGTGGAGTCCCTGTCCCTGGAGATGTTCAAGAAAGGATTGGATGTGGCACTTGGAGCCATGGTTCAGTTGTCAGGAGGTGCTGGGTGATAGGTTGGACTTGATCTCTGAGCTCTTTTCCAGCCTTATTGATTCTGTGAGCCTTACACAGTGAAGAAGCTCCTCCTCGTGTGGAGGTGGAACCTCCTGACCCCCTACCAGGTGCTTTTTCACACAGCCATTCAACCTGACAATGAGCACAGATCTTGCCAGGGACTGTAAGGAGCTAACCCCCAGCCAGGCAGCACACAGTCCAAACTCAGGTATGTCATTCATTTATTTGTCACTCAACTGTGCCACAGCACATTGCCACAGTAAAACTCCTCCTAACTTTCACTGTGCTGCCAGCTGGGTGAAATTGCCCTTGGGGCTGAAAGGAAAAGAAAGCAACAGAAAGCAAGGCAACTCCCATTCCCCATCTGCCTGCAGAATGAGGGACTGAGGAAATAATTTCAAATCAATTTAAAAAGAATGAGGCATCAAGATGTAGCTGCTTCAGCTCTATCAAACTCAATTAACAGCTCATGGCTGAAAAGTTTCTCTCCCCCCCACCCCCCTCTAACATTTATCTCACTGTATCACAGTACCTTAGAGGTTGGAAGGGACCTGCAGAGATCATCCAGTCCAAGCCCCCTGCCAGAGCAGCATCACCCAGGGCAGTCTGCTCAGGAGTGCATCCAGGCTGGGGTTTGAATGTGTCCAGAGGACACTCCACAGCCCCACTGGGCAGCCTGCTCCAGGGCTCCAGCACCCTCACAGCTTTTCTCCTCATGTTGAGGTGAACTCTTCTATCATTCAAACTTGTAACCATTGTTTCCTGTCTTATTATTGCATACCACCAAAAAGAGCTTGGTCCCCTCCACTTGACACCCCCCATGCAGACATTTATAGCCAGATCAGTTCCCTCCCTCAGCCTTCTCCTCTCCAGACTAAGCAGCCCCAGGGCTCTCAGTCTCTCTCCACAGGGGAGATGCTCAAGTCCCCTAAGCATCCTCCTGGCTCTCTGTTGGGCTCTCTCCAGCAGGGCTCTGTCTCTCTTGAACTGGGGAGCCCCAAAACTGGACACAATATTCCAGGTGTGCTCACAGCAGGACTAAAGCTGATGAGCACACTTGTTGTGAGGCACCTCTGGCCCTCTTGGCTTCAATGGCTGCCTCAACATGAGGAAAAACTTCTTTGTAGCAAGGCTGACAGAGTGCTGCAGCAGGCTGCCAGAGAGGTTGTGGAGTATCCTCTGGAGACTTTCTCAACCTGCCTGGATGCATTCCTGGGTGATCTGCCCTGGGTGATCCTCCTTTGCAGGAAGATTGGACTTGATGATTTCCAGAGGTCCCTTCCAACCCTAACATTCTGTGTTCAACGAGGCTCTGCACATGGGTCTGGCCAATCCCCACTATCAATGCAAACTGGGGGGATGAAGAGCAGCCCTGGGGAGGAGGATTTGGGGGTGCTGGTGAGTAAAAAGCTGGATGTGAGTTGGCACTGTGCACTCCCAGCCCAGAAACAGCCATGTCCTGGGCTAACCCCCAGCAGTGTGGGCAGCAGGTGGAGGGGATTATGCCCCTTTGCTCTGCTGGGACCCCACCTGCAGTGCTGGGGCCAGCTCTGGAGGCCTCAGCACAGGAGAGACAAGGACCTATGGGAGTGGGGCCAGAGGAGACCATGACAGTAATGCAAGCCCTCTGCTGTGAGGCCAGGATGAGAGTGCTGAGGTTGTTCAGCCTGGAGAAAGCTCTGTGGACACCTTCTTCCTTATGGCCTTTCACTACTGAAAGGGGTTGATCAGATAGCTGGGGACAGAGTTTTGAGCAGGACCTGTTGTGACAGGACAAGGGGGGATGGTTTGAACTAAAAGAGGGAGATTTGGACTGGAGAGAAGGTAAAAAATTGTTCCACTGAAGGTGGTGAGATGCTGGCCTAGGCTGCCCAGAGAGCTGGGGGAAGCCCCATCCCTGGATCCACTGCAGGTCAGGTTGGTTTGGGCTCAGAGCAACTGGCTCTAGGTCCCCTGCTGGCTCCAGGGGAGGTCACAGAATCACCAAAGTTGGAAGAGACCTCAGAGATCATCAAGTCCAAGCTGTCACCACAGACCTCATGACTAAACCATGGCTCCAAGTGCCACATCCAATCCCCTCTTGAACAACTCCAGGGATGGGGACTCCACCACCTCCCTGGGCAGCACATCCCAATGGCTAACAACTCTCTCTGGGAAGAACTTTCTCCTCACCTCAAGCCTACACTTCCCCTGGCACAGCTTGAAACTGGGTCCTCTTGTTCTGGTGCTGGCTGCCTGGGAGAAGAGTCCAAGCCCTTCCTGGCTGCAGCCTCCCTTCAGGTAGTTGTAGACAGCCTCCTCTTCTCCAGGCTAAGCAACCCCAGCTCCCTCAGCCTCTCCTCATAGGGTCTCACGAGATGAGCTTGAAAGGCCCCTTCCAGCCCCAAGGGTTCTGTGCTGGCTGCTGCATGCACTGCTTGGACATGTGCTCTTCTGAAGAGGAGCCATTTTGCAGTCCATTTATCAGGTGTTTCTGTTTTTCTTTTCTGAACTAACACTGGCAGTATCCCTCAGGCCCACCTTCAAGCTACAAGATGAAGAGCAGCAGCATCCTTCCCTTTGAGCTCCTCTGAGCCACAGATGCTTTCAAGCAGGGCGTGCTGCTGGAGAGGCAGGGGGAGTGAATGCAAATGTTGACAACTCATCCTAAAGATAAATAGTTCCTCGAGGCTGAGATTAATTAAGCACCTGGAGGGGCATCTCAGAGCCCCTGCCTGCCTGAGGGACTATGCTTCCACGAGCAGCATAGCTTTGTGAGGCTTCAAGAGGAGCACTCATGCTTTACAGAAGCATGAAACCAGCTCCATATGGTAGCTTTGCAAAGTTAACGTGTTGGTACATCACCAGCTGATGAAACTGATGTTGCTTGAGCTGGACTTGAAAGGGCTTTAATAACCCACAGCAGTTGTCCCTAAACACCTCCTGCCAGGCACACAGACACTTGAGAGGGCACACAGCCTGGGGCTGCTGAGCCAACAACGTACCTCAGCTGTAACAGCTTCTGCTGCAGGAGCAGAACAAGGCAGGGGCCTTAGCATCCCCAGCCCCAAAAGGCAGTGTGTCATTACTGACACTGTGTGGACAAGACACAAGAGTCTCTTCTTTCAAGGCTCTTGCTTTCACAGGAGAAGGGGGAGATACCAGGTCTGAAGCACATTCCTTCATGGGTAAACCAAGGCAAGGAAGGACAAGAGGCTAATGGCTTTGAGGTCACTTTCCTTACATATATCATAGAATCAACAAGGTTGGAAAAGACCTCAGAGATCATCAAGTCCAACCTCTCACCACAGACCTTACAACTACTAAACCATGGCACCAAGTGCCACATCCAATCTCCTCTTGAACACCCCCAGGGATGGGGACTCCACCACCTCCCTGGGCAGCACATCCCAAGGGCCAATTACTCTTTCCGGGAAGAACTTTCTCCTCACCTCCAGCCTAAACTTGCCCTGGCACAGCTTGAGGCTGTGTCCTCTTGTTCTGGTGCCGGGTGCCTGGGAGAAGAGACCAACCCCTTCCTGGCTACAACCTCTCTTCAGGGAGTTGTAGACAGCAAGAAGGTCTCCCCTCTCTTCTCCAGGCTAAGCAACCCCAGCTCCCTCAGCCTCTCCTCACAGGGCTGTGCTCCAGACCCCTCCCCAACCTCGTTGCCCTTCTCTGGACATGTTCAAGACTCTCAATGTCCTTCTTAAATATGAACAGCAACATCCTACCGAGGGCATAAGATCCTACTGACAAACTGTCCTGAAATGCTGAAAGCAGCCTTCATGTGTTGTGAATATGACAGGAAACCTCCCCCCAGACTACTGACAAACTGGCTGTTACTCATCTGCTGTAGGAAACAAAACAAGAGCCCCAAACTCTTTTTCTTTCCCACAGAAGAGCAAGTGAGAGCATGTGGACATCACATGATAAACATAGTATCACAGTATCAGTCAGGTTTGGAAGGGACCACAAGGATCATCCAGTTCCAACCCCCCTGCCATGGGCAGGGACACCCCACACTAGATCAGCCTGGCCAGAGCCTCATCCAGCCTGGGCTTAAACACCTCCAGGGATGGGGCCTCAACCACCTCCCTGGACAACCCATTCCAGGGCTTCACCACTCTCATGGGGAAGAACTTCCTCCTCACCTCCAGCCTCAATCTCCCCACCTCCAGCTTCACTCCATTCCCCCTAGTCCTATCACTGCCTGAGATCCTGAGCAGTCCCTCCCCAGCCTTCCTGTAGCCCCCTTCAGATACTGGAAGGCCACAATGAGGTCACCTGGGAGCCTTCTTTTCTCCAGACTGAACAGCCCCAACTCCTTCAGTCTGTCCTCACAGGAGAGGTGCTCCAGCCCTCTGCTCATCCTCCTGGCCCTTCTCTGGACACCTTCCAGCACCTCCAGATCCCTCTTGTAATAGGGGCTCCAGAACTGGAGGCAGTACTCCAGGTGGAGTCACACCAGAGCATTTCAAAGAACCACAGAATTCCTTCAGTTGGAAAAGCCCTCTAAACTTCAACTTCACCTTCAACTTCACTCCCAACCTTCAACTTCATGCCACCATGGCCATCAAACTATGTCCCACAGCGCCACATCCACACACTTCTTGAACACCTTCAGGCATGGTGACTCCACCACCTCCCTGAGCAGCCTGTTGCAGTCCCTGGACCACTCTTCCATCAAAGATTTTTTTTCCTCATCTCCAACCTAGAGCTCCCCTGGTACAATTTCAGACCAATTCTTCTCATTCTATCACTTGGTTGTCTTCTGTTTCTTCTTTGATTTGGCAGCTTCTGACCATCATGTCAGAGTTGACAGAAAACCTCATTTGATTGTAACCCTGAAAACCAAACATTTCCAATTTTGCCTCAAATGCATGGCTAGAAGGACTGGAAAGAGACTCAGGGTTCTTGCTTTCAACAGAGAGATGCAAGAGGTCTGACTCTTGCAGAGTCCAACAGGATGTCAGGAGTCCAACAGGATGGCATTCAACAAGTCCAAGTGCCAGGGGCTGCACTTTGGCCACAGCAACCACAGGCAGAGCTACAGGCTGGGGTCAGAGTGGCTGAGAGCAGCCAGACAGAGAGGGACCTGGGGGTGCTGATTGACAGCCACCTAAATATGAGCCAGAAGTGTGCCCAGGTGGCCAAGAGGGCCAATGGCATCCTGGCCTGCATCAGGAAGAGTGTGGCCAGCAGGAGCAGGGAGGTCATTGTGCCCCTGTACACTGCACTGGTTAGGCCACACCTTGAGTCCTGTGTCCAGTTCTGGGCCCCTCAGTTTAGGAAGGACATCAAAACACTTGAAGGTGTCCAGAGAAGGGCAACAAAACTGGGGAGAGGCCTTGAGCACAGCCCTGTGAGGAGAGGCTGAGGGAGCTGGGGTTGCTTAGCCTGGAGAAGAGGAGGCTCAGGGGAGACCTCATTGCTCTCTACAACTACATTATTGATTCTGTGATTGAGTCCAATATGGATAGAGAGGGCTCAGGTTCTTGACTAATTCCCCCAAAACATTTCTGAGCAGCATTAAATGAATAAATGAAAGTACAAAAACCCACATGATGGGAAATGGGTTTGAGTTAGAGCTGTCTGCAAGTGCCAGGCTTGCAGTCAGCCAGCACTGGCTTTAATAAAGACCCATCCTCAACAGTGCTTCAAATAAGAGAACAGCAATTGTGTTCAAAGTGATTTAAGAGTAACTGTGCTGGGTAGGTTCAGGTGGGGCTATTTTGGATCACCTAGAAAACTCCTCATGCAGCAAAGCAGCTGGCACTGAAATCCCTTTACATTGCTAAGGGAGTGCTGGCAGTCCTCCTTTGGCAACTTTTGCTCCCATTTTCCTCTCTAAAGATGGAATTACTGTTTAACTGAGAATAATGAGCTGGAAATCAGCAGCTGAGAGACTTCTACAAATCAAACAAGCAGCAGCTAATACAATGCAAGATGCTATGTAAAGTCAGCTGGGTGTTTTTCACTTGAACCTGTCAAACTGCCAGGCCAACAGGCCATCAAACCCTCTGCAATTCCCAAGCAAGTGCTTAATCATGTAGAACACAATCATTTTGGTTGTACAAGACCTTCAAGATCAGGGAATCCAACCAGGAATTCAGCAGGGCAAAATCCATCACTAGCCCACATACCTCAGAACCACACCTGCATGGCTTTTAAGGGGGGCAGACTCCACCACTCTCCCAGGCAGCTTGTTCCAGGGCTGGACAATCCTATTGTGGAAGAAATTGTTCCTCATGTTCAACCTAAACATCCCCTGGCACAACTTCAACAACTGGAAACAGACTCAGGGTTCTTGCTTTCAAGAAAGGGATGCAGGAGGTCTGAGCTTCCTCCTGTCACTTGTTGCTGGAAAAAAGATCAATCCACTTCACTCCAACCTCCTCTCAGGGAGTTGTGGAGAGCAATGACTTCTCCCCTCAGCCTCCTCTTCTCTAAGCTAAACCTCCCCAGTTTCCTCACCAGACCTATTCTCCAGACCTTTCACAAGCATCATTGGTCTTCTCTAGACACACTCCAGCCCCTCAATGCCCTTCTTGGAATGGGGGGCCCCAAACCAAACCCAGTATTTCCCCAGGGGAAGGAGCTGCATGTAAGTGTCATCATGGAAGGTCCTAGAACTGCAAGGATCTTCAGTGAGAATGATTTCAATGGCAATTCTCCCTCTCTCTCTTTTGATTCAGTACTTTAGCCTCTCACCTACCTCAGGAGTAACAAAATGCTTTGCTCTGATTTGTAATGAAAGGGAAAGAGAAATATTTCATAGAGTTAGAGAATGGTTGGGGTTGGAAGGGACCTTTGAGATCATCTAGTTTCACGTCTCCTCAGCATGGGCCAGGAGAGCAGGCTGCTCAAGACCTCATCCACCCTGGCCTTGAACATCTCCATGGAGGGGGCATCCACAGCCTCCCTGGACAGCCTGTTCCAGTGCCTCACCACCCTCACTGGAAAGAATTTCTTCCTACTATCCAGTCTAAATCTACCTTCTTCAAGCTTTATTCCCTCTCATCCTATCACATTTTCTTTTGTCCTCTCAATCCAGAGCAAAAACTTCTCTGCAAGTCCCTTAAATGTCACAGCCACAAGGTCTGCAAAGTCCAAAGCTATTGTGTGGAACACCTGAAAGTCCTCCTGGGACATCCCTGCTAATGTAAGACACCAGAAGCTTGTCTCTCTAAATGAGCTCCTGAATGCAGAGGTGTTGAAGAGTACTTTGAGTCCTGTGTCCAGTTCTGGGCCCCTCGGTTTAAGAAGGACATCGAAACACTTGAATGTGTCCAGAGAAGGGCAACAATGCTGGGGAGAGGCCTGGAGCACAGCCCTGTGAGGAGAGGCTGAGGGAGCTGGGGTTGCTTAGCCTGGAGAAGAGGAGGCTCAGGGAAGACCTCATTGGCCTCTACAACTACCTGAGGGGTGGTTGTAGCCAGGAAGGGGTTGGTCTCTTCTCCCAGCCAACCAGCACCAGAACAAGGGGACACAGTCTCAAGCTGCGCCAGGGGAGGTTTAGACTCGAGGTGAGGAGGAAGTTCTTCACTGAGCGAGTCATTTGGCATTGGAACGGGTTGCCCAGGGAGGTGGTGGAGCCCCCATCCCTGGAGGTGTTCAAGAGGGGATTGGATGTGGCACTTGGTGCCATGGTCTAGTCATGAGGTCTGTGGTGACAGGTTGGACTCAATGATCCTCGAGGTCGTTTCCAACCTAAGTTATACTGTGATACTGTGAAAGTTTAGATACAGCAGGAGCCACCATCTTCAGAGATTTCCAGGAACTGCAGTTTAATACATCTCAATATTATACCAAATCCTAACAAGTTAGAATAGAATAGAACAGAATAGAATAGACCAGGTTGAAAGAGACCTTCAAGATCATTGTGTCCAACCCATCAACCAATCCAACCCACCTAATCAACTAACCCATGGCACCAAGCACCCCATCAAGCCTCCTCCTGAACACCTCCAGTGATGGTGACTCCACCACTTCCCAGGCAGCCCATTCCAATGGGCAATCACTCTCTCTGTGTAGAACTTCTTCCTAACATCTGAAGGAAAAGACATGAACCCAGCCTCCTTAGGGCTGTTGGTGAAAGAGGAAAGCAAACAGCAGTCAGGCAAGTACTACACTGCCTCAGTGAGTTTTTTTCTTCACCTTAATGATCAACATAGGAGGCTGAAGAACATTATGCCCCCAAAGCTGCCAACAATTACCATACATTTGCATTACACACAAACCAGGCTGCTTGCTAATAAGGCAGACTTCAGCATATGCTCGGAATCAAAGTTAAGTAAATCTTAAAGGGATTGCTGGAGGTAATCTAGTCCAAGCCCCTCTTCAAAACAGGGAGGAATGACCTTAATTTCAGCTTCAACAGTTCATAATGTTGCCCAATATGTTCTTTCAGACCTGAAAGCTAAAGCAAGCACTTACCCCAAGGGTACTGGGAAAAAGCAACAACTGCTCCAGAAGACTCATTTCTAACAGGAGTGCACAGGGCTCTCATCCTATCACAAGCCCTGTGAGGAAAGGCTGAGGGAGCTGGGGTTGTTTAGCCTGGAGAAGAGGAGGCTCAGGGGAGACCTCATTGCCCTCTACAACTACCTGAAGGGTGGTTGTGGCCAGGAAGGGGTTGGTCTCTTCTCCCAGGCACCCAGCACCAGAACAAGGGCACACAGTCTCAAGCTGCACCAGGGGAAGTTTAGGCTGGAGGTGAGGAGAAAGTTCTTCACTGAGAGAGTTGTTAGGCATTGGAATGTGCTGCCCAGGGAGGTGGTGGAGTCCCCATCCCTGGAGGTGTTCAAGAGGAGATTGGATGTGGCACTTGGTGCCACGGTCTAGTCATGAAGTCTGTGGTGCCAGGTTGGACTCGATGATCCTCGAGGTCTCTTCCAACCTTGGTGATACTGTGATACAAGCCAACAATCCCAAGCAAAGTTCCAAATCTCATCCTGAAGAGAAGCTCCAATCATAAAAGGATAATAAATATTCTTCTTAAAGTCAACTCTAAGAAAAATGTTCACAGAATCACAGAATTGTCAGAGTTGGAAGGGACCTCAAGGATCAGCCAGTTCCAAACCCCTGCCATGGGCAGGGACACCTCACACTACAGCAGGTTGCTCACAGCCACATCCAGCCTGGCTGCAAACACCTCCAGGGATGATGCTTCCACCACCTCCCTGGGCAACCTGTCCCATTAGAGGTTGGAAGGGACCTCCAGATCCAGAGATCATCGAGTCTAACCTCCCTGTCAAAGCAGGATCACCTAGGGATAGAGACTCCACCACTGCCTTGGGCAGTCTGTTTCAGCCTTTGGCAACTGGGGAAGGAATTGGTTTAAAAACCTTTGTGGGGGAAGAAATCAGTCCTCATAGGACCGATAGGACTAGGGGGAATGGGATGAAGCTGGAGGTTGGGGAGATTCAGGCTGGAGGGGAGGAGGAAGTTCTTCCCCATGAGAGTGGTGAAGCCCTGGAATGGGTTGTCCAGGGAACTGGTCGAGGCCCTGTCCCTGGAGGTGTTTAAGCCCAGGCTGGCTGAGGCTGTGGCCAGGCTGATCTAGTGTGGGGTGTCCCTGCCCATGGCAGGGGGGTTGGAACTAGCTGATCCTTGTGGTCCCTTCCAACCCTGACTGATACTATGATACTATGCCCAACCTAAGTCTTCCCTGGTGCAATCTGAGGCCATTTGCTCTGGGAAGCAGAGCTGAGGACTAACAGCTCAGAAAAAGGCAAAATAAAGCTGATGGGGAGGATAAAAGTCAAAGAGATCAGCCCTGACTTAAGGTTTGTCTGATGATTTTTTCAAGAAGTCACAAAGAATCACTGAGGCCAAGCAAAACCTACTAAACATTTCCTTAAGAAAGGCACATTTCATCTCAAGTTCTTTGAAATTCCTTCCACTTCAAAGCCACAGAACTTGAACCACAGAATAATTAGAGAGAATAAAACCCAGACACCTACCCTGACCCTGGGAGCTACAGCAACACAACGCACAAAGGGAACCAGAGCAAGGGATGAATAACCACCTCTGGTAGCTGGAATAATGAGGAGGTTAAGGCAAAGCCAGGACTGAATTCCCCAGGGCTCTCTGGGCTGTGGGGGAAGCAGAGCTAATTCTGGAAGCTGAAACTGCTAAAGAGTGACCTCTGACAGAGGGATATGGGGAGCAACCTACAGGCTCCAAAACACAGAAAAGAATTAGGACACTCAACAGCTAACTACAGAGAGACTTCAAAGGGATTCCCCAGGGGACCTGCCTACATTTAGCTTACATCTAGGGCCAAACTCCAGCAGTTGCTCTATGACCTCTCCCCAGCACAGAAGGGGGATGAGGAAAAGGTGAGAAAATCAGAGGGCTGAAATGAAAACAAATGCAACAAAACTGCCAAACCAACACCAATGTAGGTCTTGAAGGTCTCTTCCAACCTGGTTTAGTCTATTCTATAAAGTAGACAAAACATACATGGCCCAGGGCAGGTGCAGCAGTCGCAATAACCTGGCAGGCAGTCCTTGGGAGCAAGAATCACAAGAGGAGCAGGGTCAGGAAGAACTCACATAAGAGCAGAAGCCCAAGCAGGAAGCCCCATCCTCAGCAAGCTTCCCCCTTTACACTGTGTGATGTTCATGGGGTGGGACACACCTAGAGCCAACTCAGGTCAGCTGTCCTGGCTGACTCCAAATGCTACCAGCCTGTAGCCCAGGGCTTGCCTGCAATTCTGTCCCAGCAAAACCAGGACAGGACCAATTCATCTTTCAGCTTGTTAAGTGGAGTGAGACACAAGAGGCATGAACAGTATCACAGAATCACCAAGGTTGGAAGAGACCTCAAAGATCATCAAGTCCAACCTCTCACCACAGACCCCACGACTAGACCATGGCACCAAGTGCCACATCCAATCCCCTCTTGAACACCCCCAGGGATGGGGACTCCACCACCTCCCTGGGCAGCACATCCCAATGATGAACGACTCGCTTGGTGAAGAACTTTCTCCTCACCTCCAGCCTAAACCTCCCCTGGCACAGCTTGAGACTGTGTCCTCTTGTTCTGGTGCTGGTTGCTAGAGAGAAGAGACCAACCCCTTCCTGGCTACAACCACCCTTCAGGTAGTTGTAGAGAGCAAGAAGGTCTCCCCTGAGCCTCCTCCTCTCCAGGCTAAACAACCCCAGCTCCCTCAGCCTCTCCTCACAGGGCTGTGTTCAAGGCCTCTCCCCAGCCTTGTTGCCCTTCTCTGGACACATTCAAGTGTCTCAATGTCCTTCCTAAACTGAGGGGCCCATAACTGGACACAGGACTCAAGGTATGGCCTAACCAGTGCAGAGTCCAGGGGCACAATGACCTCCCTGCTCCTGCTGGCCACGCAACAAGAATGAGCAAAGTGGTCAAAGTGCAAGGAGGAGGAAAGAACCAATGTGAGTGTGAGGAGCAAGAACTACCACAGAATTCTTTCAGTTGGAAGAGACCTCTAAGCTCATGGAGTCCAACCATCAACTCAAGGCCACCATGGCCATTAAACCATGTCCCCAGGTGCTGTGTCCACAGGCTTCTTGAGCACCTCCAGCAATGGAGACTCCACCACTTGCCTGGGCTGCCTCTTGCAATGCCTGACAACTCCTGCAGGAAAGGAACTTTCCCTTATCTCCAACCTAAACGTTCCCTGGCACAACTTCAAGCAATTTCTTCTCCTTCTATCACCTGATACTGGGGAGAAGAGACCAACACCCCCCCTCTCCACACAGCCTGCTTGAGAAGTTAGCTGGATCTCTCAGGTGCTGCTTTCCTCGGGGATGCCCTTTTCAACAACTCTTAATCACTCCAGAGGAAGATCATTTATCACAGAGCTGCTCTTTTAAACTTCACTTTGTTGTGACAGTGCCAAAACAAAAGGCCAAACAGAAACGCTCAGCAGTGCTTTTCAGGAGCAGTATTTGCCAGGTTGTTCACTGGGCTCATCAACCATCCTGGAAAAAGAGAAAGTGAATGCCTGGCAGCATGATTAGCATAATTAGTCTTCTGAAAGGAACTGATATACATTTGGGCTGAATTAGAACTTGGCATCAAATAATTAAGCAAAGATAAAATAATTATGACCTACAAGCTTCACAGAGAGAGAGAGTTCAGCGTTGTTTTCATCCCGCACACCTTCGGCGCCACAGCCACGGCCCCTCCGCTGAAGTGACACCACCAACAATGAGACACCTGGGCTAGGCACACAGAAAGCTCTGTCCTGAGGGGCAGTGAATCGAGGCTTCAATGAAAAACAGCACAGAAGGCTGTCAGAGCTCAGAGCTGCTGGCTGCTCCACTCCCTCTCCAAAGGGACTCACCAAAGTGCAGCACAGAAGTGGTTGGAAGGGACCCCCTGGAGACCATCGAGTCCAAGCCCCCTGCTAAAGCAGGGGCACCCAAAGCAGGTTGCCCAGGGTCACAATATCAAGGCAGGTTTGGAATCTCTCCAGAGAAGGAGACTCCACAACCTCCCTGGGCAGCCTGCTCCAGGGCTCCAGCACCCTCACATCAAAGAAGTTTTCTCCTCATCTTCAGATGGAACCTGCTGGATTCCAGTATGTGC
The DNA here is from genome assembly GCF_026170545.1 of Melanerpes formicivorus. NCBI lineage: Eukaryota > Metazoa > Chordata > Aves > Piciformes > Picidae > Melanerpes > Melanerpes formicivorus. The sequence goes on along the minus strand of NW_027142358.1, from coordinate 33,670,829 downwards.
CCATTGTCCCTTGTCCTGTACTGGGCACCACTGAAAAACACTGGCCCCATCCTCTTGCCCCCCACCCTTTAGTTCTTGCTGAGCATTGATCAGATGCCCTCTCAATCTGCTCTTCTCCAGGTTCAACAGCCCCAGGTCTCTTAGCCTGCCAGAGCAGGATCACCTAGGGTAGGTCACACAGGAATGCATTCAGAGAGGTCTTGAAAGCCTCCAGAGTCAAAGACTCCACAACCTCTCTGGGCAGCCTGCTCCAGGGCTCACAGCAAACAGATTTTCTCCTCACATTCAGATGGAACTCCCTGGGTTCCAGTTTGTTCCCATTTCCCCTTGGCTAGTGACTGGACACTAATGAAAGGAGTCTGTCCCTCCTCAGATATTGATCAGCATTACAATCATGTTCACATCATCAGTTAGTATCATAGTATCAGTCAGGGTTGGAAGAGACCACAAGGATCAGCTAGTTCCAACCCCCCTGCCATGGGCAGGGACACCCCACACTAGATCAGCCTGGCCACAGCCTCATCCAGCCTGGGCTTAAACACCTCCAGGGACAGGGCCCCAACCACCTCCTTGGACAACCCATTCCAGGGCTTCACCACTCTCATGGGGAAGAACTTCCTCCTCACCTCCAGCTTCATTCCATTCCCCCTAGTCCTATCACTACCTGAGATCCTGAGCAGTCCCTCCCCAGCCTTCCTGTAGCCCCCTTCAGATCCTGGAAGGCCGCAATGAGGTCACCTTGGAGCCTTCTCTTCTCCAGACTGAACAGCCCCAACTCCTTCAGTCTGTCCTCACAGGAGAGGTGCTCCAGCCCTCTGCTCATCCTCCTGGCCCTTCTCTGGACACCTTCCAGCACCTCCAGATCCCTCTTGTCATAGGGGCTCCAGAACTGGAGGCAGTACTCCAGGTGGGGTCTCACCAGTTACCCATTCACATTATACACCCACAAACATTTTGGCTCTGTAAAGCAAGACAGCTCTCAGAAAGCCTCCAGAGCTGGTGAACAGCTGTGCTTTGTTCCAGCTAGACTTTTGTTATCCCTGTTTTTAATAGCATGAAGGATACCTTATATCCAATTTGACAACTCTCCACCTGGTTTACGTGCCAAACTTCAGATACTGATCAGCACTGAGAATATTCCCTCTCAGTTTGTTCTTGCCCCTTTGGTCTGAAGAGTTTACCACTGGTCCTTGAAACAGCTTCAGAGGGAAGGCCTTATCAGAGGAAGAAAATTATCACCATGTGCTGATGGCATAAATTAAAGGCAAATCTCAATCCAGAAGTTTGAGATTTGCTGCTTTACTTTAGCCAGGCTGTGTTTCCCCAGGCACTAGGATAAAATGCTGAATTCCATAGTAATGGAAACTGGTAAGGGGATAAATGAGAATCACAGAATCAATGAGGTTGGAAAAGAGCTCAGAGATCATCAAGTCCAACCTGTCACCCAACACCTCCTGACTAACTAAACCACGGCAACAAGTGCCACATCCAAGCCTGTTTTGAACACCTCCAGGGATGGGGACTCCACCACCTCCCTGGGCAGCACATCTCAGTGGCCAATTACTCTTTCCAGGAAGATCTTTCTCCTCACCTCCAGCCTAAACTTCCCCTGGCACAGCTTGAGACTGTGTCCTCTTGTTCTGGTGCTGGGTGCCTGGGAGAAGAGACCAACCCCCACCTGTCTACAACCTCCCTTCAGGGAGTTGTAGAGAGCAATGAGGTCACCCCTGAGCCTCCTCTTCTCCAGGCTAAGCAACCCCAGCTCCCTCAGCCTCTCCTCACCGGGCTGTGCTCAAGGCCTCTCCCCAGCCTCACTGCCCTTCTCTGGACATGTTCAAGTGTCTCAATGTCCTTCTTAACCTGAGGGTTTGTCCTCCCTAATTTTGGGGATCATTGGCCTTTGCATAACCCCACCATGAGGCTGCTGGAGCTAGGTGACAAGCCTGTGTTGGGACTTAGGAGTCTTAAAACTCTTTAATTTTTACCATTTAAAACATTTTTGAACACCCCCCCCAATGTTAAGACTCCCCCTGAGGGTGCAGCTGCAAGTTGGTTGCCCAAGCTGAAGGAGATTTGCATTTTGTCCTCAAATATAAAACACAGAACCCCAAAAGGTTCGGGCCAGGAGGATGATCAGAGTGCTGGAGCACTTCTCCTGTGAGGACAGACTGAAGGAGTTGGGGCTGTTCAGTCTGGAGAAGAGAAGGCTCCCAGGTGACCTCATTGTGGCCTTCCAGTATCTGAAGGGGGCTACAGGAAGGCTGGGGAGGGACTGCTCAGGATCTCAGGGAGTGATAGGACCCAGGGAGAATGGATCCAAGCTAGAGGAGGGGAGATTTAGATTAGATGTGATGAAGAAGTTTTTCCCCATGAGGGTGGTGAGAGCCTGGCACAGGTTGCCCAGGGAGGTGGTGGAAGCCTCCTGCCTGGAGGTGTTTGCAGCCAGGCTGGAGGTGGCTGTGAGCAACCTGCTGTGGTGTGAGGTGTCCCTGCCCATGGCAGGGGGGTTGGGACTGGCTGAGCCTTGAGGTCCCTTCCAACCCTGGCAATTCTGTGATCTCACAACAAGTTTCATGCAAAGTTCAACCCTCCTGGATTGCAGGGAACAAGAGGAAAAAGAAAAAGGGAGCTCAGTGTCCATCTTCTGTTAGTTAACAAAGAGTACCTCCTAAAATAAAGTGATATTTCAGCACAGTTCTGGCCATTACTACTATAGCATTGATCACTACAGTCACCTCCCACCCCCTGATGTAAAGCAGGCTCAAAATGGAGGAAATGGAATTATAGATTGGTTTGGGTTGGAAGGGATCTTAAAGATCATCCAGTTCCAACTCCCTTGCCATGTGCAGGGACACCTCTCATCAGCCCAGTGCAGTGTACAGGGGCAGAATGACCTCCCTGCTCCTGCTGGCCACACTGCTCCTGATGCAGGCCAGCATGCCATTGGCCCTCTTGGCTGCCTGGGCACACTGCAGGCTCCTGTTCAGCCTACCAGGTTGCTCAAGGCCTCATCCAGCCTGGCCTTGAGCACCTCCAGGGAGGGGGGATCCACGACCTCCCTGGGCAATCTGTTCCACTGTCTCACCACCCTCACTGTCAAGGGTTTCTTCCTCATTCTCCAGTCTCAGTCTCCCCTCTTCCAACTCAAAGCCACCTCCTCTCATTCTGTCACTACAAGCCCTTGTAAAAAGTCCCTCTCCAGCCTTCTTGTAGCCCCCTTCAGGTACTGGACGGTCACTAGAAGGTCTCCCTGGAGCCCTCTCTTCTCCAGGCTGAACAGCCCCATCTGACACAGCCTGTCCCCACAGGGGAGGCTCTCCAGCCCTCTGAACATCTTCATGGCCTCCTCAGGATCCACTCCCAACAATTCAATGTCCTTCTCATGCTGGGGGCACCACAACTGGATGCAGACTCTCCTATGCTTGCACTGCTGTGCTGCATGTGAGAAGGCAGCCACAGAGTATTGGTAGCAAAATGACATTCAGTGCTTCAAAATGAGCTGAAAGAAATAAACAGCTGAAACACACAGCTCTTCGTGGGCAAAGGTGAACTGACAGCCTGGGAATGTGAATGGGTTGAGTATGCTGATTTGGATAATTTATTCTGAATGCTCAAGCTGTCAGAGATGAGCTGTTGGGGAACTTTTCAATCACACACAGGAGGCTTTCCACCAAAAAAATAATAATATGAAAAGGTAAATCTCAAATGCACTTTGAAAAGGCCTCAGCATCACAGAGCAAAACCCCTGGTCACAGCAATGGCACCTGCCACAAACCCAAGTCCAGCCCCCAGTCCCTGTCAATTGAAATGCCTACACAGGTAACACCTGAGGTCTTGCCTGACCTGCTAATTACTCCTACAGGTTTTCACTAATGAGTGAAAAACACTCAATAGCTTGCAGCTGAATGTTTGCTTGTGGGGACTGGCACAGCCAGAAGTTGTCAGCACAAGAAAGGCTTCAGCAGCTACCCCCTGAGCCGAGACAGGACACGAGCACGCAAGCACAGACACTGCCATGGAAGCCAAAATGGCTTTGGTGACTACATACAAGAACCTACGGAGGTGCCATGAGACAGCTAAGGATGAAAATAAGAGGGGAAAAACCAAACCAAAACAAGGCTAACCACCAAAAGGAAAGCAAACTCTCGTCCCTTAAGGTAATTTCAGGACAGGTATTTCACCTCCCTTCAAGAGCACTGGCACCAGGGTAGGAGATTTTTCTAGACAGATGACAGCTCAGACCCATTTGAGATCATTCCAGCTCCATCACTTACTAACTGCATCTTTTATCCTTCAGAATGAACTAGTCAGTTTGTAAAGGGACAACTTCTTTTCTCCTCTATTTCCACTCAAAATTACCTCCTCTGGTTTTGGGATGTTTGTCTTTTCTCAGACATAGTTGAACAAGAAAAGGGGGAAAGGGAACTGCAAACACCTTGAGCAAAAGCTCTGCTTGAATCACAGAATGGGAGGGCTTGAAGGGGCCTCCAGAGATCATCAGGTCCAACCTCCCTGCCCAAGCAGGATCACTTAGGGCAGGCCCCACACGAAGACATCCAGGTTGGCTTTGAAAGTCTCCAGAGAAGGAGACTCCACAACCTCTCTGGGCAGCCTGCTCCAGGACTCTGTCTCTCTCACAGTAAAGAAGTCTCTCCTCAGCTGAGGTGGAACTTCCTGTGCTCTAGCTTATATCCTTCATTCCTTGTCCTCCTGCCAGGTGCCACTGAAAAGAGCCTGGCCCCCTCCTCTTAACACCCATCCCTCAGATATTTATGGACATTTATTGCATCCCCTCTCAGCCTTCTCTTCTCAAGACTAAACAGTCCCAGGCCTCTCAGTCTTTCTTCATAGGAGAGATGTTCAAGTCCTTTAATCAAGCACCCTCATGGCTCTTCGATGGACTCTCTCCAGCAGACCCCTGTCTTCCTTGAACTGGGGAACCCAAAACCAGACACAGTATTGGAGGTGTGGTCTCACCAGGGCAGAGTAGAGAGGGGAGGAGACCCTCCCTAGACCTGCTGGACACACTTTGACTAATGCACCTCAGGATCCCATTGTCCTTCTTGACCAGCAGGACACCCTGCTGTCCCACAGATAACTTACCAGTCCAGTAGATACTGGGCACTGCTGGGTCTGTGCTGGTGGCTAGAAGGGGAACAAGCAGCTCATCCATTTTACAGCTTCTTCAGGCTTTACACGCCTGTCCCCCACGGAAAGAAACCAAACCACGTGAGTGTGGATTTAAATCTGAGGTATAAAGCCAGCATTAGACACCAAATTGATTCATGACTTCACAATGAAATCACTAATACCAGCTCCTAACAATGTGCAATTTCAGAATGGAAATGAGCATGCATTTATAACCCCAAGCAATTGTCAGCTAAGCAGTGATCCTTCCCTGCACTGCTTTACATCTTGATTGGAACAACTGGAGGAGGTGAGCTGAGCAGCAACAGGTATGAGCCAGCTGCTCACATGAGGAATACCACGAGCACTAGGGACCAAACAAATATGCCATATTCTGTCTTGCTGAGAACGGTCATTAGCTGAGCACAAGAGAATTTCCTACCATCTTGTTCTTGTGCTCAACCTTTCCTCTGCTCAAATCTCGGCCTCCTTACCTGCCAAGACGCAGAAGGTGAGGCTGCACCTCAAATACTGAGTTCAGTTTTGGGCCACTCACTCCAAGAAGGGCACTGAGGGGCTGGAGAAAGGCAACAAAGCTGGGGAAGGGTCTGGAGAACAAGGCTGGTGAAGAGCAGCAGAGGAACCTGGGATTGTTTAGTCTGGAGAAGAGGAGGCTCAGGGGAAACCTCATTGCTCTCTCTCTACAACTCCCTGAAAGGAGGTTGGAGTAAGGTGGGGGTTGGTCTCTTCTCCCTGGTATCAGGCGACAGAATGAGAGAAAATGTCCTGAAATTGAGCCAGGGGAGGGTTAGGTTGGAGACAAGGAAACATTTCTTTCCTTCAAGAGTGGTCAGGCATTGGCACAGGCTGCCCAGGGAGGTGGTGGAGTCACCATCCCTGGAGGTGTTGAAGAAACCTGTGGCCATGGCACACTGGGCCATGGTGGTCGTAGGTTGAAGGTTGGACTGGATGTTCATTGAAGTCTCTTCTACCTGAAACAATTCTATGGTTCTAAGAACAGCAGCTCTACTCTTCCAGGCAATTTACCCTTTCTTGAAAGAGAACTTGGTTATGCTCTGACAATATTCCTGTTATTGCATTTCATAATAATTCCTGGGACAGCTGATTAAGACCAAATAAGCCTTAGCTGTAATCAGCTCCATCTCTGCATACAAAAGATGGAAATTTCTATCTCTGGCAACCAAGCATGCAAGTCATGACAGCAGAAGAGGAATGGCCTACAAGTATCAGCCAATTTTCCTTCATTATGGAGAAATCTGAGGACAGTACTTCGACTGGAGCATTCAAAAAATCCTCAAATGTGAAGACAAGTTCTGCAAGAAGGACCAAAAAGAAGCAATCAGCTTCAGATGAGCCTCTCCTGATATTCTTGCACCTCACTGCATGCTGCCCTCTTCAAGGTCAAGGAGCACAGCAGTGGGCAGTAAATCACTTCCTGATGCTCTGTTGAAATTTTCCTGGACTGTAACACTGTTCCCAGTGGATTTTTATGGCCCAAGCTACCTCCTTTCTGCAAGCCAACCCAGCACACCCCTAAACAGCACAGGAGTGCCCAAGACAGCGCTTGTCAGGGCTGTGAACACCAAGCTGATCACCTCTTCCGAGCTGCATGCAGACTCAAGCTCAAACGGTTGTTCATCTGGATGACCTGGAGAAGCACCTGGGCTCTCAAGTCAGTTGGGTGTGGGAAGGTGAAGCTCTGCAATGTGGTAAATCCAGTCTTTAGCCATTAGCAGAGGCCCTAGCACTGTGCAGCCTTGTGGCATACACAGATCAATCCAAACACACTCTCCTTGGTCAAAATGTGTCCCCATCGTTCTGAAAGGAGAGCTGCTGCTTTGGTAAGTTACTTAATTTGGCAGATATCAAAGCTAATGTATCACTTTTCTTTCAAGAGAAAAGCATCAGACCAGAATAAACTCCATCCTGTGTGCCTGGGGCTGATCTAGGTCAGATTTGTACTGCTGGTTAAGCTCATGGTGCACAGACCCACTATTAATGATCACAGAAGAGCATCAGCACACACACAATCAGCCAAAGAATACCCAGATTAATATGAACAGAATAAAATAGAGCAGAGCAGAATAGAATTAACCAGGTTGGAAAAGACCTTTGAGATCATTGAGTCTAACCTATCACCCAACACCATCTGATCAACTAAACCATGGCACCAAGCACCCCATCCAGTCTCGTCCTAAACACTTCCAGTGATGGTGACTCCACCACCTCCCTGGGCAGCACATTCCCATGGCCAATCTCTCTAACATCCAGCCTAAACCTGGCCTAGCACAGCTTGAGACTGTGTCCTCTTGTTCTGGTGCTGGCTGCCCAGGAGAAGAGACCAACCTCCACCTGGCCACAACCTCCCTTCAGGTAGTTGTAGACAGCAAGGAGGTTTCCCCTGATCCTCCTCTGCTCCAGGCTCAACAACCCCAGCTCTCTCAGCCTCAATGCTATGAACACCTTAGCCATCCAGATTGCATCAGGAGCTAACTGCATTATATTGGAAGGGACCCTCAAAAGTCATCTTGTCCAACCTCCAGCTAGATCAGGCTGCCCAGGGCCACGTCCATCAGATACTGAACGTCTCCAGGGATGGGGCCTTGATCATATCTTTAAGCAACCTGTTCCAGTATTTCACTACCACCATTGTGAAGAACTTCCTCCTTAAGCCTATCTTAAATCTACCCTGCTCTAGTTTCAAACCATTGTTCCTTGTCCTATCACCACAGGCCCTTCTAAACAGCTCCTCCCCAGCCTTCCTGTAGGTCCCCTTCAGGTATTGAAATGCAGCTCTAAGGTCTCCCTGAAGCCTTCTCTTCTCCAGGCTGAACAGCCCAAATTCTTTTGGTCTGTCCTTGTAGGAGAGGTGCTCCAGCCCTCTGATTATATTTGTGGCCCTCCTCTGGACCCTCTCCAACAGGTCCATGTCTCTCTTGCATTGAGGATCTCACAAAGGAACATCAGGAAAAAAGTACAGAATCAACAAGGTGGGAAAAGACCTCAAGGATCATCAAGTCCAACCTGTCACCCAAGATCCCATGCCTACTAGACCATGGCACCAAGTGCCACATCCAATCCCCTCTTGAACACCTCCAGGGATGGGGACTCCACCACCTCCCTGGGCAGCACATTCCAATGGCTAACAATTGTCTCTGGGAAGAACTTTCTCCTCAAAGCCTATAAAGCCACAACTCTCTGAAATTCTCTTCTCAGTACACCACAACAACTTTCCACATCTGAAAAGGGCTCTTTCCTAGATCAATTTTTCTCCTTAGGCAAGCCAGGCTGGAACCAGCACATGCCCCACACAGGAGATGGATAGCAGGACCTTTAATCTTTAAGGATCATTAGTTGAACTCCAGCCCACATTGGTAGTCATTGAAAATTTGATTAAGCAATGGCTGCTTGTGAGCCATGATGCAGAGCCCATAGGAAATGTATTAGACACTTAAGCTGGTCTCAGAAGAGAGGCTACAGATCCTGTGCCTCTAGAGACACTTCCTTCAATCCCTGCCAATTGCTCCTCAGAAACTAGTTAAAATAGTTTGGTGCAGCAGGGAAATGCATAGTGACATTGTCAATGTGCCTCAGCAATCAGGTCCAATCTTCCAGCATTACATGCAATTAAACTGAAAACAAATCAGTCCAATGGTGGCAGGGGGAAAAAAAAACCAACCACCCCCAGCCTGGTTTCCTGCCTCTCTCTGCCTTATTTCCCATTTAATCCCTCGCCACAGGGAGTTATTGATGGGGATTTGTAGAGTGAGCACACATCCTCTGCCTCCCCAGGAAGTCAGGCTGACAAAAGATTGCTGCCAGGATAGCAGGAAGATGAAAAGAGAGAAAAATAATACCTACAGCCAGGAAAGCTCATTCCCACACTTACCTGGGTTTGCATAAATACCAGGCATCCCCAACGAGCACTGGGATTTATGGAGGGAGAGAAGAGAGGATGTCATTTGTGCAGGCAGCCCAACTAGTCATTAGTCCTCCCTACCAGCAGAAGGGCAAGGGGGAGAGGCAAAATAAAACCCCAACATAATCAGAAGCACAACAGCACTTATGGATTTACACAGGAGAGGCAAGAACAGAAACAAATTAATCACAGCTGCAGAGTTTGTGTCACAAAAGCATTACCAAGATGCCAGTACATATTCTTCTTCATATTAGGGTAGGTGATACTCTAAGAGAATGATAGAATCATGGGATTTCAGGGGTTGGAACGGACCTCTGCAGATCATTGAGTCCAACCTCCCTGCCAAAGCAGGATCACCTCGGGCAGATCACACAGGAAGGCATCTAGGCAGGTCTTCAAAGTCTCCAGAGAAGGAAACTCCACAACTTCTCTGGGCAGCCTACTCTAAGGCTCCAGCACCCTCACAGTAAAGAAGTTTCTTCTCATGTTGAGGTAGAACTTTCTTTGTTCCAGTTAGTATCCATTGCCCCTTGTCCTGTCACAGGACACCACTGAAGAGAGCCTGGCCCTTTCTTCTTGACTGCCACCCCTCACAGTTATAAACATTCATGAGATCTCCTCTCAATCTGCTCTACTCCAGGCTAAACAGCCCCAGGGCCCTCAGTCTTTTCCTCATCAGACAGATGCTCCTGACCCATCATTATCCTCATGCCCTCTGTTGGAGACTCTCTGGCATAATCACTGGTACCCAGTTCTCCATCTGCTGCTCCACCTCCTGTGTTCAAGCTCCAGCACAGGTGTGTACTTCTACACACTGCCCTACAACACTGTCCATCACTCAGCACGGACCCAAGGCTAACTCCAGCAAGCTAAAAGATGTGCCCTGAGTTTGAAGACATCTGGAAGAGCCCACCCAAAGAGCAGGAAAATAAATAAATCTGCTGGTAGCTGCTTTGCATCCTTGGTGGAGACTGGTCCCATCCTCCTGACACCCATCCTGGAAGCATTCATAACCACTGATGAGGTCCCCCCTCAGTCTGCTCTTTTCCACAGCAAAAAGATCCAATTCTCTGCATCTTTCACTGTAAGAGAGATGTTCCAATCCCTTCACTATCTTTGTAGTCCTTTGCTACAGCCCTTTGCTAGGGGACACAGTCTCAGGCTGCACCAGGGGAGGTTTAGGTTGGATGTTAGGAAGAAGTTCTGTACAGAGAGAGTGATTGCCCATTGGAATGGGCTGCCTGGGGAGGTGGTGGAGTCACCATCCCTGGAGGTGTTCAGGAGGAGACTTGATGGGGTGCTTGGTGCCATGGGTTAGTTGTTTAGGTGGGTTGGATTGGTTGATGGGTTGGATGCGATGATCTTGAAGGTCTCTTCCAGTCTAGTCTAGTCTAGTCTCCAGCAAGTCCCTGTCCTTGAACTGGGGAGCCCAGAGCTGGAGACAGTATTCCAGATGTGGTCTCACCGGTGCAGATGAGGACAAAGGAGAACCTTCCTTGACCTGCTTGCTACACTTGTCTTGATGCATGCCAGGGTGCCCTTAGCCTTCTTGGCCACAAGGGCACATTGCTGGCTCATGGGCATGCTGTTATCCAGCAGGGCTCCCACATGCTTTTCCCCAGAGTTGCTCTCCAACTGATCAGCCCCCAGGCTGCACAGCTCCATAGGGTTCTTCTTCTCTAGTATACCTATGCACAGTCAAGAATACCTGACACCTTCCCAACAAGGTGGTACAATTACATTATAAGCATCAAATCTCAAGACTCCATCTGTAGCAGAGAGAGAGAGAGGGGAAGGGGCAGAGGAGGAGAGAGAGAGGGGGGAAGGGGCTGTTCCACTTGACATTAACATGTTCTAATCATGATACTGCTTTCATCTTTAATACTGCACTGTATAAGTTACTTCTCTAGTACTCAGGCTGGAGGACAGAATACAAAAGGAAAGGAGAGCCCTGCTCAGCATGTGGGCACTACTACCAGGGGGATTTCATCCTGCTTAGACCAACCCTCATTTGTGACTGCAAGAAAATCAGCACAGAAGGGAGACACCAGCCCGTGTTTACAAGTCACATCACTAGCAGCTGTCAGAGTTCTGCAGCCCCAAACCCCTGGGTTTTTTGCTCTTACCATTAGAAACCTGCATTCCCATATCCACCTGATCTTAAGCAACTCCATCAGCAAGCAGTGCCCCCAAGGGCAGCAGCAGAGGTTCCACCAGCATGACTTGGACTTTGTTCACCATTTCAAGCAGCCATAGATGTCAAATCACCACCACATGCAAGCACACCACTGTGCCCAGCTTATGAGGTCAAAAAATTGTAATAATTACAAAATAAAACCCAGGAGAGAGTAGTAAGTTGGTATCAGGAGCAAGAGCCACACTGCAACAGGGTAAAGCACTGGGGCTACAGATCAGCAATTTGAGAAGTGTTTCATTTGGCAGGAGAAGAACAGCAAAAGGCATTCATTTTCTTTTGAGGTTTCCATGCCTGCATGCAAGCAGATTCTGCCATTTCAGAGGTCTCCATTATCTCATGTTACTCAACTCAGAGCAACCCTCTGCAAGCTGCAGGTGAAACCCATGACACAGCAATGTTAACACTCCTACCAAGCTTCAGAGAAAGAAGGTTGCAGCTTTACTTAACCACACCAAAACCAAAAGCTGACCAGGACTTTCTCCCTTGGTAACAGCACAATTGACCTAAGAAGTCAGACAGCAAAATGCAAGCTGGGAGGTGAGCTCCTGGTTTATTAGCATTTTTATTGGTTGTGGCCAGAAGTACTTGTTAAAACCAGATGCACACTCACAAGAGCTCTCCGGAGGCAAAGCCCGAAGCTAACAGGATGGATAACTTCTGGGAAGAAATGACACCTCCCAGCATTTTGGATCACTGTCACCTTCCTGCCCACAGTCCCTGCTGACAGGTTTCCAGAGCCCAGTCCTCAAAGCTGAGCTGCATGTGGACATTCCACTCCCTGAGCCCTACGGCTGGCTCGGCTAAGGCAGGGGTAGCAAAGGGGCGCTGCAGCGAAGCGAGGGGCACTCACCATTGCGGCTTTCCTCGTCAATAGGAACTATCGTGGCTGGAGGACCCGTTCTGGCCAATTTGCAATCTATAAAGGAGAAAAGAGAAGTTATTTCCAGTTGTAGGACAAGGACCTTGGGGGTTTTGTTGAACAAGCCTGTATTTGGCTGACTGGAGGGAAGCATTCCCTTAAACACTACGTGTGCATGGGCTACAGTTGCTATCTGAGCCACACTGACAGAGGAACAACATCTGAGCTCTTGGCTTATCCCTTACTCAGAGGATAAAACTTCATAAAGCAATGGAGAATCTGGTGACAAACATTTAACATCTCAGATGCTGATCCAGACTTAAACACTTTAGACAAAAAACCCCAACCACCCTCCCCCCTTGATGTGGTTTGTTCTGTCACCTCTGTATGAGAGCCTTCCCTTCCTACATCATGACCACACCAACTCCACCACATTGTACAGTTCATAGAGCCACAGAATGCTTTGGGTTGGAAGGGATCTTAGAGACCATCTAGTTCCAACCCACATGCTATGGGCAGGGAGAATTTCCACTAGACCAGGTTGCTCAAGGCCTCATCCAACCTGTTGGATGGCTCTTTGTGTCTTGCTGTAGAGATGCCACCAGGGCATCTCAGTGAAGCAAAAGTCCTTCAGGACAAGAGATAACAGGATGGTAATTTAACCCAAAGAGATAACAGAGTGATGACTAAAAGGTACAAACAGCCATCAAAGCTTCAGAGGGGAAACAAACTTAATTGGAGTTTAATTGCAACAAAAGGCTCCAATTAATGAGGAGGAACAGAACTGGAAGGATGTTCTAAGGGAAACAAAAACTAGACACAGAGGAGCGAGGTGCAGAAAGTTACACTTGTGCCATCTTACCCTCGTATTGCCAGTCTGGAGTCAAAGGTTTAGAGGCATCAATGGAAGCAGAGCAGAATAATGAAAGAAAGTCAGTCAGATTTGGTTGGCTTACTCAAAAGATAGGTTCAAAGACACAAAGCAGTACATGCAGAGCTAGGCAAACGCAGAGGTGCAGTCCTACAGTACAGAAAGGCGCCCGGACCACATGTGATGGCTGGGCTTGGAGGAGAGTTCGGCTTTCCACATTGAACAGAAGAAAAACATTACCTCTTAAAAGCACAGAGAAACAAAAAGGTAATGGAGAGGCACTTTTTCTTTTCAAAGGGTCTCACAGCACCACTGAGACAGCAAGGTAAGAGACAACCTTCCCTCTTCACCACAGAGAACTGTATGAGAGGTTGCAGCCCATACTTTTGAAGACATTTAGGTGCTCCTCCAATTCTCCTGACACAGCCCTAGGCACAGGAAAGGCTGCTCCACATTTCTAAGCAATCACAGAATTGTAGAATGGAGATCATCCAGCCCATGCCTCCTGCCAAAGCAGGTCACACAGGAATGCAACCAGATGCATCTCAAAAGTCTCCAGAGGAGGAGGCCCTGCCTGGGCAGCCTGCTCCAGGGCTCCATCATCCTTACAGTAAGTTAGTTTGACTTCATGTTGAGGTGGAACTTCCTGGCTTCCAGTTTGTATCCACTGCCCCTTGTCCTATCACAGGACACCATTGAAAACAGCCTGGCCCCTGCTTAACAACTGCCTTCCAGACATTTATAAACATTAGTATCTTCTCTCAGGCTGCTCTTCTCCAGGCTAAACAGCCCCAGGGCTCTCAGCCTTTCCTCATCAGACAGATGCCCCAGTCCAGAAATGAGTGAGCTTTCTCTCCATCATCTCTGTTTCCATGATGATGTTCTCTCCTTGCTGGCTGTCTCAATGTGTTCATCCAGAGCAGGCCAACCTCTAGTTCTGTTCACAGAGTCACAGAACATTAGGGGTTGGAAGGGACCTCAAAAGATCATCCAGTCCAACCCCCCTGCCAGAGCAGCAGCACCCAGGGCAGGAACATCAGAGAAGTCCAATTCCTCCATTTCTGAAATTGCCTTTGGTGGAAGAGACTTTCAAGGTCATCAAGCCCAACTGTTAGCCCAGCTCTGCCAAGTCACCACTAACCCATGTCCCTCAGCATCACATCTACAGGGCTTTCCAATCCCTCCAGGGACAGGGACTCCACCACTGCCCTGGGCAACCTCTTCCAGGCCTTGACAACCCTTTCAGGGGAGAAATTATTCCTCATGTCTGACTTTAACCTGTCCTGATGCAACCTGAGGCCATTTCCTCTCATCCTGTCCCTTGTTAACCTGGGAGATGAGACCAACACCCACCTGGCTCTAACCTGATTTGAGGTAGTTGTGAAAGGGAGAAGGACCCCTGGAGAGATTAATTTTCTTCTGAAAGGGCTTACAGAAACTGTTCTGCAGAGATATGAGGCAGGGCTTGGTTCTCCTCAAGTTCTATTGACATACTCCTCAACAGAAATTATTTCAGCAGGAAGAGATTGCTTCATCCAACACAAACAACCAGAGATAATTGCAGCACCAAAGGTGACTTAGGAAGGAATATTTACACAAGCCTCTGCTTTCCTGCTCTTATGTTTTCAAGTGCCCTATAGCTGGTATCCAGGAGATACTGAAACTGCTCCAGTTTCATGCTGCAGATTATTACATGCATCTAATTAACTCAAAACCTTAATCAACCTACTGCAATTGCTACAACAGGATGGTCTCAGTACTCCTAAGGTTGGAAGGGACCTCAAAGGTCGAGTCCAACCTGTCACCACAGACCTCATGACTAGAGTAGGGAGGACACTACTGCCCAATGCAGGCTTTGAACTCATGACCTTCCCATTAAGGGTCTGATGCACTAGCAACTGAGCCACCTGAGGGGTCTCCTTGCACCACAGTCTCTGTGTATGGACACAAACTTGAACATAAGAAGTGCCATCTAAATATGAGGAGGAACTTCTTTCATATAGGGTGATGTTGACCTGGAATGGGCTGCCCAGAAAGGTGGTTGAGTCTCCATCTCTGGAGACATTCCAAACCTGCCTGGATCTGCTCCTGTGTGACCTTAGCTACTTGAACCTGCCTTGGTAGGGGATTGGACTTGATGATCTGCAGAGACCACTTCCAAACCCTATCATTCTGTGTCCCAGCAGAACAGCCACAGGGCACAGCACAGAAAGGCTGGCTGACTTCTCCTACCAATGGAAGGGACCTCTGCACTGCTGGAAGCACCAGGAGAAGCTGAACATCGGTCTGGAATGTTCCCCATTGATTTGTTCTAACTTTGGGGGTGGGTTGGAGTTTCCCATTCACATTAGCTAAGCACAACCAGCTCAGCTGGAAGCAAGTGAAGCTGTATTTACAAAGCAAAGTCTGCACTCTACAATGGAATGCAATGAATGTGTACAAAATATACAGGAGTTGCAATGTTATACAGGCATTTACAATCAGAAAATAGCACAGCAACCCCCCTGCCCCCACTCTGGCTTTCCCAGAGAAGCAGGGAAGATGCTCCACTGTCCCCCCAAAAACCTCCCAAAACCCCTTTGTACCAAAAGAGAGAGAGAGAGAGAAGCTGGAAGAAAGCAGTGGTAGTCTTATCTCAAGGTCAAAGGCCTTATTCTGCCAACAGGACAGCCAGACCAGAGAGCAAAAGAAGGAATGGGGATGAAAGCAGAATAGAATAGAATAGACCAGAACAAAATAGACCAGACCAGAACAGAACAGAATAGACCAGACCAGAATAGACCTTTGAAATCATGGAGTCCAACCTCTCACCCAACACCATCTGATCAACTAAACTATGGCACCAAGTGCCTCATCCAGGCTCTTCTTAAGCACCTCCAGTGATGGTGACTCCACCACCTCCCTGGGCAGCACATCCCAATGGCCAATCTCACTTTCTGTGAAGAATTTCTTCCTAACATCCAGCCTGAACCTCCCCTGGCACAGCTTGAGACTGTGTCCTCTTGTTCTGCTGCTGGCTGCCTGGGAGGAGAGACCAACCCCCACCTGGCTGCAACCTCCCTTCAGGTAGTTGTAGATGACCATAAGGTCCCCCCTGAGCCTCCTCTTCTGCAGGTTAAATGTGGGAGATGTTAATAGACACTTGCTTCTGTAGCAGATATTCTGTCCAATTAAATTGATTCAGAATCATCTTTTGGTTTCCTTTTTACACCCAATAGTGAAGGATTGATATTTCTCTACTTTCCTGCTCGAAATCTGCAGCTGAGTTTGAAAAGCATAGCCTGAAACTGCCACAAACTTTCTCTAACAGAAAACCAAGTCGTCCTTGAATCACAGAACGGGAGGGGCTTGAAGGGATCTCTGGAGATCATCAAGTGTAAGCTCCTGCCAGCGCAGGCTCAGCTAGAGAAGGTCACACAGGAGGGCATCCAGATGTGCAATGGAGCGATCATGGAACTCAAATCGTCCTAAACCGAACACACCTTGAGAAAGGCAGAAGCAGCAGGATGTAAGTGAGCTTCAGGATGGGGTTTGTGTTTCAGCAGCAGTGGGAAATGTGATCGGATGTAGCAGCGCCCTGCCCCCAGGCACTGCTCAGAAGAGTAAATAAACCAACAAGCTCTGAAGGCTTCCCTAAAGGCTCCAGAGAAACACTTTTGTTCCCGTCATTAACTTCACTCTTTCATCTAACTACTGCATTTGCTTTACAATTACACGATCAAGGCAGAGGCAGATAAAGAAAGGCTCTGTCTCCTTGGGAGCAAAGTCAGAATCTGTTGAACAAACCTGAGGGAGCAGCGGCATGCCGCAGCCCCGGGTGGTTTCTGAGGGCTCATCTCCATTATTTTCATTCCTAATTATTTTTAATGAGATGGCTCAGAGGAGCACCTCAGTCGTTGGAGGGAAGATGCTCTGCAAGGTCAAACAGCCTGAGCTGAAACAAACATAACGAGGTGAATAATCCTCTGCCAAGCCAAAAGGGACTTTTCTGATCATCTTCTCTCCCCCTGTCCTCCCCAGCTCAGCCACTGCCCATCCAGCACTTGAATCACTTAGAGGACTTCTAGGCCAACTTGAGAGCTAAAGCACACAGAAAGCTTTCCAGGAGTGGGGCATCTACTGCCTCCATGAGCAACCTGGGCCACCCTCAGGGTAAGAATGTCTTCCTTCTCTCCAGTCTGAATCTCGCTCTTTTATTTCAAACCATCACCCCTTGTCCTGTCCCAACAGGGCCCTGCTCAAAAGTCTGTCCCCAGCTTTCTGATCACCCCCCTGAAGCGTTGCAGGGCCCCCAGAAGGTCTCCCTGGAGCCTTCTCTTCTCCAGGCTGAAGAAGCCCAACTCTCTCAAGCCTGGCCTCACAGCAGAGGGCTCCCAGCCCTCCCAGCACCGTTGTGGCCTCCCTTGGCCCCACTTCTGTCTCTGCTGTGCTCAGAACTCCACAGCTGGACCCAGCACTGCTGGTGGGGTCTCAGCAGGGCAGAGGGGTAGAACCCCCTCCCTCCCCCTTCTGGCTCACAATGCTACAGTAGTCTTTGCAGACAGCTCCTCAGCGCTCTGACTAGCTCCATATCCACAGACTGGTAAAGACAGCTGTAGCTTTACACATGTATGAAGAAACAAAGACAGAAGTAGCCACAGGGATGAGGAACTGCCTGTAACATCCATCTCCTGAGCACAATTCCCTACATTCAGGTCAAATAAAACATTTGCAGTAGTTGGGAGCAGCATCTGAAGTTGGCTCTTCTGATCACTCAGTCCTGACTGCAAGGCACACATCTGCATCAGCTGCTTTAAAGCTCACAGTGACCGTGGCTTGTCCCACAAAGCCTGCAGTGTTCCACAGAATCACAGAATATCAGGGGTTGAAAGGGACCTGTGGAGATCAGCGAGTCCAGCCCTGCTGCCAAGGCAGCTTCATGTGAAGAAGGACATAAAGGAACACATCCAGGTGGGTTTTGAATGTCTCTACCACCTCTCTGGGCAGCCTGCTCCAGGGCTTCACCACCTTTAAACTAAAGGAGTTACTCCTCACGTTTAGATGGAGCTTTTTATCTTCAAGTTTGTGCCAACTACTCCTTGTCCTGTCCCTGGGCACCACTGAAAACAGCCTGCTCCCATCCTCCTGACACCCACCCTTGAAGCATTTAGAAACATTTATGAGATCCCCATTCAGGCTTCTCTTCTCCAGACTCAAGCCCCCCAATGCTCTCAGTCTTTCCTCATCACAGAGATGCTGCAGCCCCCTCACTATTTCTGTAGCCCTTTCGTGCACCCTCTCCAGCAGTTCCCTGTCCTTTGTCAACCAGGGAGCCCAGAACCAGACACAGCATTCCAGATGTGGCCTCAGAGTAGAGGAGGAGAACTTCCCCTAACCTGCTTTCCACACTCTTCTTGATTCACCCCAGGAGACCACTGGCCTCTTGGCACATTGCTGGCTCATGGGCATCCTGCTGTCCACCAGGACTCCCAGGTCCTTTTCCCCAGAGCTGCTCTGCAACTGATCAGCCTCCAGCCTGTACTGATCCATGGGGCTGATCTTCTCCAGATGCAGGACTTGACACTTGCTCTTATTAAACTGCATTGGATTTCTCCTTGCCCAGCTCTGCAGCCTGTCCAGGTCATGCTGGGTGGGAGCACAACCTGACAGGGTGTCAGCCACTGTTCCCAGTTTGTGTCACCAGCAAATTGGCTGAGGGTCCACTCTGTCCCTTAGTCCAGCTCATTGATGAGGTATTGAACAGGGCTGGATCCTGTACTGACCCCTAGGGGACACTGCTAGCCACAGGTCTCCAACTAGGCTTTGTCCCTCTGTGTCCTTCAACTGGTGCCCCTTCAACCCAACCCTTCTCACCACCCAGTCATCCCACCCACAGTGAGAGGGTTTGTGTTCCCAGGATCACAGTATAACTTTAGAAGTTCAATGACTTAGTCCTGCCCTGTTCAAGATGTTTTCATTCCATCCAAAACCAGTAGGTGAGCTGCCCTGCAGGGCATACAGCACCCTCACCTGGACAGCAACCAGCCAGCCTGAACCTCCCTGGGTACACAGCTCTGGGGAATAACTGTCAGCTAAATCCTAAGTGCTCCTGAAATTAAACCTGAGACAAATCCACCTCAGCATGCTAATCACCAACTCTCCTTCCAGCTGCTTCAGCAACACCCAGTTACCACACTACCTTATTCCACATCTTATCTTACATCCAGTTGTGCTTTCAGATATCAACATCAGCAGTTTGCTTCCTTTTTCTTTAAACAAGAAGTCAGGAGGAGCACACCAGGCAGCCTCAGACCCCTGGCCCAATTCCTCCCAGACACACAGCCTGACTTAAAAGACTTATCTCACAAAATCCTCCTCACTAACTGCTGAAGGAAATGCTTTGATTTGTTGGCAGGAGAAAAAGCTCATTCTTCAGTTTGTCACTGGAACAAGGACTCACAGAATGGCTTTGCTCAGAGGAGACCTTTAAGATCATTGAGCCCAACCATTACCTCGGTCAGCTTGCTGTTTAAACTCAGAGTTTAAACTTTAGCAGCAGCTGCAGAAATCATAAAATCATACAATTCCTTCCCTTGGAAAAGACCTCTAACATCATGGCCATTAAGCAATGTCCCAAAGTGCCACGTCCACAAGGCTCCTGAACAACTCCACCACCCCCTTGGGCAGCTTCTTCCAATGCCTGACCACTCTTGCAGCAATGAAATTGTTCCTACTCTCCAACCTAATGAGGCCTCTCCACAGCCTCCTCTTCTCCACCCTGAACACCCCCTGTTTCCTCAGCTGCTCCTCCCCAGCCCTGTTCTCCAGACCCTTTCCCAGCTTTGCTGCCTTTCTCTGGACATGCTCCAGCATCTAAATGTCCCTCTTAGAGTGGGGGGCCCAAAACTGAACCCAGGATTTAAGGTGCAGCCTCACCATTGCCCAGTACATGGATCCAATCACTTCCCTGCTCCTGCTGCCCACACCATTGTTGATCCAGACCAGGCTGCTGCTGGCCTTCTTGGCCATCTGGGCACTGCTGTCTCACCTTCAGCTGGCTCTCAGCAGCATCCCCAGGCCCTTTTCCAGTGAGCAGTTTCCAGCCACTCTGCCCCAAACCCGGAGCCTCATGGGGTTGCTGTGACCCAAGTGCAGCACCTGGCATCTGGCTTTGTTAAACTTCATAGATCCAGCCTGGCCAGGTCCCTCTGCAGATCCTTCCTACCCTGCTGCAGATGAACACTCCCACCCATCTGCCAACTCAGTGAGGGTGCATTACTTACTGAAAGCTCCTTTACCCTTCAGCATCAAGCCCCTGCTTACCTCAGGCTTCTCCCCAGGTCAGAAAAGCAGACCATGCAATCCCTCTGCATTCCTACTGCAGGCACTTCTGTTGTATCACTGAGTTCAGAACAATGAACTGCACAGTCACTCAGGGCTTGCCTGTACATTGCATCCAAGCTGAGGGTATTGTGAGAGGTGGTGTGTGCCACTCTGACAGCAGCTCTCCTGCAGACTTGTGAACTCCAAGGGCAGAATCAGGGCCTGACAATGCTGGCACACTGAAGAAAGCAGTATTCACTCAACAGGGAAACTCAAACCTATCCTCCAGCACAGCCTACAAAAGCAAGATCCCAAGCATATGCTATTAACTCTGACTTTGTTCTTTCTCTCCATAGGCCCAAACTCTTTCTGAATCTTCAGCAGTTTAGAGCAAACTTCAATTGAATCTAGGCAATGCTTGTTCACATGAATAGAATAGACCAGACCAGGTTGGAAAAGACCTTTGAGATCCAACCTATCACCCAACACCATCTAATCAACTAAACCATGCAACCAAGCACCCCATCCAGCCTCTTCTTAAACACCTCCAGGGATGGTGACTCCACCACCTCACTGGGCAGCACATTCCAATGGCCAATCTCTCTTTCTATGAAGAACTTCTTCCTAACATCCAGCCTGAACCTCCCCTGGCACAGCCTGAGATTGTGTCCTCTTGTTCTGGTGCTGGCTGCCTGGGAGAAGAGACCAACCTCTGCCTGTCTACAACCTCCCTTCAGGGAGTCGTAGACAGCAATAAGGTCACCCCTGAGCCTCCTCTTCTCCAGGCTAAGCAACCCCAGCTCCCTCAGCCTCTCCTCACAGGACTGTGTTCCAAGCCCCTCACCAACTTTGTTGCCCTTCTCTGCTCCAGCAAGTCAACCTCCTTCCTAAACTGAGGAGCCCAGAACTGGACACAGGACTCAAGGTGTGTCCTAACCAGTGCAGTGTACAGGGGCAGAATGACCTCCCTGCTCCTGCTGGCCACACTGCTCCTAATGCAGGCCAGGATACCATTAGCTGCCTTGGCCACCTGGGCACACTGCTGGCTCATGTTCAGTCTACCATCAACCAGTACCCCCAGGCCCCTTTCTGCCTGGCTGCTCTCAGCCACTCTGACCCCAGCCTGTAGTGCTGCATGGGGTTGTTGTGGCCAAAGTGTAGAACCTGGCACTTAGATGTGTTCAATCTCATGCCCTCTGTTCTATACAGAGAGAGTGATTGCCCATTGGAATGGGCTGCCTGGGGAGGTGGTGGAGTCATCATCCCTGGAGGTGTTCAGGAGGAGACTTGCTGGGGTGCTTGGTGCCATGGGTTAGTTGTTTAGGTGGGTTGGATTGGTTGATGGGTTGGACACGAAGGTCTTTTCCAACCTGGTCTATTCTATTCTATTCTGTTCTATCCTATCAGGTTGCTCAGAGCCCTGTCAAGCCTCACCTTGAATATCTCCCACGGATGGGGTCTCCACCACCTCCCTGGGCAACCTGTTGCAGTGTTACAGCACCTTCATGGGGCAGAACTTGTTCCTAACATCCAAACTCCACCTGCTCTGCTCTGGTTTGCAGACACTGTCCCTTGTCCTGTCACTACAGGCCTTTGCAAATAGTCTCTCTCCATCCTTCAAGAAGACTCCCTTCAGCTACTGGAAGGGAGTTATTAGGTCTCCCCAGAGCCTTCTCTTCTCCATGCTGAACAAACCCAGCTCCCTCAGCCTGTCTTTGTAGCAGGGGTGTTTCAGTCCCCTCATCATTTTCCTGACCCTCCTCTGCACCTGCTCCATAAGCTCCATGTCCTTCCTGTACTGACAGCTCCAGCCCTGGATGTAGTACTGCAGGTGAGGTCTCTCCAGAGCAGATGAACAGAAGCAAGAGTTTCCAGGCTCAGACCATACACACTACACTGTATCAGAATTCTGGGGGCAGTTTGAGATGTCCCTGCCTTCTGACTGGAGGCAAAGTCCTCTCTGCTGTGGAGCTGGGAAAGCAGAGCACATCAGTGTCTGAAGTCAGCCAGCTCATTCCATCCTGTCAGCCATGAGGTGACCATGTGCTGTGTGAATGCCAGTAGCTGATGACAAAATGCTAACAAGACTGGCAAGGGAGATGGGAGGCTTTGACACCCCGATTCCTCCCTGCAGTTTCAGCAGTGACTGCATGAGCACAGCCTAACGCAGAAGCGATTTCCTTGAATGCTGGAATTACAGACCCAGCTGCCTCCCTGCTCTCTGCACCAAAGGAGGCACCGCAGCCACTGTCTGATAGAGAGAAAACCTTGGACAGCTCAACGCCAACTGCTGGGAAGTCAAGCTCTGCAAGAGTGAAGCACTGACAAGCCATTAGGCACTACAAAAGCCTTGACACAGCAGGCAAGCCAAAACTGATTTCCTGAGCCAGGTGAGTGGGAGGTGAGGTAGAGAAAGGCCTAAATGAAGAGGGTTTTCTGGTTCCTAAAGCAGAGCTAAGAGTCTGCATTTTGAAAGTCTCATTTCTTCCCTCTGCATTTTAATTCTGCTCTAGTGAGAGCACAGCAAAGCAAACCCTGGGCACCCAGCAGTGCTCCCTCGCTCAGAGAGAGCAGTAGGCATCCAGCAGTCTTCACTTCAAGCACAGTCTTGGCTTCAACTCTTACTCTTTCTATGCTGACAAAGAAAAAGAGCTTTTGAAAGAAGGTTTAGGGAGTCTAACTATTTCAAGCCTTTCCTCCCAGTTTCTTCTGCACTAATAAGCATATAAATGTTTGGGAGATACACAAGAATCACAGAATGGGTTGCATTGGAAGGGGCCTTAAAGATCATCCAGTTCCAGCCCTGCTGCCATAAAGAGAGACACCTTCCACTAGACCAAGCGTTGCTCAAGGGCTCTTCCAGCCTGGCCTTGACCTCCAGGGAGAGGACCATCCACAACCTCCCTAGACAACCTGTTCCAGTGTCCCACCAGCCTTCCTGACAAGAATTTCTTCCTCACATACAGTCTAAACCTCCTCTCTTCCAGATGAAAGCCACTGCTCTTCATTCTGTCACTTCAAGCCCTTCTAAAAAGTCCCTCCCCAGCATTCTTGCAGGCCCCCTTCAGGTATTGAGAGGCTGCTAGAAGGTCTCCCCAGAGCTTGTTTCTTTCCCCAAACTTTCACAGCCCAAACTTTCACAGCCTCTCCCAGAACTTCATAGGGGAGGTTCTCCAGCTCTCTGATCATCTAGGTGGCCTCCTCTGGACCTGCTCCAACAGTGTCACGTCCCCTTTGTGCTGGGAGCTCCAGAACTGGCTGCAGTGCTCCAGGTGGGGTCTCATGAGAGCAGAGCAGAGGGGGCAAAACACCTCTCTCACCTAATCACTGAAGCCTAGTCCCTGAAGCCCAAGTCACTGATAATTTCTTACTTACAAAGGCCACAGTATCAATGAGAAGCCAATAATTAAAACCATAGATAGATGATTCCCGCGTGCTCACTGACCAGAAATTAAGGAGAGCCTGTGCATGTGTCACACAAGAGACATCAGATGGATTAAGGCCAAAACACCTGCACCAAGTGAAGTACTGAGCTGTGCCAGAGCAGCCAGCGCCAGGAGGGTGGCTCCTGAATGGCTGGGGCAGTGGGAGGTGACACGAGCTGCTGAGAAAGCCTCTTTTGGGAGAAAGAATCGGTTCACAACACAGAATATCAATGAATCCAGCAAAACCCCAAGCCCACGAGTTGTTCCAGATTGAAATTCCTAGCAAAGCCCTGGGGAGTCTGGGAAGTGCAGGGAAAATGAGAGCATGCTCTCTGCTTTACTGAAAGGGGGACTGAAATTCTACCAGGCTTTGGCACTGGCCGAGGCTTAAAACACCTCACAATTAGATCTGCTGGGAAATGCATTTCTGTTTCAGATGCACTTTATTCTGTGAAATGCCCCAATTGCTCACAAGCAAACAGTCCTCTGAAAGGCCTTCTACTTACCTCCACGGTTGCTACTTCCACCACTCATTCATAGGGGAGCTCTCACAGAGAGTCCTCATGAAAGAGTCTCTCTAAACATCTCGATTAACAGAACAAGCTCCCTAATAAAAGAGCTACATAGAGCCATACATTTAAATTGAGTAACTAAGCAACCCAGTTTAAGGGGAAAATGGCCTGTTCTGTTTCCTGTGTGACTGAATTCAGAGCTACAGCTGTGCAATTTAGGATGAGCTTGGCATAACCTTTACATTAGCAGGCTTGGACTACAGTTGCTCTGTATTGAGAATAGCATAAGAAGGGCTTTCACAGACAATTTGCAGCTCTTCCTGATAGACATCTCTAATTGTAGAGACTGGGAAGGAGTGACAGCGAACTCCAGTTCAATTCAAACACATTCATGATCCTGCCCAAACCCACCCTGAACTCCTGTGCTTTGATTCAAAGTGGCTCAGCTCTAAAATTCAGAGCTCACAAATTCAGAGTGGAGTGGAAGATAATCTAAATGTTAACATCTCACCAGGGCAGAATTTGGGGCTGGGTTTGCATTTAACTGGGCAGAAAGTGAGGGTGAAGGTAAGGTACAAAAATGGTATCATAGAATGGTAGGGACTGGAAAGGACCTCTGGAGATCGAGTACAACCCCTTTGCCAACACAGGAGCACCTAAGGCAGGTCACACAGGAGCACATCCAGATGGGTCTTATAGACTCCAGAGAAGGATACTCCACAGCCTTCTTAGGCAGCCTCACAGTAGTTTTCCCTTGCATTGAGGTGGAACTTCCACTTTATATCCAGTGCCCCTCATCCTATCACAGAACACCACTGAAAAGAGCCTGGCCCCTTCTCCTTGCCCCCTCCTCCTCCCCCCCTTCAGATGTTTGTAAATGATGATAAGATGTCCTCTCAGTTTTCCCTTTTCCAGGCTAAACAGCCCCAGGTCTTTCAGCCTTTCCTCATCAGACAGATGTTCCAGTCCCTTGCCGCATCTTTGTAGCCTCTGTTGGACACTCTCTAGTATATCCTTGTCCCTCTTGAATTGGGGAGCCCAGAACTGTATCACAGTATCACTAAGGTTGGAAGAGACCTCAAAGATCATCGAGTCCAACCTCTCACCACAGACCTCATGACTAGACCATGGCACCAAGTGCCACATCCAATCCCCTCTTGAACACCTCCAGGGATGGGGACTCCACCACCTCCCTGGGCAGCACATTCCAATGACCAATGACTCTCTCAGTGAAGAACTTTCTCATCACCTCCAGCCTAGACTTCCCCTGGCACAGCTTGAGACTGTGTCCCCTTGTTCTGGTGCTGGTTGCCTGGGAGAAGAGACCAACCCCTTCCTGGCTACAACCTCCCTTCAGGTAGTTGTAGAGAGCAATGCCACAATCCTCCAGATGTGGCCTGACCAGGGCAGAGTAGAGGAGAAGGAGAACCTCCCTCGATCTGTTGGCCACGCTCTTCTTAACGCACCCTACTCTGCAGAAGTCACATAGAATCACAGGATCAACAAGGTTGGAAAAGACCTCACAGATCACCAAGTCCAACCTGTTGCCCAAAACCTCATGACCACTAGACCATGGCACCAAGAGCCACATCCAATCTGCTCTTGACCACCTCCAGGGACAGCTAACTTGTTCATAGTTTCATAGTTTCATTCAGGGTTGGAAGGGACCACAAGGATCATCTAGTTCCAACCCCCCTGCCATGGGCAGGGACACCCCACACTAGATCAGGCTGGACAGAGCCTCATCCAGCCTGCTCTTAAACACCCCCAGGGACGGGGCCTCGACCACCTCCCTGGACAACCCATTCCAGGGTTTCACCACTCTCATGGTGAAGAACCTCCTCCTCACATCTAGCCTGAATCTCCCCACCTCCAGCTTCATTCCATTCCCCCTAGTCCTATCACTACCTGAGATCCTGAGAAGTCCTTCCCCAGCCTTCCTGTAGGCCCCCTTCAGATACTGGAAGGCGACAATTAGGTCACCTCGGAGCCTTCTCTTCTGCAGACTGAACAGCCCCAACTCCCTCAGTCTGTCCTCGTAGGAGAGGTGCTCCAGCCCTCTGATCATCCTCGTGGCCCTTCTCTGGACACCTTCCAGCACCTCCACATCCCTCTTGTAATAGGGGCTCCAGAACTGGAGGCAGTACTCCAGGTGGGGTCTCACCAGGGCTGAGTAGAGGGGGAGGATCACCTCCCTCGACCTGCTAGCCACACTTCTCCTGATGCAGCCCAGGATCTGATTGGCTTTGCGGGCTGCAAGTGCACACTGAGAGCTCATGTTGAGCTTTTTGTCCACCAGCACCCCCAAGTCTCTCTCCTCAGGGCTACCCTCCAGCCAGTCACTGCCCAGCCTGTATTTGTGCCTGGGATTGCCTCGACCCAGATGCAGGACCCTGCACTTGCTCTTATTGAACTTCATGAGGTTGGCCTGTGGCCACCTCTCCAGCCTGTCAAGGTCCCTCTGGATGGCCTCCCTTCCCTCCAGCGTGTCTGCTGCACCACACAGCTTGGTGTCATCAGCAAACTTGCTGAGGGTGCACTCAGTGCCACTGTCCATGTCCCCCACAAAGATGTTGAATAAGACAGGTCCCAGGACTGATCCCTGAGGGACTCCACTTGTCCCTGGCCTCCACTGGGACATGGAGCCATTGACAGCCACTCTTTGGGTGCGGCCATCAAGCCAGTTCCTTATCCATCTAGTGGTCCACCAATCAAACCCATGATGAGCTCTTCCTCCCACAGCCTGAGGAAACGTGCCCTTTATACTGAATATGCAGCCTGAAGAGAGGATTTATTCTGTGGCTTTATTTTTCCATTCTTCCAACTCTTTATTTATTTCTCTTTTTTAGCCAGGTGTAACATCTCTGAAGGGCTTGGTACATGAACATTACCCTGCAAGTGCTGGGCATCGCTGTTTTACTTTTACAGCTGGAGAGAAAAGCAGCACCATCCATCTTTGGGGCAATATTCTTTTAGATTGAAATAACTTGCCATTTAACAGGCAGTTCTGGACTTGACAGTGTCTTTAAAAATCATCCCTGTGCCTCCAAACACTGTAAAGCACATAAAAATATGACACCCTGCCAAGGAGCAACTAAAATTGCTATTACCCAAAGTAATTTTTAAGACCATTAAAATGCAGTGGGTGGCTGGAGAACAGGCTGCAATATCTTCACAAGTGCTTCAATGTCAGGAGTTGACTAAAGATGCTTTTAACCATTGTCAGGCACTGAGCATTCCAATTTGATGCTGTTTTCAATACTTCTGAATATGCATTTTCCCTGTTACCCATTTGATGCATTTAAGATGCAGAGTCCTGCATCTGGGTGAGGGCAATCCCAGGCAGCAATATAGGCTGGGCAGGGACTGGCTGGAGAGCAGCCCTGAAGGAAAGGACTTGGAGGTGCTGGGGGATGAGAATACATAAAATAATCCAGGTTGGAAGAGACCTTCAAGATCATCTCATCCAACCCATCAAGCAATCCAACACCACCTAATCAACTAACCCATGGCACCAAGCACCCCAGCGAGTCTCCTCCTGAACACCTCCAGTGATGGTGACTCCACCACCTCCTTGGGCAGCCCATTCCAATGGGCAATCACTCTCTCTGTGTAGAACTTCTTCCAAACATCCAACCTAAACCCCCCCTGCCTGAGCTCAACAGGAGCCAGCAGGGAGCACTTGCAGCCCAGGGAGCCAAGCAGAGCCTGGGCTGCAGCAAGAGAAGTGTGGCCAGCAGGGCCAGGGAGGGGATTCTGCCCCTCTACTCTGCTCTGCTAAGACCCCACCTGGAGCACTGTGTTCTGGAGCCCCTAGCACAGGAAGGATCTGGAGGTGCTGGAAGGTGTCCAGAGAAGGGCCATGAGGATGAGCAGAGCAGAGCTGCTCTGCTGTGAGGACAGAGTGAGGGAGTTGGGGCTGTTCAGTCTGGAAAAGAGAAAGCTCTGAGACCTAATTGTGGCCTTCCAGGACCTGCAGGGGGCTACAAGAAAGCTGGGGAGGGATGTTTTGATTCAGATTGGATGTGAGGAAGAAGTTGTTCCCCATGAGGGTGGTGAGAGACTGGCACAGGCTGCCCAGGGAGGTGGTGGAAGCATTAGCTCCTGGAAGTATTTACATAGTTCAAGAATGTACCACATCTCCAGCAGGCATCCCATGCCCACCTCCCCCCAAGCAAGGCCATACTAATTACCCTGCTTGTTCTAGGA
The DNA here is from genome assembly GCF_026170545.1 of Melanerpes formicivorus. Classification (NCBI taxonomy): domain Eukaryota; kingdom Metazoa; phylum Chordata; class Aves; order Piciformes; family Picidae; genus Melanerpes; species Melanerpes formicivorus. Next base: position 33,642,387 of record NW_027142358.1, on the reverse strand, counting down.
CTTTTTAGGTTTCAGGTAATTAACTGGCAGTTCTGTGAGCATCCCCACATCGTGTCTATAAATATCTCTCTCATGACATCTCTAATGAAGTCAATGTTGAGCAACACCTCCCTGTAATTTAATCAAGACATCAAGCAGCAGTGACAGAAGGTGAGGAAGTTGCTCTGCTGCTTGGTAAAGCAGTACCTCGCTGTGCCCTTCACCAAAACAAAGGGGAGACAACTCCTTGCCTTCAAAGATGTCCTATTTCTCCAGCTCCTCGAGTACACACTCCAATGCTGCTATAATTAGCCAGACAAAATAGACTTCCACAACTGCACCTTAATTAAAACAGCACTCCCATTTCCTTCTGGCAAATGGGAGGATGACCTGCAATGCCCTACAGACATGAGACTCCACTGGCTTGTCTGCTGAGGTGGCTAGAGAAGAGCTCTTCTGAGGAGTGGCTGAATGAAACGAGGTTGTTGAGCCTGAAAGAGGAGGTTTAGGACAGACCTCGCTCTCTACAACTCACACCTCAAATCCTAGGTTCAGTTTTGTGTCCCTTACTCCAAGAAGGACACTGAGGTGCTGGAGCAGGTCCAGAGAAGGGCAATAAAGCTGGTGAAGGGTCTGGAGAAGCAGTCTGGTGAGGAGTGGCTGAAGGAGCTGAGGTTGTTTAGTGTGGAGAAGAGGAGGCTGAGGGCAGAACTCATTGCTCTCTACAACTCCCTGAAAGGAGGTTGGAGACAGGTGGGGGTTGGTCTCTTTTCCCCAGCTCTTAGGTGATAGAACACGAGGGTATGGCCTGAAATTGTGCCATGGAAAGTTTAGGCTGGAGATTAGGAGACATTTCTTTGCTGGAAGAGTGGTCAGGGATTGGAACATGCTGCCCAGGGAGGTGGTGGAGTCATTGTCCCTGGCAGCGCACAAGAAACGCGTGGCCATGGCACTTTGGGACTGGGTTTAACAGCCGTGGCGGTGTTAGGTCATAGAATCATAGAATCAATGAGGTTGGAAAAGACCTCAAAGATCATCAAGTCCAACCTGTCACCCAAGACCTCATGACTACTAAACCATGGCTTCAAGTGCCATGTCCAATCCCTTTTGGAACATCTCCAGGGACGGTGACTCCACCACCTCCCTGGGGCAACAGATGGACTCACTGATCTCAGAGCTCTCTTCCAAACCAATTGATTCTACGACTCTGTGACTTCAAGTGTCAAGTGCATTCTCAGCATTCAGCAGTGTCAAATACTCTTCCCCTCCTAATTCCATTCTTCCCTGATTTCTGACATTATGTAGCAGGCAGGCACTGAGGAAGGAGCACACCCCTTGCACAAGTACTCGGCTGCTTCTCCACATCCAGGCTGCCTGTAATGGAGAGGCTGATGAAGTTTATATTGGCCAGAGATGCACAACTGAAAAGGAATCCCATGCCATTGATTTGACTGGAGGAACAAGGAGATAAGGCATTTGCTTTTTGTACCTCTAGTAATTGATTACACAAGGGTTCTGTGCACAGGGAATGTAAGAAAGCAGCCAAGCACAGCTATGGGACTGCTTTATTCTCACCTTCTCTGTTTGACTGCTTATGCTTTTTATATATCAAACGATCTGGGGGGTAAGATCCTGGATCATTATGGCTTTATTTCTGGATAATGAAGACAACAATCATTTACCTGAAGCCTCAGTTCATCATTCTGTGTCAGTATGTTCATAACTACTTTAATTAGCAGGCAGCAAGAGGTTCACTGATTTTATGGAGCCCTGTGAAGAGCAGGGCAGTAGACAACTGCCTTTATCTGCAGTTTGTGTACTGAGCAATTCAAAGCCACTTCAAATAGAGTAGTCTCCATCAGCTTCCTTTGAGCGCCCAGAAAGCCAAGCAGAGACTCTCATCTCCTGTTAATCACTACCTCCTTAGCAGGATAAAGAGACTGAGGCTGGAGGACAAAATCAAACCACCCAGGCCCTGGAGCTGTAAAAGCACCAGGCCGTGCTACTATACCCATCGATGTCATTAACTAAACAGATAAAACTGCAGATATGAGGAGCAATTGACTTGAGCAGCAGCATCCCAGAGGCAAGCTTCTGTGTCTTCCTGATAAGCTTCATTCAATTATGTCATCCTAATTGCTCATGTGCTCAAGCTCATTAAGTGAGAAATAATACTGCTGTCCCACAGGTTGTGTGCTTGGGGTTTGAGAAATGCTGGGGCACCTTTGAGATAGCAACAGAGAGAGTTCAAAGGGCAGCTAAAGCTACCAGAAGCAAAGGAGACTGCTATTTATTGTGGCCCTTTTTTGGATCCCCAAACCTGCTGCGAGCTCAGTGATGGAGTACTGCTCATTTCCTCCTAAGCCACTGATACCTTTTCACTTTTACTTTCCCCTTCAAGGTAACTAAAATCTTGGAGTTTAGGTTAACACAGCAGCTCCTAATTTTAGTGGCACCAGAAAACAAACAAAATCTTTGGTCTTGCCTTCCTCTTTACAGTGTTAAGCTGTAACCATTGCAGCTCCTTCTGAAAGGTGCCATTTACTACAACTCCACCTCTTACCAGTTGTTACTACAGAATCATATTAAGTATTACAGTGATCCACCTGGCAGAGTCCAAATCATTTTATTGGGGGGGACATCCCAATGAGTCAAAATGTATTGGCTAAGATGAGTAAAACTTACTGTTTCCAGGAAGAAAGATGACAGAGAACAATGTAGCCATCATCAACTCACCAGAATCACAGGTAACATCTGCTTGGAAGAGACCTCAGAGATCATCCAGGACAACCTTTGACCCAGCACTGAAGGGTCACCACTGTCATAGTATCATCACAGTATGCTTTGGGTTGGAAGGAACCTTTAAAGGTCATCTAGTCCAACTCCCAACACATACAACAAAACTATGGGGGGTTGAGGCAACTGCAACCACTAATCAATGTCCCTTAGCACGAGGACCACATGCTGCTTAAACACCTCCAGGGATGGTGACTCTGTCACTGCCTTGGGCAGACCACTCTAATGTTTGATAACCCTCCCTGTGAAGAAGTATTTACTAGCAGCCAGCTACACCAATGCCAAATGTAAATTGACCACCGTGGCTTCCTTTGTTTTCTGACACCTTTATAAACTTACTGTCTTTTGGGCCTTGAGTTTGAGCAATAACTTTTTGTGCTGTGTCACCACTCACCACCAAAAAAACCCCAACCCCACAAAGTAAAATACAAGCCATCTGTTGCTCAAGAAGCAATACTGAAATGGGGGAAACAGGATGGTTGGAGAGGGAGAAGGGCTACAAGGATGAGCAGAGGGCTGGAGCACCTCTCCTGTGAGGACAGACTGAAGGAGTTGGGCCTGTTCAGTCTGCAGAAGAGAAGGCTCCCAGGTGACCTCATTGTGGCCTTCCAGTATCTGAAGGGGGCTACAAGAAGGCTGGGGAGGGACTGCTCAGGTAGTGATAGGACTAAGGGGAATGGAATGAAGCTGGAGGTGGGGAGATTCAGGCTGGAAGTGAGGAGGAAGTTCTTCCCCATGAGAGTGGTGAAGCCCTGGAATGGGTTGTCCAGGGAGGTGATTGGGGCATCATCCCTGAAGGTGTTTAAGGCCATGCTGGATGAGGCTCTGGCCAGGCTGATCTGGTGTGGGGTGTCCCTGCCCATGGCAGGGGAGTTGGAACTAGCTGATCCTTGTGGTCCCTTCCAACTCTGACTCATACTATGATACTATGACTTTTGGCCAAGGCATGGAGTGGCAGGATGAGGGGTAATGAGGGGATGAGGGTAGAAGCAGCTGGATTTAGATTAAACACTAGGAAGAAATTCTTCCCCATGAAGGCAGTGAGGCACTGGAACAGATTATCCAGAGAAGCTGTGGAGGATCCAAGCGAAGTTGGATAGGCCTTTGAGCAGCTTGGTCTAGTAGGAAATGTCCCAGTCCATAGGAGGGGAGTTGAACTAGATGATCTTTACAGCCCCTTCCAACCCAAGCCATTCTACAATCATTGGCAAACTAGTTGGACAAGAAAACAACAAAATCATCCCCTCCAGCAACACCAGGCAACAACTAATGCTATGGTTTAAGTTTGGACCATCCAGAGATTTGGATGAAGCAACTGATGAATCACAGAATGGTCTGGGTTGGAAGGGACCTCCAAAGCTCATCCAGTCCAAAAACCCCTGCAGTCAGCAGGGACATCCTCCACTAGATCAGGCTGCCCAGAACCCTGTCAAATCTCATCCTGAGTATCTCCAGGGAAGGGGCCTCAACCACCTCCCTGGGCAACCTGTTGCAATGTTCCACCACCTTCATAATAAAGAACTTGTTTCTCATATCCAATCTCAGTCTGCTCTTCTCTAGTTTGAAGCCATTGACCCTCGTCCTGTCACTGCAGGCCTTTGTAAACAGTCTCTCTCCATCCGTCTTGTACGCCCCTGTCAGGTACTAGAAGGCTGCTATTATGTGAAGGATGTCCCCAGCTGCTTACAACTGCGTGTTCCTCTTTAGGACTCAACAAGGAAGTCTGTTTGAATAACTCTGCTTAGAAATAACCCATGAAATCAGCCTCATGCAAGGCTTGCACAGCAGGTCAAATAATTAACTCCTGTCCCATTATGTACCCTTAAAGTCAGAAAACCACTTGGCATTAACAGGATTATTTGTAGCTGCTCTAATCAATGATGTGCCTCAATGAGACGGTACTGCTAATGGAAAACCCTTCCTGTCAGTAGAGTTGAATAAATACAGACAGCTGATTCTAGCAAGGAAAGAGGAAAAACAATTGTTTTGGTGATTTTCTCAACAGCTAGCACCACAGAGCAGGAAATGACCTATGGCAAAGGACAAATAAATCAAGTATGCAGCGTCGCATCGCTCCTGCAGGCAAAATAATTAGTAGCTTAAAAATCACCGACTAAAGTTATGATAACACAGTACAGGACCAAGCAAAGCAAAGCAAACTATGTGAGTGAGCTATTTCCTGCTCTGCAGGAATGTGTTTTAAAATGCCTAACAGTTTGCAGCCCCTTAAATAGAAACCTCTTTCAGATGGTTCTAAACCGAGAAGCGGTAATGCTTCCCGCGACTGCATTCACGAACAGAAGCTGAACTGGCACCCTAGGAAAATACACCCCAAATCATATCCCAACAGCCACCCTTCTGTGAAAATCAGCTTTCTAGGACAATTCACACTAGATCTGTTCAGCTTTCAATTGCAGAGAATCCCCATTTATCTCTAAAGCCTATTTGGGGACACAATTTCTCTCCCTTGCTGCATTCTTCACCTCCTTCAGCCCCTCGCTTTGCGCTCAGTTTTAACGAGGTGCATCACTACACTGGGGTATTGCTTCAATATTTGATTCCTGCTCATTCTAGCCTAGAAATACAAACCATTCATCTCCACATCAATGTAAGGCTCCCCATGCTTCAATAGACTAATAAATACTGCAGTAAAAGATAAGAGGGTTGGGGCTTTTTCCTCCTATTTTTTTTGGACCTAACTCAGTGAGACCCTTGGACTCCTCTTAACTCCATCTCCTGTTTTATCATAGAACCATAGAATTGTCAGGGTTGGAAGGGACCTCAAGGATCATCCAGTTCCTACCCACCCTGCCATGAGCAGGGACACCTCACACTACAGCAGGTTGCTCAGAACAACATTCAGCCTGGCCTTCAAAACCTCCTGGGATGAGGCTTCCACCACCTCCCTGGGCAACCTGTGCCAGGCTCTCACCACCCTCATGGGAAGAGCTTCTTCCTCACATCCAATATGAATCTCCCCCTTTCTAGTTTTGCTCCATCCCCTCTAGTCCTATCACCCCCTGACACCCCACTCCCCAGCTTTCTTGTAGCCCCCCCTTTCCCCTTTTCCTTCTCTTTCCTCATTGTTTTCTCCTTTTACCATCTAAACACAAGGAAAAGTCCTCCTTTTTCCTCAGGGATCACCCATGTGTCAGAGGAAATGGATTTGCCCAGGATCACATCAGTGTTTAAGGGCTAAAGTCTTCAAGATAAAATCTTTCTGAGTTCCTCCTCTTTTGTCAGGTTGACATTAGACATTAATGTCAGCTTATTGGCTGCAAAAGTAAACTGCATTTATCCAGGGAAACTTTGTTTGGAAAAGATCTTTGAGATCATCAAGTCTGACCATTCCCTTTCAAGTCTGGTGCTAAACCACGTCCCTCAATGCCACATGTCTGCCTCTTTGAAACATCTCCAGGGCTGGGGATTCAACCACCTCCCTGGGCAGCCTATTCCAGTGTTTGAGAACCCTTTCAGCAAAGATGTTTCTTCTAGTGTCCAACCTAAGCCTCTGCTGGAGCAACCTGAGGCCATTTTTCTCATCATATCACTTGCTACTAGGGGAACAAGACCTCACCTTGCTCCAGCCTCCTTTAGTGTAGTTGTGGAGAGCAAGAAGGTCTCTCCTCAGCCTTGCAACACTATAGGTGAACAATTACAAACTGCAGTCACTTCAAAAACTGAAGCTGTTTTGGGGGAAAGGGAAGGGAAAGTGTCTGGCTTGGGTGGTTTTTTGGTGGTTGCTTTTGGTTTGAACTTCAAAATCCCAGACACTCCCTCACCACAAGCATTCCATACAAACCCCTAGTGACTGCCTGAGTTTGCAAGAGCTTTAGTCAGGAAAAACAGTGTCTGTGTTTAATGCCAGACAGCAGCTGAACAGTAATGATGCCCTAATCTGAAAATGATTACTGTAAATGAAGGAATCAGAGTGAGCCATGAGAGCTCATCCTTGACAACCACAGCCCAAACACAGCTCTGCTCCTGTGGTGCACACCACGGCAGACATCCTGCTGCCTACACGAACCCACGCCCTGCACAGGTTCAGACCTGCTGCAAATGCTGAACCCCCCCCCAGACTCCTGCTGAAAGCCTTCCAAAGTGGGAATCCAAACTCACTAAGTAATCAAAAGAAAGTCAAGGTGTAAAGAAAAAAAAGTCACACTCCATTTTTTGGGTGATTTTTTAAATGAAGTTCTCCAGGCTTCGTTTTTACTGCCACTGGAGTTGGAGAAGCCCTGCAGTAACTCACTGTTCACTCACACCTGTGCCACACAATACACTGGAAACTCATGCTCCTTACTCTGGCTCCCCAGCTCAAGATAGACAGGGAACTACTGGAGAGTCCAATAGAGGCTCCAAAGCTGCTGAGGGGCCTGGAGCAGCTCTGGGAGGAGGAAAGACTGAGAGCCCTGGGGCTGTTGAGCCTGGAGAAGGGCAGCCCAAGAAGGGATCTGCTCAATGCTCAGCAAGAGCTAAAGGGTGGAGGGCAAGAGGCTGGGGCCAGACTCCTCTTAGTGGTACCCAGTGACAAAGGGCAACAGGCACAAACTGGGACCCAGAAGGTTCCATCTGACCAGGAGGAGAAATTTCTTTGGTGTGAAAGTGCTGGAGGCCTGGAGCAGGCTGCCCAGAGAGGTTGTGGAAGGATTCCAACCCCCTTGGCCATTCTGCTCCTGTGCAAGCTGGTGTGGTTGACCCTGCTTTAGTAGGAGAGTTGGATTAGATGCTCTCCAGAAGTCCCTCACAACCTCCATCATGCTGGGATTATTGATATAGTTAAGAATGCCACTCCAACAAAACCCAAACTGAACCCAAACTAGGAATTGGGAGATGATTCAGAACTGTATCTGTAGATTGTAATGCACAGGATCTGCACTCTGAAGGACACAGCCATGAGTCAGTTCTTGTTATGTGAAAAATCAAATCATACCAATCCAGTTTTGATCAAGTTGAAGTACCTGTATCTTGTTTTATGCAGCTACTTCTCATCAAAAATGGATTAAATTGAAGCACAGGGAGGTAGCTTCCATCACAGTTTATTTGTCAAGCCTATGACAGCCTCATACAAGCATTCAGAAAACAATTCTTTCTGCTGGACTGCAATGAGGAAAAACGGGAGTTGGGAAAGTAATAGGTCAGGGGAGGGACAGCAGTGGAAGGAGCAGAAGCAATATGCAGCTTGCCAAGCTGGAAAGGTCCAGGGGCAGAACCCCAAAGACAAGGGAGAGGTTGTTATAAGGCAGAAAAATGAGTGTTTGGAGAAGATTGAGCATGAAAGAGGATGTGCACCACAACTCCCAGCCAGGGAAGAAGGAGGAGAAGCCTGGAGAAAGAGGGAGGAACAGGTGGCTTCTCCCCACCTGTGATTTTGAAGAGGTTTTTAAAGGGTAAATTTGTTAATTCTGAGAACTTATGTTTCTATTGAGAAAAATGTATCTGTGCTTCAACTCACACCTCATCCCATTCCTCACACCCTCTGGCTGCAGTGGAGTCTACAAGAGAGAACATAGCAGCTTTGGGGCTTCCTACCACCTCAGGCTCACTGCCCCAGACCTCCTGTTTCATCTTAGAAAACATTTCTAGAGGGACTTAAGTCTAGAAGTGAACTCCATTAAAGAAAAGACAAACACCCAAACTTGTGCTATGGATGGTGGATTTTTAAGCCACAACTTAGCTACATAATCAGGCAGTGGAAAACTTCTTGGAGCCTGTGTTAGCAGGCTACCTATATCCAACTACCTACCTAGGAAACAAGCAGGCACTGCTGATTCAGCTGCAAGTGTCACAGAAATTCAGCAGGTACTCCAGAGGTGCATTGAGTGGATTAGTGAAGATGGAGCCTGGAGAAGAGGAGGCTCAGGGGAGACCTTATTGCTGCCTACAACTACCTGAAGAGAGGTTGTAGCCAGGAGGGGATTGGGCTCTTCTCCCAGGCAACCAGCACCAGAACAAGAGGACACAGTCTCAAGCTGCACCAGGGGAGATTTAGGCTGGAGGTGAGGAGAAAGTTCTTCCCAGAGAGAGTCATTTGTCATTGGGATGTGCTGCCCAGGGAGGTGGTGGAGTCACCGTCCCTGGAGGGGTTCAAGAGGGGATTGGACGTGGTGCCATGGTCTAGTCATGGGGTCTGTGGTGAGAGGTTGGACTTGGTGATCTTTGAGGTCTCTTCCAGCCTTGGTGATACTGTGAATCTTTAAGGTCCCTTCCAATCCAAACCATTCTATGATTCTACTTAGAGATGCAACAACCATGTGTGCATACACACTTGCCATTGCATGCACATCTGACATTAGGATTCAGAATATTAATGACTGAAGAGCTTTACTGCAGAATAAACACAGAGGGCAGTTAGAGTATAATCATCTGGCCCCAGCAATACACACAAGTCCTGCTTCATTCCCCCCAAAAACTAAGAAAGAAATCTACTCCATCTGAGAAAGAACTGTCCCAGTTCACACCAGTGAACCATCTCTCTTGGCTAAAGGGAATTCATGGTAGTGGTAAATTCCTCCTGTGAAATATGGGAACTAGAGAAGGAGGACAAACAGACACAGTACTTTAGAACACCTGACTGCCACACTCTGTGGCAAAACACTGACTCAGTTGTCTGAGTTTCACTGATCTCCACTGCAGACTCTTTCCAGCACTACCATTAAGGCACAAGGACAAGCAGTGCAGCTGTTGGATCTGGTCAAGTCCACTCTGCTGTTACAGAGGGGACACAAGGGTTCAGCTTTCCCTGGACCAGAATGTGAATCTCACTTTAAGAAAGGGCACCTATGCCTTGAAGGGGAAGCATCAGCTCAGTATTCACTTCTTCCCCACACCAAGGGATGGCTCAGGTGAGGCAAGTTCTAGGTGAGTCTAAATGCTTGCAACCATATAATCCAGGCCATCATGAGGTCTATGGTGAGAGGTTGGACTTGATGATCTTTGAGGTCTCTTCCAACCTTGGTGATTCTGCGTTCACTGCAGCATCCAACACAAAACACTCTGTGTGCTGAAAGAGTAAGGCTGAGCATTAAGAACTTGGCAGATCAGTGCCCAGAAGAGGCTTGTTTGCCGCTAGATCCCACAGACTGGTTGTTCCAAGGACATTAGGATCTGGATTTGCTGCTTCTGAACAGGTGGCTTCTTGCCTCCTCCATCCCAGCACCATCACAGGGAGTACTCTGTCACTTCTGCCAGGAAACCTAGGGCTAGAATCTGCACATGCATTTCTGATGCCCACATCTCATGAATTTAACTCATCCCTTGCCAAAGGGAAACTGATCTTCTGAAGACTTGAGGCATTGCTCATGGCACTTCAGGATGTCCCTCAGTGACACTCTCTTGGAGAGCTAAACTCTTCAGAGGAACTAATGGCTGAGCTACAATTCAGAGACACCACCAGCAGCTCCTTTTCCTTTCACATCGCTGCAGAGCCAAGTGCCAGAGCTCCCAACCAAAGGCAGCAATGTTGAACACAGAAAGCAAATTGCTTCTGCTCTGAAGAACAGAGCCTTTCCCAGGCAGCCCTTAGGCTAGCACCTGTTTGCATTTCTCTTCTCTCCCTGGATGTGTACAGTACAGGGCTCAGGGAATGATAAACGAGCTACGTGTATTCAAATATGCATTTTCCTGAGCTAATTTCCTGCCCAACAGTAATAGATCAAGATCTGAAACTATTTGCTTTTTAAAGTAGCCTCTCAAAGTGATTTGTAAGGCTCTTTAGTTATTCCATTTTTCGCAGCCTAAGACACTGTTAGACTGAATAAAAGACAATAACTAACAGAGGGGGCCCCATGCAGCAGGGAAACAGCTCGAGGAGCTCATGCCTGAACAAATCCAGTGGCAAAAGGGAGTTGCACACTTGTGTTTTGCTCAGGAAAACCCTTATTTAAACAGCAACATCCCACTTAGGGTAGAGACAAACACCATTGAAGTGGATATTCCTTACACCTTGACACAAAAGTAATCTGCTTGTCCCTTATGAGGTGAAATACAGCTTTGAATAAGCAAACCTTCTGAAGAGTCTCCATTTCATTTCAGATGCCAGCATGAGCCATGGATGGACTTCATCTCAATTAGTTCAACACTCAAGTGCTGTAGTTGGCAGGAGATGTGTTTCCTCCTGCCTGGCCCATGTGCCTTGTGAAACAGGAGTTTAAGAACCCAGTGAGGACCCAGTTTCACCTGGAAGTTGATCTTAAGGCCTTCCAGACTTGATATCACCCTCCTCTGCTCCTCATCTAGCAGTAATGCAGCCATAAGGAAAGCTCAGCTTACTGAAGCAATGCCTGCATATTTTTCCCAGATAAATCTATACTCCCCACCCCAAAAAAAATCCTAATTCAGCCCTTTGAGGGCCTGCAGTAGTTTAAGAACAAAACCCAATATGTACTATCTTATGTTTCAACCAAAAGGAGATTATGATTGGGTTTTCTCTTCCACCTACATGGGAAGGTAGACAGCAATGAAAAGGCTAACATATATTCCTTGAAGCTTCCCAACAACAAGAACTTTGTCTTGCAAAGGCATTCCTGCTAGCAAAATCCACCTAGCATGTTAGAATTAGAGCCCCCTGACATTCCACAGGGGCAGGGATCAACAGCACATCTCCTGTTCAACAGGCTACAGTACAGAATCCTAGAGTTGGCCAGGCCAGAAGCGACCTCCAAAGCTCATCCAGTCCAACCTCCCCACAGTCAGCAGGGACATCCCCAATTAGATCAGGCTGCCCAGGGCCTCATTGAGCCTTACCTTGAACATCTCCAGGGATAGGGCCCTCAACCACCTCCCTGTGCAACCTGTTCCAGTGTTCCATTAACCTCATGATGCAGAACTTCTTCCAGATACCCAGTCTAAATCTGCCCTTCTCTAGTTTGAAGCCATTGCCCCTTGTCCTGTCCCTGCAGGCCTTTGCAGTCTCTCTGTACACCCTTCATGTAGCCCCCTCCAGGTACTGGCAGGCTGCTATTAGGTCTCCCTGGAGCCTTCTTCAGGCTGAACAACCCCAGCTCCCTCAGCCTGCATTCACAGCAGAGATGCTCCAACCCCCTGATCGTAGACCCTCCTCTGGACAGTAGTCAGAAGGAAGGAAATTTTCTTCCCCTAAAGGTTGTCAGATAGATTTCACATCCCTGGAGGGACTGAAAAGCCAGAAATTGTATCAGCAGGTTTTTGTCTTCTTTAAAACTAACCAAACAAATCAGTGACTCCCCCCATTTACCCTCAGCCTTTCAGTTCTTGTGGCACTACACATGCCTGAGCAAAAGGATGCTATGAGGAAACCATTGGAGAAAACACTGAAGAGGTTCTTCAAAAGCACCTTGAGACTAATGTGACAGCACTTGAAGGGGATGGAGTAGTTAATTTGGGGGGCAGAGGGAGTGGGTTTTGAGACAAAGGAGCTACAGCAGATGCAAGATATTTGCATTTCATCCATAGATCTTTACACACTGGAATGATTAAAAGGCTGAATTAGTATGACAATATTAAGTACTAGCTGAAGGGAGATGGCAAACACACTTAGTTCAGATGGGTACTTTGTCCTGACAGGTGACAGAGCTCTCTACCAGTGAGCACTAACAGATGACTGAAATTCCAGCCCACTGAAAGCTTGCAAGAAGAAATGCAGCACACAGGTTTGTTAGTGGCACACATGGAAACAAAACTTGAGCATCAAGGCAATGCTGCTTTGCTTCTCACTCAGTCCCCACTGACAAAAGCACTGCTGGAAAAAACCAACACCCCTGAAGGCCCAAGTGCTTATCAGTTATAGCTGGTGACAAAAAAGACAAAGCTGGATTACTTTACAGCACAAGCACCACCACATATGATGTGCTGAGGGAAATAACTCTGATGGAGACAGCAAAGCATGGCAGGCATCATAATGAACTGCCAGGATGTCACTGGGACACCAGACAGAAATGTCAGCAACCATGTTCTAAGCCAGAAGAGGAACACAGCAGGATCATAGTAGTAGTATCAGGTAGTGATAGGACTAGGGGGAATGGAATGAAGCTGGAGGTGGGGAGATTCAGGCTGGAGGTGAGGAGGAAGTTCTTCCCCATGAGAGTGGTGAAACCCTGGAATGTGTTGTCCAGGGAGGTGGTCGAGGCCCCGTCCCTGGGGGTATTTAAGCCCAGGCTGGATGAGGCTCTGTCCAGCCTGATCTAGTGTGGGGTGTCCCTGCCCATGGCAGGGGGGTTGGAACTAGCTGATCCTTGTGGTCCCTTCCAACCCTGAATGAAACTATGAAACTATAAGTATCATAGTAGTATCAGTCAGGGTTGGAAGGGACCACAAGGATCATCTAGTTCCAACTAGGGGCAGGGACACCCCACACTTGATCAGCCTGGCCACAGCCTCAGCCAGCCTGGGCTTAAACACCTCCAGGGACAGGGCCCCAACCACCTCCCTGGACAACCCATTCCAGGGCTTCACCACTCTCATGGGGAAGAACTTCCTCCTCACCTCCAGCCTGAATCTCCCCACCTCCAGCTTCATTCCATTCCCCCTAGTCCTATCACTGCCTGAGATCCTGAGCAGTCCCTCCCCAGCCCACCTGTAGGCCCCCTTCAGATACTGGAAGACCACAAGGTCATGAGGTTCCAGAAGGAAAACCTACTTTGCAAGGGCAGCATACAGAACTGTTTGTTTAGTTTAGCAAGTAAAACCAAAAGAAAGGGAATTATTGCTCTTGAAATGCTTCTTTGGCTGGAGAGCAGAGACATCACCTGAACTGTTTGCCCTTGTGGCCAAGAAGGCAAATGGGATCCTGAGCTACATTCAGAAGAAGGAAGTTCTCCTCCCCCTCTATTCTGCCCTACTGAGACCTCACTTGGAATATTGCATCCATTTTTGGGCTCCCCAGTTCAGGAGGGACAGGGATCTACTCAAGAGAGTACAACAGAGGGCTATGAGAGTGAAGAAGGGATGGGAGAACTGCCCTCTGAGAAAAGCTCTATGAGGAGAGGCTGAGGGAGCTGGGGTTGTTTAGCCTGGAGAAAAGGAGGCTCAAGGGAGACCTTATTGCTGTCTACAACTACCTGAAGGGAGGTTGTAGCCAGGTGGGGGTTGGTCTCTCCTCCCAGGCAGCCAGCACCAGAACAAGAGGACACAGTCTCAGGCTGCACCAGGGAAGATTTAGGCTGGATGTTAGGAAGAAGTTCTTCCCAGAAAGAGAGATTGGCCATGGGAATGTGCTGCCCAGGGAGGTGGTGGAGTCACCATCACTGGAGGTGTTTAGACAGAGCCTGGATGAGGCACTTGGTGCCATGGTTTAGCTGATTAGATGGTGTTGGATGATAGGTTGGACTTGATGATCTCAAAGTCTTTTCCAACCTGATTAATTCTATTCTATTTTCCAAGACAGCCCTTGATAGAGTTTTTAAGGCTGCTTTTAACATCACTAATGGCTGTGGAAGACCTGAAGACTCAGCTCAGCAACAACATGTGAAAGAGAGCAAGCAGTGGTTAATGGAGCACAATGCAGTGAGAGGCTTGCAGCCAACCACACAGGCAGAGCAATCAGCATGAAAACACATTATTTGCAAGCCAGATGCAGAGAAATTGGTTATGGTTTCTGCTGCAGCTAGCTCTTGCTGCTTGCATTCCTGATAGTTCTGTTGTTTATATAACAGCTTTTAAACGGCAACTGCTCCAAGGAGGCCTCGTTTACACGATATGTTTTGATTACAAGTTTGGTTACTGCAAATTACAACTCCTCTGCCAGTTCCAGGCAAGCAAAAGTACTTCTCTGCAGTGATCTAAGCACAGAACATAGTTTTCCATTTAGCTGAAAGAAGCATATGTCTAAGGAGATGTTTTTATAAGCACTGCCTCATTAGCTGGCCGGTGTTTGGTGAGTTACCAGTCCCCCATTCTGCCCTGAACTACTTTCCTTACACATTTTTCTCTGTTGCAGCATTATGAAATCAATATGAAATATCTTGAAGATATTTCTAAGTACTTTTAGCTACATTTACCCTTCCCTGAACACAGGGAGGAGAAAAAACCACACCAATCAGTTAATTCTCAAGTTTATACTGGGGTGCTGCATGCTGCTCAAGCAACAACATATCTGAACCTTCCCCCCCAGTACAGTCCCAGTAGTCCTGACTGTACCCATCAACAATCAAAGTTTCTCTGTTCAGGCTATAGAATCATAGAATGGTCTGGATTGGGAGGGACCTATAAAAGTCATCCAGTCCAAACCCCTCTGCAGTCAGCAGGGGCATCCTCAAGTGGATCAGGTTGCCCTGAGCCCTATTGAGCCTCACTTTGAATGTCTCCAGGAATGGGGTCCCAACCACCTCCCTGGGTGACCTGTTCCAGTGTTCCACCATCTTCATGGGGCAGAACCTGCTCCTAACATCCAATATGAATCTGTTGTTCTCTCATTTGAGGTCATTGCCCCTCATCCTACCACTGCAGACTTTGCTAAACAGCTTCTCTCCATCTTTCTTGTAGCCCCCTTCAGGCACTGGAAGGCTGCTATTAGGGCTCCCTGGAGCCTCCTCCTCTCCAGGTTGAACACCACCAGCTCCTTCAGCCTGTGTTCATAGCAGAGCTGCTCCAACCCCCTGATCATTTTCCTGGCCCTCATCTGGACCTGCTCCATCAGGTCTATGTCTTTCCTGTATTGAGGGCTCCAGACCTGTACACAGTACTCCAGGTGAGGTCTCACCAGAGTAATGTGGCAGAATCACCTCTATATCTGCTGGCCACACATCTTTTGATGCAGCTCAGAATGTGATTTGCCGTCTGTGCTGCAAGCTCACACTGCCTGCTCATATCCAGCTTCTCACCCACCAGCACCTCCAAGTCCTTTTCCTCAGGGCTGCTTTCTAACACCTCCTCTCCCCTGACTGTATTGACAGTGAGGATTGTTCCAGCCTAGGTGCAGAACCCTGCACTTGCTCTCATTGAAACTCATGAGGTACACCTGGGTCCCTCTTTCCAGCTTGCCCAGGGCCCTCTGGATGCCATCCTGTCCCCTTGGTGTATGTACAATAGCACTCAGCTTGGGGTCACCTGCACACTGGCTGGTGGTGGACTCAATCTCACTGTCTCTATCAGTACAAGTCCCAGTGCAGACACCTGAGGGCCACCACTTGTCATGCATCTGGACTTCAAGCCATTGAGCACCACCCCCTGGATGCAGCCTTCCAGTCAGTTCCTTATGCACTGAACAGTTTACCCATCAAATCTGTATCTTTCCAACCATGCAAGAGAACATTATCACAAAGGATAAAAACCAGGCTGGGTTCTGTGCTAAACAAAATGGCTTGAGCCAAGACAAAAAGAATGGAACAAACCACACAAAACCATGCCTGGAGGAATATCAGCACAAGGCCACGCTATCAGGGACTCTTGTGAAGTCATCTGAAAGAATGGCTTAGCCAGCAAAGACATCATTTCAACAACCTAAGCACATGCACTCAAAGCAAGCCTGCAAATCCCTGGTCCTGCCTGAATACTGCCTCCAAAGGTGGAGATATTTGCTACTAACTGAAAGGAGTTTGGAGTGAGGTGGGGGTCAGTCTCTTCACCCAGACACCAGTGACAGGATGAGAGGCAGTGGCTTCAAACTGCAGCAGGGGAGGTTTAAACTGGCTATTAGGAAATATTTCTTCACTGAAAGAGTGGTTAAGCCCTTCAGCAGGCTGCCCAGGGCTGTGGAGGGAGCCACTGTCCCTGGAAGCATTCAAAAAACATGTGGATGTGGTGCTGGGGGACATGGTTTAGTAGTGACCTGACACTGTTAAGAGTTGAACTCAATCATCTTGGAGGTCTTTTCCAACCAAAACAATTCTATGCTACTTGGAGTAGATATATGTATATGTATCTTAGAAACACTGTGGCCAGCAAGAATGGGGAGGTCACCATCCCCCTGCATTCAGCACTGGTGAGGTCACACCTCAAGCGTTGTGTTCAGCTCTGGGCCCCTCACTATAGAGGAAGGACATTGAGGGGCTGGAGCATACCCAAAGAAGGGCAACAAGGCTGGAGGAAGGCCTGGAGCACCTGGGCTACAAGGAGGGACTGAGGGAGCTGTAGGGTTCAGTCTGGAGAAGAGGAGGCTGAGGGGAGACCTCATTGCTCTCTACAACTCTCTGAAAGGAGGTTGGAGCAACAGCACCAGAGGAAACGGTTTCAAGCTGTGCCAGGGGAGATTCAGGCTGGATATTAGGAAGTATTGCTTCAGTGAAAGGGCTCTCAAATACTGGAATGGTCTGCCCAGGGCAGTGCTGGAGTCACCATCCCTGGAGGTGTTCCAGTGGCACTTAGGGACATGGTTTAGTGTTGACCCTTCAGCGCTGGGGCAAGGCTTGGAGTGGATGATCTCTCAGTTCTGTTCCAACTGGATGAATTCTGTGATCTTGCTAAGTCATCCACAGACTCAGCCCTGACTTTAATATATCCTGTGTTTTCCTGTCATTTTCCATTCCCTGCTGCCACAAGTGAAGGCTTTATTGGCAAGTTTTCATAGAATTATTGCAAGATTTCAATCTAAGAAACAAATAAAAAGTCAAACTGGTGCAAGGCAATTTAAAAGCCCCCAAACTGATCTAATTAGCTTGAGCTTCTTCTGCCATTTGCTATCTGTCACTGATGCCATTTTCACCTGCTCACAGGAACTCCTGACACAGGAGTGAAGAAATTGCACAGATTTTTCTCCTACCAGCTCACCCCATCAGGCAACAAAAAGTTTTATGAACAACAGACCTCTGCTGCTGCCAGGTGAATTCTACCTGACCCTGCCAGGAGAATTCTACCTGACCCTTCCAGGAGATTCCTCCTTAGTCCTTGCTGGAAACAGAACCACAGCTTCCTGCCTATGAATCACACCCAGTTTCACACCTGGGTCCTGTGGCCTCCCTGCAGCTGGTGGCCTTTGGAGCCCTGGATGGATCTAGAAAGGCAGAAAGGGACCTGGGGGTACTGGTTGACAGTAGGCTGAACATGAGCCAGCAGTGTGCCCAGCTGGCCAAGAAGGCCAATGGCATCCTGGCCTGCATCAGGAACAGTGTGGCCAGCAGGAGCAGGGAGGTCATTCTGCCCCTGTGCACAGCACTTCCCTGCTTTCAACTTATTCCATTGCTCCCCAGCAGCTGCTTCCCCCCATGCTGATGAACACATGAGGAGACCTCTCTGCCATGCAGTCCCTCCTCCTTCAGATCCAGTCTTTTGCTGCTTGAAGACAGCTGACAAGCACCACCAAGTCCAACACTGCAAAGCACAAACAGTCCCACTCCCCTGCTATAATAAACAGTTCAAAAGCAAGCTGAGAGGAGCCAAGCAGAGACCGAGTGTCTGAAATAGGAGCAGCTCATCAGTGTCTACAGCGACAGCGACAATGACAGCATATGAAAAGCCAATTAGTTCACTTATACATTGTGGACATGATATACAGCATTGGGCTGGGGGATGGAAGGGAATAAAGGAGGACATTTGGGAAACAATTAACAGAACAAGAAATACAGACTTGGCACTTGATAACAACACACACAAGAAAGCAAGCAATTCAAGTAGGATTGAACACTTCTGACAAAAGCAAAGCCACTGCGCTTCATACCTGCCAAAACAAGAGTTTTCTACAAGAACAGTCAGCTAAAATAAGTCATAAATATTTGCTCCATGGAAGGCATAAGTGCCTCTTAAAATGAACAACTTCATTACAGACACTCTGAAACCCAGCTCAGTGTTTACTTATCCCTGCCATTATTCTTGGCAGTAAGCAAGAACACAGGTGTCACACTGAACTTTCCCACTTGTAACTTGTGCAAAAGAACAAATCACAATCACTTGTCTGGGCCTGCAAGTTTTTCATGACTCTTTCTGGTATTTCTTAATGCCACTCAACAAGGTTGAATTGCCATGTCCCAGGATTTCTGATGTATTGCTTCCCTGGATGCCCCTCACCGTGAACCTTTTCTCTCCAGATCCTGTTCTGAGCGCTCTAACTGTTCATTCAAAACTAAGGCAGGGTTAGTTATTTGTTCAATCAACATGAGGACATACATTTTCATGCTAGAGTCCAAGAGAGAGTCACTGCAACTTCAGGTTTCATCTTGCTTGGTAAACCACCAGCTTTGTTACAAACAATCTTTGGCAGATGCTTAGAATCATTAAACACACCCAGATCTTCCCCTGTTGTACCATCTCTTCCCTACCAAGTACCAAACTACTTTTTCAAGCAATAATTTCAAGGGGGGGTTGGGTAGGGGGCAATTAAAATGAGATCACAGAATCAGCCCACCCCTCCCTCACAGCAAAACCCCCACCTTACCTTCATCATTCTGGGCCGAACAACCTGCTAAGATAGTAGCAACTGCCATCCCTGCAGCTAACCATTTCCAGAGACAAAACTGCTGGACCATTGTTTGTCAAACTTCACTCAAGGGAGATCTGAAAGAGAAAGATTTGACAGAGGCATTAGTCAAGCAGCCTACACAAAGGGGAGTGAGTACAAGCTATTTCATGGTGGATGTCTAACCACACAGGAGATATACAGTCTACATGGGGCATTCTGGCTGTTCAAACAAGGAAGGTTAACCCCATGAGCAACAGCACTTATGTATGGACATGATAATCATGTATGCACAGCTGAAGCAGATGCTTCCAGTCAAGGAAAACCCAAGTTTCATGCAGAAATCAGATCTCATTTCCTTACAATAAACTCTTTCTGCTATCCTTCGTGCTTCAAAGCACTTTGGAGAAGTGAGGGTAGCTGAGAACAAAAAACCAACTGCAAAATCCCCTAATCCCAGTGTGCTAGGGGTTGGAAGGGACCTCTGGAGATCATCTGGTCCAACTCCCCTTCTAAAGGAGAGTTACCCACAGGAGGCTGCCCAAGATCACAATTTCCAGGCAGGTTTGGAATCTCTCCAGAGAAGGAGACTCAGCAACCTCTCACAGTATCACTAAGGTTGGAAGAGACCTCAAAGATCATTGAGTCCAACCTGTCACCACAGACCTCATGACTAGACCATGGCACCAAGTGCCACATCCAATCTCCTCTTGAACACCTCCAGGGATGGGGACTCCACCACCTCCCTAGGCAGCCCATTCCAATGACGAACGACTCTCTTGGTGAAGAACTTTCTCCTCACCTTGAGTCTAAAGCCTCGAGTCACCACCTCTCTGGGCAGCCTGATCCAGGGCTCCAGCACCCTCATGCCAAAGGCATTTTCCCCTTAAAAACAAAGACTTCTCCTTAAAAACTCAGCAGGGACACAGGCTTTCAAAGCCATCACCCTGCAAAACCATGAGTGAACCCCATAGATATCCTCCTTTAATGGCACAGGCTGTTGGTTCATGCCCAGCAAAGGAGCAAGGAACAAGTAAGAGCCCCTGGATATCAGGAAGAAGTTCTTTACAGTGACAGGGGTGAGACACACTAGAACAGACTGCTCAGGGAGATTGTGGATGCTCCCTCCTTGGTGGTGTTCAAGGCCAGGTTGGATGAGGCCTTGAGCAGCCTGAACTAGTGGAAGGTGTCCCTGCTCACGGCAGTGGGACTGCAACCAGATGATCTTGAAGGTCCCTTCCAACCCAAACCATTCTATGATCCACTAAAAAAACCCCAAACCCTACAAACACCAGGAGAATAAACTGGCCAAGATGTGGATGAACTCCAGAGCACATTTAGAGAGAGGAATATCAGGAAGTTTTCTAACACAGTTTTATGTCTCCAGTAAAGAGAATCAGCATATGTCTATGGCTCAAACTGAGTTCTTCACAAGTCTTTCCTTGCATTTAAAACCACTGTGACAAACACAATGGACTTCCTAGCAATAGAACCATGAGAGGGAGAGAAACCTACAGCACTATCAAAACAAGCTGTTGCATAAAACAAAACAGTTTAAGTGCTGTCAGTTTTCCCAAGCAAAGCACTTGACTCACATTTCATTGCCACTTCCTGCTTATAACTTGCTGCTATGGCTGCAAACTTGCTTTGTTTCATTCCAAGATAAACAGACAGATTACCCCCCACACACACACTTCCTAGGCTCAGTATGAACATCCTCTGCTCCTTCAGCAGTGGCAGTATTGAAGATGGGTTATCAGGGTCCATCCACAAACCAAGCTTATAAAACACACAAATGCATGGACAGCACCCAATGCACACAACACACATGTCAAAAAGAACTGCTTAAGGCATAAAAAGATCCTTTTATGTCACTAAAAGGCTATCCAAGGCACAGAGAAGCAGGGTTTCCACTAACAGGAATTAGTGATAGCTTCATTAGGTATTGGACAGGTCAAGGATTTCTCCCAGATCAGAATTTATTCCAAATCCCAGAATCCTAGGGCTAGGAGTTGGAAGAGACCTCTGGAGATCATCTGATCCAACTCTCCTGCTAAAGCAGAGTCACCCACAGCAGGTTGCCCAGGATCACAGTAGCCTGGTGGGTTTGGAGTCTCTCCAGAGAAGCAGACTCCACAACCTCTCTGAACAGCCTAATCCAGGCTTCAGCATCCTCACAGCCAACAAGCTTCTCCTCCTGTTCATATGGAACCTCCTGGGTTGCAGTTTGTGCCCATTGCCTCTCGTCCTATCACTGCACACCACTGAATGGAATGAAGCTGGAGGTGGGGAGATTCAGGCTGGAGGTGAGGAGGAAGTTCTTCCCCATGAGAGTGGTGAAGCCCTGGAAAGGGTTGTCCAGGGAGGTGGTTGGGGCCCTGTCCCTGGAGGTGTTTAAGCCCATGCTGGATGAGGCTCTGGCCAGGCTGATCTAGTGTGGGGTGTCCCTGCCCATGGCAGGGGGGTTGGAACTAGATGATCCTTGTGGTCCCTTCCAACCCTGACTGATACTATGACACTATGAAAGAAATCTGACCCCATCCTCTTGCCACGACAGGCCCAGCAGCTCTTGATGAGCACTGAGAAGATCCCCTCTGGGGCTGCTCTTCTCCAGCTAAACAGCTCCAGGTTTCTGAGCCTTCCCTCCTCACAGAGATGCTCCAGTCCCCTTATCAACTCTGTGGCCTCCCCTGGACTCTCTCTGGTAGTTCCCTGTCTCTCTTGAACTGGGAAGCCCAGAACCAGACCCACCACTCCCAGTGTGATCTATGGCAGAGTAGATAAGGAGGAGAACATCCCTCTATCTGCTGGTCACACTCCTCTTAAGGCACCCCAGGAGCCCCCTGGCCTTGGTCACAAGGGCACATTGCTGGCTCAATCATATCACCTCACAACACCATTTGGGTTAACAGGGAGGGAACAGCGCTGAGAGACAAACTCTTCCTCCTCAAAACCTGACCGAAACACAAGCACCTGTCAAGAGTTTCAGAGGAAACATTGGTGGAGGGCTTTTTGTTTATGTGTTTTGTGGCCTTGGTTTGTTTGTTTCCTTTTAAATAGATGAGGAAAGCAAGCAGTGAAGCCTCATAAGCCAGCCTGAGCCGCCCATATTGACTGAACTATTTAAAGTTCCCAGGCGTTTGACACTGAATATATTTAGCCAGCTTCTAGGGTGACTCACAGGAGTGGGAATCTATTAAGCTTCTTTGCAAAGAGAAAGAGAGCTCTGCTTGTTGTGTAAAGACCAAAAGAAAAATAAGTCACAGCTGACTTTCTGCCTTCCAGCAGATTTTAGCACCAATGTTCAGTGTTACAACAATGCTGTTAAGAAAAGGGAGAAAAAAAAGAAAAGGGCTCTTCCATCCCCAGCTTCAGTCCAGTAGGACTCTTCCCACCCTGTTCAGCAGCAGCAGGGCACTGCAGGCAGTTGCAGCAGGCAGCAATTTCAGGAAGAACCTCAATATCTCAGCCAAGAAAGTAGCCTGTTTAATTGAAGCAGCAGTGCAGATCTCAAGGGACTCTTCATTACAGCCAGACAAACATCAGCCTCAACAACAGCTCAAGGTTACAGGAATTCATCCATTGGAGCCATTTAAACAGCATCATGGAATGGTTTGGGCTGGATGGGAGGACTCTAGTTCCAACCCCCCTGCTGTGGGCAGGGACACCTTCCACTAGAACAGGTTGTTCAAAGCCTCATCCAACCTGGCTGTGAAGACTTCCAAGTTGGGGACATCCACAGCCTCCCTGGGCAGCCTGCTCCAGTGTCTCACCACCCTCACTTGAAAAACTTTCTTACTAATCTCCAGTTTCAGTCTCCCCTCTTCCAGCTCAAAGCCATTGCTCCTCATCCTATCACAACAAGCAATGGTTGAGAGTAGGTTGAACATGAGCCACCAGTGTGCCCAGGCAGCCAGGAGGGCCAATGGCATCCTGGCCTGCATCAGGAAGAGTGTGGCCAGCAGGAGCAGGGAGGTCATTCTGCCCCTGTACACTGCACTGGTTAGGCCATACCTCAAATCCTGTGTCCAGTTCTGGGCTCCTCAGGTGAAGAAAGATGTTGAGTTGCTGGAATGTGTCCAGAGAAGGGCAACAAAGCTGGGGAGGGGTCTGGAGCACAGCCCTGTGAGGAGAGGCTGAGGGAGCTGGGGTTGCTTAGCCTGGAGAAAAGAAGGCTCAAGGGAGACCTTCTTGCTGTCTACAACTACCTGAAGGGAGGTTGTAGACAGGTGGGGGTTGGTCTCTTCTCCCAGGCCAGCAGCACCAGAACAAGAGGACACAGTCTTAAGCTGTGCCAAGGGATGTTAAGGCTGGATGTTAGGAAGAAGTTCTTCATGGAAAGAGATACTGGCCATTGGAATGTGCTGCCCAGAGAGGTGGTGGAGTCACCATCCCTGGAGGTGTTTAGGAATAGACTGGATGGAGTTCTTGGTGCCATGGTTTAGCTGATTAGATGGTTCAATCTCCTGCCCTTGGACTTTGCCCATCTGCCCAGCCTGTCAAGGTCCCTCTGCAGAGCCTCTCTACCCTCCAGCAGATCAACTCCTGCCCCCAGCTTGATGTCATCTGCAAATTTACTGCTGATGGACTCAATGCCCTCATCCAGATCATCAATGAAGATGTTAAAGAGCACAGGGCCCAGCACTGATCCCTGGGGCACACCACTGGTGCCTGGCTGCCAGCTGGCTGTGACACCATTCACCACCACTCTCTGGGCTCAGCCTCCAGCCAGTTCCTAACCCAGCTCAGAGTGCTGCTGTCCAAGCCAGGGGCTGACAGCTTGGCCAGGAGTTTGCTGTGGGGGATGGTGTCAAAGTCCTTGCTGAGGTCCAGGCAGACTACATCCACAGCCTGCCCCACATCCACCAGGCAGTCACCTGGGCATGGAAGGAGATCAGGTTATTGCTGAGCATTGCAGGGCATTGCTGGGTCTTACAAACCTGTTGTATGTTCTTATTTTACAGCTCCTCCTACTGCCATCAATTGCTGCCTGTCCTTTGCCCTGTCAGGCTGTGCGTCCAGGACGCAACTGCTTCTTACACATTGTCTGCTTTTGGGGACTTGGCAGTAACTTGTGGTTTGTTGCAGGCTAGTTCTGAGTTAGCAGAGTCTCTTTAAAGGCTCTTCTTGCTTTCTACACTTTACACCACTTTTTTCCCCTTGTATAAATTGGAAGAAGAAAGGGGAGACAGTTATTCCGCTGCTGCATGTAGCGCTGCTTATTCTTAGAGCGGCGCCGTCCCTGTCCTTCCTCGTGGCTCACTTGACATTTCATCAAAATCAAAAAGAAATCTGCCAAGATTCTGTCTTGAAATCTCTTCACTATAGACTCAACTCAAGTATGTCAGCTGAGCTCTAAATAACAGAAGGTTGTGAGTGCAGATGGGGATTTTTCTTTTCCCAAGGTTGTGAAATGAAATACCAAAGGCCTTTGAAGTGTGGATGTGCGATTCTCTCGGGGTGGTATCACACAGGGTAGCCTGCCCATGAACAGCCTCTTCTTACACTGACCTGAAGAAACTAAGATAGGTCTCCTGAAGGACTTGTTTTGGGAAATGAGGTGTAAAAGGTGGGAAGCACTTGACAGCAGATGCCACCAAATGTAATAACACTGTCTCCTGAAGCAGGAAAAGAGACAGAGCCCAACTCTGTTTGGATCCCCACTCAATGAGACTGAACACATCCAAGTGCCGGGTTCTGCACATTGGCCACAGCAACCCCAGGCAGTGCTACAGGCTGGGGGCAGAGTGGCTGAGAGCAGCCAGGCAGAGAGGGACTTGGGGGTACTGATTGATGGTAGGATGAACATGAGCCTGCAGGGTGCCCAGGCAGCCAGGAGGGCCAATGGCATCCTGGCCTGAATCAGGAACAGTGTGGCCAGCAGGAGCAGGGAGGTCATTCTGCCCCTGTACACTGCACTGATTAGGCTGCACCCGAATCCTGTGTCCAGTTCTGGGCTCCTCAGTTTAGGAAGGAGGTTGACTTGCTGGAAGGTGTCCAGAGAAGGGCAACGAAGTTGGTGAGGGGTTTGGAGCACAGCCCTGTGAGGAGAGGCTGAGGGAGCTGGGGTTGCTTAGCCTGGAGAAGAGGAGGCTCAGGGGTGACCTTCTTGCTCTCTAAAACTACCTGAAGGGAGGTTGTAGCCAGGTGGGGGTTGGTCTCTTCTCCCAGGCACCCAGTACCAGAACAAGAGGACACAGTCTCAGGCTGCACCAGGGGAGGTTTAGGTTGGATGTTAGGAAAAAGTTATCTACAGAGAGAGTGACTGCCCATTGGAATGGGCTGCCTGGGGAGGTGGTGGAGTCACCATCACTGGAGGTGCTCAGGAGGAGACTTGATGGGGTGCTTGGTGCCATGGGTTAGGTGTTTAGGTGGGTTGGATTGGTTGATGGGTTGGACACTATGATCTTGAAGGTCTCTTCCAACCTGGTTTATTCTCTTAAATTATGTTCTATTAAAATATTCTAATGCTGCTCCAGCAGTGCTTTACAGTTTGGTGTTCCCGTGGGCAAAGAGAAGTTATACACCCAAGCACAAAAAACAACCTCAAGATGGGAATTTAGAAGAATCCAAGTTTTGGGGAAAATTTACTTCTTTTCTTTAAGAAAAGAATCAGAGAAAGGGTTGGGTTAGAAGGAACCTTCAAGATCATCTCATTCCAACCCCCCTACCGTGGGCAGGGACACCTCCACTAGACCAGTCTGCTCAAGGTCTTATCCCTGGACTTGAACACCTACCAGGCAGGGGGCATCCACAACCTCCCCGGGCAACCTGTCCCAGTGTCTTACCACCCTCTCTCTCAAGAATTTCTTCCTAGTGTCCATCACACATCTGCCCTCTTCCAGCTCAAAGCCAATCCCCTTTGTCCTACCACTGCAAGCCCTTGCAAAAAGGCTCCCCAGAGCCTTCTCTTCTCCAGGCTGAACAGCCCCAAGTCTCACAGCCTGTTCCCAGAAGAAGTTTCAGCACTGTTCCATGCAGTGGTCCCTGTTTCTCAATACAGCTGTACAGGTAGACAAAGACAGGTATGGATTTTCCCAGAGCAGAAGCAGCTGGTCACTGGACATGCTTACAGCTCAACACAGGGAAATGGAGCAATCCTCACACCCCAAGGAGCAATCATGTCTCCTGGCCTCATTTCTGGCCTTTTTCTTCTTTCCTCTATCACCAATGCAGCTTCTCAATCCGCCAAACACCAACTAGTTATCAAAACATCTGTGTAAGAGGCACTTCAACACATTTTAAGGGGGGATAAATGTCAGTTAAAAGCCCTGAAATATCAAATATCATATCCAAGCACCCTGAATTTATTTAAGGCTCAATAATGTTAGACTAACCTTAAATACTGATTTATTTAGGGATCAGGTGTTATCACAGGGCTTAAACCATTCAACTCACACAAAGCTGAGTTAGGAAACATGGACTCAGTCAAAAGAAAGAGCCATGCCTACTTGTGGTAATGCAGAACTGGTCTCAGTGTGGAAACAAAGACTGAAGGCATAAGAAGTTAGTTGAATTTGCTACACACTAGCACAGTCTAATGCCCCATGTGGGATGCACTAACAGAATCAAAGGCTGGCAAAGACCTCCAAGATCACTGGATCAAACCCAGCACTGCCAGGTTACCACTAAACCACATCCCTCAGCACCACATCTGAACAGCTTTGAAACTCCTTCAGGTATGAGAACTCCACCACCTACTTGGGTAACCTGTTCCAGGATTTAACAACCCTTCTGAGGAAGAAAATGTTTCTAATGCCCAACCTAAACATCTC
Organism: Melanerpes formicivorus; assembly: GCF_026170545.1. Classification (NCBI taxonomy): domain Eukaryota; kingdom Metazoa; phylum Chordata; class Aves; order Piciformes; family Picidae; genus Melanerpes; species Melanerpes formicivorus. The sequence goes on along the minus strand of NW_027142358.1, from coordinate 33,615,534 downwards.
CCCTGGCACAATTTCAGGCTGTTTCCTCTCTTTCTATCACATGATACTTGGGAGAAGAGACCAGACCCCACCTCCCTCCAGCCTCCTTTCAGGGAGTTGTGTAGACCAATGAGGTCTCCCTTCAGCCTCCTCTTCTCCAAACTAAACAGCCCCAGGTCCCTCAGCTGCTCCTCACAAGTCTTGTGCTCCAAGCCCTTCACCAGCTTTGTTGTCCTTCTCTGGACACCCTCCAGCACCTCAGTTTCCTTCTGGAGAGAGGGGCCTAAAACTCAACCAAATGTTCTAGGTGCAGTCTCACCAGTGCTGAGGATAAGTTTGCTGCAAAAAGGAAGGAGCCACTGACATGGCAGGGAGATAACAGCATGGGGAAGTGGTGCACAAGCAGCCAAACCCTTGCACACATTGGTCTCTGGTAAAGCTCCAATCCAAACCCAGAGTTAAAACTGCAGCAGAACTTGGTGCTTCAGCCAACACTTGAAAGAATTAAATTCCAATCAGGGAGTGGGGAGGAAATAACAATAAAAAAACAATCTGAGTTTTGGATTGAGTTTGCAGCAAGCCTGAGGCCATTGGCCTATTCAGAAGTGACCAATGGGACACAGAACACAATAGTGCCACCCCACCTGAACTGCCGCACTGCTATAGCTTCACAGCTTGGCTGAGCCTGTGTGGTAAGTCTGGAAATCACAGTATCTTAGAGTGGTCTGGGTTAGAAGGGACCTCCAAAGGTCATCTAGTCATCTGAGTGGTCTCCACTCAGCAGGGACATCCTCAACTAGATGAGGTTGCCCAGAGCCCTGTCTAGCCTCACCCTGAATATATCTCTATGGATGGAGTCTCAACCACCTCCCCAGGCAACCTGTTGCAGTGTTCCACTACCCTCATGGTACAGAACTTGTTCCTAACATTCAATCTAAATCTCTTCTTCTCTAGTTTGAAACCACTGTCCCTCATCCTATCACTGCAGGTCTTTGTAATCAGTCTCTTTCCATCCTCCTTGTAGTCCCCTTCAGGTACTGGAAGGTCATTATTAGGCCTCCCCAGAGTCTTCTACTGACTGAAAGATCCCCAGCTCCCTCAGCCTGTCCTCGCAGCAGAGGTGCTCCAGCCCCCTGACCACTCTCATGGCCCTGCTCTGCATCCAATCCATCAGGTCCATGTCTTTCCTGCATTGTGGGCTCAAGAGCCAAACACTATTAGGATCTGAACCTATTGCATAAGCAGAAAGTGCACACTTGAAAAATAGCTCCTTAAGTACCCAGACATGTCTATAAGCAATACTTGCCATTCTCTCTATATATGTTAACAACATATGTATAATGTATATACATGTCAAGCTCCTGTGACACTCTCAGAAATCACAGAAGGCATGAAGCTGGAAGGGACCCTCAAAGCTCCTCTTGACCAATCCCCCTGCACTTAGCAGGGACATCTCCAACTAGATCAGGTTGTTCATGGCACTGGATGTCTCCAGCGATGGGGCCTCAAACACATCTCTGGGCAATCTGCTCTACTATTTAACCACTCTCATTGTGAAGAGCTTCTTCTTAATTTCGACCTAACTCTACCTTCTTCTAGTTTCAAACCATTGCCCCTCATCCTGACATGCACAAGCCCTTTATTTAGAATAAACCAAACCAGGTTGGAAGAGACCTTCAAGATCATCATGTCCAACCCATCAACCAATCTAACCCACCCAAACAGCTAACCCATGGCACCCTTCCAAGCAGTTCCTACACAGCCTGCCTGTAAGTCCCTCTCTCATATTGAAATGCAGCTATAGGGCTGAGAGAAGTCTGTGGTGAGACCTGTCCCCACAGGGCAAGTTCTCCTGTCCTCTGATCATCTTTGGGGACTACTCTGGACCCTCTCCATCAGGTCCATGCCCTTCTTGTGTTGGCGCCCCCAGAGTTGGACACAGTAGTCCAGGTAAGGTTTCACCAGAGCAGAGGGGTAGAATCATCTCTCCATCTGCTGGCCACACTGCCTTTGATGCAGCCCAGGATGCCATTGACCTTCTGGGCCACAAGTGCTGGCTCATGTCCAGTTTCTCATAGAATCATACAATCAAGAAGGTTGGAAAAGACCTCAAAGATCATCAAGTCCAGCCTGTCACCCAAGACCCCATGCCTACTAGACTGTGGCACCAAGTGCCACATCCAATCCCCTCTTCAACACCCCCAGGGATGGTGACTACACCACCTCCCTGGGCAGCACATTCCAATGGCCAACAACTCTCTCTGGGAAGAACTTTCTCCTCACTTTGAGCCTAAACTTCCCCTGGCACAGCTTGAGACTGTGTCCTCTTGTTCTGGTGCTGGTTGCCTGGGAGAAGAGACCAACCCCCTCCTGGCTACAACCACCCTTCAGTCATCCACCAGCACCCCCAAGCCCTTTCCTGCAGGGCTGCTCTCAATCTCAGGTGCAGGCAGAGTGCTAACTCTGCCTTTACCCTCCCATGGTTGGATGAATAATGCAACATTTAAAACAAATCCAATTGCAGACCCATTTCCATGTTTGCTGTTAATTTTCTCATCCAGCCAGAACTCTTCAGGCCCCAGAAGTTACACAATTTGCTTCATGGTGTTGCTCTGTGGTGGCAAACCTTTAAAAGTATACATATCTCTAAGAGTACATGGAGCTGAAGTGTTTAAACATGGGGGAAAAAAAAAGTACTGTTGACAGCTTTATTACAAGGCTCATCAATAGTAGTACTGATCTGATTCTGAAGATTGCAGACTCCAAACCAGGGAGTCTCTGAAGTGCAAGTGCTTATTCTAGAGGAGTGGTGCCACAATAAATCAGGAATGTCAGCAGAAACAGGGAAAACACAAAAAGGCTCTGAGAAAAGCCAACAAGGAGTTGGATTTGCTTTACAGCCTGGCAGCATTCCTGGCTTGCTTAAAGCCATGGGCCATTAAACTCTGTGTCCCCAATGGTTTTGGTTTTGTTGTTGAAGCAATAATGTTGAACTGTTAATACAGGGAAAGGAGCTTCTAAATATTATTTAGACACAAGAAGAGGGGGGAGAAAAATAAACCAAAACACAACCACCAACCCAAACTTCTCGTTTGTCTCAACACTGTTCTTAACCAGATTCACTTCATAGGGTGGGAGGCTACATCTGGGTGGTGGTTTGAGCCTTAACTGAGGCTTAAGAGCTCAGATGGGGGCCAGGCTGAGAATCCCTCCCCTCTTCCTCTTTCCCAATAGAGAGGAAAAGAAAGGGAAGGAGCAAATCTATGAACTGCATGTAATTCTATGCATGAACTGCATGTAATTCTATGCATGAACTGCATGTAATTCTATGCATGAACTGCATGTAATTCTATGCATGAACTGCATGCAATTCTATGCATGAACTGCATGCAATTCTATGCATGAACTGCATGCAATTCTATGCATGAACTGCATGCAATTCTATGCATGAACTGCATGTAATTCTATGCATGAACTGCATGTAATTCTGTGCATGAACTGCATGTAATTCTATGTAAATCCACCAAGAAATAATTTGGGTTCGGCTTGGAAGGAGAGAGGTAAAGAATTTTCTTTAAACAGTGTATGTGTATATATATAAAACATTAACAGGCAGGGTTCACAAGGGTAGGGAACAAGGACAGATGGGAAAAGAAAGCAATGTGAAATCCAAACCCAGTCCTTTGCAGAGTGTGGAAGCAGCAGGGAGGACCACACAGTAGCACTAAGTTTGGAAGAGACCTCGAGGATCATCAAGTCCAACCTGTCACCACAGACCTCATGACTAGACCATGGCAGAGAAACAGCAAGCCAGCAGCAATCCTCTTTCACACCACCCTCCTCCCCCCCCAGCCCAAGGCAGAAGGAAGAGAGCAATGGCTCCAACATCCTCCCCTTTATACCTGGACAGGGTGGGGTGGGGAGAAGTGGAACAGACCAAGTCAGTTTCCCAGGGGGAAAACACCCTCCAGGGAGGGCAAAACCTCAGAAGCCCTCCCCCCTGCTTCCAGGACGGATGCAGCCCATCACAATCTGCATATGTCCTAGGCCAGTCAGGCCCAGCAGAGTGCCTACCCATCCCCAGTTTGAGCTCTTCCCCGTGCCACACAAACCGTATGCCAGCACAGCTCTGCAACGCTCTCACCACCATGCAGATGGGACCCTTACAGTAGAAGCTGGTGCTGGGATCTGACACCCACACTAAGTATCAGAAGGGGATTGTATTTCTGATTAGCTGGGTCCTGAGCCTGACTTGCTGGTGGAACACAGCAGCTGGAAAGCTGCAGTGCTGGAGAAGACTCTCGCTTCAGGTTCAGCCAGAGAAATTCCAGACCGTGAGCTCCAGGACCACTCCAGCTAGTTTGGTGCATCCTGGAAGGCCAAACGTGAGCCACACAGAACCCCTGTGCTCCCCAGGCAGCTGCTGAGCCACCTCACAGCACCTACTCAGCACCCAGAAAAAAGCCACCTTTGAGTTAAAGCCCTGTAAGCTGCTTGTGGTTCTAATGCAGCAGCAAGCACGAATAACACCGTTCACTGGAGCCAAGTGTCTGTATAAATGGTTTCCTGAAGAACTCCTCAAGCATAAGCAAATATTTGGCTGAAGTGGGGTTATAGTGAACAATCTGCAAGGCAAATACAACCCTCCCACCAGCTCTGGATGTTCCAAAAGCCAGAGCACTGCTACTGTTTGTGTTTCTGTAAGACTGAGTGCTTCACGGAATCGTACAACTGCTCAGGTTGGAGAAGACCTTCAAGGCCACCGAGTCCAACCATTAACCCCACTCTGCCAAGTCCACCATTAAGCCACACAACTATTTCAGACTATGGACTCTTGGATGTACTCTCTCTCTATTGTAATAGCTATAGCACTGCCATGCTACAAGAATTAGCACACTTGTTATGGAGTTTTGCTACAGGGTGGCCAAGGGATCAGGCACAGTCGGCATGGATTCAGGAAGGGCAGGTCCTGCCTCACCAACATGACCTCCTTCTATGATCAGGTGACTGCCTGGTGGATGTGGGGCAGGCTGTGGATGTGGTCTGCCTGGACCTCAGCAAAGCCTTTGACACCATCCCCCATAGCAAACTCCTGGCCAAACTGTCAGCCCCTGGCTTGGACAGCAGCACTCTGAGCTGGGTTAGGAACTGGCTGGAGGCTGAGCCCAGAGAGTGGTGGTGAATGGTGCCACAGCCAGCTGGCAGCCAGGCACCAGTGGTGTGCCCCAGGGATCAGTGCTGGGCCCCATCCTATTCAATACCTTTATTGATGATCTGGAGCAGGGGATGGAGTCCATCAGCAGTAAGTTTGCAGATGGCACCAAGTTGGGAGCAGGAGTTGATCTGCTGGAGGGTAGAGAGGCTCTGCAGAGGGACCTGGACAGGCTGGACAGATAGGCAGAGTCCAAGGGCAGGAGATTGAACACATCCAAGTGCCAGGTTCTACACATTGGCCACAGCAACCCCAGGCAGTGCTACAGGCTGGGGTCAGAGTGAGTGGAGAGCAGGCAGACAGAAAGAGATCTAGAGGTAGTGGAAAAGGAAGAGACCTCTGCAATCAACAAGTCCAACCTATCACCCAACACCATCTAATTAACTAACCCATGGCACCAAGCACCCCATCCAGTCTCTTCCTAAACATCTCCAGTGATGGTGACTCCACCACCTCCCTGGGCAGCCCATTCCAATGGCAAATCTCTCTTTCTATGAAGAACTTCTTCCTCACCTCCATCCTAAACATCCCTTGGCACAGCTTGAGACTGTGTCCTCTTGTTCTGGTGCTGGTTGCCTGGGAGAAGAGACCAACCTCTGCCTGGCTACAACCTCCCTTCAGGTAGTTGTAGACAGCAATGAGGTCTCCCCTGAGCCTCCTCTTCTCCAGGCTAAGCAACCCCAGCTCCCTCAGCCTCTCCTCACAGGGCTGTGCTCCAGACCCCTCCCCAACTTTGTTGCCCTTCTCTGGACAACTTCCAGCAACTCAACATCTTTCCTAAACTGAGGGGCCCAGAACTGGACACAGGACTCAAGGTGTGGCCTAACCAGTGCAGTGTACAGGGGCAGAATGACCTCCCTGCTCCTGCTGGCCACACTGTTCCTGATGCAGGCCAGGATGCCATTGGCCCTCTTGGCTGCCTGGGCACACTGCAGGCTCATGTTCGGCCTACCATCAACCTGCACCCCCAGGTCCCTCTCTGCCTGGCTGCTCTCAGCCACTCTGACCCCAGCTTGTGGCACTGCATGGGGTTGCTGTGGCCAATGTGCAGAACCTGGCTCTTGGATGTGTTCAATCTCATCCCCCTGTACTCTGCCTATCTGTCCAGCCTGGCAAGGTCCCTCTACAGAGGCCCCTCTGTACAGCACTGATAGCCAACATACACAGAGCCTGACTCCCAGCAGGTACCACCTGGAGAGAACTTTTCCTTTCCTCTTAGAAGCAGAATACAGAATTAACCAGGTTGGAAAAGACCTTCAAGATCATCAAGTCCAGCCTATCCCCCAGCACCACCTAATCAACTAAACCATGCCACTCAGTGCCTCATCCAGGCTCCTTTCAAACACTTCCAGATGCATCACGGCAGTGAGAATGACCAAAAATGCACATTAAGTGAATTTACTGAAGAAAATTGTTTCCTCTAGAAGAATTTATATGCTGCAGCTTCTCTTTTACTCAGAGATGCTTTATTTAAACGGGGTAAAATAAATACATCAAGCTTGTCAAAGCAAAGTCTACCTCTCTCTACTTGCCTGTTAGTCATCACACATCAGTAGTGTTAAATACAGCCTGGAGCAATTGCAGGGCTTTTATTTAGCTCAGTTCAAACAGCTCAGTGCAATGACATTTCAGGATCAACATGCACACACACAAACATGCACACAGCTAGCAGACACTAGACTCAGCTACTTCCACGTCTGGGGGAAGATTGTCTTATCACTGGGACTGAAGCCTTAAAAATAGTCCTGGAGTTTGAAGGTAGGCTAGCTGACAAACAGTGAGGCTGATTAAGTCAAATAGTTCTCAGAGTTGTACACCTGCACTCCAGGTTACAGGCTAAGGAAGGAACACTTACAAGGTGTATCGGTATGGAGTGGCTGGGTCACAATCTGCCTGTAAATTACTAACTGTAACCAATCTCGACCAAGAAATTGGCCAGGAATAGACCTTGAGAGTTACCTGCTGCTCCAAACAGTCACATTCCTGCACAGATCCCTATGGAGATGGCCCAGGTAACACGCTGCCTCACACAAGGACTTCTGTTCCCTCTTCAATCAGAGCAGAGTACTCAACTACACGCTCCCCTGAGTGAGATCCATAGGCAGTTATTGGTAGCAGTGGGACAAGACTGTCACAAAGTCCTCCAAAAGCTAATCACATCCCACGATTGTACAGAGGAATCATTCTGTTTGGGCTTCCTACCTTACTCCCTCAGCACATTTGGGATCCTCAGGACCTTCTTCTCCTGATAAAACATTACAGATTGGAAGGGACCTCCAGATACCATCAAGTCCAAATCCTCCTCTAAAGCAGGATCACCTAGGGCAGGTGACACAGGAACACATCCAGATGCACCTTGAAAGGCTCCAGAGAAGGAGGCTCCACAACCTCTCTGGGCAGCCTGCTCCAGGACTCTGTGACCCTTACAGGTCTTCCCTCACATTGAGACAGAACTTCCTGTGTTCCAGTCTGTACCCATGGTCCTTCTTGCCCCCTACCCCTCAGGTATTTATAAACATTAATCAGATCTCCTCTCAGGCTGCTCTTCTCCAGGCTAAACAGGGCTCTCATCCTTTCCTCATCAGAGAGGTGTTCCACTCCCTCCACTGGACACTCTCTAGAGCCCAGAACAAGACACAGTCCTCTAGATGTGTTCTTACTAGGGCACAGGAGAGGGGGAGAAGAACCTACATTGACATGCTGGCCACACTCTTCTGAATGCACCCCAGGATGGCATTGGCCTTCTGGGCCACAAGGGCACGTTGCTATCTCATGGAGAACTTACTGTCCACCAGGACCCCAAGAGCCTTCTCTAGCCAGTTGGATTTGGGAGTCAGCTCACACAAGACCTCCACTACTTTAACCACATGCCTGCTGTTAATTACCCAGCTTGCATGTCGAGTCCTGCAAAGCTTTACTCCTGCTTATCCTCCCTAGGCCTGCCCTTCACATTCCTTCTGCTCCCATCTAACAGCAACCCAAGCTCCAGGAGTCCTAGCTTGCCTTCCTCCACATGCTTCACTCTGTCAGCTGCTACTTCTACACATCAATCTTGCTTTTCATCACCACTCCTATACAGCCTCCTCCAAGCCTCCAGTTCTGCTTGGTGCTCTCTCCAAGCTTTTCCATATCTGACATATGTCTATCAATCCTCAAGTACTCTTTCACTCCTCTGCTCCATGATTTTCCTTCCCATGTATTTTGGGTTGGATCTTCAGCTTAAAAATCCCTCTTATTACTTCTTCACAGGCTATGAGAGCATAATTAGATAGGATTACTTTTTTGCTTATACTCTGATTGCTTTCAGTATTTGTTGCCCTTAAGGGAAAGGAGCCACTGAAGCATTTGCTCATGTTTTCAACTATTTACTCCATCCTTTTACAGTATCACTAAGGCTGGAAGAGAGGACTTCACAGAAGCTGCAATCACTTCCCATCTCTATCTAAACACATCACCTTCTAAAGCTCCTCATCATTATGCAAAGCTGGATGTGACCCCACAATATACACTCACAGCCCTGGACCAACAGTGTCCTAGGCTGCATACCCAGCAGCCTGGGGAGCAGGAGGAGGGAGGGGATTCAGTCCCTCTGTGAGACCCTACCTGCAGTGCTGGATCCCTCCCCAGCTTTCTTGTAGCCCCCTTCAGGTACTAGAAAACCGTTCTAAGGTCTCCCTGGAGCCTTCTCTTCTCCAGGCTGAACAGCCCCAACTCTCCCAGCCTGTCCCCTAGGGAAGGTGTTCCAGCCCCCCATTATCTTTGTGCCTCCCTTGGAGCCACTCCAATGGTTCAATGTCTTTCTTCTGTTTGGGGCCCCAAAACTGAACACAGTGCTCCAGGTGCAGGTAACAGAGCAGCTGAGCTTGCCCAGAGTTGACTGTGTGGATGAAGGAAGTTTAGGTGTCAGTACTGGAGTGAAAGTAGTGTGGGATTACGTACCAGCTGAGAAAGCCTGTGGGCTCTAGAGGTTAACTTATGATGATGATAACCACAGAGGATGGTGGGCAGCTCGGTGAGGATTTATGTGCCTTGGGTACAGGAGTGACAGCTTGGGAAATGGATTTCCATTTGGATAAAAAAGCACTTTGGGATAAGTAAGGTAATCATAGGTGCAAATAGGGATTCCAGATTTGTCAGCTTTGTAGCTGCCTTCCCCTCTGAGGAGGCAGTGTGGATAGCTGCTGGAGTGGAATGGGTACTGAGCTCAAGTCAACGAGGTGCTTGGGAGCAGTAGAAGAGACAGAAATGAGAACTACATCATAATGGCTTTATAAAGGACAGCAGAATTCCCCTAGAGCATGAAAGACTGGCTTTGCTGATATGATTTCAGAAAGAGGCTCCAGAGAAGGGAAAGGTCCATGAAGGGCAGTTCAGCTGTTTTATTTAAGACACTTGTAGGCCAAACCCTTCTTTCCCAAACAGAACAAACTTCCTAAACCCACCACCACATCTGACAAAGCAACCCAAGGACCACTTATCAAAAGAAACAGACATTATAGATGAAATCTTGATTACCCAAAGTGCTGTAGGAACACATTGCACACTTGGCACTATGATTACTATACTGCAGAAATAAAAGCAAGAAGACAGACAAGTAAATCTTTCACTTGAACTCAACAGCTGTAGACTCATAGGATTGTTTTGGTTGGAAAAAGCCTCTAAGATCAAGTCTAACCTAAGCCAACCCAGCACAACCTTGACCATTAAAACATGTCCCAAAGTGCAAGTGAGGCTCTAGCTGTGCTTGAGTGTCTGCTGTGGCCTCTCTCTGTCTCACTTGGAGCTGTCATCTTCATCAGTGGCCCCAGATTTCTTCAGAACACAACTTCAGTGAGCATGGCAGAGGAGGCTTTGGGCCAGGGAGGAGCTCAGGAGGGTTTTGGCCAAGGAGGAGATGAGAGGAGGGTTTGGGTCAAGCTGAAGCTCAGGACAGTTGTGGCTTCATTTTGGGCTGCTGCCTGGGGTGGGCAGGGCAGGTGACTTTCTGCACCTTGCCTCTGCTGCCAGTTGGCAGGTGACACCTGTCCTTGGTCTTCCAGGTGTTCAGAAAAGGCTTGGATGTGGTACTTGGAGCCATGGTTTAGTTGTCAGGAGGTGTTGGGTGACAGGTTGGACTCGATGATCTCTGAGGTCTTTTCCAACCTTATTGATTCTATGATTCTATTTAGAATAGCATTAACCAGGTTGGAAGAGACCTTTGAGATCATCAAGTACAACCTATCATCCAACACCATCTAATCAACTAACCCATGGCACCAAGCACCCTATCAAGTCTCCTCCTGAACACCTCCAGTGATGGTGGAGAAAGATTCCTGCTTCATTGCCAGGGCTCTGAACACACAGCAATATTACTGCAGTGACACAAACATTTTCCTGAAGCTACCTCCCAATTTGCACAACTGTGATGCCAGGCAGACCTCCCCAAGAGAGAAAGTTGTAATCTCCTTGATGAGATATCATTGTAAGAGCAATAATGAGTTTTGTCTTGCAGGCAAGCCATCAGAATCAAGGCAAAAGCTGGATGGGTGCAGAACCAACAGAGACCTCAGAAATGATCCAAATCAGGATCTATGACAAGCACTGCAGCTTGCCCTGAGGATACAGATAAACTTAGGTGGCACAACCAAGCAGAGGACATCTCAGCATTGACATGAATGCTTCTGTACAGCCTTAACCCGTTTTTGAAGTATAAATCATCAGCACTCCCTCAAAAATTGTATCCTGAAGGGAATAGATGGTTTTAAACTTGCTGAGCTCAGGATTTTAACAGAGAGATTCAAAAGTGCAATTGGATTGATGCTGTTGAGTACTTGTGGCACTTTATGACTGGATCCCTTTGTTGGGGTTTTTTTGACATCCCTTTTTGAAAGGCAAAGAGGGGAAAGAAAGAAAGAAAGAGAGAGTGGTGAGACCCCACCTGGAGTACTGTGTCCAGTTCTAGAGCCCCTATGACAAGAGGGATCTGGAGGTGCTGGAAGGTGTCCAGAGAAGGGCCACAAGGATAAGAGGGCTGGAGCACCTCTCCAATGAGGACAGACTGAAGGAGTTGGGGCTGTTCAGTCTGGAGAAGAGAAGGCTCCCAGGTGACCTCATTGTGGCCTTCCAGTATCTGAAGGGGGCCTACAGGAAGGCTGGGGAGGGACTGCTCAGGATCTCAGGTAGTGATAGGACTAGGGGGAATGGAATGAAGCTGGAGGTGGGGAGATTCAGGCTGGAGGTGAGGAGGAAGTTCTTCCCCATCAGAGTGGTGAAGCCCTGGAATGGGTTGTCCAGGGAGGTGGTTGGGGCCCTGTCCCTGGAGGTGTTTAAGGCCAGGCTGGCTGAGGCTGTGGCCAGGCTGATCTAGTGTGGGGTGTCCCTGCCCATGGCAGGGGGGTTGGAACTGGATGATCCTTGTGGTCCCTTCCAACCCTGAATGATACTGAGATACAATGTAAGGGAGCACTGGAACAGGCTGCCCAGAGGGGTGGGGGAGTCTCCATCTCTGGAGAAATTCAAACCCAGCCTGGGCACATTCCTGTGTGATCTTCTCTCGGTGAACTTTCTGTGCCAGGAGGGTTAGACTGGAACTCCAGAGGTCTCTTCCAACCTCTACCATTCTGACATCTTCATAGAGAGCCTTCTCCACTCTTGCAATTGGAGTGTTTACAAAGATCTGCTGAATTTCTCCCCCAGTCTTTTATGCACGCACCGTTTACCCAATGCTGTAATCATCACTCACACCTTCCTTGGAACAAGCACAGAGAGGTAAAAATGCAAATGTCTCTATTTTTAGGTACCACTTAGTATGCAATTATCAATACTACAGAGAGCTGAAAACACATCTGATGCAGGCAGACTGCAATGTCTGGTTCAGCAGCTGTCCCAGCATGAAAACCTCAGGGGGCTGAGAAGTTATGCAAGCATACCTGGGTTTTCTTTGCTACAGGCCTCTGGCAGGACCTGTTACAAATAAAGCTTAGTGCACCTGGTTTGTCCTCTTCAACATTTCAATATATGACACTCACTATCAGCAGGAAGGTCGGGGAAGGACTGCTTAGAAGGGCTTGCAGCAACAGGAGAAGGGGCAATGGTTTGCAGCTAGAGCAGGGCAGTTGTAGGGTGGACATTAGGAGGCTGTTCTTCACAACAAGAGTGGTGCAGTACTGCAACAGGCTGCCCAGAGATGTGCTCGAGGCACCATCCCTGAAAACATTCATGGGCAAACTTGATGGGGCCCTGAGCAAATCTGATCCAGTCAGAGATGTCCTGCTCACTGCAAGGGGGATGGACAAGATGACCTCTGAGGGTCCCTTCCAACCCAATGCATTCTGTATTTTGGGGGCAGATATTTTGCATTCCTTATAGAGAAATCAGGCTTTCAGCTGCTTTACATTCAGAGCTTGGCTCAAGTAAAGGACTGCCAGAATCATCCCAGAAGAGTATTTACAGTGCACAGAGTTTTTGAGAATTAACCTGCTGAATACAGCACAAATGTTTCCCAACACTGTTTGCTGAACTCATCACATCTTGCCATCTCACTGTTTTTCACCAAACCCCCAAACCCTTTGTTCCAAGTGCAATTCATTCATAGCAATGTCTCCCATTCCATTCTGTTCCCTCAAGCTGAACTCCATTGGAATGGTTGTTCATTATCATAGAATTGTTTCTGTTGGACAAGATCTCTAAGATCATCAAGTCCAACCATCAGCCTAACACCACCATGGCCTTTAAACCGTGTCCCCAGGTGCCATGGCCACACCTGTCTTGAACACCTCCAGGAATGGGGACTCACCACCTCCCTGGGCAGCACATTCCAATGCCTGACCACAAATAATTTCTTCCAGCAAAGAAATTTTTCCTAATCTCCAGCCTAAACTTCCCATGGCACAATTCCAGGGCATCTCATCTCCTTCTGTCACCTGATATTAGGGAGAAGAGACCAACCCCCACCTCACCCCACCCTCCTTTCAGGGAGCTGTAGAGAGCAATGAGGTCTCCCTTCAGCCTCCTCTTCTCCAGACTAAACATCCCCAGTTGCCTCAGCTGCTCATCAGCCCTGCTCTCTAGACCCTTCACCAGCTTTGTTGCCCTTCTCTGGACTGGCACCAGCACCTCAATGGCCTATTTGGAGGGACCCAAAACTGAAGGCAGGATTTGACAGGCAGCTTCAGTGGCACCAAGTACAGGAGCATGATCACTTCCCTACTTCTGGTGGCAGCACAATGCCTGATTCAGGGCAGGATGATGTTGGCTTTCTTGGCCAGTTTTTTAACTCCTAGAGGACCACCACCAGAGAAAGACCTTTGATGTCAATCCAGTTCCCAAAAGTTTAGGAGACCTGCCACTGTTTTAACAGCTCCACATGAGATCACTACCTTCAGGAAAAATTGGACCCAGAGCACAGGAAACTATTTATAAGGTAAAGGAAATAGCAGCTCAGACAAGAGCTCAGGGTTCTGGGCTTGTCACCAGAGTGTATTTGCAAGAGATGAAAGGGGACAAGCTACACCCCAAAGAAATGATCAATCGACAGCACATTTAAGATATCAACACAAAGGCCTTCTTGACAGCGGTCAGATCTTTAATGCTTCACAAGGCATTGCTGGCAGGCTCTGCCATGCAATAAAATGATTCAGCAGAAACGTCAAGTTGGAGGGAGGAGGCAAGAAAGAGGAGTCAAATTCCTGCCTGAAGAACATTAACTGTAGAACTGTACTGGAAAAGGCAGCTGAAGGATTTCCTGATCTGCTGGAGTATTTAATGAAAGTATTCCCATGAGCAAGGCCTTTATGAGCTGGATCATTATTATCTCCCCTGCCAATAACTCACTCCCTTCCCTTTGTGCAAAACCCACTTCACAAACACCATCACGCTCCTCATCTTGCTCGCTTGTGCGACTGGAAGACTGACCTTAAAAAAGTCACCTTGTGCTTCCACCTACCCAACACAGTTTGGTTTAAAAGGTCTAAAATCCAAATCTGAGCACCCCAAAACACAAACAGAGTGATTTTGGTTTGTGGCAGGACATCAAGACACTTGAATGTGTCCAGAGAAGGGCAATGAGGCTGGGGAGGGGTCTGGAGCACAGCCCTGTGAGGAGAGGCTGAGGGAGCTGGGGTTGCTTAGCCTGGAGAAGAGGAGGCTCAGGGGAGACCTCATTGCTCTCTACAACTCCCTGAAGGGAAGCTGTAGCCAGGTGGGTGTTGGTCTCTTCTTCCAGGCAAGCAGCACCAGAACAAGAGGACACAGCCTCAAGCTGTGCCAGGGGAGGTTTAGGCTGGAGGTGAGGAGAAAGTTCTTCCCAGAAAGAGTAATTGGCCCTTGGGATGTGCTGCCCAGGGAGGTGGTGGGTGGTGGAGTGCTGTCCCTGAAGGTATTCAAAAAGAGGACTGGATGTGGCACTTGAAGCCATGGTTTATTTAGCTATGAGGTATTGGGTGGTAGGCTGGACGTGATGATCTCTGAGGCATTTTCCAACCTTATTGATTCTATGATTCAAGTCTACTCTTACTCTATGTGAAAGCGTTGTATCTTCAAAAGCAAATCAATGCCTGGTCTGCTGTAACTTCCAAACCATGTAGTCATTCAGTTTACTACCAACAAATCTCACCAGAAGGAACAGCTGAACTGTAAAACACAACAAAAAGATGGAATCTATGAGAAAAAAAAATTAAATCAGAATGATTACTTCAGGGGAGGTTAAGTATAAAACCATCTCCTAGCATCAACTGCCTACTACAGAGCTTACTCTACAGGTAAGAGCCTCGTACCTTTAACATATATATATAAAACATATTATATAAAATAAAGCAAAATTGTTGGCTTTAGTTCCACATTTCTTGGCCTCCCCTATGCTTGAATCCTCATTTCCACAGAACAGTGTCTCATAGTTGCCTGCAGATTGTTATATTGCCTCTCCGTGGGCACAAGAGACTGCAATAAGCAGTTCTCAGAAGTGAGGCTTGATTGAAAGCTTTTGAGCCTTACCATTCACCAGTGCACACTGCTGAGGAACACTCAAGAAACACACTGCTAAGTGGTTTTCTTCCAAAACCAGGCCCAAACCTGAAGCAGCAGGTGTCTCATAACATGGAAACATCACACTCCATCCTCCTGGATTTCACTTAAGAGGCAGCGTCTGTGGGGAAGCGAAAAGCAAATCACACCTGACAGCTCTCCGTGGTGCTGAAGTGGGACACTTCCCACTGACTACTGCATACAGACTTAGGTCCAGCACCTCCTTATCATCGTAGAGGTGTTCTGGTTGGAAGCAGCCTTTAAGATCATGGAGTCCAACCATTAACTCAACACTCACACTAACCTGTCCTAGCTCACTTGTCAGCAGGTACAGAACCAATACCAAGGCAAGAGGGGCTTCTCAGACTCAGCATGGTATTAATTGTCAAGTAAGAGAAGTGACAAACTATGATGGCAGGGAAGTGTCCTTTCCCTGCTCCTGCTGAAAAAACCACCACCAAAAAGCACAATTACTTAATACAGCAAATCCTCTTACTTTGAGTGTGGAACTACTAGAAACGGTTCAGGGATTACAAACAGAAAGGGCAAAGGCTTCCTAAGATCAGACATGGGAAGAAAGCTAGGATTATCCAGTGTTTGACAAAATAGTGATGAAAACTCATCCTTCCTTTCTTAAAGTGGAATCCCTGTTACCATCTTTCCTTGTCCTGCTTTGTGTTCCCAGTTAAATGACCTCAAAAGACACTTTTTACATGTTTAGTGCATGTACAACAAAGAGAAAGCACTCAAGAGCGTGCCTGGCTTTGTAAGCTTAAGAATTAAACACATTTGGAGAAAACTCAGCCCAACACCCAGAAACACCAGGTGTGAACAGCCAGTTCTGTACAAAGCAACTTCTGCAGCATTTTGGCACTGGACATGCTCTGGGTGGTGGTTCAGGCTGGGTGGGTGCCCCCCCCTCCCCTCCCTAGTGCCACCACACAGGCCACACCAGCGGTGTCCCGAGGGTCCAGCCCAGTGGGTGGACACAGGAAGCTGCCTATTTCATCCCATAGTGTCCTGCTCCCTACAAAAGCCACATGCAGGGTCCTGCACTTCCTCTTTCTTCCCTCACTGCTTTTATGCAGGTGGTCCCTTCCTGGTAATGGGGGGAGCCATATGGTGGCTTTTTGGGCCTGGCTAGAGGAGGAGACTCAGGGGTGACCTTCTTGCTCTCTACAACTACCTGAAGGGAGGTTGTAGACAGGCAGAGGTTGGTCTCTTCTCCCAGGCAACCAGTACCAGAACAAGAGGACACAGTCTCAGGCTGCACCAGGGGAGGTTTAGGCTGGATGTTAGGAAGAAGTTTCACACAGAGAGAGTGATTGCCCATTGGAATGGGCTGCCTGGGGAGGTGGTGAAGTCACCATCACTGGAGGCATTCAGGAGGAGACTTGATGGGGTGCTTGGTGCCATGGGTTAGCTGTTTAGGTGGGTTGGATTGGTTGATGGGTTGGATGTGATGATCTTGAAGGTCTCTTCCAACCTGGTTTATTCTATGTATTCTAAGGCCTGAGGGAAGGGCAATGTCAGATCTGTCCAGCTGAGATTAGCCTAACAGTGGATGGGGGGAAGGGGGGAGAAAGAGCCCTTCGGGGTTTTGGGTGTACCCTCAGGTGGGGATGGGATGCTTTGGGATCTCTTTTGTCACTGTGCTTGTGGTTCTCTGTAAAATATTCACTGCTTTTCCATTTAAACTTTCCACCCCTTTTGCAATCCGTTTGTCCGAGTCATTTTTTTTGCCCATGGTGGGAGGGAAGGGAAGGATAGGATCCAGCCCTTCAACCCACCACACTCTGTATTGCTGGAAATGCAATATCTGCTTCAGTTTACAGCAGGAAATGGTGGCATCTTGAAAGGAGTGAAATAGACAAGTTTTGAGCAACCACAGAAAACATGAGCCAAAGTACTGACAGAATTCTGGGCTCAAGCAGAAGAGAGTTAAATTTGAAGGCAATAGATAGTGCCCCTTGAGCAATGGCTTTGAATATAACCTTGGCACTAAGGGAGGTGACAAATATGTAAATACAAACTGAGAAGCCTCATTTCAGGAAGGAGTGGCTGGCAAGTTGCCCAGAGGGTTCTGGTTGACAGGTGGCTAAACATAAGACAGCAGTGTGCTCAGGTGGCAAAGAAGGTCACCAGCATCCTGGCCTTGATCAGCAGTGGTGTGGCCAGCAGGAGCAGGGAAGTGATTGTCCCCCTGTACTCTGTGCTGGTGAGGCTGTACCTCAAGCACTGGGTTCAGTTTTGGGTCTCTCACTCCAAGAAGGACATTGAGGTGTTGGAGCCAGTCCAGAGATGGGAGACAAAGCTGGGGAAGGGTCAGGAGAACAGGGATCGTGAAGAGCAGCTGAGGGAGCTGGGGGTGTTGAGTGTGGAGAAGAAGAGGCTGAGGGGAAACCTCCTTGCTCTCTACAACTCCCTGAAAGGAAGGTGGGGTGAAGTGGGGGTTGTCTCTTCTCCCTAATATCAGATGATAGGAAGAGAAGAAAAATGTCTTTGCTGGAAGTGAGGTCAGGCATTGGAATAGGCTGCCCAGGGAGGTGCAATCACTGCCGCTGGAGGTGTTCAAGAAAGGTGTGGAGATGGCACTGCAGGATGTGCTTTAATGGCCATGGTGGTGTTGTATCACAGTATCACTAAAGTTGGAAGAGACCTCAAGGATCATCAAGTCCAACCTGTCACCACAGACTTCATGACTACACCATGGCCCCTCCAGGGATGGTGACTCCACCACCTCCCTGGGCAGCACATTCCAATGGTGAATGACTCTCTCCGTGGAGAACTTTCTCCTCACCTCGAGCCTAAACTTCCCCTGGCGCAGAGTTGCGTTGAAGATTAGACTTGATGATCTTAGAGATCTCTTCCAAATGAAACAATTCTATGAGTTTTTGAGTTTTGGAGAAGAGTTTGGATAAAACTGGTGGGAGAGAAGCAAACTCTTTTAGCTCCAGTAAGCAATCAATTTCGCTTACGTGTTCGCATTCCGTTAGCGCTACAAGATGGTTTTCGATGTACAAACCCAATGGACTCTGCAAATCAACCTCCTGCGGCAAAGATTTGCATCATGAGAAATTCCACCTGGCAAGCAATGGGCCTACAAGCAACCTTCTCAACCATGGGGGAAGCTGAAGATCCCTCAGGCTGACAGCCAGAGGAGGAATAGGAACCGATGAGGATGCTGTGGCTCAGCTACGGCTCTGTGCCTTGCTGCAGGGCAACCACTCGCAGCAGGGAACTGACATTTGTAGATGAGATGTAGAAGTGATGCACTGATTACTTGTGACCTGCAAAAGCAGCGTGGCACTTTCCATTACAAAAAGTAAAATCAGCCTGTTTGTGCAATTCAGCACCACATTTCAATTCTCCTCCCTCTCCTTTGAGAGCTGTGGCCTGTGTGTTGGTAAAACTGATTACGTGTCAGTGGCAGTGGGAAAAGGTCCTGACACTTCATTCAGTACTTTGGGGAAAGTATCTTTTTTGCTTTAAGAACAAAATTCTTCTTTCTATTCCCAACATGCTGCTACAGAAAAGCAGGAGGAGGAAAGATATCCATTTGTACCTTCTAGCCTCCACAACACAGTCTGTAGATTTCTTCACTATTTGTCAAGTATTTTCTCACTAGAGAAGCTCTGAAAGAACGTGAACACCTTGAGCATACAATTAAGCAGCATGTTGTGGTTCACTGCCTATCTGTATTGAAAATACAGGAGAGTAAATGCCAGTGTTTT
The DNA here is from genome assembly GCF_026170545.1 of Melanerpes formicivorus. NCBI lineage: Eukaryota > Metazoa > Chordata > Aves > Piciformes > Picidae > Melanerpes > Melanerpes formicivorus. The sequence goes on along the minus strand of NW_027142358.1, from coordinate 33,596,610 downwards.
GGGGTCTCATTAGCAGATTCAGGTTCAACAATGTTCATCTCTACAACTACCTGAGAGGACTTGGTGGAGAGGTTGGAATAGAACTAACCAGGTTGGAAGAGACCTTTGAGATCATTGAGTCCAACCTATCATCCAGCACTATCTAATCAACTAAACCACGGCACCAAGCACCCCATCAAGTCTCCTCCTAAACACCTCCAGTGATGGTGACTCCACCACCTCCCTGGGCAGCACATCCCAATGGCCAATCTCTCTTTCTATGAAGAGCTTCTTCCTAACCTCCAGCCTAAACCTCCCCTGGTGCAGCCTGAGACTGTCCCCTCTTGTTCTGGTGCTGGTTGCCTGGGAGAAGAGACCAACCTCTGCCTGGCTACAACCTCCCTTCAGGTAGTTGTAGACAGCAATAAGGTCTCCCCTCAGCCTCCTCTTCTCCAGGCTAAGCAACCCCAGCTCCCTCAGCCTCTCCTCTCAGGGCTGTGTTCCAAACCCCTCACCAACTTTGTTGCCCTTCTCTGGACATGCTCCAGCAAGTCAACCTCCTTCCTAAACTGAGGGGCCCAGAACTGAAGCAGCCACTACTGCTGTAACACATCATCCTTCTAGAGCTCGGTAATCAAAGAGAGGAATCTTCCTTCCAGTAGTTTGCTCATCCATAACAATTAAACAATTCTTCTGCTCTTCGATATCGTGACGTTATGCTGGATGACTAATTTAGCAACCAACAGCATCAACCAGGCTGTTTTCCTGGCTGTTATCTATGGAACCAAACCCAAGTTCCTGACAAACACTTCTCTCCCTCATTATTGATGTAACAGACATTTGGTTTCCCAGGGTGGTGAATTACCTTCTGGAGGCACTTTGGGAAGTGCAGCCTGACAGTAATTAAGCAGTAATTGGTATACAAAGGCAGAGAGTGCTCCTGCTAGCTAACCGTTCTGTTAGAAATTAATCCCATTGTTGCTGTGGTATTTCAGCAGCTCTGACCAATTTCCATTCAATTATGTGCCATATGTCCATGTGGCAGGAGTTTGGATTTCCTTTATGAAGTGCAGTTGTTCTGCTTTATTAAATGTTGATTCTAACCCTACCTCTTTTCCTCACCAGTCTACCTAAATACACCCCTTTGCCTCCCAAGAGCATTGCTCCCTCACCTCACCTTCTGCATGGCTTTTGCACTTGTCATCTCTTGTAAAAGCAAATGGGTTTGGAAAGGGGAGGAGGGTTATGGTAAAAGGGCATGGCCACTCTCTTGCTGTGTAGCCTTCCCTGAGGGCAAAATCCTTTCATAAGCCTGACCTGAGGAGTAAGGATGGTAGCAACAGCTTAGCTTCAGCATGGTTCTGAGGTGGTCTTCATGGCCTGCCTTCAGGCTGGCATCAGAAGAAGTTATCAGTAACTCCTCCTGCAGATCCATGTACAAATCTGACATAGCATTTTGCTTCTCTTTTTTTTTTCTCCCCTCTATGCAATTTTTTTAGTGTTTGTTCTAGGAAAGCAAATCTTGGCTGTGTTTGCTTGCAGCTCTGTGTGTTTACTAGAATTGGGGTATCAAGGGAATGCTGCTTTTGTTTGGGAACAGGGATGGTAAAAACAACAACTCTGTGAAGAGAAAAATGGTTGGCATCATAACATCACAGAATGGTTTGGCTTGGAAAGGACCTTTCAAGGTCACCTAGTCCAACCCCTTTTCAGGCAACAGGGACATCTGCAACTAGAGCAGGTTTCTCAGAGCCCCATCCCACTCACCTGGAAGGGTTCCAGGGATGGGGCATCCACCACCTCTCAGGCAACCTGGGCCAGTGTTTTATCACCTCTTGTCCTGTCACAAGATTGTCCCCATCTTTTTGATAGGCACTGAAAAGTTACAATAAGGTCTCCCTGGAGCCTTCTCTTTGGCAGACTCAACAACCCCAACTCTCTCAGCCTGTCCTTACAGCAAAGGGGTTTCAGCCCTTGGGTAGTTTTTGTGATCCTGTATCCACTGAAGAACATCCTAACAGTATTGTGCTGTCCTGATTTAAAGTCTTCCTTTCTATACAAAACCTTCTCCTGTCATTGCATCCCAGTGATATAGAATCCTAAGACATGGATTTAGGTAGACAGATATAACTGTGCCCCTGCACTCTGCACCGGTGAGTGAGGCTGCACCTTGAAAACAGGGCTCAGTTTTGGGTCCCTCACTCCAAGAAAGTCATTGAGGTACTGGAGCAGGGCACAATGCTGGTGAAGGGTCTGGAGAACAGGGCTGGTAAGGAGCAGCTGAGTGAACTGTGCTTGTTCAGCCTGGGGCATAGCATGCTGAAGAGAGACCTCATTGCCCTCTACAAGTCCCTGAAAAGCAGGTTGGAGTGAGGTGGGGGTCAGTCTCTTCACCCAGATAACTAGCAATAGGATGAGAGGAAATAGCCTCAAATAGCACTAGGGGAGTTTGAGGTCAGACATTAGAAGAAAATTCTTCACTGAAAGGGTTGTGAAACTCTGGAACAGGCTGCCCAGGGAGGGGCCTGAATCCCCATACCTTGAGGTGTTCAGAAGACAGAGGTATGATGCTGAGAGTACCAGATTTGGTAAAGCCATGGTGGTCTCAGGTTGATGGTTGGACTCAATAAACTTGAAGGCCTTTTCCAACTGAAACAATTCTATGATGCTGTGATTTCACTGCAGCCAGACATCAGGAAGAAACAGAAGGCACATTGCCGTAAGCCAGTGGCTTCCAGTCCCTTCTCCCCGACAATCTGAAGGTCCCTGCATAAATCAGGTCTCGCCTCAATTTCTGCCTCAATGATTTTGCTGTACAAAAGCAGTCTATTCCCTATGGACAACAAGAGCCAGCAAAACTCCACCATAGCAGCTTTCCAAAACCACCCTACAATATTCTCCACACCGGAGTAGCTGAAAAATTTGAGCCTCAAATGCTCTCCAGAACTGTTTTTCCCGGTTCTGTTGCTCTTTTTCACTCATAGCAGGATACACCCCATTTCCTGCCTGAAGTGGAAGAAAATTTGCTGAAGCTAGAGCAGAACCAGAGGAAAAACTCTTCATCCATTTCTACTCAGAACTCTCTACTGCAAAGCCCCAGGCTTCAAAGACATTCTAGCACGTAAGGAAAAATGCCTTAATTTGGTTCCTCGGATGGTTTTCAATGTGTGTGATACATTTGGAGGGCAGCTTGCCAGCTACATAGTCTAAAAAGGAAGAAAACCATGGCAGGAGGGGAATAAGCTTCAATAAACAGAGCAATTATCTTCCAATTAGGAATTCTGAAACCAGAACTGCAAGGGGCAGGGTCCTCCTGCCTACAAACAGAATCGCTCCACACTGGGTCCTGTGATCCCTAAAGGCCATCCTTGCAAAAGTGACCTGACACGTGGCTTTAGAATAGAATAAACCAGACCAGGTTGGAAGAGACCTTCAAGATCATGATGTCCAACCCATCAACCAATCCAACCCACCTAAACAACTAACCCATGGCACCAAGCACCCCATCAAGTCTCCTCCTGAACACCTCCAGGGATGGTGACTCCACCACCTCCCCAGGCAGCCCATTCCAATGGGCAATCACTCTCTCTGTAGAGAACTTCTTCCTAACCTCCAACCTAAACCTCCCCTGATCCAGCAGTAATTTACCCAAAGTCTTCAATGAGATGGAATGTGTTCCCAAACAAATAATAATAAAGCACAAGTTTGCAACTGTCAGCAAAAGGCACTCAGTGGAGTTCTACTTCCTTTACATATAAATAGATTTACAGACACCCAGCAACGTTTGCATCAGCAGCACATGCACTAGAATCCCCCAATGCTCATCATCAAGACCACTCTGCATCTTCAAAACTGCTCAATACTCCCTCTTGGTGGCCTGATCTATATTATTTGAAACTTTAAAATCAGAACATGCAAACTCATAAGGTAATGGATAACAGCCAGGAACCACTTTGAACAGGACATTCGATCCGGGCAGTAAAGAAGACACTGAAGTAACTACAGCAACTTGGGAATCCTGGTTCTCTAAAATCAGTTTCAAGGCAGTTTCTTCTGGGTAATTTTACTAGTTAAATCATCACAACTCCTTCCAGTTCTTCATTCAGCACAGGAAATTTCTTTCCTCTTGAAAATAACTGCCACTGTAGTGCCAAACAGAAGGTATTTGTCATATAGAATCACAGAATCAATAAGGTTGGAAAGGACCTCAAAGATCATCAAGTCCAACCTGTCACCCAGAACCTCACAACTACTAAACCATGGCACCAAGTGCCACATCCAATCCCCTCTTGAACACCTCCAGAGATGGTGACTCCACCACCTCCCTGGGCAGCACATCCCAATAACCAGCCTCTCTTTCTATGAAGAACTTCTTCCTAATATCCAGCCTAAACCTCCCCTGGCACAGCTTGAGACTGTGTCCTCTTGTTCTGGTGCTGATTGCCTGGGAGAAGAGACCAACCCCCACCTGGCTACAATCTCCCTTCAGGTAGGACAGCAAGAAGGTCTCCCCTGAGCCTCCTCCTCTCCAGGCTAAGCAACCCCAGCTCCCTCAGCCTCTCCTCACAGGGCTGTGCTCGAGGCCTCTCCCCAGCCTCCTTGCCCTTCTCTGGACACATTCAAGAGTCTCAATGTCCTTCTTACATAAATATTAAATGTATGATTTATATAAATGTCTCTTTAATACTAAGTGCCTCTTGTCATTCTAATTGACCAGTGCCTAGACTTCATTATGTAATTCTCATTGTCCATCTACCAGTATGTTCAGCTGAAGTTTAAGCTTTGCAGTTCCACCTGATCATATGGGAAGGTATTGAAGTATAGAAAGCAGAAGGTGTTACAGGTAATTTAGCTTCTAATTAATCTAAACTTGGAACCAAAAGGATGATATGCAATTTAATTTCATGTTTTAATCAGTCCCTTAATGGAGCATTTTAATCTGCAGAAGCACAGGCTCACACGTGGAGGGGGGCACTACAAGGCTCATCTAAGCTCTGCACACCGCTTGAAAACAGGCCCCAAATTTAATTAACCCAAGCACAACAGGTCAGACTGAGCTCTGCACTACTGAGAATGGAGGCAAAAATCCTCACACTTTGCCTAATTGAAACAAAGAAACTTAACTTTCACAGAAATCACACAGGAAAAAAAAACAACAACAAACCATTGGAAAGAAAATCTTCAGCATGGATAACACTTACAGTGCTGAGCAAAGGAAAGGCAAGGGTGAAACCAGCCCAGGAAACCACTTTCTGTGGGAAGGTTTACATCAGATGTTCCATGTGGAAGGATCTGGACATGCTGGAGCGTGTTCAAAGAAGGGCCACAAGGATGAGCAGAGGGCTGAAACACCTCTCCTATGAGGCCAGAATGAGGGAGATGGGGCTGTTCAGTCTGGAGAGAAGGCTCTGAGGAGACCTCATTGTGGCCTTCCAGTATCTGAAGGGGGCTTCCAGAAAGCTGGGGAAGGACTTTTGAGGGTGTCAGGGAGTGATAGGACTGGGGGAGATGGAGCAAAACTAGAAGTGGGGAGATTGAGACTGGATGTTAGGAAGAAATTCATCCCTATGAGGGTGGTGAGAGCCTGGCACAGGTTGCCCAGGGAGGTGGTGAAAGCCTCATGCCTGGAGGTTTTGAAGGCCAGGCTGGATGTGGCTGTGAGCAGCCTGCTGTGGTGTGAGGTGTCCCTGCCCATGGCAGGGGGGTTGGAACTGGCTGATCCTTCAGGTCCCCTCAAACCCTAAACACTTCTATGATTCTATGAGGGGAACCAGCCCTCACAAACTGTTCTTCCATGGGTCAGAGTGCCATCTGAACAGAAGCCTCAGCTGGAAATGTGCACACAAGCACTGATGGGACAAAAGCAGTGAAAACTGGAAAGTAATATTATTGGGCTACGTTTGTTGTCTGCCTTTCTCAAGCAAGATACCTGAGATGTCTTTTAACTGCTCACACTTTGGTGGCTGGGCAGTCATCACTACCCATGTAGAGCAAGAAGACAGGCTACTGGTCAGACCTCTGGAGAACAGAGATCTACTTAGATCTGTAGAGATCAAGAAGTTGATTTACTTGCATCTCTGCTTGTTCTCCACAAGAACTGGCTTCCTCTCCACCAGGAGCACTTTCTTGTGTTGTTTAAGCACACAGCTACAATATATTCACTAGTGCCCTATGAAAGGACAAGGGGCAATGGAAACTAACTGGAAGCCAGGAAGTTCCTCCCCAACATAAGGAGAAACTTCTTTGGTGTGAAGGTGCTGGAGCCCCAGAGCAGGTGGCCCAGAGAGGTTGTGGAGTCTCCTTCTCTGCAGACTTGCAAGACCCCTTTGGATGCATTCCTGTGTAACCTGCCCCAGGTTGATCCTGCTTTAGCAGGGCAGTTGGTCTCAATGATCTCTGGAGAGCCCTTCTGACCTCTACCATTCTATGATCTCCCTGCAGACTAAAGGCAAGTTCTTATGCACAGTGTTGCTAACCAGCTTTCAGGAGGACAAGAACACCAGCAACCTCTCCTAAATTAAGTAAATGAAAACCCAAATGGTCCATTCAGTGTTTTACACACAGCTCATGGCAGCTAGGTGCTGCCTTTAGGCTCCTGACAGGATGCCAAAGAGGTGGCAGGCCATTTGGGCACACAGGAAATAAAGCTGTCAGAAAAAGAAAAATGAATAGTTGAAGTGTGAAAAAAACCAAAACCAAACCCAACTTAAATGAACTTGATCTGAACATCAATTTAGCCTCTGGGGCAAACTAGAATGACTTGGCCCTTACTACCCCAGATACATCCAAATCACTGTCCAGGCTGATTCGCGATCCAGGCTGAATCATCTGAACCAATTCAGGACATGTAAGTCACTGACTGTTGGAAACACACAGTGCTAAAGGACCCTTTGCTTTGCCCCAGTGAGGCCTCATGTGCAGTATTGTGTCCAGCACTGGGCTCCTCAGTTCAAGAGGCACAGGGAACTACAGGAGAGAGTTCAACACAGGACCACAAGGATGATTAACAGAATAGGACATCTCTCTTGTCAGGAGAGGCTGACAGGCCTGGGGCTGTTTAGCCTAGAGAAGAGAAGACTGAGAGGAGATCTGATCAATGTTTACAAATACCTTGAGGGTGGGTGTCAAGAAGAAGGGGACAGTCTCTTTTTAATGGTGCCCAGTGACAGGACAAGGGGCATCAGGAACAAACTGGGACAGAGGAAGCTCCACCTCAACAGAAGGCAAAACTTCTTTGCTGTGATTGAGTCCTGGAGCAGGCTGTCCAGAAAGGTTGTGGAATCTCCTCCTTTGGAGACTTTCAAGACCCACCTGGCTGCATTCACATGTGACCTTCCCCAGGTGGTCCTATTTTGACAGAGGGGTTGGACTGCATGACCACAAGAGATGCCTTCCATTCTGGGATTCTCAGGCCTGTCAGCTGCTCTCTGATACCACATGCTGGTTTAATACTGCAAGCTTGAAACACTAGCATCACCTTGTTCAACAAAGTAAGGCAAAGTAGAAAAGATGATTTACTGGGCTCTGCAAACTACAGGTATAAAGGAATTCCCAGAGTAACCCACTGGCCTTCTTGGCCAGCTGGGCACACTGCAGGCTCATGTTCAGCTTACTATCAACCAGTACCCCCAGGTCCCTCTCTGCCTGGCTGCTCTCAGCCACTCTGACCCCAGCCTGTAGCACTGCATGGGGTTGTTGTGGCCAAAGTGCAGAACCTGGCACTTGGATGTGTTCAATCTCCTGCCCTTGGACTCTGCCCATCTGTCCAGCCTGCCAAGGTCCCTCTGCAGAGCTCTCCTACCCTCTAACAGATCAACTCCTGCCCCCAGCTTGGTGTCGTCTGCAAACTTACTGGTGATGGACTCCATCCCCTGCTCCAGATCATCAATAAAGATATTGAATAGGATGGGACCCAGCACTGATCCCTGGGGCACACCACTGGTGCCTGGCTGCCAGCTGGCTGTGGCACCATTCACCACCACTCTCTGGGCTCAGCCTCCAGCCAGTTCCTCACCCAGCTCAGAGTGCTGCTGTCCAAGCCATGGGCTGACAGCTTGGCCAGGAGTTTGCTGTGGGGGACGGTGTCAAAGGCCTTGCTGAGGTCCAGGCAGACTACATCCACAGCCTGCCCCACACCCACCAGGCAGTCACCTGGGCATACAAGGAGATCAGGTTGGAGAGGCAGGACCTGCCCTTCCTAAATCCTTGCTGTCTGGGCCTGATCCCTTGGCCATCCTGCAAGTGCTCTGATTGCACTCAGGATGACCTGTTCCATAATCTTGCCTGGCACTGAGGTCAGGCTAACAGGCCTGGGATTCCCTGGCTCCTTCTTCTTGTGGATGGGTATTATGCTGGCCAGCTTCTGGTCATGTGGGACCTCTCCAGTGAGCCAGGACTGGTGGTAAATGATGGAGGGTGGCTTGGCAGCTCATCTGCCAGTTCCCTCATTACCCTAGGATGGATCCCATCTGGTTGCATAGGCTTGTGGGAATCCAAGTTGCAGTACCAAACCAGGTTACTCAAGGCTTTGTCTACCCTGGCCTTGAACACCTCCCGGAAGGGGGCAACCACAACCTCCCTGGGAAACCTGTCCCTGTGACTTTCCTCCCTTACTGTAAAGAACTTCCTCCTTATACTGAACAGCAACTGATCATAATCACTGTATCAACAGCCAGCAGTAATTAAATGAGTGTCTTGCCCTTACATAAGTTTAGTTTCAATCCAATTTACATCCAGATCAGATTACCCTGCCCATGCAATGACTCTCCCATAGCTATAGTCAGCACTTCACCTTTCTCAGTATATTAATTTTGTCCCTTTTCTTCCTCCCTTCCTGTTTACCCACAGCAGCAGCTGCAGAGTCATACATACTGCAATTTATCTTTGATACAGCAAGCTTCACTCAGAATCAGAAGGATCTGTGCTGGAAAGGACCTCCAGAGGTTGTGTAGTCCAATCCCCTGTGCAGTAAGCAGGGACATCCTCAACTAGATCAGGTTGCCCAGAGCCTTACTGAACCTCACCTTGAGTATCTCTTAGCATGGGGCCTCAACCACCTTCCTGGGCAACCTGCTTCAGTGTTCTACTGATTCCTCTCCCTCATGATTCTTTTCTAGCTCACAGAGAGGACACTAAAAGAATTCCCATCTAAACACAAGGAGGAATTTCTTTAAGGGTGACAGAGCACTGGAACAGGAATCCAGGGAGGTGATGGAGACATTCAAAACCTGCCTGGACACCTTCCTTCTATAGCTGAACCTGCCTTGGCAGGGGGACTGGACTCTACCTCCAGAGCTTGCTTCAACCCCTACCACTCTGTGAGAAAAAGATAAAAATCCAGTTTTCATACTGGAAGGCAGGAGGCCACTGGGAATTTGATATAGAGCAAATTGAATCTTAAAGGACTGCCCCATAACTGCTTATGAAGTCTTAAACTGTGCCAAGCATGGGGAGAGGCAGAAACTGGACACACAGATTCCCTTTGAGCTGCTCTTGAAGGAAACGCTGCCCAGTTTAATGAACCCAAAATTCTACACCAGGCTTCACTGCTCAGCAGACAGTGAAAACATAGGAGGTAGAATAAACCAGGTTGGAAGAGGCCTTCAAGATCATCGCATCCAACCCATCAACCAATCCAACACCACCTAAACAACTAACCCATGGCACCAAGCACCCCATCAAGTCTCCTCCTGAACACCTCCAGGGATGGTGACTCCACCACCTCCCTGGGCAGCCCATTCCAATGGGCAATCACTCTCTCTGTGTAGAACTTCTTCCTAACTTCCAGCCTAAACCTCCCCTGGTGCAGCCTGAGACTGTGTCCTCTTGTTCTGGTACTGGTTGCCTGGGAGAAGAGACCAACCTCTGCCTGGCTACAACCTCCCTTCAGGGAGTTGTAGATTGCAGTAAGGTCTTCTCTGAGCCTCCTCCTCTCCAGGCTAAGCAGCCCCAGCTCCCTCAGTCTCTCCTCACAGGGCTGTGTTCCAAGCCCCTCACTAACTTTGTTGCCCTTCTCTGGACTCATTCCAGCAAGTCAACCTCCTTCCTAAACTGAGGAGCCCAGAACTGGACACAGGACTCAAGGTGTGGCCTAACCAGTGCAGTGTACAGGGGCAGAATGACCTCCCTGCTCCTGCTGGCCACACTGCTCCTGATGCAGGCCAGGATGCCATTGGCCCTCTTGGCTGCCTGGGCACCCTGCAGGCTCATATTCAGCCTACCATCAACCAGCACCCCCAGGTTCCTCTCTGCCTGGCTGCTCTCCAGCCACTCTGACCCCAGCCTGTAGCTCTGCATGGGGCTGCTGGTTGCAGGTACCACTGGAGAGAAGACAAGAGTGCGTGAATGAACCCCATACACCTTCAAACACCTGATACCTAAGAGATCCAAGCACATGGGACAGCTGCTCTTACATCTCTCCAAGGAACAACCTACTGGCCAAAGGCCAGGAAGTTGTCTAAAGTATTCTGACTCCCTCAAAAAGTGATTCACAAAATGATTCACCCTGCTTCTAACTCTTTTGATGTGAATTCTGGCCATGACTCATTGCAAGAGCAGGAGAAGAGTCAACAGCTTAGACACCTCTAAAGACAAGGGAACAGAGATGACAACTGTCACACTTGAAGATGATTATCTGTGAAAGTTAGATCTTCACTCAATTTCCATGGCTCTTTCCAAATGCTGATGATGCAGAAAGGACTGGCAGGGAAGACTGGGGAGTCAGCAAATGTGGCTTTGCTTATTTTCATCATAAAGATTGGTGGTAATCATATTTGCAAGAGAGTGTGACCGGCTCCTTTCCCAGGCAGAGGTCATACCACTCTTCCTGGCCATGCTCTGCAACATTCAATATACATTCAGTGTCTGGTGGCAAGAAAAACTGCAGAACAAGCAGCCAAAGCTCTCCATTTTCCTGGTAATTCTGGCAGGACTTCACGAACAACTACTGAAGGAAAACAGCCAAGTAAGCTCAAACAAAACTCAAGCATGGGCAAAGCAGAAAGAAAATCAGCAGCATCAGTTGTGTGGGTTGGAAAAGACCTCCAGGATCAGCAAGTCCAGCCATCAGCCCAACACCACCATGTCCCAAAGTGCCATGACCACACTTTGCTTCAACTTTCCCAGTGACAGTGACTCCACCACCTCCCCTGGGCAGCCTGTTCCAACCCCTGACCAGCCTGTTCCACTCTTGCAGCAAAGATGTTTTTCCTAATTTCCAACCTAAACCTCTCCTGGCACAGCTTCAGGCCATTTCCTCTCTTTGTATCACCTGATAGTAGGGAGAAGAGACCAACCCCCACCTCACTCCAACCTCCTTCCAGGGAGCTGTAGAGGCCAATGAGGTCTCCCCTCTGCCTCCTCTTCTCCACACTAAACAACCCCAGTTCCCTCAGCTGCTCCTCACCAGACCTGTTCTCTAGACCCTTCACCAGCTTTGTTGCTGTTCTGTGGACACACTGAAGTGGTTCTTGATGAGGCTCATCCAGGTTTCCCCACTACAGTGTCATGCCCCTGCATGACAGTAAGATGCCAGTCTCCAGCTCTATCACAAGTGCTGGGCCCATCCCCACAGAGGTGACCTGAGTGGAGGCTGCCCCACTCCCTGGCCGGGGTGCTGCAACAGGCCCTGGCTAGCAAGCTCCTTCCATGTCAACCCTGCTCAGCCCACTGGCTGCCCAGTCCCAGTCAGCTGCTGTCTGTCATGGCACCCTGACAATTGCATTTCTCATGCATACCTGTTTTGTCTCATAAAGGTATATCACATCCCCTCAACACAAATGCCCCCAGAACTACAAAATTCAAGTCCAAACCCTAGTTCTACTAGGATTAAACCTCTACCTCCACCTCGACATGATGAAAAGCTTCTTTACTTTGAGGGTGACAGAGTCCTGGATCATGCTGCCCAAAGAGGTGGCGGAGTCTCCTTCTCTAGAAACTTTCAAGCCCCATGTGGATGTGCTCCTGTGTGACATGCCCTAGGTGACCCTGCTTTGGCAGAGGGGTTGGGCTCAGTCTTCAGAGCTCTCTTCCAAGCCCTACTGCTCTGTGATTCTATGATAATGCATGTGCCATTAAATCCCCTTCCTTGTCCCATACTTCCAAGTACAGCAATAGAAACACTCCTGCCTGCAGAGCCAGAAGCTCCTTCTTGGACCCACCAGAAGCCAACAAACAAATACTGATTCACTTTACCCTGGGCCTACTCCCTTGACTCTCACTTTGGAACACCACACACAGCATTTCACTCCCAGCACTCACAAGTCAGGACCACGGCAACTCCAACCAACTGTGGTTCAAGCATGAGATGTTTGAGAAGCATCTCTAGTTGGGAATAGTTCCAACATGACAAGAAATTGATGACCTCCCTTGCTAATTTATGACAGTGGTTGATTGCCTTCTGTAAAAGTTTTACAGCTGATGTACAACCTGAACTTCAGGAATTCTGACTTCTAACCATTAGGTTTTTGTCACATGTTTACTGCAAGAGTGAAGGTGCTCTTGCACTGAAGACTGTTCCCAAATAAAAACAATTAACTTTCTGTAGATCTCTCTTGATTAGAAGCAATAACATCAGAAGGGAATTCACTGAAACTTTGGAGATACTTGTTGGTTTTTAACTTGCTGTAGTGGTTTGAGCCTTAACTGGGACTTAAGAGCTCAGATGGGGGCAAGGCTGAGAATCTCTCCCCTGCTCCCTCCTCCTCCTTCCCAACAGAGAGGAAAACAGAAAGGGAAGGAACAAATTCACTGAGAAATAATTGGGAGTCAGCTTGGCAGTAGAGAGGTAAAGACTTTTCTTTAAACTATATATATATATAAAACAATAACAGGTAAGTTTCAGAAGGGAAAGGGACAAGGATGGATGGGAGGGAAAAAAAAACCAAACAAGAACACAAAACCAGTCTCTCTGAAGAGGTGCAGAGGCAGCAGGGAGAAGGATCAGGCCTGACCACATGGCAGAGGAGCAGGAGGGCAGCAGCCAAAAAGAGAGCTAATGGCTGCAGTGTCCTCCCTTTTATACCCTGGCTGGGCAGGGAGTGGAACAGAGTCGGTTTCCCAGGGGGAAAATGCCCTGCAGGTAGGGAAAAGCACTCACAAGCCCTCCCCCCCTTCTTTTCAGGATGGGCATTAACCCATCACACTTGCTTTGGTATTCCAGTTCATAGCCTGCAGTAGAAGCTGGCTCTGGTTCCCCTTCTCCAGTTCAGATGCTGCCACACACAGGCACTTATTTTTACAGCTTCACTATTAAAATCCAGTTTTATCTCAGTTTGAATCTGCAGAGACTATGAAGAACCACCACAACACTTTGAGAGTCCCAGGTAGACACAGGGAGCTTCCAACATGCAACGTGCCCATTCTACCTGCTTCTTCACCCTTTTCATATGCACAAACCATCCACCTTGGATGAGCCCATTTCCAGTTTCTCCTCATCTCAACAGACTGACCAGGAGTTTGGCAAACAAGGATTAAAACAAAACCACTCTACCCTCCTCATGACTTGGATTTTACAGCACTCTTCACCTGCAGGAGATTTAACAAAACCTGGACTAGTTGAGACACTGCCAACAGAGCTGCTTGAAACTAGTCCCAAGGGAGAAATTAGAGGCAATCAGAGATTCCAGTAGTTAAAGCGAAGTTCCTCCCAACTTGCATTCAATGTTGCCAAGACAGACTGCAAGAGCCACCAGAATTCAGCTCTTCAGTAATTACAGCCCAGGAATTATCAGCTGTGAGACAGATAATGTTAACTTGTGGAAGGGGTGAAGGGTAGAAATGAAGGCATAGTTTCCAGCAGTATCTGTCCCTTTTTAATGCAAGCTAGAAATAAATTGCTGACTCTGTTGCACAGCACTACAGGGATCCACAGGGCATCCCTAGGCAGATGTTACCATCTCCTCTGGCATTAAAGCTACCAAACAAGTTATCAACCATGCTATCATCCAAATGAACTACAAATTTGTCTCCTCCCCATGCTTTGAAGGCCTATGAGAGATGCCTCTCTATTCAGAAAGACAGAACTGAGGTTCTGACCAGCTACATGCTGAGCAGAGCAATGCACAGAACACAGGGTGCCTTGCCCCCTCCATGGAGGTGATCACCACCAGGTTGGACAAGGTCTGGAGCAATCTGCTCTACTAGAATGTGTCCCTGTTCCCCACATCCCGCTGGAGGGGTTGGAACTCAATGATCTTTAAACCCAAATCATTCTGTGATTCTATGACCCACAGGCTGCTACTCTTGATTTTGGGGCACCGGATTCCCAAACTTCCTCCAGCCTCTACCTGGCCCCACGAGAGCCCCCAGGGTGCAGCTGAAGACACAAGTAGCTGCAGAGAGAGCTGCCCAAAGCAGAAAGTACCACAAACATTCCATGAACGCTGCAGCAAGGGAGGAATGCTAGCGGGGGGGAAAACCCCAAAGCACACAGAGAGAAAGAAAAAGGGGAACTGTCCTCTCAGCAGCTATTGCCCACTGCTGAAGGTTCCTAGTTGTCTCTATATATCCCACCTAATACTAAAGACACAGTGACAGCCTAACTAGAGACAGCCACAATTTATTTGCTTCATGAACACACAGCAAGCTACAGGTACAAATATTTTATCACAAAACATCTGTGTCCAGGAGGACTTGGACTGAAACTGGTTGGGCCAATATGATTAGTCACATGAAGTGGAGATGGCTGCTGCTCTGAGCCATGTTTGTCTCAAATATACACAGAACAGCAAAACACATTCAAAGAAGCTCCTGAGAGAGGGAAAAGATCCTGTGTGCTTTGATTCTGCACCTCAAAGCATAACACTAGAGGAAAACCCCCAAAACAAAAAATGTAACACACTCAGCCATATTCAGTGTAAATCCAAAAGCTGGATGTCTGGAAGATGGCAGAGTTCTAAGCATCCAGCTATTTTCTGGGCTTCCCCAGACCAAACAAGGCACTTAGAAAACCACAATGATAGTAGAAGACAACCGAGATGAAGGCTGGGTGTATCTGAAGGCTGTGCTTTCTCAGTGTTTTCTGTAGCTTTGCAATCAATGTCATAACTCCTCACCTTGTGGAATAAGCAGAATTTGCCTTCTTAAACCTTCCAGTCAATGGAGTGAGTCAGAATTCTCTTGCCCTGGAGGTGGAGAGAAATCAAACTGTGGCACAAATACCCTGCAATCCAGGTTCTGCCTGCAAGAGTACATTCTCTAGAGAGGGGCAAGACACTCTTGAGGAGGTGCCCAGGGAGGTGGTAGAAGCCCCATGCCTGGATGTTTTTAAAGCCAGGCTGGATGTGCCTCTGGGAAATCCAATCCAGTGGAAAGCCATGGGCAGGGGGTTTGGAACTATAAGACCCTTAGGATGCCTCCCTGACAATTCTGTGAGGAGGAGTATCAGAAAAATGGAAGGCACCCTTCTTAGGGAGCACTAATTAACAAGGACAGAAAGACAGGTCACAACTGCAGAGAAGCCACCACCACTGCAGAACACTCAGGGACTTCAGGATCATTTAGGCTGGCTGAATGCATTTCCACTTAAGCAGCTTATGAATATAAACACTCAAACGCTGTCACAAACACACCAAACAACACCCAAAGTCTGCAAGAGGAGGTGAGGCTCTGAGATTAATCAATTTATTTCTTGCCAGGGATCTGTCACTCCCTCACAAAAAAGCTGCATGTATATATTAATTGTAAGCAGTCTGTTTTGCACTTCAAAGATGTGACAGTGACTGGTTTTCAGGCCATAGGTGTTCTTGTACCTTCAGTGGGGGAAACACTCCAGGTGACTTTGTAGTAATACTCCTCCCTGCCTCAAGTTCTCAACTGCAGTGCAAGAAAGGGTACACATGTCAAGGATCAGAGCCACACAAACCCTGCACAGAGAAAATCCCTTCTATTGAATCTCCATATTCAGCCACTTCCCCCTTGCCAAACATCTTCCAGTCTTCTCCATCTTGCCATCATGGAACTATATGGAACCATTCATATGGAACTATATGGAACTATTCACAAGGCATTTTTGACAAGCAGCCTTCAAAGGCAAAAAAGCTTCCTCCTGGCAGCAAATGTTTGTAGATTGTACATGTCTGAAGAGCTCTTTTCATTAAACAACCAGAACTCAACTTTTTATGCCTAGGTCAGCTGAGTTTTCCTCATCTGCAAAAAGAGCAGCCTCAAAAGCAAGAGTTCTTCATTGCTTTCTTTCAAGTATCACTCCACATAATACATGACAAGACTTTGACTGAAAATACAGAATCATGAAGTTGCTTTGGTTAGAACAGGCCTCTAACATTACTGAGCCCAACCTGAGAAGACCACCATGGCCATTAAACCATGTCTTGAAGTGCCATAAAGCAGCTCATCTCTGTTTGTCTAATTGAAAGTGAAGTGCACACTCGTGTCTGCCCTGTACGCTCACAAGCCGAGGACAGAGGTATGAGAGGAAGAGATTTTACCCCCTTTGACAAGCATCAGTCCATCTCATATAGCATTGTCTTTCTGTAGATGTGCTTTTGGTGAACAGAAAAAGGATCACTTCCCAGTGCTGCAATGAGCCTAGGACACACTTGCTCACGTCGAGAGTTACCACAGGTTAATTTGTGCAGTATTTACAGACCGAGCAAACGAGCCCTCAGAAACATCTCAAGCCTCAGTTGCACATTTTCTTCTATGAAAATGAAGACAGGTTTGGATCTCTCCATCTGCCCCTGTTCTTTCCTTTGTGCAGTGAACAAAATGAGATGTTTACAACCACAATCGTTCCTCTTGTCACATCTAGAGAACACAATGAATGAAGGTGGATGTGTCTGAGGCTAATGCACGTGTCGCTGCATTAGAGGACAGACACTCTCTTGGAGGGATAGCATGCTCCTAAAAACACAAACATTTCCCTCCCCTCCTCTTTGTTGCCTGTTCTCAAAAGTCACCACACTGGGAACATTCACAAGAGCAGGGAGCCTCAGAGCATGATAGTCTTAAGCTTTCTGCATCAAGGAGGACAGACCCACACCACTGAAGACAGGGATATCATGAGACCTAAACCATCTCCATCCCAAGATGTAAAGTAGGAAGTATTCATGTGACTGAGAGCTCACAGAAGGACAAGAACCCTGGTAAGCAGTAAGCAACACAAATGAGTCATTAGGCAGATACTCTTCATTAAGGAGATCAGGACTAGAATTCAAGCAGGGAAGCAGCTCAAAGAAAAGAATAAATACTTGTAGTAAAACTAAGACAGCTGGGAAAAGTCCTCCAGAGACCAGCAGCAGGGTATGATATAACTGAACACAAAACAACCAACCAAACACAAGAACACTCAAACAACCCGAGGAATTGCTGCAGGAGCAGCTCAGCAAAAACCCTGAAGAGCAGCCAAGAGCATCTGGGATAAGGAGGAAGCATTGCATCCATTACCCCAGGTAGAAGGAACACCCATGTCAAAGGTCTCCCTATCACTAGAGAGTAGGGAAATGAAATGATTTTCACTTTCACATAACACTTCCTGAACAGCCCTGACCCAACAGGGAATCTACCTAAACCCAGGCCAGCAGGAACAGCAGCGTTCAGCATTCTTGCAGTGCACAGTCCAGCTACAGGATGGTATTGGAAACAGGGAGTCATTAAACCTGTGTTATAAAAACCACCATGGATGCAAGATGAAGGAAAAAAAATATCAAACTAAAGGTATTTGAATTCTGCCTTTGCTTGAGCACAGCCTAACTTCTACAGGAAAACAAAACCAAAACCAAACAAACTCCAAGTAAGAAATTCTGCTTGGCAATCACAGCATTGTTTTGGTTGGAAGAGCCCTCTAAAAATCAGTGAGTCCAACCATCAACCTAACACCACCACTGGCCATCAAACCACGTCCCAGAGTGCCATGGCCACAGGTTTCTTGAACACCTCCAGAGGTGGTGACTCCTCCACCTCCCTGAGCAGCCTGTTCCAATGCCTGACCACTCCTGCAGCAAACTAATTCTTCCCAGTCTCCAACCTAACCCTCCCCTGGTACAATTTCAGGACATTTCCTCTCCTCCTATCCCCTGGTACCAGGGATGCTATGCAGTTTGCAGCAGGGCTATGATTACTTAAGCTCAGTTGCACGAGATTTAAATTAGCAGACACAATCAGGTTTAGAATCACAGAATCAATAAGGTTGGAAGAGACCTCAAAGATCATCAAGTCCAACCTGTCACCCAAGACCTCATGACTACTAAACCATGTAAATGAAAAATCAAAGACAACTACCATATGGATATTTCATTTTCACAATGCATGATTCTGAGCCCAAGCCACTGATTCAAGTAATAGAGTAACTGAAGATCATCTAGTTTAAGGCAAATGATGTTATTTCCCAAAGACCCTAATGAGGTTTTCATGAGAATGCTGGAGAGGGATGGGTGCAGACATAGACTTGTCTAATACACTTCTTTCACATTTCATTTCACATGCAATGGGTTGGAAGGAGCCCTCAAAGGTCATCTTGTCCAACCCTCCTGCAGTCAGCAGGGATACCTTCAACTAGACCAGTTGCTCAGGACCCCACTGAGTTTGACTTTGAATGTCTCCAGGGATGGGGCCTCGACTGCATCTCTGGGCAACCTGTTCCACTATTTCACCACTCTCATTGTAAAGAGCTTCCTCCTAGTGTCCAACCTGAATCTACCCTGCCCCAGTTTCAAAGCCCCTCCTCCCAGCACTACAAGCCCTTCTAAACAGCCCCCCACCAGCTTTCTTATGGGTCTCCTTCTGATACTGAAATGGTTCTATAAGGTTTCCTTGCAGCCTCCTCTTCTGCAGGCTGAACCACCCCAACTCTTTCAGCCTGCCTGTATTGGAGAGGTGCTCCAGCCCCCGATCCTCCTCTGGACCCGCTCCTCCAGGTCTGCATCCTTCGTGTGTTGGGGTGCCCAGAGCTGGAGACAGTACTTTTAGTTACAGCCTTGTAACAAGTGCCCCACTTATCTCCTCAGAGAACAGCCTTCAATGCACATTTTTAACATGAACCAAAGCAAAATGTTAAGTTGCAGTGATGCCCAAAACAGTAACAAATATTACAAGCAAAAGAAAAGGCATAAAACAACTCATCTGAATCATTAGTGGCTGCATCTGTGTAGCTGCTGCTGCTACGAGAGCACTGAAGCACCTCATAAAATTCTAGCTTGGCTCTGAACACCCAGGCCACAGCCTCAGGAACAGCTCAGAGAAACCAAACAAAGAAGCAAATCCCAAGTGTGCCACATCACAGGCAAGGAAGAAGTACAAGTGCCATACAAACAGCCATCACCCCATACTTGCTCTTAAATATTGATGTTCCCCAAAACAATGATGGATGCCTGTGGCAACATTCCTGAGGTTGCTCAGCAGCCTTTAAATCGCCAAATTTCAACACTTCAGACCAACATGCAGAGGCTACAGACTGCTTGGAAAGAGAAAGGACTGGCAAGTTCTCTAGACCGTTCTGTCAAAGTTGTGCCTGGCACAGCATTTGTAAGGCTCCATGGTGCAGGTTGGCTTCAGAGGAAACCAACAGAAAATGGTGACACAAGGCCCAAATCTTCTTACCAGAACATTCCTAGGCACAGCACAGTCCTGGACACACCCAAGGAACACCAGGTATTTAAAAGTTCCACAAATTCCAGCCCATCCAGCCCACAACACAGCTCACTATATGACACACCACATGCACACTTGTTAGAGCTTCCTGCCCCTCCTTTGGCCCCTTTTGGAAAAGGCTTCCTCAGAGCTGCAAAAGACACCTGATGAACAGGAGCCAACAGTGCATTTTCCACAAAGGAGAGAAAAATGAAACCAATTCTGGAGCTCCTCTCCACTTTAGTCATTCAGCCTTATTTACCTGGAGGTGCTGTGATGAGACTGAAGGTCTTGCTTTCCCACTCTTGTTGCAAAGCATGTCTGGCCCAGACCAGCTCCCAACTCTTCTGCAGGTTCAGTGCCCTGCAGTTCTAAAGCACCTGCCTGGAGGCAGGAGCAGTTGTAAGTGGGGAAAACCACAGACACCTGGGGTAGAATTAGGCGGGTCACTGAAGAAACATTTAAGAGCCAAGTGGGCACACATGTTGAGTCAATGACCATCAGAAGGGAAAAAACAGACACTGGGGTAGAATTAGGCAACAAGGAAGGTCACTGAAGAAACATTTGGAGCCAAGTGAGCACACATGTTGAGTCAACGGTCAGCAGCACAGCAGCTCTTCAGCTACAGGTGCCTCATTATCTCCAGGAAGGAGAACTTCAGTGAGCTCTGCAGCCACAAACTGCACCACCCCAGATGGAATGAAAAATGACCTCCTGAAGTCATCTACAAACATGCTGCTATTAACATCACTTGACTCAGCAACTGCATTTCAATAAGCTACTGAAAAAATGGTCAGAAGGAAGAGACCATCAAGAGGTCCTTTCACACAGGGAAACTAACATGGAGCACCCCCTATGTGCTGGAAGCCAAGAGCTCAATACATCAGGATGCCCATCTGCTGACGTTGCCAATACTGCTGCTAATGCACAAACATTAAGTAAAAGGCAACCTAATAAAAATGCCTGATAAGACAATAGCATAAAACACAATCTGAAAGAGCAGGAGAAACAAATCAGTTCAATAAATTTCATGCCCTTTGCAAAGCTGTGTTCTTATTAATACACCTAATAAAGCTTGGCTAGAACAAAGCAATAATTCCTGCCTGAAAAATGGGAAGTATAAACACAGTTATTGTTTGGAGAAATAAGGGTGAACATACAAGCACTTAAGAAGCCCCCTAGAGTAATATAAAGCTCTGTCCATGATCAGACCTCCAAGATCATCAAGTCCAACTGTCAACCTAACACCACCATGGACATTAAACCCTGTCCCAAAGTGCCATGTCCACAACTTTCTTGAACACATCCAGCAACGACGACTCCACCACCTCCCTGGGCAGCCTCTCCCAATCCCTCACCTCTCTTGCAGCACAGAAATTTTCCCTCAGCTCCAACCTAAACCTCCCCTGGTACAAGTTCAGGCCATTTCCCTGCATTTGATCATCTGATACTAGGGAGAAAAGACCAAGCCCCACCTCACTCCAGCCTCCTTGCAGGGAGATGGAGAGAGCCAGAAAGTCTCCCCTCAGCCTCATGTTCTCCAGACTAACAACCCCAGGTCCCTCAGCCTCTCCTCACTCTGTCACTGCTGAAGGAGGGCACAGGCAGGTTGACAACACACCTAGGATCCAATGGTTCTGCCTCTTTAAGATGGGGAACAATCCCAGCTCAAAGAAAGGGCTTGTGTGGAGAACAGCTCCTTGAATTGGGGATTGTGGGCACTGTTGGGCAGAAGCAGCAGCTTCAAGTGTCCCTCAGTGTGAGCAGTACCAGCACACACTGCTGATACCCATGCTCATGGCAGACATGGTGCTCCTTTGGATGTCTTGAGAGGTAGCCATCTTCAGAAGCCTTCCAAGAGCAGACAGAGAGGATAAAGGAATGTGAGGGCCTTCTCCCACCTATCTACCTACAGAAATTCCTGCAGCTCTCTCCTTTAACAAACCACATCTCCAACAGTCTGCTACGATGCTGTGTGAGAAACCCCAGTACTCTGTTGCTGATTTACACTGCCATACTTGGGTAATTTACACACATGGGCTGCACAGAGGTGTACATGTGTTACTAGCTCATGAAGGCCCAGCATAGTGAGGGTTGGAAGGGTCCTCTGAGGATCATCTAGTCCAACCCCACTGCTAGAGCAGGATCACCTAGAATAAATCACCCAGGAACATGCCCGGCTGGGTTCAGAATGCCCTCCAGAGACAGACTCCACAACCTCTCTGGGCAGCCTGCTCCAACACTCTGTCACCCTCAAAGTGAGGAATTGTTTTTCCTTAGGATGTACGTGGAGACAAATCCTTCCCTTCCAAAGAGTTTGGCATTTCTAAGACTTACACTACAGCCCACTAACACGGCTGAGATGTGAGAATTAAAGGCCCTGAGGAGGCTTTAACACAGAAACTAGTACCTCACTACATCTCATACTGGTACCAAGCCTAGTTAAGAAGACAAAGATTAACTACCAGTCAAGGCTTCTGCAGCTTGTCTGCCTTCATTCACCTGCTGGTCCATCCTCCAGCAGGACAGGATAAAGTACTGGAGAAGATTAAGAGAGCTTTGGAGCTGAGACCAGAGGTGTTCCATCAGGTTAAGGAACCAGCGAGGAAGAAACAAGTCCATGCCTGCCAGGCAAGGCAGGGGAGCTCAGCAGAGGACACTGAGGCAGAGCCCTTCCTGCCTTTACTGGAGCTCAGCAGCCACTACCCCAGAGGCAGAGGACACTGCAGCAGGACCCTTCCTACCTTTAGAATAGAATAGAGTAGAGTAGAATAGAATAAACCAGGTTGGAAGAGACCTTCAAAATCATTGCATCCAACCCATCAACGAGCAGGACACTGACCGCCCATGGTGCCAGCAGACCTTTGGCTGCATCTCCTTACAGGCAAAAGGGCTAGGCCTCAGGTACTGGCAGTGCTTGTGAGGATCTGTGAGTGGTGAGGAGCACCCAAACACATGCAGTGGCCATTTGAAAGGTGTCTTCTCCTCACCCACATCAGGTTCCATGGCACCTGCTCAAAACAAGCAAAGGGAGTTTCAAGGCAAAGAGAGTTTCAAGGCCATAGGAAAAATGGGATGGATGTACTGTCACCTGGAGTGTAGCTTCTTGCATGTCACCCCCACTATCTCTATCAGGGCCAATTTAAGTTGTTCTTCCCTTTCAAGGAGCTGAAGCATCACAATGACCACTGTGCCACCTGAAGCCTTCACTGCTGAACATCTCTGAAAGCAGCTGCCTGCACATCTGACAGCAAGGTAACAGCTACTGCAGGCAGAAAGGTCTCTGCTACTGAACCATAGAATTGTTTTGGGTGGAAAAGACCTCCAAGATCATTGAGTCCAATGTTACAGTGCCTTTACATTCCTGTACAGAAGTCTGACCACTAAGTAAACAACAATAAAATAGAGCAGCCCTTAGGAGCTCAGGAAATGAGTAACACGTCCCTACCTGCTGAGGCAGCCTGGTGGATCAAGAAGCACTGCCTCTGACACTCTGCAGAGTCAAACTGCCTAGAAAGACCCATAAACTGAGGTCACTGTCACTGACACAGCCTAGCTAGGTTTTAAGAGGTGTTTTCCACATCAATGCCTACAACCAAGACAAGAGCAGCCTGTTAAATGACTAGTTAAAAAGCCCCTCCAAAATGGAGAAGTTTTAAAACCTTCCCATTAGCCAAGCATACTCATAAAGAACCCAAATCTATCTGCAACTGCATCACCACCTGCTGGGCACCAAGCAACACAGGCTTGGGGCTGGATCCATCAACAGAAATTGAAGGTGACATTTTGTGATGAAGGCTCTGACTGTCTCTGAGACAGTGGGTTATGGATGTGCAGTGTGTATCAGCATCAAACAGCCCTGGGAGAGCAGTCAAAACCCCTGGCATTTTGAAAAGGCAGTACAAAGAGTGAAATGAATGGCACTACAATCATAGAATCCTTTGGGTTGGGAGGGACCATCAATATCAGCCAGTTCCAACCCCACACCACTACAGACAGGGGCACCTCCCACCAGCACAGGTTGCTCAATGCCTTCTCCAACCTGGCCTGGAACGCTTCCAGGAAGTGAGCATCCACAAGCTCCCTGAGCAACCTGTTCCACTGTCTCACCACCCTCATCGAAAAGAGTCTCTTCCTAATATCCAGTCTCAATCTCCCCTCTTCCAGCTCAACACCACTGCCCCTTGTCCTACCACTACAAACCCCTGTAAAACTCCCTCCACAACTCTCTTGGAGGCCCCTTGCAGGTACTGATCTCCCCAGAGCCTTCTCTTTTCCAGGCTGAACAGCCCCAACTCTTGCAGCCTGTCCCCCATAGGCTCCTGCCCTGTGATCATCCTCATGGTCCTCCTCTGGACCTGCTCCAATAATGATGTGGCTCACTCACAGCTCCAAAGCACTTTGCAGCAAAGACTCCCAATAATCGACCTGGAAGCAGCTGAGTGGCTCCTGAAGGTCAGTGCTCCACCATCAGACTGCATCCAATCTATCTGGCGAGGCTTCAGGTCTTGCCTCTCCTCAGGAGCCACCCCATGCCTTCGCAACTTTGTTTTCACGGAGGAAATAGGATAGGATAGGATAGGATAGGATAGGATAGGATAGGATAGGATAGGATAGGATAGGATAGGATAGGATAGGATAGGATAGGATAGGATAGGATAGGATAGGATAGGATAGGATAGGATAGGATAGGATAGGATAGACCAGACCAGACCAGGTTGGAAGAGACCGTCAAGATCATCATGTCCAACCTATCATCCAACACCACCCAACCAACTAACCCATGGCACCAAGCACCCTATTGAGTCTCCTCCTGAGCACCTCCAGCGATGGTGACTCCACCACCTCCCCAGGCAGCCCATTCCAATGGGCAATCACTCTCTCTGTGTGAAACTTCCAAACCAAAGCAGTAAAAGACCAAAACAAGAATGACCCTGGGTGACCTCACAGAGAGCACTGTGCTGATGTCTCAGCAGCTACCAATGTCTGAAATAGGAAGGGAGCTGCTTTCCCTTACCCAGTATTTGAAGTCTTGTACTCAGGACACATTACAAAGAGAGCCTGTGAACAGGAGAGTTCAGGACTTTACAGATCACCTACACTGAGCACTCCAGGGAACACAGAGCTCTTCCATACAGTATGTCTGTCCCTCACAAAAAGAGAGCTTTCAATATCCAAAATCAGCAGGTACTGAACTGGTGACTGGCCTCAGAAAGCCCCAAGAGAAGCACATGCCTCCATGCCCCTGGATCATCAACCACACTGACAGACAAAACAGGCTTTACTGAACTACCTGTGTCACATGTGGCAGCAATGCCTGACTGAAAATATGTCCAATTAAAAAACAAATCAAAAAACCCAAACAAACAAACAACCCCCCCCAAACACCACCAAAAAACACCTCCAAACAACATAAACCCCACCAAAATACAGCAAACCAACCAACCAACCACAAAAAAAACCCAACCAAGCAAAGCCCTGCCTGACCAACCTGGTGGCCTTCTATGAGCAGGTGACCAAATTAATAGCTGAGGGGAGAGCAACTGCAGTTGTTTACCTGGCCCTGAGCACAGCCTTCGACACTGTCCCGCACCACATCCTGGGCTCCAGGCTGGTGACACATGGGTGTGATGGGTGACCACTAGATGGATAAGGAACTGGCTTGATGGCTGCACCCAGTGAGTGGCTGTCCATGGCTCCATGTCCCAGTGGAGGCCAGGGACAAGTGAAGTCCCTCAGGGATCAGTCCTGGGACCAGGCTTGTTCAACATCTTTGTAGGTACCATGGACAGTGGCATTGAGTGCACCCTCAGCAGGTTTGCTGATGACACCAAGCTGTGTGGTGCAGCAGACAGCTGGAGGGAAGGGAGGCCATCCAGAGGAACCTTGACAGGCTGGAGAGGTGGGCACAAGCCAACCTCATGAAGTTCAATAAGAGCAAGTGCAGGGTCCTGCAGCTGGGTGGAGGCAATCCCAGGCACAAATGCAGGCTGGGCAGGGACTGGCTGGAAAGCAGCCCTGAGGAGAGAGACTTGGGGGTGCTGGGGGAGGAGAAGCTCAACAGGAGCTCTCAGTGTGCACTTGCAGCCCACAAAGCCAATCAGATCCTGGGCTGCAGCAGGAGAAGTGTGGCCAGCAGGGCAAGGGAGGTGATTCTCCCCCTCTACTCAGCTCTGGGGAGACCCCACCTGGAGTACTGCCTC
Organism: Melanerpes formicivorus; assembly: GCF_026170545.1. Classification (NCBI taxonomy): domain Eukaryota; kingdom Metazoa; phylum Chordata; class Aves; order Piciformes; family Picidae; genus Melanerpes; species Melanerpes formicivorus. The sequence goes on along the minus strand of NW_027142358.1, from coordinate 33,570,844 downwards.
CAGTTCTGGAGCCCCTATTACAAGAGGGATGTGGAGGTGCTGGAAGGTGTCCAGAGAAGGGCCAGGAGGATGATCAGAGGGCTGGAGCACCTCTCCTGTGAGGGCAGACTGAAGGAGTTGGGGCTGTTCAGTCTGGAGAAGAGAAGGCTCCCAGGTGACCTCTTTGTGGCCTTCCAGTATCTGAAGGGGGCTACAGGAAGGCTGGGGAGGGACTGCTCAGGATCTCAGGTAGTGATAGGACTAGGGGGAATGGAATGAAGCTGGAGGTGGGGAGATTCAGGCTGGAGGGGAGGAGGAAGTTCTTCCCCATGAGAGTGGTGAAGCCCTGGAATGGGTTGTCCAGGGAGGTGGTTGGGGCCCTGTCCCTGGAGGTGTTTAAGCCCAGGCTGAGATGAGGCTGTGGGCAGGCTGATGTAGTGTGGGGTGTCCCTGCCCATGGCAGGGGGGTTGGAACTAGCTGATCCTTGTGGTTCCTTCCAACCCTGAATGATACTGTGATACTATGAAAGCCCACAAACCAAACAAACACAAAACACCACCACCAAACCCTCCCCCCAAGCCTAAAGCCCAAAGCAGTAACTGAATGCAGAAAACCATTCCATTTATTACCAGTAGGTTGGGTAAAAGATCCAAAGGGGGTTCAAGCATTCTCTGTTAAAAAGGGGAGGAGGGGAGAGAATTAACTGTAGGAACAGCAAGCAACCCTTCAGGATGTTTATTTCTTCTTTCCCCCCCTCCCCCTTTAAATGCAAACCCCAGTGTTTGAGAAATAGAATCACAGGATCATAGTATCAGTCAGGGTTGGAAGGGACCACAAGGATCAGCTAGTTCCACCCCCCCTGCCATGGGCAGGGACACCCCACACTAGATCAGCCTGGACAGAGCCTCAGCCAGCCTGGGCTTAAACACGTCCAGGGATGGTGCCCCAACCACCTCCCTGGACAACCCATTCCAGGGCTTCACCACTCTCATAGGGAAGAACTTCCTCCTCACCTCCAGCCTCAATCTCCCCACCTCCAGCTTCATTCCATTCCCCCTAGTCCTATCACTGCCTGAAAGCCTGAGCAGTCCCTCCCCAGCCTTCCTGTAGCCCCCTTCAGATCCTGGAAGGCCACAATGAGGTCACCTGGGAGCCTTCTCTGCTCCAGACTGCACAGCCCCAACTCCTTCAGTCTGTCCTCATAGCAGAGCAGCTCCAGCCCTCTGATCATCCTCCTGGCCCTTCCCTGGACACCTTCCAGCACCTCCACATCCCTCTTGCAATAGGGGCTCCAGAACTGGAGGCAGTACTCCAGGTGGGGTCTGACCAGAGCTGAGCAGAGGGAGAGAATCACTTCCCTTGTCCTGCTGGCCACACTTCTCCTGATGCAGCCCAGGATCTGATTGGCTTTGTGGGCTGCAAGTGCACACTGAGAGCTCCTGTTGAGCTTCTCCTCCCCCAGCACCCCCAAGGCTCTCTCCTCAGGGCTGCTTTCCAGCCAGTCCCTGCCCACAGGGAGAACTGAGCTTGCTCTTGTGACCCCAGTGAGCAGGGCAGGGCAAGGATGGCTTCTGGTGGTACTACTGGAATGCTAATCCCAATCAGAGGGGAAAGGCTTGCAGCTTCACCCAGTGGGAGGATTCCCAACTGCAGGCAGGGTATGTGATTAGCAGCTGTGATACTCTGCAATTACTGCAGCACACACTTTGGGGAAGAAAAATAAATAATCATTTCTTTCTGGTTTAGATTGTGCCCAATGTAAATCTGGATTTAATTAAGCACAGGAAGGAGCCTCTCTGCTGGCATTTCAACATCACTGTGCATGTAGCCAGACTACTAACCCAGAGCTATGACTGTGCCTAGCCCCTGAGAGCAAATTTTAGAGACAGAACATAGGTAGATGGTACAGATCTGTATTGCTTAATTGGGAGTGCAATTTGCACTCCAAGTCAGCCATAAAAAATAGCTTTGCTATAAATAGGAGTCTAGTGTGGACTGCACACAGCTCTGAAACCCTGAACAGAAGCAATAGCTGCAGTTGGAGCCTAAAATCATCCCAGGGAGAGAACGTGGGCTATGCAGAGCAAGGGGAAGAGAGGAGTAAGGAAGATAAAGGAGGATGTAGCATCAGGGTGAAGGGGAATGCATTTAAGCTGGAAAGGGGGGGATTTAAACTGGAGAATAGGAAGACATTCTTTACAGTGAGGATGGTGAGACACTGGCATAGATTACCCAGGGAAGTTGCCCCCTCCCTGGAGGTGAAGACCAGGTTGGATGAAGCCTTGAGCATCCTGGTCTAGTGAAAAGTGTCCCAGCTAATGGCAGGGAGGTTGGAACTAGATGATCTTGAAGGTCCCTTCCAAACCAAATCATTCTATGATCAGTGTTTCTGTCTTTACTGCACCCTTCTCATTCTCTTCTTGGGAAAGAGGCAGATTAAGTTCACTGAAATAACTGCCATGCAAAAGCAGAAACAACATGGACCAGGCAACAGTTGAAGAGAACATGAAAGGACAGAAGCATTTCCAAGTGAGCCTCTCAGACAGCTGTAGAAACCTAACAGGTACATAACAATCTGTTTCCAGTTCTGGGCTCTCTGACCCAAAAAGGCCAAGGACTTGCTGAAGAGGGTACAGCAAAGGGCTACAAAGATGCAGAGGGGACTGGAACATCTCTCTGGTAAGGAAAGGCTGAGAGAACTGGGGCTGTTTAGTCTGGAAAAGAGCAGCCTGAGGGGGGATATCATCAATGCTGATGATACTTCAAGGGTGGGTGTCAGGAGGATGGGACCAGGCTGTTTTCCACGGTGCCCTGTGACAGAACTAATAGGTAACAGGCACAAACTTGAACATGAAAAGTTCCATCTAAACATGAGGAGGAACTTCTTCAATATAAGGGTGATGGAGCACTGGAACAGGCTGCCCAAAATGAAATGAAATGAATTAGAATAGAATAGAATAGAATAGAATAGAATAGAATAGAATAGAATAGATCAGATCAGATCAGATCAGATCAGGTTGGGAAAGACCTTTGAAATCATTGAGTCCAACCTATCACCCAGCATCATCTAATCAACTAACCCATGACACCAAGCACCCCATCCAGTCTCTTCTTAAACACTTCCAGTGATGGTGACTCCACCACCTCACTGGGCAGCACTTTCCAAGGGCCAATTACTCTTTCCATGAAGAACTTCTTCCTAACATCCAGACTAAACCTTTCCTGGCACAGCTTGAGACTGTGTCCTCTTGTTCTGGTGCTGGCTGCCTGGGAGAAGAGACCAACCCCCACCTGGTTACAACCCCCATTCAGGTAGTTGTAGAGGCAATGAGGTCTCCCCTGAGTCTCCTCCTCTCCAGGCTAAGCAACCCCAGCTCCCTCAGCCTCTCCTCACAGGGCTGTGTTCCAAACCCCTCACCATCTTTGTTGCCCTTCTCTGGACACCTTCCAGCAAGTCAACTTCCTTCCTAAACTGAGGGGCCCAGAACTGGATACAGGACTCAAGGTGTGGCCTAACCAGTGCTGAAAATGGTGGTGGAGCCTCCATCTTTGGAGACATTCAAAACCCTCCTGGATGTGTTCCTGTGTGACCTTCTCTACGTGAAGCTGCTTTAGCAGTGGAGTTGGACCTGAGGATCTCCCGAGGTCTGTTCCAACCCCTTCCACTCTGTGACTCTGTGCTTTGTTTAACAGCCTGCTTCCTCCACTGTCAGTCACAGAATCACTAGTCAAGATCCATCTAGAAAAGCCCCCAGTAGCTTCATGTACATACAGAACACAATGCTGTCAGCAACACATGCTGCCTTAAAATATGTATCAGAGTTCTTCAGGAGCTACAGGGCAGGAAATTGAAACAGAAGTATCTGAAAGGACAGGAGACCACAGAATACCTCATTTTCCTAGACAGGGAAACAAAACTCTACTTGAAAGCTGTAAGACAAAATGATTTCTGATCTAATTTAAAGGATTACCTAAAAACCCAATAATCTCCATTTGTAATTAGATAAATGGCATCCTCAGATTGATTAAGCTTGTCATTTACAGAAGAACAAACATTCCTCTTCTCTACAAAAAGGAATAAGAGTGCTCAACTATTTTTTCCATAGAGCAAGGCCATTCAGTCAAAGCTAACCAGCCTATGGGAGGTGCATTTTTAACACAGGGAGACCATTAAAGTGTTTCAAATTGGCTTGAGAAGGTGTCTGAGCAGAGCACTGATTTATCTTCCTCACAGTTGAAACACCTCTTCTTCTCTCAGAGCTGTTTTCCCATCCCACACGTAGAGGGGGGCTGAAAGCATGACTTGCTTGCTACAGGTTATTGCTTCAAGAAGATGCTGCCATGCTGCACCCCATTCATCAGTGTGTCTGGCTAATGTTAGTGGGGAGAAGCTAGTGGTGGTGAGAGTAACAACAAATGAAGGCCATCCACTTAGCTGTCACCTCGACCAATTCCAGTTTCCACTCACCTCTTACCACCTCAGATGCTCTCATCTTCCCCGGGCACTCCCTCACAAATACAAATGCCATCGCCTCCCCTGAGCTGCCTGCAGGAGCATTTGAATCCTCAGCAGCTTTGGAGAAGAGGTGTAAGGAGGAAAAGGTAGGCACATGAGTGCCAGCCAGGGCTGGTGCTGTCTGTACGTGTTGCACTGAAGCCAGCGTGAGAATGTGCCGGCTTTTCCTTCAAGCTCTGACCTAGGGAGAACAGCCCAAAACAGCCAGTTTCTGGACACAGAGCCACTGCCATGCCCTGTAAATACCTGTGCATGTGACTCCAGGCTATATCTCCAACACCCTGAGAGAGTTCTCTGATGAAATCACGGAGCAAACATTGCAGATGTACAGAGAGCATTGTCCTCCCAGTTAAAGTTTCACACACATAACTCACACCCCAGGAGCATACACAGGATTGTTTTGATTGGAAAGGCCTTTGACATCATCAAGTCCAGCTGCTAATGCAGCCCTGCCAATGCCAAGGAAGGAAGCATTCCCACTCCTCTGAAGGATGCAGTATTTAGTTTCATGTCACAAACCTTAAGAATCCAAAACCAAAGTAATGTGTCAACAAGGCTGAGATGCAAGAGAAAGGATCATACCACAGGATACCATAGGAGCACCAGAGTATGGGTTAGACAAAAGGACACAGAAGCCATTGGCATATGCCTAATGTCAGTAGAGACTGAGAAAAGAATGGACTTGAGGGGTGGGCCACTTGCTGGATAAGGAACTGGCTGGCTGGCCACACACAGAGCTGTGTGTGATGACCAGATGGACACCAGGGACAATTAGTGTCCCTCAGCAGCTGGTGCTGGGACCGGTGCTGCTCAACACCTTTGCCACAGACATGGACAGTGGGACTGAGGCACCCTCAGCACCCTCAGTGACACCAAGTTATGCAGTCCAGATGACATGCTGGAGGGAAGGGATCCATCCAGAGGGACTTGGACAGCCTGGAGAGATGGCACCAAGACAACCTCATGAAGTTCAGCCTCCTGAAGGTCCTGCACTTGGGTTGGAGCAATCACAACCATAAATACAGGCTGGGCAGAGGATGGCTTGAGAGCAGCCTGAAGGAGGACTTGGGAGTGTCAGCTGGTGAGAGACTGAACATGAGATGGCAATGGCTGCTGCAGGCCAGCAGGCAGCTGTGTGCTAGGCTGCATCCAAAGCAAGGATAGCAGCACAGGGAAGGGATTCTGCCCCTCTGCTCTGGTCTGCTGAGACCCCACCAGGAGCAGTGCCTCCAGTTCTGGGGCCCCCAATACAAGGAGGTCATCAAACTGTTGGAGTGGGTCCAGAGGAGGCCATGAAGATGATCAGAGGGCTAGAGGACCTGTCCTGTGGGGCAGCCTGAGAGAGTTGGGGCTATTAAGCCTGGAGAAGAGAAGGCTCTGGGAAACCTTAGAGCAGCCTTCCAGTACCTGAAGAATGCCTATAAAGGAACAGACTTTTTGTGAGGGCTTGTAGTGATAGGATGAGGGGCAATGGGGTTTTGTTGGAAGAGGGGAGATTGAGACTGGAGATTGGGAAGAAATTCTTGATAGTGAGGGTGGTGAGACTGGAACAGGATGCCCAGGGAGGCTGTGAATGACCCATCCTGGAGGTGTTTGAGGCCAGGTTGTACAGGGCCTTGAGCAACCTGGTCTAGTGGAAGGTGTCCCTGCCCATGGTGCAGGGGGTTTGGAACTAGGTGATTTTTAAGGTCCCTTCCTACCCACAGCATTCTAGGGTTCTCTGAAAGCTGTGTCCCAAAGTGCAGGATTGCTATTTCTACTGAAAGGCCAGAGGGTCTATAAAGCACCAGGGTCAGCAGTCTGAGCTACCTTCTTCTTGGCAAACTTGTGGTTTATTGACACTGAAAACAACTGCACATGATTCCTTAAAGACAAACAACAAAACCCCAAGGCCTCTCCAGTGGCATCTGCCACGGCTGAGTGTGATTCCGCAGTTTGCTTTCCTGTGTGAGACCAAATGTCAATAGCTGCAATAAAACAAAGCTGCTTTTGGGAGCAATGCCTTCCCTCTGAAGTGCCCTAAGTGGAGTGATTCAAAGCAGCATAAAGGCTTTGAAACACTCCTGGGGCAGTCACTTATCCAACACCTATCCTTTAGACAACAGCAGAGCCCCCCCAGCCTCTGTCCCCTAGGCAGAACCTTAAGCAGTACCAAGCTCACAAGAATTTGAGTACTTAATCACAGAAGAAACTGCATTTCAAGGTGCAAGTTTAAACCAAGATTACTGTGCATGACTTAGTGACTGTAATCCAGAGCTTCACATCAAGTGTATGGCATGTATGGAAACTTGCTGCTTTGCAGGCTCTTGCTTTCCCATAACCTCATCTTTACTCCTATATATTAACTCAAACTCTTAGATTCATAGAGTTGTTTGGGTTGGAAAAGTCCTTTAAGGTCCTCAAGTCCAACCACCGCCCCACACCGCCATGGCCATTAAACCCTGTCCCCAAAGGCCATGTGCACAAGTTTGTTGAACACCTCCAGGGATGGGGACTCCACCACCTCCCTGGGCAGCCTGTCCCAACCCCTGACCACTCTTGCAGGAAATTCTTCCTCATCTCCAACCTAACCCTCCCCTGGCACAATTCCAGGCCATTTCCTCTCCTTCTATCACCTGATACGTGGGAGAAGAGACCAACCCCCACCTCACTGCAACCTCCTTTGAGGCTGTTGTAGAGTGACCAGAAATCAAGGCATTGTATTCCAAGGGATTTCTCTCTATTGAGTGATATTTTAGTGTTGGCAATTGAACAAAAGAGGAATAGCTTTTTTTTTATGAAACAGAAGGAATTGCTCCAAATCCCTGTTCTGGAGAGTGACAGATCTCACACCACTTCCTGTAACCCACACCTGGGAAGAAATACAGTTTTCCTGGAATTTCAGAAGGCTCCTTACTGCCAAGATGTGGGATGCAAACCTTCCCCTTCCCAAATTCCTCCTGGAAAACACGACCAATTTCTTGCTTGCAACTGTGACATAAAGCCAATACAGGCAACAAAATTCTCCTTACATCAAACAAAAAGAACAGTCCAGTTCCCAGATTCTTCTCAAGAGACTGAGTAGGGCAAGAGAGCTGAGCTCCAGCTGAAAGAGCTGTCAGAAGGAGCAAGTGAGAATCAGTGATCACATGGCACTAAAGAGTCAAAAAAGGCAGTGAGCCAATTACACTTTGCAAGAGAGAAATGGATTCAAGGAATGGGTTTGCACTTCTAATGCTCTGGAGAAACTGGAATGGAATGGAATGGAATGGAATAGAATAGAATAGAATAGACCAGACCAGGTTGGAAGAGACCTTCAAGATCATCGTGTCCAACCTATCATCCAACACCACCTAATCAACTAACCAATGGCACCAAGCACCCCATCAAGTCTCCTCCTGAACACCTCCAGTGATGGCAACTTCACCACCTCCCCAGGCAGCCCATTCCAATGGGCAATCACTCTCTCTGTGTAAAACTTCCTCCTGAGCCTCCAGCCTGAACCTCCCCTGGCGCAGCCTGAGACTGTGTCCTCTTGTTCTGGTGCTGGCTGTCTGGGAGAGGAGACCAACCTCTGCCTGGCTACAACCTCCCTTCAGGGAGTTGTAGAGAGCAATAAGGTCTCCCCTGAGTCTCCTCCAGGCTAAGCAGCCCCAGCTCCCTCAGCCTCTCCTCACAGGGCTGTGTTCCAAGTCCCTCACCACTTTTGTCACCCTTCTCTGGACTCGTTCCAGCAAGTCAACCTCCTTCCTAAACTGAGGGGCCCAGAACTGGACACAGTACTCGAGGTGTGGCCTAACCAGTGCAGTGTACAGGGGCAGAATGACCTCCCTGCTCCTGCTGGCCACACTCTTCCTGATGCAGGCCAGGATGCCTCTGGCCCTCCTGGCTACCTGGGCACACTGCAGGCTCATGTTCAGCCTACCATCAACCAGCACCCCCAGGTCCCTCTCTGCCTGGCTGCTCTCAGCCACTCTGACCCCAGCCTGTAGCACTGCCTGGGGTTGTTGTGGCCAATGTGCAGAACCTGGCACTTGGATGTGTTCAATCTCCTGCCCTTGGCCTCTGCCCATCTGTCCAGCCTGTCGAGGTCCCTCTGCAGAGCCTCTCTACCCTCCAGCAGATCAACTCCTGCCCCAGCTTGGTGTTGTCAGCAAATTTACTGATGATGGACTCAATGCCCTCATCCAGATCATCAATGAAGATGTTAATGAGTACAGGGCCCAGCACTATTTTCTCTATTCTCTCCTTAAGGCATGAATTAACCCCAAGGCTTTACTCAGCTTCTTACTTCTTTCAGACCCACTGTCCATAAAGGAAAAATAATGTTTCTATCTAAACTTACCTTCTTTTACAAACCATGTGCTAGTTCTGCAAAGATATGTATCACATATTTTAAGCCTAACACTAGGACATTGCCAGAGTACTCAGAGTCAGCTGGCTGGGGGCAAGAGCAGAGATCTATTTCAAACCTGTTTAAGCATAACCCCCCTGTTTCAATTACCCACAGACAAGAGTAAATGCACAGGGATGCATTACATGGGTTAGACACTAAACACTGAATTTTCTTTCCACTTGTCCTATTAACACAGCCAACACATCCAAAGCAATGGCAGTAGAAGCATAATGTGTTGCTCCCTAACACAGCCTGAACTCTCTGCCTCTCCTGTCACTTCAAACCAGATTATGAAACCAAATTATTCCAATTAAGGGCACCCAGCTTCTGGCAGCCACACAGAACCAAGCACTGCACTGCTTTCCTCACAACACTGCTGTGGAGGAAGAGCATGCCTGCATCTGGACCAGCCTCCTTTTCTGTCTGTTCACAGGTTTTACTTCTCTTCCTTCCCTTCCTCCTCCTCTTCAACATGACTTCTCTTTGCCTGTCCTCCCCACTCCTCTCACATCTATTGCCTTCCCTCCATGTTTTCCTGCTTTCACAGAACCACAGAATTATTGAGGCTGGAATAGACCTCTGAGATCACCAAGTCCAGCCTATGACCTAATACCACCACATGGACTAGACCATGTCACTAAGTGCCACATTCAATCTTTCCTTAAGTGCCTCCAGGGACAGCGACTCCACCACCTCCCTGGGCAGTCCATTTCAGTGTCGAATTCCCCTTTCCATGAGGAGTGCTTCCTAACATCCAACCCAGCCCACCCCTCACACAGCTTCAGGCCATGACCTCTCATCTTGTCACAAGTTGCCTGGGAGAAGAGCTTGACCCCCACTTCACAACTTCCCTTCAGGTGGTGGTAGAGTGATCACTCCAAAACTCTGCACGGCTCCCTCAGGAAAGTGTGTAGAAAGAAACACACCAGATGGATCCTTTTCTCAAGGAGCAGCTTCCACACAAGAAGGATTTGAGGGCACAGCTAACAGGAACAAAGCACCTTTTGAAAAGCAAGCACATCAAGTCTATGGAAAATCAGTACCTGGAAAGGTTGGACCAGATAATCTTAGGGTCCCTTCTAACCTGACATTCGGTGACCCTGTGCAAACAGAGTACAGGTGTCCAGTGCTTGCACTGTCCTTGCACCTACAGACCAAAGTGACCTTCATCAGTCCTCTGCTTCACATCCAATCTGATCAAAATTATGAAAAACCACTGGGCTGCATTAAAATGTCCTACTGCTTAATGGACACAGGCTGAGGTGCAGAGGAGCAGATCTGGGCTCTGCACTGAGCTGTTCCAGAAGCTCTGACTTACAAGACAGACACTGATGATATTCCTACATTCACGCTGCTGGAGGCCTCATCATTTTTTGATGCATTATATTTCAAGGAACTGTTCATGCCCTCCAGTTATTCAGGGAGAAATGGTGCAGCACTGCAGTAATTCTACCTGGCCCTTCCCAAAAGCTGCAAGGAAGGGGACACTGATCCCCTGCTTGCTTTCTGAGAGAGGGATCTGCCACTTTTCCCTTGGTTTTGCCACTCGAGAATAAGAGCACAGGCAGAGATGCCAACACAGAATCATAGAATGCTCTGGGTTGGAAGGGTCCTCGGAAGGTCATCCACTGCAACCCCCTCTGCACTCAGCAGGGACATCCTCCACTAGATCAGGGTGCCCAGAGCCCTATCAAGCCTCACCTTGAATATTTCCACGGATGGATCCTCAACCACCTCCCTGGGCAACCTGTTCCAGTGTTTACTACCCTCACAGTGCAGAACTTGTTCCTAACATCCAACCTAAATCTCCTCTTTTCTAGTTTGAAGCCATTGCTCCCTATCACTACAGGCCCTGGTAAGCAGTGTCTCTCTATCGTTCATGTAAGCCCCCTGCAGGTACTGGCAGGATGCCATTAGGTCTCCCTGGAGCCTTCTCTTCTCCAGGCTGAACACCCCCAGCTCCCTCAGCCTGTCCTTGCAGCAGAGGTGCTCCAACCCCCTGATAATGTGAGTGTGATAATGGAGGTGAGGAGGAAGTTCTTCCCCATGAGAGTGGTGAAGCCCTGGAATGTGTTGTCCAGGGAGGTGGTTGGGGCCCTGTCCCTGGAGGTGTTTAAGCCCAGGCTGGCTGAGGCTCTGGCCAGGCTGATGTAGTGTGGGGTGTCCCTGCCCATGGCAGGGGGGTTGGAACTGGATGATCCTTGTGGTCCCTTCCAACCCTGACTGATACTACACTATGGTAATTTTTGTGGCCCTTCTCTGGACCTGCTCCATCAGGTCCATGGCCTTCCTGTGTTGAGGGCTTGGAGCTATTGAACAGGAAAATGTCTTAGCTCTCTTAGGATAGAGTTTAAAGTAATTTATTGTTGCATATACATCATTTTCTCAGTTTACTCTAAATTGAGAGGTGTGGTAGCAGGAAGGTAGCTTTGAAATAAGCACTATGTGGCTCAGTTGGTAGCACATAAGACCCTTAATGGGAAGGTCATGAGTTCAAGGCTGCACTGGGCAGTAGTGTCCTCCCTACTCTAGTCATGGGGTCTGTGGTGACAGGTTGGACTCGATGATCTTTGAGGTCTCTTCCAACCTTAGAGATACTGATACTGATGTATTAAACGATGATAATGCTTGGAAATAGTGCTCCCTGGATACCCCCAGAACAAATACACTGAACTGTTAGCAAAGCTATGGTTTGTTCATTTGCTGGACTCCCAGAGGGCATGCCCTCAGCCAGCTCTGAATCTAAGGGTCCTCAGAAATCTGACTGCAAAGCACAGGCTACTGAATAAACTCCTTCCAAATCTCCAAGTGAAAGGAAGCCTTTCTCAGACAGATAATCCATACGGATTCAGCGATCCAGGATCAGAAACACGTCACTGGGCCACCTCTCTGAGATAACAGGGGAAGCATTCATTAGCTGGACTTGTTATTAGCAGGAGGCAGTTCATTGAGCACGCTGCTTTCTTTGGGCGTACAGGAAACTAGTTGTAATTCTGCTGGACGTGCTCAAGCTTCCCTTTCACTGGGGCTGGAAATGAAAGAAACTTCCAGCTAATGAAAGCCAAACAGCTGGCACATTCAGGAAAAACACTTGCATCCTAATGATGGTGGGAGAAGTAATCTCTCTCATCAGTTCATTTCATAACAATCACGTAGGTGGTGTGGTGAGACACTAAGTACAGAAACCTTTCTTTGCCCCCCGCAGCAGGCACCCAGATCTGCCGCGTTTGCTGTGCGGATCTACTGACACCCCAGATGTTTGCCAACTAGAAACCAAAGATGATGTCAGCAATGCTGCTGCTCACGGATTGTGCACTCCCCCTCAGGTCTGCACAAGTAAAGCCACATTTTTCAGGGGTAATATTGTAGATTCACAGAATGGTTTGGGTTGGAAGGGACCTTAAAGACCATCTTGTTCCAGGGACACCTTCCCCTAGATAAGGTTGCTCAAGGCCTCAAGGCTATGTAAATATTTGCCCTAAGAAAGAACCCAGGAGCCTAACTACCAATCCCAGAGGCACTTCAAATGGGGCAAAGCAAGAGTTAGACATTTGCCTAGGCAAATAGTACTCAAGCTTCACACAAAGGTGTACCCACTGCAGCAGAGCCAGAGGCTCTACCTGTCCAGCACTCAGTGCTCCTCAAAGTGAGACCCATAATGGTGTGAGACCTGTGCAAGTGCTGATGCCTATGTCTGGGATGAATGAGGGCAGCAGCTGCCCCAGGTGACATCACAGGATGTCACAAGGGGATACTGAAGGCAGCAGTTGCTGTAAACCCTGCACCCAAGCAGGGTAGCTCAGGTGCCAGCAAGCTAAAAGCGCAGCACTTCCCCTTTGGCCCTGCCTGGCCAGGCCAGGGCTCTTGACTTGCCATAATCCTGATCCCACACAAGCAATCAGGAGCTGCTGCACTCAGCCCAGAGGCGTTAGCCAGTCCCCCTCATCAAGGCTATTGAGACCTAGACCAGAATCTAAGACTATAGAATAAAAGAATTGTTTTGGTTTGAAAAGACCTCCAAGATCATCAAGTCCAACTGTCAACCTAACACCACCATGGACATTAAACCCTGTCCCAAAGTCCACAACTTCCTTGAATGCATCCAGCAATGATGACTCCACCACCTCCCTGGGCAGCCTCTCCCAATCCCTCACCTCTCTTGCAGCACAGAAATTTTCCCTCAGCTCCAACCTAAACCTCCCCTGCTACAATTTCAGGCCATTTCCCCGCATTTGATCATCTGATACTAGGGAGAAAAGACCAAGCCCCACCTCACTCCAGCCTCCTTGCAGGGAGCTGGAGAGAGACAGAAAGTCTCCCCTCAGCCTCATGTTCTCCAGACTAAACAACCCCAGGTCCCTCAGCCTCTCCTCACTCTGTCACTGCTGAAGGAGGGCACAGGCAGGTTGACAACACACCTAGGATCCAATGGTTCTGCCTCTTTAAGATGGAGAACAATCCCAGCTCAAAGAAGGGGCTTGTGTGGAGAACAGCTCTTTGAATTGGGGCTTGTGGGCACTGTTGGGGAGAAGCAGCAGCTTCAAGTGTCCCTCAGTGTGAGCAGTACCAGCACACACTGCTGATACCCATGCTCATGGCAGACATGGTGCTCCTTTGGATTTCTTGAGAGGTAGCCATCTTCAGAAGCCTTCCAAGAACAGACAGAGAGGACAAAGGAATGTGAGGGCCTTCTCCCACTGTTTGGCTAGCAGAGAGGATAAAGAGCAACAGGGGCAGGAAGTGGATACATTGCTAGGGACATGACACTTCTGCTATCACTTGGGTAAGTGTAGTGCCTGGAAATAGGCACAGCTGACCCAGCTCCTATTGCACTACCAGACAACCATTTTGAATGCCTCTAACTCTTCTCCTGGCACAGTCCAGAGGCTGTCCCAGGATGGGAGGGAAGCAGATGTAACAGTGCCTGTGGCAACTATTCAAGGCTGCAGAACAAAAGAACCATTTGCAGGGAGCCTCACAGACCTCACTGTGCAAATCTCAACTGAAAGTGGTCTTACAACAGCAGAAATTCCAGGCAGGCAGCATTCCAGTGAATGCAACACAGCTCTGGCTGGCTTCACTTAGCAATGGGTCTAACACCCACTTGCAGTTGAACAATAGAGAGGAAGCAGGAGAGATTGTAATCGAGGCTGGAGCTACCTGAACAGATACATTTCCAGGGTCAAGTGCCTAGAGAGGTTTTGCACTGAGCTCAGGCAATGCAAGTAGGGAAAAAGAAGTTAGACCAAAGGGTAAGCAACAGGTCCACCCATAGGACAGTGCATGTTGCATTCTCAGGTCTCTGATGTTGTTCCAAGGCCAAAACAGTGCTAAGCCTTACATCAATCAATCATTTTTCCTCTGGAGAGCTCTGTTTGTGCTAGCAGCAGCCTTGAGCTATGTCTAGTGTGCAACTCATCAGCCGAAACAAGTGTAGTAATAATCATGGTCTACCATGGCTCATCAATTCAATGTAGACTCCACTTTCCAGCTGATGCTGGGAAATCTGGGACATTCTAAGCTATTGAGCTTTAAGTTACAGGGCCATAATTCCTTATCCTGTTCTCTACCTTTAAGGAAAACATTGGCTATGGTGTGCTCAACGTACAGGCAAGCCAGAACGGTGCAGGCACAAAAGAGGAGCCAAGGTTAAGAGAGAAGCACATCTTTACTTGTTTACAGGTACCCCTGGGGCAAGCAGGCGTACCAGACTTCTGGCTGCATTTCAAGCAGCTTGTGTGGCATAAAGATTCATTGGCAGAAGTGATGCCAAGGCCCACTTTAGCTCTCCAGAAAACAAAGAGGACGCTGCATGGGACTGAAGGGTCATGGCAGCACAAATTAAACAAGGCTCTAATGGCCCAGCAGAAGCAGGCTAGAACACTGACATCTCCATTCCCCCAGGCACAGCAGAGCTCTTTGTACTAAGCTAACACAAACTCCAGCAGATCTGGTAAAGGAAGGACTGCAATGCAAGCAGCCACATCGGCGTTCTCACACCCCCTGACGAGTTAGTTTGCTGTGTCTCACAACAGAGGATGGTAGGGCTTGGAAGGGACCTCTGGAGATCATCTAGTCCAACCCCCCTGACAAAGCAGGATGACCTTGTGCAGGGCACACAGGAATGCAGCCACATGGGACTTGAGAGTCTCTAGAAAAGGAGACTCCACTCATCATCTTGCCAAGCAGCAGCTCTTACATTTTACTCAGGGAAGACAAATCTTTTCCATGCATTCACGGATGCCCTGGCAATGATGAATCTATTCAACATTGCACAGCATGTCTAGTAGCTACAGGCCAGCTCTACCTTAGGAAGAGTCAACTCTACCACAAACAGCTTGATGGACACTTCCCTACATATTTGATTCCAAAGTATAGAAACAGAGGGAGGATTCTGTCAAGCTTATTTCCTGTGAGGTTCAAGACTCCAGAGGTAGGTCAGGTACAGAGTGACCACCTGGTTTGGTGACTGCAGCCTAGGAAAGGTAAGCTGTTCCACCCTGCCTCCCCAGCAGGAACAGCCACACACAGCTTTTTAGCCAATTGACAAAGAAGCTAGGCCAGCCTGATGGAGTGAACTTAGGTGGTTAACAGCGAATTCAAAGGTGCAGCACTGCACTCCCTGATCAGGACGCAGCAAAGCATGCAGAAAACTGCCCCTGAGACACAGAACTGGTGGTGAACGTAGAGTTCTTCTCAACAGACAGCATTTCTACAGCAAAGGCTTGGTGGGTTGAGCAGGGAACTTCTAAAATAGGAGTCCCCAAAGCATCAAGCATGCTGGAAACTCATTACAGAGCTGTTAAAGGAAAGAGACAGTGTGAAAGTACATCATCAAATTAAAATTAAGTGTCAGTTATTTATGAGCCAAGGACATCAATTTATGGACCAAGAACAGCTCTGCATCCCATCATCAGCTTCTGACCTGTTGTGTCAAACAGCAGCTGTTTTCTTTGGCTGTTTCCTGGTCTGTGAGAGCTGTGACTGTGACTGTGCTCAGGGTGGGAGTAGAGTGACTTCTCAGATTTTTACCATCTGCTACCTCGTAAGCAAAGCTTGCTTTCCCAGGACCAGCAGCGTAGCAGGTCAACCATGCACCTTCACAGCTAGGCACTCAGGAAGCACTTTGCAGTGACACTAGAAAAGTATTGAAACCAGTAAAGCTTCCTCCCTAAACCATCCCCTGCCAGGCTCTTTCACCAGAAGACTGAAATCCCACGGCTGGGATTCGGTGTATGCATACAAAGTACTGACTGGGGCTTCGATCAGGAATTGGCACTTGAAGAACTTCAATTCTTCTCTAACCTAGAAGCATTGTGGCCTCAGTGCACTCAGCAGCAAACTAAACAAACTATTTTTGTCCTAGTGAATCACCAGAAATTACATCTCCAAATCACAGAATCTCAAAATCATAGAATCATAGAATCAGTAAGGTTGGAAAAGACCTCAGAGGTCATCACGTCCAACCTGTAACCCAAGACCTCATGACTACTAAACCATGGCACCAAGTGCCATGTCCAATCCCTTTTGGAACACCTCCAGGGATGATGATTCCACCACCTCCCTGGGCAGCACATTCCAAAATCATAGGATCACTTAGGTTGGAAGAGACCTCCAAGATCATCGAGTCCAACTGCTAAGCAACTGCAAGGTCACCACAAACCATGTCCTTAAGCACCACCTCTACATGACTTTGAACACTCCCAGGGATGGGGACTCCACCATTGCCCTGGGCAGCCTGTTCAAGGGCTTAACCACTCTGTGAAGAAATTGTTCCTCATGTCCAGTACAAACCTGCCCTGGTGCAACTTGAGGCTGTTTCCTCTCATCCCATCACTTGTTACTAGGGAGAAGAGACCAATCCACATCACCAAAAGAAAGCCTGGAGCAAAGCCACACTGACCCTGAATAACTGGATGAATAGTAGTCACATATGGACACACATTACAGGTGCAATGACATTCCCCTCTACTCTGCCCTGGTGAGAACACATCTGGAGGATTGTGTCCTGTTCTGGGCTTCCCACTTCAAGACGGACAGGGATATACCAGAGAGTGTCCAGCAGAGGCTATGAGAATGGTGAAGAGACTGGAACACCTGTGTGATGAGGAAAGGCTGAGAGTCCTGGGGCTGGTTTGGAGATCTCATTAATGTTTATAAATATCTGAAGGGTGGGTGTCAAGAAGAAGTGGTCAAGTTGCCTGCAGTGGTGTTCTGTGATAGGACAAGGGCCCATGGATACAAACTGGAACACAGGAAGTTCCACCTCAATGCGAGGGAAAACTTCTTTATTGTGAGGTTGACAAAGCCATGGAGCAGGCTGCTCAGAGAGGTGGTAGAGTCTCCCCCTCTAGAGACTTTGAAGACCTGTCTGGATGTGTTCCTGTGTGACCTGCCCTAGGTGATCCTGCTTTGGCAGGGGGATTGGACTCAATGATCTCTGGAGATCTCTTCCAAACTCTATTATTCTGTGATTCCATTATGTGATTCCCACATGTGTGTCTGTATATAGATACAGAGAGAGTACATTCAGTCACAAGCACAGCAGCAGTAGGGATGAAAATTTTATCTCCTAGAAGCACTAAAGCAAAGATCTGAACCTTAGAAAGACTGTCCTCAGTGGACTTCAGAGCAGGTTCTGAGTTACAGCAAAGGACAAGCTTCATGTTTGACTATGCCTGATGGCTTCCTGGAATTACCTTGTCACAGCTAAAGCAGAATGATGTATATCAGGTTTGATGAACAGAAAACATTAAACATCTTCTGTACATGTAGAAGGCAACACTGATGCTGTTACTGTGTGTGGCCTGATTTGAAGCTGAGTTCTTCCATTAGCTGTGGCTGGTTCTCTTGGGATGCAAAGAGCTGCCAGTAGAAAGTAACTGCATAGCAGCACCAGGAAGCTGGGTAACAAAGCTTTGGTGTAACCAGCTAACTGGATCTGATTATTTCTCCAGACATGAGCAGAGATGATATTCTCCCAAGGATATTCTACCTGAAGCAGACATAGAAGGGCAGAAGAGCACCATATGTTAAACTGTAATATTGGCTTTGATCAAAACTGCTCTGGGAAGAGCTGATCCAGTCAAATTGCATCTGACTGTAGTAATGTCATAAACCTTGGAGCAACATGTAGACTGCTGCAGTGTTCCTAGGAGAAGAACCACACAGCAACTGTGCCACCAGTGGAGCAATCCATTTCCCAGCCAGAAAGAGCAAAGAATACTAACAACAATGTGGTCTGTATGCTCTCATCCATGATTGATTCAGTGGATAACCTTTGTGTCTGTAAGAAAGAAGGTTAATTCATACTTGATTTTGAAGGAGTTCACTTACAGAACATAAACTGGGTTTGAATGGTAATAAGCTGATTAAACAACATGGGAGAACAAAAGAAACCAGCTTTGTAATTAGGGCTATAAGCATTTGTTTTGAACAGCGGAACGAAGGGAGCTAACTAGAAAAGTCAAACCTGAGGAGCACTGCCTGACTATGAAGGAGGCCTAGACAGCTTCAAATCCCAGCTATCCAACCCTTCAGTATTGCAAGGAAGGAAGAGAAAGGCCTTGAAGAAGAAGAACTCCCTGGTTTATTCTGTAGGGCTGCAGACCCAACCTCTGAAAACCTAAGGCTTTTTCAGGAAGCCTAAAACCAGCCACAGTGATGAAGCCAAGAATACTACACACAGTGAGAACTGCTACAGCAGAATCTCAGGAAGATCTCAAAGTCCAGACACAGTATTTTCCTGGCCTTGAAAGCTTCATGCACATTGCTGGGTGCACCAAGTAGGGAAGGATGAGGAAAAGACCAACTTGGGTTCCCCTGCAGCCAGAAGGGTGTTTTGGGAAGGATAATTTTAAGTATCAATGGAAATTTTTACCTTCTTTTCAATGAGGACATTAATGCAAACTATGGTATAGAAAGGGGGTCAAAGGTGAAGAAGAGAACCAGTAAGGTACACAAAGGTACAAAAGAAGAGATCATCATAAAGTGAAATAAAAGCTTGAGGGCCCAGAAATCAGTCAAACCCAGAGTTCCAAAATTAACAGCATACAGAGCTGACCATCACTAAGACATTTCTTTTAAGTAGGATACTGCCTACAATTTGGGAGTAGGAAACAAATTACTCCTGGTTAGAGAAAAGAATTTTCTCCAAGTCTATAAAACCTACTTCAATGGCATGGAGACCAAGTACTCTTCCCTTCAAATTTCCTTCTAAAGACATGAAAAGGTTGGAAATTGCGTCCCAGTTTACGATGGTTTTCAGACTAGGCAGCGTGTGACAGACTAACCAAAGAGATTACTTCATCAGATAACATTCTCCAAGTGCTGTAGATCTCATTAATCTGGATTTTAGCAGAGTCTTCAAGCAGTGTCACATGGGAAACTGTTGCTTAAGCTGCACCTAGCAGAGGAATTGAGAAGGAGGTAAACAGTTGGTTGAAGGAAGACAATGGGAGAAATCCTGACGACCTAAGTGATTATTAGAGGGTCTTAAAAGTAGGCCTTGGAACTTATTGATCTTATTGAACATTCCAACCAATAACGGTGCTGCTGGTATTGGGAACAGGTTGGCAACACATCTGGCAGCAGGGATACAAATATTAGAAGAGAGGACATAGATACTACAGAAATAACTAGATGCTCTGAAGTAGCAGAAATAGGATAAAATCCAATGAGGCACAACTCAAGGTCACGCATGCAGGGAGTACAGGAAGGTTCCTGATATGCTGTAAAAACTGTGAAGGAGGAGGACCAGGGAGTTTTAGTTAAATACAGTGAAATTACAAACCATGAATGTGATCCAAATACAAAAAGGCAAATGGGACAGACCTGTTTCCAAGAGGAAGGAGAAAGCAGTGGCGTGGCTGAGCAATGGCAAGGCACAAAACCAAATGCCACACCCCATTTTGATCACCACCTTAAAAGATGGCTGTCCAACAAAAGCTCTTCAAAAAGAAAGAAGATAGATAGCAGACTGATTACTCTGGAAAGCAGGAGAAGGACCTGAGCTGCAGAAGCCCCAGATCCAGGTGAGCACCAGTGACAGAAGAACAAAACCCCAGCCATAGCCTTGGTTTCGAGTGGCGCTCAGCAAGCACACCAGCCATGGCATGGCATTAGTGCTGGAGCAGTAAGAACTACAGCTGGAGGTGCAGATGGTCTTTTTCAATCTGAAGCGCCTAATACACATTTGAAATGATGGCCTTAAAAACAACAGGGCTAAACTGGACACAAATGTGGCTGTTACCACATCTCAGCCCTGAAGGTTGAAGAGCAAACTACACAAATGCCCTTCACAAGTCCACTCGTGGTGAAAATTCGCTCTGCCCTTTCCATTCCCTTTAAAGACAGTGCTTGTGGCTAAGGGACATTCACAGACCCCAAAAACATTCACACACACACACACACACACAATTTAAAAGGCAGATAGGAAGTTTAAAACTGGGCAGCTCAAACCAAAGCCTGTAGCACACAAGGAACCAATTCTAATGTCATACCTTTAACCCTTACGATAACAAATGTGTGGTCATGGCACTTTGGGGCACGGTTTAATGGCCATATAGTGGTCTTAAGGTTGGTGGTTGGACTTGATCTTCTTAGAGGTCTTCTCCAACCAAAACAACTCTGTGATTCTATGAACACTTCAGCTGTACAGCAACTAAAGACCAGAATCCAGCACAGCCAATTCATTTTCTTTTTACTCTTAACAGCTTCAGTCTCATCTGTTTCATGTTATTTGAAAGTGTTTGTGAGCAAATGTGGATGGAATGAATGGAATGAAGCTGGAGGTGGGGAGATTCAGGCTGGAGGTGAGGAGGAGGTTCCTCACCATGAGAGTGGTGAAGCCCTGGAATGGGTTGTCCAGGGAGGTGGTTGAGGCCCTGTCCCTGGACAGTTTGAAGCCATTGCTCCCTATCACTACAGGCCTTGGTAAGCAGTGTCTCTCTATCTTTCATGTAAGCCCCCTGCAGGTACTGGCAGGATGCCATTAGGTCTCCCATTAGGTCTCCCTGGAGCCTTCTCTTCTCCAGGCTGAACACCCCCAGCTCCCTCAGCCTGTCCTTGCAGCAGAGGTGCTCCAACCCCCTGATAATGTGAGTGTGATAATGGATGTGAGGAGGAAGTTCTTCCCCATGAGAGTGGTGAAGCCCTGGAATGGGTTGTCCAGGGAGGTGGTTGGGGCCCTGTCCCTGGAGGTGTTTCAGCCCAGGCTGGATGAGGCTCTGGCCAGGCTGATCTAGTGTGGGGTGTCCCTGCCCATGGCAGGGGGGTTGGAACTAGCTGATCCTTGTGGTCCCTTCCAACCCTGACTGATACTATACTATGATACTGTGAAATGTTTCTTTAGCACAAAATCAGTCTCCTGCTCCTAAAAAAGGTGTTAGCATCAGAGAGCCCAGACAGCAGTAAATCAACAAGCTCTTTATAAAAGGAAGAAGAAATTAAACCACCTAAATAGCAGGTCTTTTTATTATGATTATTTTAAAGAAAGAAAAACAAAAATCCCTCTAAGAACCCTCTCCACCTTTCCAAGGAACTTGGCTGCACAATTTGCCAGGTGACTGCCTCTCTGGCAGAGCTATTACGCCTGAGCAAATATGACACGAGGTGACAATACAATTATTCCAACCGCTGATTTAGCACATGTAGAAAACCACTGAGAAGATAGCAAGCCCCAAACTTCCTTGCAGTCTGAGTGCTCACTCTCCAAGGGGAAGGTGTGGAACACAGAAGTTTGGGTTAGCTTCCTTGCTCCAGCAGCTCCGTGTGACAGCTGTGGTAGGAGCAGCTCCTCGTTAAGCAGAGCAGCCCTCTCATTACACTGCGCTCCTATTTCAGAGGGTTGTAACCGTGAAGCCATGTGGATTATGTTGCTGAAACAGGAGCACCAGCTCCCACAGATAAAATGCATCAAATAACCCCTGGCTGACCACTCTGCTGCCTACCCAGGAAAAGATAAACCAAAAGCAATAGTTGGATTCAGATAAGAGTAACTGAGAATTCATACAGAAAGCCTCAAACTCTCTAAAGCAAGGCTCAGTCCTGTAAAAGTCCACTATACATTAATATTAATAGCATTAATTATTCACTGCATCTCCTATACTACCAGCTTACCAGCTCCAGCCAGCAGCTGGTTTTAGAAGAAGGAATGATATGTGGGACCTGGAATTAACCTGACAGGGCAACCTGGGACCCTCTTGTAAAGACACAGCACCTCAAACTCCCCTGTGCAAATATACACACAAGACATGTAAAGCACAATCAACTTGTTAATAGCTCTTCTTACAAAACAGAAGGCAGCAATCACTCAACTGAGCCATTTTTTGGGTACCTAAAGCAGTGTCTTTAGGTTGACAGCAGTGTTGCACTGAGGAAAACGCAGAAAGGCAACAACAGGAATTAGTGAAGTAATAGCAAGTGTTGGCAAAATAATAGCAAGCAACCAAAGAAATACACAAGGAATAAATTACTATGCAGTAAGAAGGGTTAAATGGGAAGGATATTGCAGGGCTGATCAAACAAAGTTGACTTGTTATCAAATTAACTGTTGTTAAATGAAGGGTAACCGTGGTATGAGAAAACAGGGATGAAGGGAGAGAGGGACTAACAAAGTACTAACAGTTACTTCTACACCGAGTTCAGAAGCATACCAACAAATTAGTCATGCAGCCTTTCAGTTTACTAAGCCTCAACTCCAAAACCTGCAAAAATGAACTAAAATTCCACTTGGCATGCCAGCCTGTTACAAGTGCTGCTCTGCAAATCAATTCCTCTGAGGACAAGGAGAGCAGTTGTGGCAGCAGTAGTGTCCAGCACACATTCATTTCCAGCACCAATAATGAAAGAGCAAGTGTTAACATCTTTTTGTATTTGGCTGCAGGGCAAGCAGAGAGATAGGAAAGACACAGACTTGGGTTTCACAAAGGACGTTTTGCCTGAAGCCAAGAAACTCCTCTGTTTTCCTGACTTCCCCCCTAAAGAAGGAGAGCAGAATGACTTGCTAAATAGATAAATAAACTATCAGCTCTGGGGGCAACCTCACTCCCAAGGGAAAGGGAAAAAAAACCAACAAACAAACCAACCAAAGAAGAAGAAAATGTATATTGACTTATTAGTTGAAAGTTTGCTGCTGTGGCATGTGCAGCCTGTTTGCCCCCCAGGTGCACGCACACATTAACACCCCATCACCCACCTGCCCCCCCAACAGACCCAGTAACACACGCAGCAACAGCCCTTTGTGCTCAGCACACGTGTCTGGCAGAAAAACATCCCACGGAGCAGTAAAGACGAGAAAAATACCTTTGCACATCAGACCAGGATGCCCACAGCCATTCTCCTGCTCCTGCTCTGCATCCCAGCTGCTGCCGCCGCTGCCCGGATCGCAGTTCTCGGCCGGGCTGTGGCCGCCCTCTGCCCGCAGCACCGGGACAGAGTGGGGACGGGCACAGGGCAGGGAGCACAGCAGATGCCCCCCGGACACGGATTGGGTCCCAGGAACAGTCGGTGTGAGATTGTCTCCCGCTCGGCGTCCCAGCAGCCTTCCCAGCAGCTCTCTGCCTGCCCAGTGGCGAGGACGGCAGCAGCTCCCGCTTGTTTATGAGATCATTTGACAGGACAGGAGTAATCCCTTCAAAGCCCTTCTCAGCACAACAATGCTGCTGGGTAAGTCCGCCTTACCCGAAATAAAGGAGCCCGATGCCGTTGGCTAAAACACGGCAGCATCGTGCTTAGGAAAAGTATTTCAGGCTTTCCTTTCTGTTCATTAAATGCAAAGAGCGTTCACTGGAGCTCCCCTGTGCACAACAGCCTGCACAGAGTCACGCTGCTCATCACGGGAGGCTGCACGGGCACCTAATCAAGTGTATTACAACTTGAATGATTAATAAGAACAAGTGGGGGTTCAACCCCAGCATCCACCTTCTTCAGAGCCTCCTCCATCAGTCCAGCGAGCCTGCCTGCACCTGGGCTCAACTGCTGAGCTGAAAACATCTAGGGCTGCAAGTTCCAGCAGGAACGAGAGAAGTGTAATTGTGTAACTTGCTGGGAAATGGAGAGAAAGCTGTTACAGTGTTTGTCATAGAGTCACAGACAGCATCAGGCTGCAAGGGACCCTCAAAGGGCATCTTCTCCATCCTCTGCAGTGAGCAGGGATGCCTCCAAATAGATCAGGCTGCTCAGGGCCACATTGGCTCTGGTCTTGAACATCTCAGGGATGGGGCCTCAATCACACCCCTGGGCAACCTGTTCCAGCACTTCATCACTCTCACTGTGAAGACCTTCCCCCTAATGTCCAACC
This sequence comes from Melanerpes formicivorus, assembly GCF_026170545.1. Lineage (NCBI taxonomy): Eukaryota > Metazoa > Chordata > Aves > Piciformes > Picidae > Melanerpes > Melanerpes formicivorus. The sequence goes on along the minus strand of NW_027142358.1, from coordinate 33,546,672 downwards.
TCAATCTACTGTGCTCTGGTTTCAAACACTGTTCCTCCTCTATCACTACAGCCCCTTCCAAACAGACCCTCCCCAGCCTTCTTGTAGGTCCACTTCAGACACTGAAATGCAGCTCCAAGGACTCCCCAGAGCGCTCTCCATGCTGAACAGCCCCAGTGCTTTCAGCCTGTTTTGGACTTTCTTGGCAAGGGATGGGCACCAGTTAAATGTGACTGGTCACAAAAGCTGCTCTTCCCCTTCTAATAGTTTTTTGTGGCCAAAGGTAAATAATATCAGAAGTTCTGGGTCCATTTCCTGCTGAATTGTTGACTCTATTACAAAAGAAGTGATATTTTTCTTCAGAATAAGACTTTTTGGTAACAGTACAGGTTGAGACTAAATAGGAGCTCACAACAAAAGATTTCTTTGGTGTAGTAATACCATAGCAAGTTAATTAGCTGAAAACCTGTGCTCAGGCTAAACTGCTCATCAGCTCTTCCAATGAAGTGCACAGAATTATGGCAAAACTCCCCAACGCTGCTGGGTCTCCTACACAAGCCCTACTCACCAACACAACCTCATACCTTAATCTCATGCCACAGAAACTCTCCAAAGGTTCTTTTCCTAAGAGAGTAACCAGAATGAGCATTTTCTGTGTTCAATGAGACCTAAAATGTTACTGATAAGAGGACTCTGCACTGGTGAGACTGCGCCTCCAGTGCAGTGTCTGCTTTTGGGCACCGCTGCACAGGAAAGATATTGAGGTGCTGCAGCAGGTACAGAGAAGGGCAACGAAGCTGGTGAAGGGTTTGGAGAGCAGGGCTGATGTGGAGAGGCTGAAGGAGCTGGGATTATTTAGCCTGAAGAAGAGGAGGCTGAGAGGGGCTGGCCTCATTGCTCTCTAGAGCTACCTGAAAGGAGGCTGAAGAGAGGCTGGGGCTGGCCTCTTCTCCCAAGTACCTAATGACAGGACAAGAGGACATGCACATGGGGAGGTTTAGGTTGGATATCAGGAAGAATTCTTTGCTGCAAGAGTGGTCAGGCATTGGGATAGGTTGCCCAGGGAGGTGGTGGAGTCACTATCCCTGGAGGTGTTAGAAAAATGCATAGATGTGGTAGTTTTTAGGACATGGTCATGGAGGTGCTGGGTAGAAGGTTGGACTTGATGATCTTGGAGGTTTTTTCCCCACCTTAATGATTTTGTGATTCTACTCTATGATCCTATGCATTAAACCCTCTGATACAGACTGCAAGCAACAGGCTAACCTCTTTCCCAGAGTAGGTGAGTGTGTTGAGGTAACAACTTATCTGTTCATAAGCTATGGCCTTCCTGTGACACAAGCCTGTCCAGAGCATAAGCCCCAAACACAGAACTCCAGAACAGAACGAGGTGCCCACACACTCTCAAAGCACCAAGGCCAGCTCCCAGTATACCAAGAGTACTAAACCTCCCAGTCAGAATTTTGCTTTCCCCCACAACAAAAGCATTCCTACAGGCAGAAAGGGCTATCCAAGAGAAACTGCTGCAGAGCGAGAGAAAAGACTCCTTGCTTCAGCACAGGCATGTATAGTAAATATTTCATGTGCTACAAGAATGTTGCTTAGGTTCCTTTCAAATTTCCTCACAACAGTATCAAAAGGAACCAATTCACCTCATGGTGCTGCAGTAGCTGAGGAAAACCTGGCAAAAATCATGATGACCTACTTGAAAGGTGCTCATCAGGTTCTTTGCCTCCCATGACTCTCCAATGAACACATCCAAAACATAGCCAGGAGCATCATTTCACAGAGGATTTGGCCTGCAATCAGTTGATGAGCATGGCAAGGTCTTCTTGAAATGTATTTAGAAGCCCAAAACACATTGCCAGAGTGAGGGCTGTGTTTTTATGCACTCATGTGTCTGGGAAATAAGCTCTGCTCTTGCAAAAAGCAGGGACTAAGGTCACATCAGAGCCTTGCTTCCACTTCTCTAACCTCAACTGCTGTTGCCAGGAAAGTGCAGCTGTCTTAGGGATACCAGTTCAACCCACTGCTGTCAATACCAGACACATCTTCTGATGTACTGCAAATCCCAGAGGGGTAGGAGTTGGAAGAGACCTCTGGGGATCATCCAGCCCAAGGCCCCTGCTAAAGCAGGAGCACCCACAACAGCTTGCCCAGGATCACAGTGTCCAGGTGGCTGGTGGCTTTGGAATTTCTCCAGAGGAGACTCCACAACCTCTATGGACTGCCTGCTCCAGGTCCCCAGCACCCTCACAACAAAGAAGTCAGCCCTCATGTTCAGACAGAACCTCCTGAGTTCCATTCTGTGCCCATGTGCCCTTGTCCTATCACTGGGCACCACTGAAAAGAGTCTGGCTCCATCCTCTTGTCCCATCATAGTAGTATCACAGTATCAGTCAGGGTTGGAAGGTACCACAAGGATCATCTAGGTCCAACCCCCCTGCCATGGGCAGGGACACCCCACACTAGATCAGGCTGGCCACAGCCTCATCCAGTCTGGGCTTAAACACCTCCAGGGACAGGGCCCCAACCACCTCCCTGGACAACCCATTCCAGGGCTTCACCACTCTCATGGGGAAGAACTTCCTCCTCACCTCCAGCCTGATTCTCCCCACTTCCCTATAGCTCCCCATGCCCTATAGTTCTTGCCCTCTCAGGCTGCTTTTCTCCAGGCTAAACAGCCCCAGGGCTCTCAGCCTTTTCTCCTCACAGAGATGCTGCAGGCCCTTCAACATCTTTCTGGCCTTCACTGGACTCTCTCCAGGAGTTTCCTATATTTGTTGAACCATGGAGGCCAGATCTGGACACAGTACTCCAGACTGCACAGCTGTTGCACGGCTCTGATTCTGCTCACAGCTAGATGTGGATACAACAGGCTCTGCAGTTTATAGCTCTTTAAAATATGTACTTGTGTAAAGTGCCTTCCCATCTTCCAGCTATTTTAAACACCTTACATGACATGAAGATCATGGGAAATTATGGAGCTTGTCCTCCCAAAACACATTCTTGGGCAAACGAAGGAGAAGAAGGTGACTGGGATCACTCAGCCTGGATTTACCTAAGTTAAATCATGCCTGACCAGCCTGACTATGATAAAATTACAGCAATAAGAAAGTGATAAAAAGTGAATGAGGAGAGAGCAGCTGCCATTTCAGGTGACCTTCTCAAGACTTTCAGCATTACAGAATCAGAGAATCACAGAATGTTAGAGCTTGGAAGGGACCTCCAGGGGTCATCAAGTCCAACCCCCCTGCCAAAGCAGGATCACCCAGGGTAGTCCACACAGGAATGCATCCAGGTGGCTTTGGAAAGCCTCCAGAGAAGGAGTCTCCACAGCCTCTCTGGGCAGCCTGCTCCAGGGCTCTGGCACCCTCACTGTAAAGAAGCTTCTCCTCATGTAGAGGTCAAACCTTCTCTGTTCAAGTTTGCATCCATTGGTCCTTGGCTTATTGCTGTGCACCACCCAAGAGCTTGGCCCCCTCCATTTGCCCTGCACCCCCCAGATGGGGTTCCATGATGGGGCTTGGATGTGGCAGGAGGAGAGACAAAAGACATACACTGGAATAATAATACAAGGGTATAAGGGATAACTCTACCTCCTGGGAAGAAGCAAGTGATGCAGCAGGTTGCCAGTGAGGCTCTACGGTCTCCATCCTCAGAGCTTTTTGGGATCCAACTGGACAAAGGCCTGAAGAGCCTGGTGTGACACCAGAGCTGACCCTACTATGGGCAGGATGATGGACCAGAGACCTCCCATGGTCCCTTCCAACATAAACTCTCTATCTTGTCTCCAAGGAAGTTACATACCTATAGACAAGGAGGGGAGTTTCCCCCTTATTCAGTAGCTGCTAAGAAGAGTTAAAAATTAGCAGCTACTACTTAGGAAACAAAGCATTAGAATCATTTGAAAAGCTCTTAAGATCATTGAGTCCAACTCTACACTGCAAAGTCCACTAAAGGTTGGATCAGGTCTTAAAGTTCCCAACATACCCACTTCCAGATAAAAGCAAGACCATAACCACACAAAACAGTTGGAAATACTCATGATTTTAAGATGTTTTGTGGCCAGCAGGACGAGGGAGGTGTTTCTCCCCCTTTGTTCTGCTCTAGTGAGACCCCACCTGGAGCACTGTGTCCCATTCTTGTGTCCCTGGCACAAGGAGGACATTGAATGATTGGAGTGGGTCCAGAGGAGGCCACAAAGATGATCTGAGAGCTGGAGAACCTCTCCTGTGGGGACAGGCTGAGAGACTTGGAGCTGTTCAGCCTGGAGAAGAGAAGGCTCCAGGAAGACCTTAGAGCAGTCGTCCCACACCTTCAAGAAAGCTGGGAAGGAACTTTTTCCAAGGGCTTGTAGTGACAGGATGAGGGACAATGGCTTTGAGCTGGCAGAGAGGAGATTTAGACTGGATGTGAGGAAGAAATTCTCGACAGTGAGGGTGGTGAAGAATAGGTTGTCCAGGGAGAGTGTGAGCAATCTAATTGCGGCCTTCCAGGATCTGAAGGGGGCTACAGGAAGGCTGGGGAAGGACTGCTCAGGATCTCAGGCAGTGATAGGACTAGGGGGAATGGAATGAAGCTGGAGGTGGGGAGATTCAGGCTGGAGGTGAGGAGGAAGTTCCTCACCATGAGAGTGGTGAAGCCCTGGAATGGGTTGTCCAGGGAGGTGGTTGAGGCCCCAGCCCTGGAGGTGTTTAAGGCCAGGCTGGATGAGGCTCTGGCCAGGCTGATCTAGTGTGGGGTGTCCCTGCCCATGGCAGGGGGGTTGGAACTGGATGATCCTTGTGGTCCCTTCCAACCAGGGTGTAGTTGATTCCCCTGTCCAGCTCATTGATAAGGGTGTTAAATAGAACTGACTCCAGCACTGAGCCCTGGGGAATGCTACTAGTGACTGAGAGGTGAGGTGTAAAGAGAAAGGATGGCAGTTGACTGTGGAAGGAACTGGGAAGGCTGGAACATAGTCTGCAGAGAGCTGCAATCTGCCCATCTGTTCATAGGGAGGGATTACAACAAATCCCATTGAGCTTTCATATTCACAGATCCAGGAGGAGCAGTAATTGGTTTACTGAAGTTAGGTGGATTCATCACTTTATCTCGAATTCCACTCCAGGCAAATTCATTCACAGTATTAATTCTGCTCTCTTTTCCAGGGGCTCATTTGTTCTGCAGCACTGGAAATATTGTGTGAATGAGAATCACAGGAAATGCCTATTGTGTACTCCACTGCTTTATTAAAGCATATCTGTTCCTCCCCTCCCCCCCCCCCAAATATCATAAAGCTAATTATAACTGCATTTACACAGCTCCTTTCAGAAAGATTATCTGGGACTCTTTATAAAGCACCAAATGACTCCCCCCCAGCACTGGCAATAGGCAAGCAATGTGATATAGTCCATATGCAACTGTGCAGGCTGCCATAAACACTTATATTCATGCTGCTTCATCTCTGCCAGGATTAACAGCGTGAGAAAAGCTGGCCAAGGACACCTATTTAAAGAAGCAGCAGGTTTAAGTAGCAGGACAGGACCTTCATCTGAAGTATGGCACAGCTAATGCCTGTGGAACCTCTCATTCCTCCTGCAAAGACAATGCTCTGGGCTCAGTCCCACCTTGTCCTGCCAAGGAAATGGAGCTTCATCTGTTAGGAGTAATTTTGGAGCAGGTCTTCAGAATGCCTGCACAAAGGTAGCAGGAAGAAGCATGCAAAAGTCTGTGCAGGCTTTGCACAGGGCAGGATTTGGACACTGTTTCTTACCTGCTCTGCTCTGGAGCATAAGAAAGAGTCCCCAGGGCAACACACAGAACGTGGCCAGGCTGCCAGTCCTGAACTGAACTAAGATTTCAGGGAAATGTTTAGTGCCTAAATGAAAGCCACAGCCCTGAAAGGCTCCTCTTTCAGGCAGTAACTCTGTGCTGCTGGCAGACCACAGGCTTTTTGACCCTTGCATTTCCCAGCTCCACCTCTGTGGAGGCTTAGAACTTAGCCCCACCAAGGCTGAGAAACACATTTTCCACCTTAAGCCAAGTGAAATCCAGAGACTGAGGGCCCAATGTATTAGGCTTCCTTACACATCACCTCCCACCGCCTCACTCCCACATCCCACTCCCTCCACAGAAGTACTACTACAATTTCTGCAAAAACTCGTTTGGAGGAGGGATAGAGCTGCCAACATCCCCCACACAGCTCATGAAACCAAGCTCAAGCCCTTCAAGCCCAGAAGAAAAGAAGAAAGTCCCTGGCTCACAGGAAATTGCTCTGAGCACCAGGATAGCAACAGTTCTGGCAGCGCCACTCCTCACCTCTGCTGCTGAATGCCTGCCAGCAAAGCAGGTTTTCCTGGGCTGCAAAGCCAGATTAGGAGATAACTCCTCTGTAGCCTGGTGATCAAGCTGTGTGATGTAAAATGCAGAGAAAGTCCTGGGACAGAATCCCCTTCTGCTTGCATGTTTGAAACAGAAAATGTGAGCTCTGCTTAACCCTTGGGTGAAAGAGGATCAGAATCTATTTGCAAAGCAGCAGCCCAGTGGGTAGGCACAAAGCTCTTCTCTCAGGCTATCCAGAGGGGTTGTGAAGTCTCCTACTATGGAGGCTTTCAAGGCCCATCTGGATGTGTTCCTGTGTGACCTGCACTAGGTTGTATGGTGATATGGTCCTGCTCTGGCAGGGGGGTTGGATTCAATGATCTCTGGAGGTCCCTTCCAGCCCCTAACATCCTGTGATCAGCCCTGGTGGAGAAAATGCCACTCCAGTATACATGTCCTAGCCGGGGTCACTGTGTTGTGGCATCTGGTGGCATGTTCACAGACCCCAGTATAGAGTAGCAAAGAGACCTGGAGCTGCCCAGGGCAGTGGGGCTGGGTGCTGAGGCTACCTGCAGCTGCTTAGTATAAGGTTGACAAAACCAGCAATGGTAACAGCACAGCTATGAACTTCTACTACCAGCACACCCTTGAGAGCCCAGGATTCAGCCTAGGATCCAAGAACCCCTGAAGATGAAGATGGGTTGTTTAATTCAATGTTTGAAAGGCAGGGTGGAGTGAGGTGGGGGGTGGTCCCTTCTCTTTCAGTACCACAATCACACACACAGAATTAACCAGGTTGGAAAAGACCTCTGAGATCATCAAGTCCAACTTACTACCAAACACCATCTAGTCAACTGAACCATGGCACCAAGTGCCTCATCCAGTCTTATTTTAAACACTTCCAGGGAGGGTGACTCCACCACCTCCCCAGGCAGCACATTCCAATGGGCAATCACTCTGGGAAGAATTTCATCCTAACATCCAGACCAAACCACACCTGGGGCAGGTTGAAACTGTGTCCTCTTGTTCTGTCCTTGCCTGCCTGCCACCGACCCCCACCTGGCTACAACCTCTTTTCAGGCAGCTGTAGACAGCAGTAAGGTCTCCCCTGAGTCTCCTCTTCTCCAGGCTAAGCAACCCCAGCTCCCCCAGTCACTCCTCACAGGGCTGTGCTCCAGACCCCTCATCAGCCTTGGTGTCCTTCTCTGGACACCTTCCAGCATCTCAACATCTCTCTTAAACTGAGGAGCCCAGAACTGGAGATAGTACACAAGATGTGGCCTAACCAGCGCTGAGTACAGGGCAGAATGACTTCCCTGCTCCTGCTGGCCACACTATTCCTTATGCAGGCCAGGATGCCATTGGCCTTCTTGGCCACCTGAGTGACAGAATGAGAGGAAAGGGCCTGAAATTATGCCAGGGGAGGTTTAGGTTGGATATGAGGAAAAACGTTTTGCTGCAAGAGTGGTCAGGCATTAGAACAGGCTGCCCAGGGGAGTGGTGGAGTCACTGTCCCTGGAGATATTCAAGAAACATATGGAAGTGGCAGTTTGGGTCATGGTTTAATGGCCATGGTGGGTTTAGGTTTATGGTTGGGCTCTTAGAAGCCTTTTCCAACTGAAACAATTTTATGATTCTATGACTGCAGCAAATACAGCAAATGTATGCAGACAACTATAAAGATCATGCATAGGTACACAGCCATACACAGACATACTAAAGGGTGAGCACATTTTACTTGGTGGTGAAGAGTTGAGCAGGTTTCACAGCTTGGAAGCACCCCTTTCTGACCCACGTGTGGAACCCCAAACAAGCTTGAAGCACTTCAAGCACAAGACAGTGCCAAACATCTGAAGTCAGTGTCAAATGATAACCAGGAACTGTCAAATGATAACCAGGAACTGTCAAATGATCACCAGGAATTAGGATGGTTTTCTTTCTTCTCTCTTTCTGAATGCAATGGCTGTGAGACATGTGTCTGAGGAGCTCTCCTTGCTAGCACAGTGACAACCCACTGTGACAACCCAAATGCCATGGTCTTCTCCTAGAAACATCTCCACAGTTCAGATGCCCATGGTGCCCTTCAGTTACTGTCAACAAGCAGGCAAAAATATACCAACATTGAAAACTGTTTTCTTCTATGTACTGCTCACCAAAGCATGAAACCCAGCAGCTCCACAACCACATGATGACAGCCTGGCTTGCACTCACTACTACAGCAATGAAGAGGGCTGAGCTACAGATGAAGACCATTTTATCCCTGTCCAACTCAAACCCAACTTGTTTGGGGCTGCATTCTGCTTCCCTCCCACCAGCTGAGCTGACAGTAGGCAGCAGGGGAAATAAAAACCCAAGAAAAACACTGAAATGATTTGCTCATCCTGCAGCAATGAAAGGCCAGAGAAATGCATCATGCCAAATGAAATGTCCTTTCTAGCAAGGGGGTATTTTATATCCCAACATTAGCTCTTCAGAGAGTTCTGACATCTCCTCAACTAGCAGTTCTGGAGAAGCTGTAATCCTGTCGGGGAGATCTCCCTAATTGCTCCAGCAAGAAACCCAAAACTGCACTAGGGAGATTTGGGTTATTTGTTTCTCTCTCCCATAGCCTTCTCCCATACCCTGCTTGCTCTTTCCAGCTGTCATACTCAATGCTGATCAATCCTTATCCCTGGAAATGATGAAAAGACACAGAGATTTGGTGCTAAGGGATGTGGTTTAGCAGCAGACTTGTTAGTTAGACTTGGTAATAGAGTTGGTAATTAGACAAGGTTGGACTTGATGATCTTAGAGTTCTTTTCCAACCAAAATCATTCTGTGACGATCTGCTTTTCCCTCCCTGAACTTTATTCTTTAAATGGTCATTTTGGAACAGCTCATCACTCACAGCTCAGTTGTTGGAAGGGTAGAAGGCTCTGTTTGAGGACACTGCCCTGCTTCACCAGCAGAAATCACTGCAGCACAACACACTCTACATCCTGCAGGATGCAGCACAATGCCCAGGGAATCTGCTTTGGGCCAACTACCACACAGATGGTTTACATTCTTCTTGTTTTCCCTGTTCACCACACAGCCCTCAGCAGTAGTTTAACTAACTACTGAAGCTTTACCAAGACATAATCATTTAAAAGTACATTTCTGCTACCCAACCTGCATTGATTTCCCCCCAGGGCACAATGGCAACCTTCATCCCGGCATTGACACATCTGGTTGGATCCTCAACCGAATTCCAGCTCAAATGAGAGCTGCTTTCCTCCTGCAGATCCACGCACCACGTATCTGCAAGTGAACTGAGGACGGCAGGTCAGCTGCCTGCGAGCTCCTTGTCAGTCAGGGCTAATTCCTACAGATTAGAGAAGGAAATCCTTACAGTTCTGCTCAGGTCCTAACCCCTACTGTTAGTGAAGAGCATTTTGGCTCTTCCTAAATTATCTTTTCAGGGGAAGAAAAGAAAAAGGAACCCACCAGAATTCATGATGCCTACCTGCACTGAAATATCAGAGGAGGTGAACTTAGACCACCAACCTCTGGCTGGAAATGGGTTCCCTGATCATCTACTACCAGTGCCATGCCTGTTTACCCTGGTTAACTCCATGATCACGTGGTTATTTGTTGTCAGTAACAGCCCCACACCCACAAAGCCTTCCCCTCCTCTTTTCTTATGCAACTGCTCTTAAGGGATGCTGAGCACTGTTGCTCTGAATATGAGGTTTTGGAAGTCCACAAGCACTGGTCAGAGACATCAACTCTGGATCATTCTGTCGTACCTCACCACAAAATGTGACTCTCTGGGTGTGATTCTGTGGTTTTTTCCTAAATCCAGTATTTGCCTTTCTGACTCCTTGATACACCCAGGCAAAGGTTTGTTCCCAAAGTCACTCTGGCAAAGGTATTTGTGCTCTTATTTGAACAGAAGCCTGAGCTCTGCCTTTTAGACTGTCCACACCTTCTCCACATCCTTACCACATGCTTCAGATAGTCCTTTTCTCCCACTCTACTTGTCCTCATAAAAGTGAGAAGACTGAAATTACCAGTGTCAGCTCCCAAGGAAAAGATGATGTCAAAGAAGTGCTCCTTTGCCCACCCCAAATACACACCCCCACAAAGTGCAAACAGCCCATCAAACAGGCTGCCCAAGAACTGGCAGGAGAGAATTACCCACTCTGCTTCAAACCCTCTTTCCCTCGGTTCTGGATCAAGGGGCACTTTCAAAACATCTCTGTCAGCTTTCCAAAAAAGCACCGACGGGCTTGACTCCGAGGCTGCTCTTTTGGTGCTACACAGCCCTGTGATTTACTTTTTCTTCTATGAATAAACATGAACATTTAGGTTCAGAGTTTTAAAATACAACCAGAAGTGCTGCAATTCTGAGCATCTAGCTCTGACACCCCTGCTGTGGGCAAGACACCCTCCACTAGCCCAGGTTGCTTAAGGCCTCATCCAGCCTGGCCTTGAACTCCTCCATGGTGAGGGCATTCACAGCCCTCCCTGGGCAGCCTGTTCCAGTGTCTCATCATCTTCACTGAAAATAATTTCTTCCTAATCTCCAGTCTAAATCTTCCCTCTTCCAGCTCAAAGCCATTGCCCCTTGTCCTGTCACCACAAGCCCTTGGAAAAAGTCCCTCACCAGCTTTCTCCAGGTACTGGAAGGCAGCTCTAAGGTTTCCCTGGAGCCTTTCTCCACTCCAGGCAGAACAGCCCCAACTCTCTCAGCCTGTCCCCATGGGGGAGCTTCTCCAGCCCTCTGATCATCTTTGTGGACTTTTCTGGACCTGCTTCAACAGCCCCATGTCCATCAGAACTGGATGCAGTGCTCAAGGTGGGGTCTCACCAGAGCAGAGGGGCAGAATCATCTCCCTTGACCTGGTCACACTGATTTTGATGTTTGATCAGGCTGCTGAGGGTTAAAGAAAAAAGGAGCCTTTGCCATCAGTTCCACACAATGGTAGCAGTACCATTTTTCACGATGCTGAGGCACACACAGTAGTGGAGCAGGGAGCAAATAATTACCTTTCTTGTGCCAATCAGCTTATCCTGCACGTGGCCGGAGCAGAGTGACTTGAGCTCAGAGGAGCAGAAAGGATGCAGCCGTTCTGGCTTCTTCTCACAGCCCCAAATGTCCAGGTTTTCTGACTCTTCCCTGAAGCTGGCAGCATTTCCTTCTTAAAATGCTCAGCAGAGCTGGCATTTATTTACTGTTGGAAATTGTTGATCTTCTGGCTAGATATTGTGCAGCACAAAACACGTCCAATGTGTATATCAAGTATTTTTCTTCCCATTTCTTATCCAGCTGAGGAAGGAAGCCTGTAAGCACTCAGACCCTTCAGCTTCACCTCTCAGAATCATTTCTATGTTAATGTGTTGAGGTGTGATAGACTGAGAGCAAGGGTCAAGTAGCTTTCAGGAGGAGGAGCACTGTGCAGTACTGTATAAGTTAATGAAAACTTTTTTAAAGTGTAGTGAAAGGACAAAGGTGGATTCAGAATACCTTAAAAGTATTCCCCAAATTCAGTTTTGTGTTGATTCAGCTCTCATAGGAAACAAAATATTTCAGATGGACCTGAGATTTTTAAGCATTACACACACACACACACACAAAGACCAATATGATTAACATTGACATTTAAAACCTTTTGCAGTTAACCCCCATGTCTCTCCCATCTCCATGGAGAGGTGGCAAGGCAAGATCATGGCCTGGCAGGATCATGGAGCAGATCCTCCTGCAGAAGAGGTGATTGGTGGTAACCAGACGGGTTAAGAAGGACATCGAAACACTTGAACGTGTCCAGAGAAGGGCAACGAGGCTGGGGAGGGGTCTGGAGCACAGCCCTGTGAGGAGAGGCTGAGGGAGCTGGGGTTGCTTAGCCTGGAGAAGAGGAGACTCAGGGGAGACTTCATTGCCCTCTACAACTACCTGAAAGGTGGTTGTAGCTGGGAGGGGGTTGGTCTCTTCTCTCAGGCAACCAGCACCAGAACAAGGGGACACAGTCTCAAGCTGCACCAGGGGAGGTTTAGACTCGAGGTGAGGAGAAAGTTCTTCACCGAGCGAGTCATTCGTCATTGGGATGTGCTGCCCAGGGAGGTGGTGGAGTCACTGTCCCTGGGGGCGTTCAAGAGGAGATTGGACGTGGCACTTGGTGCCATGGTCTAGTCATGGGGTCTGTGTTTATAGGTGGGACTCGATGATCCTCGAGGTCTCTTCCAACCGTAGTTATACTGTGATGCTGTGGTTTCACCAAGCGCAAATCCTGCCTGCCCTGTTAAGTGGCTCTCTATGACTTAGTTACAGCATCAGTGGATAAGGGAAGAGCAACTGATGTCATCTGCCTGGACTCGTGTAAAGTGACATTCTGGTCCCCAGACTTGAAAAGCACAGACTTGAAGGGTGGGCTGCTGCTGGGTAAGGAACTGGTTGGAGGGCTGCACTCAGAGATCTGTGGTCAACAGTTGAGTGTCCAGATGCAGACCAGTGACAAGTGCGTTGCTCCCCACCCCACTCCTATTTTTATTTGCTAAGGTAATCCAGAGCTCAATAAAACACTTCCAGAGCAAAGCATGGTAGTAAGCACAATGGAGTCAGAGTGAAGCAAACAACTGCTAGGAACAGCATCTACAGCCAGGGGAAAAAAATGTCTCCAGGTATACACTGAGCCTAGCAAAGAAATAAGAGGAAGGCTGTGGCCGGTTGACGTTGCCCCCTTAAGAAAGGGAATATGGTGGACGGAAGTTGGTAAACGGAAGGAATAGTCTAAACTAATTTCATTGGGAGAGTGGGAGGAAGCACCTTCTGAACTGGGAGTGAACTGGACATTTCCACGACTTTTCTGTCAGTCTTGCTTCCGCCTTTTCTTCGTGCAGCAGCTCTGCCTGCGCTGGGCTTTCTGCCAAGGCCTCGGCCTTGAAGACAGATAAAGGCCGGTATATTAACTCCCTTCCAATTAACATAAACTGCTTCTAACTTTTTTTTTCCTCTCTTTTCTTTCTCTTTCTATCCCATTCTGGGGAAAGGGGGGGAAGAGAGGGGAGAGCGGAGGTGGGGGACCCCTCTGCAGAGGGGGGTCACTCTCATTTCTGTGTTGCTCTGTTGTATATCTTTGTATATATTGTAGATATTGTAAATTTGTAAATATTCCCCTGCATTCCCTACATTGCTTTGTAAATATAGCTCCACTGCTTTGCTAATTCAGCTCGAGAGGTTTTTTTTCCTTTCCCTTCAATTTTTTTTTCCCTTTTACTTCACAGGGGGGAGGGAAGAGGCTTCTTGGCCTTATCCTTTCCAAACCCACCACAAAGGCAGGTTCTCCACATGCTTCGGTGATTTCCTGACTGAAATCTCCGTTCCAAAAGAGAAGAAATGCTTGGAACACTACTGCTAGGCCCTCTTAGATGAGACAACAAAGGCAGGAAGCAAGCTGTGCTGATGCTCTACCAGCAGTGCTGGCTTTCACCTTCCATTTGCCCTTAGTTTGGTGCTTTCCCATCTCACGGTACACACGAAGCCGCACTCACAAGTGTTCTTGCCGAAGCACATCGCTGCCCTCTTCAAGGCTCTCCTTCCCTCTCTCATGCTGTAATTGCCAACTGCAAGTGGCCAGATGGAAAACAGGTCTGTAATTTTTTTTACTAATATTTTGTCATGAAAACACAATTCAAAACATGGTCCAGATGTCAACAATGCCTTTTCTCTCTCCCTTCTAAATGCTAATTGTGCTCACATAATTTGTCTTAATCAAAATAGCTCCCTTTTTTTAAGCCTAATCCTTTCTTAGCCACGTTGTCTCCTTTCTTGCCAGCTCCCCTGGTACTTTCCCTCCTTGTTAACTCTTCTTTCTCCATTCTCATTGCATCTGCACCAATCCTTCGACTAGCTCCAAGCCTCATCTCTGTTCCTCCTTCCCTTAGGATAGGATAGGATAGGATAGGATAGGATAGAATAGAATAGAATAGAATAGAATAGAATAGAATAGAATAGATCAGGTTGGAAGAGACCTTCAAGATCATCGTGTCCAACCTATCATCCAACACCACCTAATCAACTAACCCATGGCACCAAGCACCCCATCAAGTCTCCTCCTGAACACCTCCAGTGATGGTGACTCCACCATCCCCCCAGGCAGCCCATTCCAATGGGCAATCACTCTCTCTGTGTAGAACCTCCTCCTAACCTCCAGCCTAAACCTCCCCTGGTGCAGCCTGAGACTGTGTCCTCTTGTTCTGGTGCTGGTTGCCTGGGAGAAGAAACCAACCTCTGCCCGTCTACAACCTCCCTTAAGGTAGTTGTAGAGAGCAATAAGGTCACCCCTGAGCCTCCTCTTCTCCAGGCTAAGCAACCCCAGCTCCCTCAATCTCTCCTCATAGGTCTTGTGTTCCAAACCCCTCACCAATACACCAAGAATGCCAGGAAGAGACACCCAGAGATCATTGAGTCCAAGCAGGAGCACCTGGGGCAGGCCACACAGGAACACATCCAGGTGGGGCTTGAAAGTCTCCAGAGGAGGAGACTCCATGACCTCTCTGGGCAGCCTGTTTCAGGGCTTCAGCACCCTCGCAGGAAGTAAGTTTTTTGGTCATGTTGAACTTCCTGTGTCCCAGTTTGTATCCATTGTGCCTATGGACACCACTGACAAGAGCTTGGCACCCACCCTTTAGATATTTACAAACATTAATGAGATTCCCTCTCAAGCTGCTTCTCTCCAGCCTACACAGCCCCAGGGCTCTCAGGCTTTCCTCATCAGACACGTTCCAGCCCCTTCAGCATGCTCATAGCCTCTGCTGGACTCTCCCCAGTAGTTTTGTGTCTCTTTGCTAGCTCCTCAGCATGCAGCTCAAACCAGAGGAATGTATCTAACCAATGTACTTGTGAGATTTGTATCTGTACTGGCCATGACATGCACAGGCCAACATCAAACACAGAATAAAAACCAGCCAGGAGAGAACACAGATGATGCAGCACGTTTCCCTGCTGCTCTGCTCATCTATCAGAGGTTGTGTCTGAGAGAAGATTAAGAATAATGACAAATCATATTCAATAAACTCAAAATGGGAACCACTGGAAGCCTTTTGCATTCTTGCTGATAATGGTAACTGACCTCAGACATCAGATTGTTACCAATCTTCATGTAATGAGGCAGAGGCTTGTTAATGAAAAAAACCAAAAGAGAGGGAGATTTTGTTTGCATTGAATTAGAATTATCTGGCAATAAATATTCATAGACTCATAGAATTGGTTTGGTTGGAAGAGAGCTCGAAGACCGTGGAGTCCAACCTTCAACCCAGCACCACCATGGCCACTAAAGCATCTCCCCACATGCCATGTCTACAAGTTTCTTGAACACCTCCGGGGACAGTGATTCCACCACCTCCCTGGGCAGCCTGTTCCAGCGCCTGACCACTCTTCAAGGAGAGAAATTTTTCTCAGTATCCAACCTGCACCTCCACTGGCACAACTTCAGGCCATGTCCTCTCATTCTGTCACCTGATACCGGGCAGAAACCAACCCCCACCTCACCTCCATTCAGGGATCTGTAGAGAGCAATAAGGTCTCCTCTTCTCCAGACCAAACAACCCCAGCTCCTTCAGCTGTATTAGCCCTGCTCCCCAGAGCCTTTGCCAGCTTTGCTGCCCTTCTCTGCACCTGCTTAAGCAACTCATGTCCATCTTGGAGTGGCTAAAATCTCCACTGTTACACATTCAGAAACAAACATAACTTTGACACTGAATCAGCACCTTAAATCCTGTTTTGTATCTTGACCTCTTTTGGCTCCAGGGCCACACCTACCCTTTGGAATCATGGAGGAACACTGAACTGCCCATCAGCACCATTTGTGACCAAGATACTTTTCTCACCTGAGATCATGCCCTGAGCTACAGCTATTCTTTTCAAGGAAGAGCAGCACTTCACTAGATCATGTATGCAAGGTGAATAGCCAACATGTGCATTCACTGCAAAGAAACTTTATTAATGTAAATCAAAATATCCCAGGCTCACAGGATGCTAGGGGTTGGAAGGGACCTCTGGAGATCATCCAGTCCAACCCCCCTGCCAGAGCAGGGCCATGGAATCCAGCACAGGTCACACAGGAACACATCCAGACAGGACTGGAAAGGCTCCAGAGAAGGAGACCTCACAGCCTCTCTGGGCAGCCTGCTCCAGGCCTCTGGGACCCTTACAGTAAAGAAGTTCCTCCTCATGATGAGGTGCAACCTTCTGTGCTGTAGTTTATACCCATTGCCCCCTGTCCTCAACTGAGTAGGAAGAGAGCATCCAGCTGAGGAGAACTTAGGCTCCTAGGACCATAGAACTCTTCTGGCTAGAAAAGACCTTGAAGATCACTGAGTCCAACCAACCTGTGACCAGCAAGGCCATTAAACCAGCTTGACCCAAAAGAGAAACAATGCTTCTAGAAAGGTGGTGAGAATACAGATTCATTTGTGGCAGAAGTCCTCAGCTCTAAATACCTCCACACTCTTTGTTAAGGGAGAAGGCAGCAGGTCAAGGGAGGTGATTCTCCCCCTCTGCTCAGCTCTGGGGAGACCCCACCTGGAGTACTGCCTCCAGTTCTGGAGCCCCTATTACAAGAGGGATCTGGAGGTGCTGGAAGGTGTCCAGAGAAGGGCCACAAGGATGATCAGAGGGCTGGAGCACCTCTCCTGTGAGGACAGACTGAAGGAGTTGGGGCTGTTCAGTCTGGAGAAGAGAAGGCTCCCAGGTGACCTCATTGTGGCCTTCCAGTATCTGAAGGGGGCTACAGGAAGGCTGGGGAGGGACTGCTCAGGATCTCAGGGAGTGATAGGACTAGGGGGAATGGAATGAAGCTGGAGGTGGAGAGATTCAGGCTGGAGGTGAGGAGAAAGTTCTTCCCCATGAGAGTGGTGAAGCCCTGGAATGGGTTGTCCAGGGAGGTGGTTGGGGCCCTGTCCCTGGAGGTGTTTAAGCCCATGCTGGATGAGGCTCTGGCCAGGCTGATCTAGTGTGGGGTGTCCCTGCCCATGGCAGGGGGGTTGGAACTGGATGATCCTTGTGGTCCCTTCCAACCCTGACTGATACTACTATGATACTAAACTGTTTAATTTCTTTCAAACCCAGGAAAGCCTCTCAGTAGAAAGTGTGTATCAGGATTTCTCTGCAAAGTAACATCAAAGAGCTCAGCCACTTTTGCTCAGGGACATTTATTTATAGTGGGGGGATAAAATACTTCAGTAATTCAGAAAAAAAGCAACCAAAAAGAATTGCACCCAAACTCCCTTTTAGCTGAAGATGAGTAATGAAAAATGTCAATCAGGAGGGGAATTTTCAGCATGATGAGTGCTGAAGTTGTGCACTTCACCCAAGATCTCCATGGGGTTTTGACAACTGCAGAGCTTTATTATGCCACGTGCTATTTTAAGCTGCTAAGCTTGGTGGTGAGGATCTTTGTTTGCTGTGAAGTGCCACACTCTGGACTATGACAAGACAAGAAGGTTCCTTCCCCTGGGAATTGCCTTTGTCACAGCAGCATCCAGGAGCATCCTTTCAAGAGAGAGCTTCCCTCTTACTCACACAGGTAGGCACCTCTGTGACAATTGCTGGCATATAGTAGCAAACTTCTCCTCAGCAGAAAAAGAGGGAAGTGTTTTCTTTCCCTTGCAAGAGCAATCATCCTTAGCCAGCAATGATGTGCTGCCTTACTGGCACCACCAAAAACTCTGGCCATTCTGACTGCGTGATTTATGTGACCTACTGCCAGTTCACTTGCTCAGAGCTTTGCTGTTCATTACCTGGAACCCATCACATTTCCCTCCACACTGCTGTTTTATGGAGCACTTGCTTTTACAAATCACAGACAGCCAGTGAAGAATGGAAGCTGACTTTCTACCCCTAGAGAACAACAAGTTCTCTTGGGGAAGATTCAAAACTTCTGTCTTCCCCACATAAAAATACCAGTGATCAAAACTGACAGAAAGGGTGTCCAGAGAAGTGAAATGAGTCACAACCAGGACACAAAGAGCTTGCTACAGCTGATAAAGAGTAAGTCTCTGTGATCCTGGGGAGGGGTGGGGGGGAGATGCATGTATCTCCTCAGACCTCATCGAGACTGGGAAGGGGAGAAGGAGAAGGAGGAGGAGAAGGGGAAGGGGAAGGAGGAGGGGAAGGGGAAGGGGAAGGGGAAGGGGAAGGGGAAGGGGAAGGGGAAGGGGAAGGGGAAGGGGAAGGGGAAGGGGAAGGGGAAGGGGAAGGGGAAGGGGGGGAAGGAGAAGGGGGGGAAGGAGAAGGGGGGGAAGGAGAAGGGGGGGAAGGAGAAGGGGGAGAAGGAGGAGGAGGAGAGAAAGAGGAGGAGGAGGAGAAGGAGGAAGAGGACGAGGAGGAGAAGAAGGAGAAGGAGGAGAAGGAGGAGGAGGAGAAGGAGGAGGAGGAGAAGGAGGAGGAGAAGGAGAAGGAGAAGGAGAAGGAGAAGGAGAAGGAGAAGGAGAAGGAGAAGGAGAAGGAGAAGGAGAAGGAGAAGAAGGAGAAGGAGAAGGAGAAGGAGAAGGAGAAGGAGAAGGAGAAGGAGAAGGAGAAGGAGAAGGAGAAGGAGAAGGAGAAGGAGAAGGAGAAGGAGAAGGAGAAGGAGAAGGAGAAGGAGAAGGAGAAGGAGAAGGAGAAGGAGAAGGAGAAGGAGAAGGAGAAGGAGAAGGAGAAGGAGAAGGAGAAGGAGAAGGAGGAGAAAAGTCCACAAGAAGTCCTTCATGTTTGCAAAGAAATGCAGCACCCCCATGCAGGAATCCAGAGACAATCCTGTTATGACCATTAACTTCCAATCTAGATCTTTTGATTTAGTCCAAAAATAATCCAAATCTAATGCACTGAGCAAAAATAGTTGTAGCTACAATAATGCTCCTCCTAATGAGGATGGAGGTCTTTTTAAACCATGAACAAATGTTGATTTTCCTCTAAAAGTGACTTGTGAAGAATGAGAGCATTTTGTAATCCTCATCTTCATTGTTTACTTCCTCTATTCAGCTTTCTGGATGCTATTTATAAGAAGAAAGAATGAGTCACTGTCTTGCCTTGGGATGAGCCCTGGGGTATAGTTATGTGTAATCACGCAAGCTGGCACAGAGAGGAGCTTGGGGCAGGTGGTTCTGGGGGATACAGTGATGGCAACATCCACTAAGTAACAATGAAATCTCTATTGTGGGGTAAATATAACATAAGCAAAACATATGCTGAAGAACAGCAAAGCCAGAGACAGCTGTGGTAAGACAGTGTCCCTCCCAGAGAAAGCCACCCTGCTAACCCCCTTGAGGAACCCAGAAGGGAACACAAGTGGCTCCCTGGCTGCTGAAGGTTTGCTAGCACAGCATCCTGACCCAGTTGGAGATGCCCCTGCTCACTGCAGGGAGGTTGGACAAGAGGGTCTTTGAGAGTCCCTTCCAAATTGAAGCATTCTGTATTTCTAAGATCTTAACTCAGGAATTATATTTCCCTGCAGCCACTAAATGCTCTCTCTTGAGAAAATCCTTCTGGTCTAGAGGAAAATTAATGCCTCTGGCTGAAACTTTCCTATAGAGAGTCTCTGTTTCAGAGCTCAAACAGAATAGAGTAGAGTAGAGTAGAGTAGAACAGAATAGAATAGACCAGACCAGACCAGACTAGACCGGGTTGGAAAAGACCTTCAAGATCATCGAGTCCAACCTATCACCCAACACCACCTAAACAACTAACCCATGGCACCAAGCACCCCATCAAGTCTCCTCCTCAACACCTCCAGTGATGGTGACTCCACCACCTCCCCAGGCAGCCCATTCCAATGGGCAATCACTCTCTCTGTACAGAACTTCCTCCTAACATCCAACCTAAACCTCCACTGGTGCAGCCTGAGACTGTGTCCTCTTGTTCTGGTGCTGGGTGCCTGGGAGAAGAGACCAACCTCTGCCTGTCTACAACCTCCCTTCAGGTAGTTGTAGAGAGCAATAAGGTCACCCCTGAGTCCCTCCTAGCAGGTAGGGCTAAATGAAATAAGCAAATGCAGCTTGTAGGACCTCCTTCAGCACCAAATAAGCCTCAGGCTTTAGGGCAGGGGTAAGCTGTGGCCAGGATTGGTTGGCTGGGATGTTTCAGGAAGGCTTAAATCATGCACAAATAGCTGAGGAGTCAATGTCACTACAGCATGCAGGATAGGTTTTACCCTGAAATATTAATAGAAGTTGGTTTTCTGATTTCTAATTACTGCTCCTTTGTGGGAAAACTGCCGCTCTGAAGACCTTGCAAGGGCTGGTGATGATCAAAAGGAGACATCAACTCTGCAGCTATTTATGTCACCTACCTACAAAAGTAACCCTAACTCTGTGTACCTTGAGCAGAGCCAGAAGAGCACAGGGACACTTCTGCCTGCAGAAAACCTGAACCAGAGAATCAGAGAATTGGTTGGGTTGGGAAAGACCTCTAAAACAGGCTGGAGAGGTGAGCCCATGTCAGCCTGGTGAAGTTCAACAAAACCAAATGCAAGGTCCTGCAGCTGGGTTGGGGCAATCCAAAGCACAAACATAGGCTGGGTGACAGTAGCTCTAAAGCAGTCTGGAGGAGAAGGATTTGGGGGTGTCAGTTGATGAAAATTTCAACATGAGCTATAGCAATGGCTGCTGACAGCCCAGCAGGCAGCTGTGTGCTGGGCTGCATCCAAAGCAGTAAGAGCAGCAGCACAGGGAGGGGATTCTGCCCCTCTGCTCTGCGCTACTGAGTTCCCATCTGGAGAACCACATCCAGCTCTAGGGCCACCGGCAGAAGAAGGACATAGAACTGCTGGAGTGGGTTCAGAGGAGGGCACAAAGATGATCAGAGATCTGGAGAACCTCCCCTATGGGGACAGACTGAGAGAGTTCAGTCTGGAGAAAAAGCTCTGGGGAGATCTTAGAGCAGCCTTCCAGTACCTGGTGGGGGAGGGAGCCCTGTCACAAGGGCTTGCAGTGATAGGATGAAGGGACAATGGCCAGATTAAGATTGGACATTGGGAAGAAGTTTTGTATTATGAGAAGGGTGAGACACTGGAACAGGTTGCCCAGGGAGGTTGTGGATGTCTCTTCCCTGGAGGTGTTCCAAGTCCAGGTTGGATGAGGCCTTGAGCTGCTGGGTCTAGTGGAAGGTATCCCTGCCAGTGGCAGTGGGCAGAACTAGATGGATCTTTAAGGTCTCTTCCAACCCAGATCATTCTGTGATTTCATGATCATGAAGTCCAACCATCAACCCAAAACCACCACAGCCATTAAGTGAATTCTCAGCCTTTTTCCTTGCCTCTCTACCTAAACCCCAACTCTACAACAAGTGGCTGCTGTTCTATTTTCTCTTTCAGGGCAGCACCTTCTCTGCCAGTCCTACCCCTCAGTCCAAAACTTCTGAGCTCTTATAACCCCCTGCTCCAGCCCTGAGCAGAGCCAACAGCTTGCACAACCATCACTTGATACAGTCTTAGGGCCTCCTACCGTTAATGACAGCTCCAAAGGAGATGCTCCCAACTCACAAACTGCGCTGCTTTAGTCACTTAGCACCAAGAGAACACCACTTTTCCTTAGATCTGAAGAGTGTTTTAGAAGAATATGGAGGCTTTTAGTACTCTTTTGGAGGCAGCACCTGGCACTTGGATTTGTTGAATGCCATCCTGTTGGGCTCTGCCCATCTGCCCAGCCTGGCAAGGTCCCTCTGCAGAGCCCTTCAACCCTATAACCGATCAACACCTGCTCTCAACCTGGTGTCATTTGCAAATTTACAGATGACCAAAGGATTCCCCCTCCAAAGGAACCTGCTCTGCATTTCAGAGGATCTTTGCACAAAACAGTCCTGGCATTGCTGCTGAACATCACAGCCACAAAAACCTTTTACAGGGACCTTCTGCGTCCAACTCATTTGCTAATGTCTCCTGTTAACTGATCTACGCCTGGCCTCAATCTTCTCTTAATGAAAGAGAAGGAAGAGGATACTTTAACAGCTATTATTAGAGCTTAGTACCTGCCTGAAGAAAACAAAAGGCAGAGCCTTTAATTCCCCAGGCTTTGTACTGCCCCAAGGAGACACTCCTCAAGGCAACCTGCATATGGAACAAAACACAATGCCTGAAAAGCAATGTGGTGTGCAGTGATTCCTTCACTCCGGTGTGTGCAGAGGGAAAAAAACCATCAGTGAGTACTGGGAAAATAACTAAATAACTGTGTGGTTATGCCACTTTTGCACTTCAGACTCAAAACCTTATCTCCTGTAACTGTGGGCTTTTCTAGGGCAGGATTTTGGTGCAGTTTAAAAATCCAGATGCAACAAGAGCACCTTTTTGTGGTCCCCAAATCTCCACATGATGGCATTCATGCTTTTCTCTTACTACAGGCTGTGTTTTCCTCCAGACAAAAAATGAGTTTCACAGCTATTAGTTGCCCAGAGAAGCTTTGGAGGCTCAAAGTGGACAAACTACTACAAAATGAAAGTTCAAAGTGGAAGTGTTCAAAGCTGGGGTGCATGGGACCTTGAGCAAAGTGGCCCATGGCAGGGGGACTGGAACTGGCTAATCTCTCAGGACCCTTCCAACTCAAACCATTTATGGCTCTCTAACAGGCTCTTACAGGGGAGGCAAGCTGTACATTCTGTTGGCAGGCAGAACCTGGAGCACAGGACGGCTTTCATGCAAGTTATCAGACACAAGTGAAAAGGCAATGGCAGGGAGTGACCTGAGGACCTTCAGAGAAAACCAAGACCAGGATGAATGCTGGAAATGCTCAAAAATTAAGAAGTATAGAATTATAGAATGGTTTGGGTTGGAAGAGACCTTAAATCTCATCTAGTTCCAGCCCCTGGAACGGGCAGGGATGCCTTCCACTAGACCGGGCTGCTCAAGGCCTCATCCAACCTGTCCCTGGACACAGCCTCCATGTGCAACCTGTTCCAGTGTTTCACCACCCTCACTGTCAAGCATTTCTTCCTAGTCTCCAGTCTAAATCATGTCAGGAAAAACTGCTTCTGGCAAATGAGCAATGATTCCCTCTGTCTGTATTTATGTAACTATGAAAGGAATCTGATCTAGTTTTTTTTCATTAGCTAGTGAAAATGAGCTTTGAGGTCAAATATCTGCAAGAAGACTGGCTAAAATATTTGGTGAGTGTGAAAACCTGCAGCATATGTGCTTGCTTCCCTAACTGGATAACTTAGTAATTGATAAGGGGAGGGTAATTGATATCCACGTAAATGGATTAGGTGCTTAAAGTTCAGATGGTGCTGCTTAGATAAACTGGTTACCTGCACTTCAAGCACAGCCCAGACTGGGGCTTCAGCTTCATCTGACTCTCATGTTCATCATGCAGCCTGAGTAATGTAGAGAAAGACACAATTAAGGGACCTGGGGGTACTGGTTGATAGTAGGCTGAACATGAGCCTGCAGCATGCCCAGGTGGCCAAGAAGGCCAATGGCACCCTGGCCTGTGTCAGGAAGAGTGTGGCCAGCAGGAGCAGGGAGGTCATCCTCCCCCTGTGCTCAGCATTTGTTAGGCTGCACCTTCAGTCCTGTGTCTAGTTCTGGGGCCCTCAGATTATGAAAGATGTTGACTTGCTGGAAGGTGTCCAGAGAAGGGCAACAACAAAGCTGGGGAGGGGTTTGGAGCACAGCCCTGTGAGGAGAGGCTGAGGGAGCTGGGGTTGCTTAGCCTGGAGAGGAGGAGGCTCAGGGGAGACCTTCTTGCTGTCTACGACTCCCTGAAGGGAGGTAGTAGCCAGGTGGGGGTTGGTCTCTTCTCCCAGGCAACCAGCACCAGAACAAGAGGACACAGTCTCAGGCTGCACCAGGGGAAGTTTAGGCTGGAGGTGAGGAAGAAATTCTTCACAGAGAGAGTGATTGCCCATTGGAATGGGCTGCCCAGGGAGGTGGTAGAGTCACCATCACTGGAGGTGTTGAGGAGGAGAGTTGATGGGGTGCTTGGTGCTGTGGTTTAGTTGATGAGATGGTATTGGGTGATAGGTTGGACTCGATGATCTTGAAGGTCTTTTACAACCTGGTTTATTCTATTCTATTGTATTCTATTCTATCCTATCTTATCCTATCCTATCATAGAATCATGCAATTGTTTTGATTGGGAAAGACATCAGGTCCAGCCACTGACCTGATGTGTAGGAATTCCTGTGCTTCAATGCTAAGGAGATCTGAAGAATGCAAAAGAAAAGCAACCACCCCCACCCCCAAACCCACCTGCCACATTTCAGTGCAGTGTTCATTTAGATTTTCTTTCCTGGCTCCATTTGCAGTAAGTTACTAAACCTCTACTTCTCTATTTCCCTAATTAAATAAAGGCAAATGAGAAAATAAGGAACTTTTTCCACAAGCAATTCTTCAGTCTCAAAAGAGGGGCATTAATTTTACATAAAAACCTAATTTCTTCTTGGCAGGAAGCCATGTTTTCCCAGGATATTAATACTTTACACAGTGCTTACAGTTTACACTGTGAATGACAAACATCAACAGTTTCCACCCAGCTGTCTCTTGGTGAAAAGCTAATTAAACCCAGAACCTGGAGCAGGGCTGGCTCGAGCTTACTGCCTCACAGTTTTCAATGGTTTTTTTAATGTTGCTAAGAGGTGCTCAAGGGGGAGGATTGCATCCCAGTTTTGAGGCATGAGCTGCCCAGGACAAAGGGACAGAAAAGGTATCCTACCTCTTCCCAAGGAGTAAAATCAGAATACAGAATTAACCAGGTGGGAAAAGACCTCTGAGGTCATTGAGTCCAACCTATCACCCAACACCAGCTGATAAAAATGCTCCACGCTGGATGGGAAATTCTAGTTACAAATACATACAAAAGGTATTCAGGTAGAAGGAAGACATCCACAAACTAGGCTCAGCTCTTCACCTGCACCTACCAGGCCAAAACCCTCCAGAGCCTTCCAAAAACACAAGCCCTAGGAGGAGAGGCTGAGGGAGCTGGGGTTGCTTAGCCTGGAGAAGAGGAGACTCAAGGGTGACCTCATTGCCCTCTACAACTACCTGAAGGGAGGTTGTAGACAGGCAGAGATTGGTCTCTTCTCCCAGGCAAGCAGCACCAGAACAAGAGGACACAGTCTTAAGCTGTGCCAGGGGAGGTTTAGGCTGGATGTTAGGAAGAAATTCTTCACAGAAAGAGAGATTGCCCATTGGAATGGGCTGCACAGGGAAGTGGTGGAGTCACCATCTCTGGAGGAGTTTAGGAAGAGCCTGGATGAGGCACTTGGTGCCGTGGTTTATTTGATTAGGTGGTGCTGGATGATAGGTTGGACTTGATCTCAGAGGTCTTTTCCATCCTGGTTAATTCTATTCTATTCTATTCTATTCTACTCTACTCTATTCTATTCTATTCTATTCTATTCTATTCTATTCTATTCTATTCTATTCTATTCTATTCTATTCTATTCTATTCTATTCTATTCTATTCTATTCTATTCTATTCTATTCTATTCCCTCCTCCCCACTCAGACTCAGCAAGCCCAAGAGCAGCCAAACTGCCACTGTGGTGTAGCTGGAAATCCCTGCCAGCCAAGGCCAGGGGAAAGCCTTTCCTCTCGCACCATAAGATAGGAACACACAGGTCCCAAGACAGATAGAACAGAGAGAACACTGGCTGTGCACTCCCTCAAATAGACAGATACAGGAAAACAGCAGAGAATAACAGATTACAGTATCTTGGGACAAATTGCCCATCCCCCTGGGACTCTCCAGCCTCTGGAGGATTTTTCTTTATGTTTATACCAATTCTTAATTTCCCTTAACCTACAGCAGGTTGGTAGTGGTTTCCCTGAAGGTAATTCCTCATAGCATTCAAAAACGAGGATTTACATAAGAACAAGCATCAAAACCTTACTGTATTCAAGCCCCTCTCCTTTCCATATCCTAATTCATACAGGCACAAATACAGAGAAGTATCACAGAATGGTTGGGGTTGGAGAGAGACCTCTGGAGATCATAGGGACTCACCCACCTGCTAAAGGAGGATCACCTAGGGTGGGTCACACATGGATGCATCCAGACAGGTCTTGAAAGTCTCCAGAGGAGACTCCACAACCTCCCCGGGCAGCCTGCTCCAGTGCTCCAGCACCCTCACAGTAAAGATGCTTTCCCTCATGTTGAGGTGGAGCTTCCTCTGTTCCAGTTTGCATCCCTTGCCCCTTGTCCTATCACAGCAACAGTGCGTCCAGCAGGTCTAGGGATGTTGTTGTTCTCCTGTAGTAGACACTGGTGAGGCCACACCACAAATACTGGGCTCAGTTTTGGGCCCCTCACTCCAAGAAGAACATTGAGGTGCTGGAGTGTGTCCAGAAAAGACCAACAAGGGGTCTGGAGAACAGCTGTGGGAAGGAGCAGCTGAGGGAACTTGAGAAGAGGAGACTGAGAGGAGAGCTCATTGCTCTCTGCACCTCCCTGAAAGGTGGTTGGAGCCATGTGGAGGACAGTCTCATCTTCCTAATAACAAGTCACAGGACAAGAGGAAATGGCCTCAGGTTGTGCCAAGGGAAGTTCAGGTTGGATATTAAGACTTCCCAGAAACACACTGGAGGAGGCTGCCCAGGGAGGCTGTGGGTTCATCATCCCTGGAGGCATTTAAAAGATGCATGTGTGTGGTGCAGGGCTTCATGGTTTAGTGTCAGGGGCTTAGCAGTAGTGGTGGGATTGTCAGCTCTAGGCAACAGGTTGGACTTGAACTCAAAGGTCACTTCCAACCTTCCAACAGTTTCATGCTTCTATGCTATGTCCTACCTTTTTCATGTCCTATTTGTTCCCCACAGTCCCTCCCTGTGTAGCCCTCTATGTGCATCAAATTGTTTCTTGACACACTTTCAGTGCTCAGGGGTTTACTGGCATCTACAATTACCTACAGATATGTTTCTAATACAAGAAAATTGCTCCTTGCTAACCCAATTACAGCCCTTTTTGCTGCAGCACTTTCAGGAATATGAGCTCAATGTTTTCATTAGGAAACTTGGTTACTCGTGATTGGCAGAAGCACCACGACACACAGGGCAGGCACACTGATTTCATTGACTTGGAGATTTAACAGCACTTGTTTGTCTTCTTTCATATTGAGAGTGTCATAGTATCATGGTAGTATCAGTCAGGGTTGGAAGGGACCACAAGGATCATCTAGTTCCAAGCCCCCTGCCATGGGCAGGGACACCCCACACTAGATCAGCCTGGCCACAGCCTCATCCAGCCTGGGCTTAAACACCTCCAGGGCTGGAGCCTCAACCACCTCCCTGGATAACCTATTCCAAGGCTTCACCACTCTCATGGGGAAGAACTTCAGTATTTTCAGAGTCATAGAATGGCTCAGGGTGGAAAGGACCTTACAGATCATCTGCTCCAACCTGCCCACCAAGGGCAGGGATGACTCTCAACTATGCTTTGCTGCTCAAGGCCTCATCTAGCCTGGCCTTGAATGCCCCCAGGGAAGAGGCATCCACAACATCACTGGACAGCCTATTCCAGAGTCTCTCTACCCTCACACTGAGGAACTTCTTCCTAAGGCCCAGTCTATACCTACTCTCCCTCATCTTCAAACCATTCCCTCTTGTCTTGTCCCTAGGCACCCTTGTGAAAAGTCCCTCTGCAGCCTTCCTGCAGGTTCCCTTCAGAGATTGGAAGGCAGCTCTAAGGTGCCTCTAGAGTCTTCTCTGAGCTGAACACCCCCAGCTCCCTCAGTCTATCCTCATAGTAGAGGTTCTCCAGCCCTTGGGCCATCCTTATGGCCCTCCTCTGGACTCTCTCCAACATGTCTGTGTCCATCTTATGATGGGGACACCAGAACTGTCCAAGAAATAACTCAAGATGTAACACCTCAGAACAATACAAGACAAACCAGGAAAGCCATCCCTGGCTCACCTGTTTCTACAGATAACCTCTACAGACACCTGTTATTACAGATAAAAGTGCTCTTTTAAAGGATGTCTTCACCTAACCACCCTGATTTGTGAAGAACCTCTCCCTCTGATGTCTGGGAGAAATAATGAACTTCACAGTGTGGCAAGAAAATGAACAGATGAGATTCAGACTGCAGAAGAAACACTCCCAGGATTTAAGAAATAATCACAGTATCACAGTATCACTTAGGTTGGAAAGGACCTCGAGGATCATCGAGTCCAACCTATCAACACAGACCCCATGCCTAGACCATGGCACCAAGTGCCACGTCCAATCTCCCCTTGAACGCCTCCAGGGTCGATGACTCAACCACCTCCCTGGGCAACCCGTTCCAATGCCGAATGACTCGCTCGGTGAAGAACTTCCTCCTCACCTCGAGTCTGAACCTCCCCTGGTGCAGCTTGAGACTGTGTCCTCTTGTTCTGGTGCTGGTTGCCTGGGAGAAGAGGCCAACTCCCTCCTGGCTACAACCACCCTTCAGGTAGTTGTAGAGGGCAATGAGGTCACCCCTGAGCCTCCTCTTCTCCAGGCTAAACAATCCCAGCTCCCTCAGCCTCTCCTCACAGGGCTGTGCTCAAGGCCTCTCCCCAGCCTTGTTGCCCTTCTCTGGACACCTTCAAGTGTTTCGATGTCCTTCTTAAACTGAGGGGCCCAGAACTGGACACAGCACTCAAGGTGTGGCCTAACCAAAGCAGAGTACAGGGGCAGAATGACCTCCCTGCTCCTGCTGGCCACACTATTCCTAATGCAGGCCAGGATGCTATTGGCCCTCCTGGCCACCTGGGCACACTGCTGGCTCATATTCAGGTGGCTGTCGATCAGCACCCCCAGGTCCCTCTCTGTCTGGGAGCTCTCCAGCCACTCCGACCCCAGCCTATATCTCTGCATGGGATTGCCGTAGCCAAAGTGCAGCACTCAGCACTTGGACTTGTTGAAAGCCATCCCATTGGACTCTGCCCATCTGTCCAGTCGGTCAAGGTCCCTCTGCAGAGCCTTTCTACCCTCTAACTGACTAACATCTGCCCCTAACTTTGTGTCATCTGCAAACTTGCTGATGACTGACTCTACCCCTTCATCCAGATCATCAACGAATATGTTGAAGAGGACAGGGCCCAGCACTGATCCCTGGGGGACACCACTGGTGACTGGCCTCCAGCTGGATGCGGCACCGTTCACCACCACTCTCTGGGCCCGGCCCTCCAGCCAGTTCCTAACCCAGCACAGAGTGTAGTGGTCCAATCCACGGGCTGACAGCTTAGCCAGCAGTTTGCTGTGGGGGACGGTGTCAAAGGCCTTGCTGAAGTCTAGGTAGACCACATCCACAGCCTGCCCCACATCCACCAGGCAGTCACCTGATCATAGAAAGAGATCAGGTTGGAGAGGCAGGATCTGCCCTTCCTGAATCATGAATAATGCCACACAGCATCTCTGTAGCCCTTCCTCTTGGAGATAAATCACAGATTCATAGCATGGTTTGGTTTGGAAGGGACTTTAAAGATCATCTAGTTCAAAACTCCTCACCAAGGACAGGGACACCTCCCACTAGACAAGATTGTTCAAGGCCTTGTCCAGCCTGGCCTTGAATGCCTGCAGGGAAGGGGCATCCACAGCCTCCCTGGGCAACCTGTTCCAGTGTCTCACCATCCTCATTCAAGAATTTCTTCCCAATCTCCAGTCTCAATCTCCCCTCTTCCAGCTCAAAGCCACTGCCCCTTGTCCTGTCACTTGGCCAAAAGTCCCTCCCCAGCGCTCCCATAGCCCTCTTCAGGTACTGGGAGGCTCCTTGAAGGTCTCCCTGGAGGCTTCTCCGCTCCAGGCTGAACGACTCCAACTCCCTCGGCCTGTCCCCACAAGGAAGGCTCTGAAGCCCTCTCACCATCTTGGTGGCCTTTCCTGGACCTGCTTCAATAGCTCCATGTCCATCAGATGCACTGCTCCAGGTGGGTTCTCACCAGAGCAGAGCAGAGGGGCAGCATCCCCTCTCTGTCCTGATGCCCTCCCTGCTTTGGATGCAGCCCAGCACACAGCTGCTTTCTGGGCTGCCAGTGACCATTGCTGGCTCACATTGAGTTTTCATCAGCTGACATGCCCAAGTCTTTCTCCTCCCAAGCCACTCCTCAGCCAGCATGTATTCGTGCTTGGGCTGGCCCTGACCCAGCTGCAGGACCTTGCACTTGGCAAGATCCAAGTACCTGCAAATTTCAATGAATTGACAGGGAGAAAGAAGAAAAGTAGTCCTCTCTGCTCTGTTTCTCCAATCCACTTGGCTCGTTTTGAGGAAAGGCAGTCTTCAGATTCACTGACAAAGCACTGAGCCACCACAGAAAAGCACAGAGCACCAGTGTCCACCTCCAGGCATCAAACTCCCTTTCACAATGTGATATGAATTCTGTCCCTACACCAAGTCCATCCAAAGCAGCCTCTAACAAAACATGCTGCAGTGTGTCGGTGTTGAGCCGATGCAGATGAAGCCTCTGGAGAGGCAGAGTTTGAAACACAACTAAACAAACAAGGGAAAGAAGAAAAATCTCTGGAGAGCATAGCCAAACTTCCAGCAGACAGCTGTCCTAAATCCCCTACCAGAAAGCTGCTCTATAAATATTAACACTCCCTCCTGGAGAAGATCTTCAACTTCTGAGAACTGCAGCTCTTCAGCAACAGAGAGAAAACCTCGATGCCAACTGGATGTCTCCATTAGCCCTAGGTGCTTAGTGAGGGTGGTGGAAAGTTTTTGACCTGGAGAGCCTCCTCTGCACTTCAGCTTTGCTAAACACTGACAAGAATTTCTCTTTCTACTCTGCCTTCAATAGCCACATTGACTGCTAAATTTTCTCCCTGTTTCACCATCTAGAGAAGGTACATATTGAACTGGGGTGCATAAAGAGAAGTGTGGCCAGCAGGTCAAGGCAGGTTCTTCTTCCCCTCTACGTTGACCTGGTGAGACCACATCCTGGAGGACTGTGCCCAGTTCTGGGCTCCCCAGCTCAAGAGGGACAGGGATATACTAGAGAGTGTCCAACAGAGGCTACAAGATGCTGAAGGGGCTGGAACATGTCTGGCCTCCATTAGGAATAGTGTGGCCAGCAGGAGCAGGGAGGTCATTGTGCCCTGTGCTCAGCACTGCTCAGGCCACACCTTGAGTCCTGTGTCCAGTTCTAGGCCCCTCAGTTTAAGAAGGACATTGAGACTCTTGAATGTGTCCAGAGAAGGGCAACAGAGGAGAGGCCTTGAGCACAGCCCTGTGAGGAGAGGCTGAGGGAGCTGGGGTTGTTTAGCCTGGAGAAGAGGAGGCTCAGGGGAGACCTCATTGCCCTCTACAACTACCTGAAGGGAGGTTGTAGCCAGGAAGGGGTTGGTCTCTTCTCCCAGGCAACCAGTACCAGAACAAGAGGACACAGTCTCAAGCTGCACCAGGGAAAGTTTAGGCTCAAAGGGAGGAGAAAGTTCTTCCCAGAGAGAGTTGTTAGCCATTGGAATGTGCTGCCCAGGGAGGTGGTGGAGTCACCATCCCTGGAGGTGTTGAAGAGGGGATTGGACATGGCACTTGGTGTCATGATTTAGGTAAGAGGTCTGTGGTGAGAGGTTGGACTCGATGATCTTTGAGGTCTCTTCCAACCTGGGTGATTCTGTGTGATCTCTAAAGGTCCCTTACAACACCTACCATTCTATAGCTCTGTGGAATACTGGGTGCTGGGATGGAAAGGAAAACACTGAAAGAGCATCTTAGTATTAATTCTACTGTTACCTCCTTGTCAAGATTGCTGAGACAGCCCTTGAGAGAAATAGAAAAGAAAACAACCCAACCAACTAACCAACCAACCCACCTCCCCCAGCTGTGCAGGGCTTTTGTTGTTGCTGTTTTGCTTCTGCTTATATTGGCAGAAGAAGGTTTGCTGCAATTGTAGCTAATGCAAAGGAACTTACTGTTCAGAGAAAGACTACTCCTTGTGTTCAGCAAGCCCAACTACCTAAAATTACATGCACAGTTGGACTAATATATTGCCCCTCCCTCTTCTTCCAACCCAGACTCACAGACACCTTTCAGGGACCTGAGGATTCTCTACTTCAAAGCTCCTGCTCAGAGCAAGGTTCCCCAGCCACACCAGGAGCCCAGGCCCTGCTCCAAGCTATCCTAAAATCTTCCAGGGATGGGTATCTAATGCCTGATGTCCTCAAGGTGAACTGATTGGTGTCTTTGCCTCCTCAGATCCAGCAGGATCCTCCCTGTTTCAATTTATGACCATAAAGGCTCTGGCCAATCTGTGTTCTAACAAATAGCTTCTGTCATTTGCTAACCACTGGCATGCATCACTTATGGTAATGGTTACAATACTGTTAATGAAACCCTGACATGATCTATGTTTCATCTTCCAGATGACATCCACATCCATGGTCTCAAAACACAAAGCAGAAGTGATTGCCATTCCCTTGTCAGCCCTGGCTTTCAGTGGTGACAAGGAAACTCACTGTAATTATGTGGGAGGTGATCTCCTGGGAAATTCCAGACAGACAGGAGAACTTCAAAAGGGACAGGGAACTACTAGAAAGAGACCAGTAGAGGCTACAAAGCTGCTGAGGGGCCTGGAGCATCTCTGTGAGGAGGAAAGGATGAGAGACCTGGGGTTGTTGAGCCTGGAGAAGAGCAGCCCCAGAAGGGGTCTGAGCAATGCTCAGCAAGAACTGAAGGGTGGGAGGCAAGAGGAGGAAGCCCAACTCTTGTCAGTTGTGCCCAGTGACAGGACAAGGAGCAGCAGGCACAGAATGAAACCCAGGAGGCTGCATCTGAATGTGAGAAGGTTTGGACATCTCCTTGGTGTGAGGGTGCTGAAGCCCTAAAGTAGGCTGCCCAGAGAGGTTGTGGAGCCTCCTCTGAAGAGAGCTTCCAAACCCACCTGGACACTGCTGTGGGCGGCCCTGCTTTAGCAGAGGGGTTGGACTGGATGATCTCCAGAGGTGTTTTACAACCTTCACCATCCTGAGTGTGTGTATGTGAGATGTCTGTGCATTAGCCTGGTCTGCTGTTGGGATTCACAAGACTAAAATGAGAAGCTAATGTGCAAGTGTGAAGATTACTTCATGCTTTGTAAACCCAAGTTGCCTGCAGACCCTTTTGTACAAATGAAACCAGCAGCTTTACAAAGGCAAATGTTAGGGCAGCTCCCAACTGCATTTACAGGTATTGATAAAAGCTAATATAATTGCAGGTTCACAACTGGTCACGAAGGATGACTGAGCTTTTGGAAAGAGCTGAGTCAAAAATAGAGCATTGCCATGACTCAGGGAAGTTACTTCTGGGAGACAATGGCTGCTGCTAGCAGGTTAAATTCAATTTGTTTGTAATGCTGAAGTTTTGCTGCTCTAAAAGCTGAAGAGGTGACAAAGGACAGCTGCAAATTAGGAGAGGGGTCATGAAGATGATCAGAGGGATGGGGTTCCTCCCCTAGAGGAACAGGCTGAAGGGAGTTGGGGCTGTTCAGCCTGGAAAAGAAAATAGAAAGCTTCAGTACCTGTCTGGGGCTACAAGGGAGCTGGGAGAGGGACTTTTCACAAGGGCTGGTTCTATCTGCCCCATCCCTGGAGGTGTTCAAGGCCAGGCTGGATAGGGCCTTGAGCAACCAGGTCTGTTGGAAGGTGTCCCTGGCCATGGCAGGGTGTTTGAACTAACTGATCTTTAAGGTCCTTTCTAACCCAAAGCATTCTATGACTCTGTGAAATGGGAGAAAGCAAAGACAGAAGGAAATGAAGTGAAATTAGGCAGCAGCAGCAACTCAAGGTAACAGACAACAAATGGAAGGTTGGACTTGATGATCTTAGATGTCTTTCCCAACCTTAATGATTCTATGACTCAAAACACTGGCTTGATCCACCCCAAGCCCTGCTTTCTCTCCCCAGTTTACATGTATAGTACCTGCAGCACACTTCCCCTGAACAGTGTTTTCATACAGAACACCTGAACCAATCCTTCTAAATAAAAGATGTCCTGCCTGGTTTGTGCATCATTTCATTTCCTGTGCTTGAGGGAAAATTGCAGAAGCAGAGTCACCCTGGCAGGAGACAGCTTGCTAGGGAATATAATTGGCATGGCGCTTTGAGGGGCACAGAGCAGGGGGCATGGGGGCTCCATCATGTGCCAGCAGGTAAGGCCAACAATTGAGTCAGCCCCATGCTTCCAGACCACCAGGTCACAAGATTCCCACTCCTACTGACATGGGAAGATCTGGAGCTGAGTGCCAAGGAAGATGCACTGTGATGATGCAATGTGTTGAGTGGGCTTTATGGAATGGATGGAAAAGGCTGACCCTTGATGCCACCTTCCACACTCATGCTCTTTCGCCCTACAGCTGACAAACATTTCCAAGCCACACAGCTGAAGGGTAAAGAGCAGTGGCTGCCTTTGTGCACATGTGCATGGAAAATCTGTGCCAAAA
This sequence comes from Melanerpes formicivorus, assembly GCF_026170545.1. Lineage (NCBI taxonomy): Eukaryota > Metazoa > Chordata > Aves > Piciformes > Picidae > Melanerpes > Melanerpes formicivorus. The sequence continues at coordinate 33,512,087 of NW_027142358.1, read as the reverse complement.
TCAGTATAAAGTACAACTTGCTTTAAAAAAATCCCCCAAACTTTCACACTGCTCTAAAAGTAAAAGCTGGGAGCTCCCTTGATGCCCACTGCCTTCCACTCTTCCCAGTGACATACCCTACAGCAAACACTATGGTGTAAGTTTCATAGTATCAGAGTATCATAGTGTCACAGTACCAGTCAGGGTTGGAAGGGACCACAAGGATCATCTAGTGCCAACCCCCCTGCCATGGGCAGGGACACCCCACACTAGATCAGCCTGGCCACAGCCTCAGCCAGCCTGGGCTTAAACACCTCCAGGGACAGGGCCTCGACCACCTCCCTGGACAACCCATTCCAGGGCTTCACCACTCTCATGGGGAAGAACTTCCTCCTTACCTCCAGCCTGAATCTCCCCACCTCCAGCTTCATTCCATTCCCCCTAGTCCTATCACTACCTGAGATCCTGAGCAGTCCCTCCCCAGCCTTCCTGTAGCCCCCTTCAGATACTGGAAGGCCACAATGAGGTCACCTCAGAGCCTTCTCTTCTGCAGACTGAACAGCCCCAACTCCTTCAGTCTGTCCTCACAGGAGAGGTGCTCCAGCCCTCTGCTCATCCTTGTGGCCCTTCTCTGGACACACTCCAGCACATCCAGTTGAGCAAAAGTGCTGCAATTTCCCCAGCCATGCCATTTCTTTATGTTCACACTTTGCAGGAAGCACTTAATAACCAACAGCACCAGAGCACTAATAAGAGCAATTAGCAAGTGGGTTTTATGGCTCTAAGACTTATGGTGCAAAATCCAAGACTCAATGGAAGCATTCTCTACAGAGGGCACCTTGCTAGGATCTGAAACTTCTAGTCCCAGTCCCGTGTCCTCTCAATGTGTCAACCTGGTCCAACTCAACAAGAGTTTGCTCTCCATACCTGCTCACTTCTTGACCTCCCATCTGTTCCCATCAGGCTGACAACTGCCAGCTGCTGGCAGAAGCCCAGTTAGGGACAAGGTAAGCATGCTCATATCTCATTTATCATCTGAAATGCCATACAGAGGTAATAAGTTCCCAGCATTAAAAAGATCTCGATGGCTGTAAGCAGTAATTTAGAAACTTCACATTCAATGATTTTCTCCTAGCAAGATTAATGTTAGAGCACTATTTAGATACAGAGGGTTTATAATTTGGGCTTTTGGGTTCTTTTTTTAATAATGAAAGCTATAAAATTAAACTACAATTACAACTTGAAGGCAATTAAGGGAAATAAGTTAACTAAAATAATAGATCTTCGTTGACTGAGAATTTAAATGAAGGATTAGTCAAAGACAATATAGCAGAGCCCCAGCGTGGAGGGGTATTGGAAGGGACCTCTGGGTATCATCCAGTCCAACCCCCCTGCTAAAGCAGGGCACCCACAGCAGCTTGCCCAGCAGCACATTGTCCAGGTGGGTTTGGAATCTCTCCACACAAGGAGACTCCACAACCTCTCTGGGCAGTCTGCTCCAGGGCCCCAGCACCCTCACACCAAGGAATTTTTTCCCTCCTGTTCAGGTGGAACCTCCTGGGTTCCAGCTTGTGCCCATTGCCCCTTGTCCTGTCACTGGGCTCCACTGACAAGAGTCTGGCCCCAGCCTCTTGCTCCTCCAACCTTTAGCTCTTGCTGAGCATTAATAAGATCCCTTCTCAGGCTGCTCTTTTCCCAGCTAAACAGCCTCAGGGCTCTCAGCCTTCCCCCCTCACAGAGATGCTCCAGGCCCCCCAGCATCTTTATGGCCTTCACTGGACTCTCCCCTGTAGTTCATTGCCTCTGTTGAACCTGAGAGCAAGGAACTGGACCCAATACTCCAGCTGTGGCCCCACCAGGGCATGCTGAAAACCGAACCATCTTATTCAAAGACAAACCTTGTTCAAAATGATCAGCACCAGCACAAGAGTCAGTGTCATTAAATAATTCCTTAGAAAATAATGAAATCATTGGAAATGTGCAAAGACTTCTGTCTTGGGCATGTCACTGGGCTTGTGAAAAGTCCAGGGCCAAGTAACAAGAGAGTTTTGTAGCTATTAATACAGACATCTCTCCAGAAGATTATTCAGCTCTTCCTTGCAGAGAAGAGATGTTCTGTGTGTCACTGGCACAGCCCATGAATAAAGCTCAACTCTATTTTCCTTCCTTTTGGTTTTCATTCTGTCAAATGATGCCTCATTCTCTATAAATCCTGTGTAACTCTTCTGCCAAGAATGCAGCTTTCACTGCAGTCAGCTGCAATTTCAGTTTTGCCAAGCAGCTCCTCCGCGGCGAGGTGCCAGCACACTGGGAGACATGGGAAGCCTTGGCCAGAGAAGCAAGAGCAGCGCTGCCATGCTGGGAGTGTCTATTTAAACACCCACAGAATCACAGAACCAAGGGATTGCGTTGGTTGGAAAAGACCTCTAAGATCATCGAGTCTAACCTTCAACCCAACACCACCATGGCCAATAAACCTTGCCCATAAGTGCCATGGCCACAGGATTCTTGAACACTTCCAGGGATGGTGACTCCACCACCAACTTGGGCAGCCTCTTCCAATGCCTGACTACCCTTGCAGCAATGAAAACTTTCCTAATCTCCAACCTAAACCTTCCCTGGCACAACTTTAGGCCATTTCCTCTTCTTCTGTCACTTGAAACTAGGGAGAAGAGACCAAGTCTCGCCTCACTCCAACCTCCTTTCAGGGAGTTATGGACAGCAATGAGGTCTCCCCTCAGCTTCCTCTTCTCCAATCTAAAGAATCCCAATTCCCTCAGCTGCTCCCCACCAGACCTGTTCTCCAGACCCTTCAGCAGCTTTCATAGTCCTCTCACAGCAGTGGGATCTCAAAGTTGAACCTAGAATCCTCTAGTTCCATTTCCTCTAAGCAAATCTAACATTTAGTTCCCTCTTTGTTTTGCATTCAAGGGATATTATTTGGTATTAAAAGGATTCTATGATCTATTTTCCTAGTTGTCATGGACTGAGCTGAACCTGCTGCTGTTATTCACACCATGCTGCACTCATGCTGGCCTCAGAAAAAAGGAAAGTGCTAACTGGAGCAAAGTGTTATGGGGCTTGAAGTTCAGATTTCAGCATGAGAGGCTTCCTGTTCTGGTTGCTGCTGCTGGGTTCTGCTTTCCTCAGGTGTGGTCTCTCTTTCTGCAGGCATGGCAGTGAGAAGAGTGGGAGGCTGGTAGCTGCTGGGTTTGGCTTTCTGGTTGATGGTTTGTTTTTTCCTGTATTTCAGTCTGCTGCTTCTGCAAATAGGCTAAGCTCAGCTAATCATGCATTGTATTATTACATCCATTAGATTATTAGCTAAGGTAGAAACATAGAACATTAGAGGTTGGAAGGGACCTCCAGAATCACCCAGCCCAACCCCCCTGCCAAAGCAGGATCACCCAGGGTAGTCCACACAGGAATGCATCCAGGTGGCTTTGGAAAGCCTCCAGAGAAGGAGACTCCACAACCTCTCTGGGCAGCCTGCTCCAGGGCTCTGTCACCCTCACTGGAAAGAAGTTTCTCCTCATGTTGAGGTCAAACCTCTGCTCAAGTTTGTACCCACCAGGCCCTGTCTCACTACTGTGCACCACCCAGCAGAGTTTGTCCATGTGCTGTGGAATATTTGGAGCAAACAGGTTTTTTGCTGTTCTACACTTCCCTGCTGGAGCTCAGGAAAGCAGTGGGCCTTTCATATTTTTTGCATTTTATCAGCCTTACCCTGTTTCTAAGTGTCTGGGCTTAACTCACTGCAGAGTTGCACAGAGTTAACCCTGGACACCCACCACTGCTTACCTGGTGGAGTATTTCAATGTCTGATTTGAGCTATTCTCTGTCATTAGGCCAGTACTAGACTGGTTGAAGTTAGGCCCTGTCCAAGTATCCTAATGAGGTAACTCAAACTATAGATTAGTTGGCAAACTGTGAATCTCCTGGCCAAGATGTTCCCCATATACTTCTTGGCCTCCCTCAGCACATGCATGGGTACTTCTTAATCACAGCAGCTGCTGAAAGGGCCAAGGATCAGAAGTGTACTACAGGCACAGTAGAAATGACAAGCACAGAAAATTCCATGAAGTCAATAAAGCTGTGTTCTTAAAGAGCTGAACAGCAGAAATCACCAACCACAGAGCACATCAATCCCCATCCTCCACCTGTCTTTAGTTTAATGCATGAGGACTTCCCAGTAATAGTTTCCCCTCCCAAGCTGATGATGCATGTTGCTTTCACTCTCTGACTCCTGCTCATCTCTCACCCTCACTCCTAACTGGTTTTTGTGCCCAAAACACACAGGCTGAGTTTCTTCTCCTCATCTTACCCCAGTCCTAGCCACCTCCACATGACTTCCTCCAAGCAGTGAGGCAAACAGTCTCTGGCTGCTTCTCATCAATCCAATTCTGGCTTTTCAGCTGCTTCTTTTCTGCTTGACCCCACTTGAAGGTGCTTTAAGAAGACAGCTTCAGAGAGCTGACTGACTTTTTTTCCTTGTCTGTATTCCCCAAAACTAGACTCAAGATGCTTGTGCTTTGCTGTACTATTGCAATATAGCACAGCTGCCCTGAAACACAGGGGCCCAAGCCCTGTGAGTCTGAGGGTGGTCTTACAGAAGGCATTTTCCACTGCCAGGATAACATTCCATCTTTTATCTTGCAGTATACAGCTCAAAGGTATTGGGCTAATCCCTGCTAGAAGAAAGAGAACTGCACAGGCAGCTTTAGCTGGGTTATTCAGCTAGGATCCCAAGTGGACTTTCCTTTTCACCTGCCACACTCTCTTATGTATTACTGGATTTATGATGATTAAATCTTCCTACACAGCCCACCAGAAGCTTGGGCCAAAACCTCAGATTATCCATGTCATTTCAAACATGCTCTCACTGTTACCTCCTATTTGTACCTCTGTCAGTTCAGCATCAACAGCAAATGTATTTTACTTTGAAACTAGGCATGATACCAAGTGATTCAAACAGAGAAGCAGCCAGAGGCATCCCTGGTGAGACGCTGTTTTACCACGCTAAATGTGTCCCAGTTTAATCAAAAGAAGTCCTTCATCATCTCATTACCACACTTTTTATCTTACACTCCTTGCCAATCTTCAGTCCTTGCTACTTTCCCAAATGAATTTCTCATCACTGTAGCAGCTTTCCCACCTCTCACAGCATGCAGCCACCAAGCTTTCAGTTACTGTATTCAGCTGGTCCCTGCCTTAATCCCAACCTTCTGCTGAGCAAACGCTCTTGTTTCTCAAATTACAATCATTTCATAGATCCTACTGCTAACAACATGGTCAGTGCCTGACAACACAGAGGGTAAATTTCAGCTTGAAGATGCTTGGCCATGATTCAGAACTTGATTATACTACATTTATTTGCATCAATTGCTCTGTCAACACACAAACACAGGAACGGCCACAGCAGCTCCGAGGGGAGGGGAGAGGCCTTGGGGCATTGAGGTCTGGGGGAGAGGTTGTGGAAAGCTTTGGCCTAATGAGGTTCTGTGGTAAATCCAGATTAGAGAACTGGGCTGAGGTTGCCTATGGATTTCTGTATTTTTCCTGGGTTTGTACTGCTGTGAATAGTACCTCCACTTAAATTTCCAATTCTTTCCAATCCTGCGTGGAGCACTTTCATTTTTCTCCTCTGGGGAGGAGTGAAAGAGCTTCTGCCTGCTCTAAACTAAGCCAGTAGGCTGGGACACCTCTGCTGACCAGCCTGATCCACTGCCCTTTTGCTGCCCTCCAGCTAGATTTTAGTTAACACTGGGTTTTGTTTTCTTTGCTGAACTTTTCCCAGTTGCAGGGGCACCTGACTGTGCCTCATCTTTTCCTCTTCCCCCAAAATTAAGATGCACAAATCAGGAAGCAAACCCACAATAACTCACTTCCATCACAGTGAACACAGCCCTTTTATGTTTGTCTTTCTCATCCACATGCCTGTATTTCTTTCTCTTTTCTCTGTATACTTGATTTTGTCCCTTGAAATGCGGTGGTAGAACTTCCTTGGAGCACTGCCTGCGCTTTCAGAAGTTTGGAGATTTCTCCTGTAAACGATCTCAAAAATCCTGGCTCCAAATCTGGCCCAGGTTCCAGCACAGTTACCCCTCTCCTGTCCTACACTACCTTCTGCCTGTAGGTAGGGGTCTGCAGCCTGCTTTGCTCCTCTGCCTAGTCTTTAGATGGAGCTATTCTAGCACCGCTTCACCTCCTTCTGCTCTGAAAGAGTGAAATCCCTCCTGCAATTGAAGCTGCTGTGCACACTGAGAGAAGCAAGAGTCCAAACACAGCTAAGAACTAGATGATTTTGGTAACATAGCTCACACTTTTCACTACATCTCACGGCAAGCTCTAGTTCCTATTTTTTTGGCTGTCTGCACAGAACAGCCCCCTATGTGAAATGGTTTGGGGTTTTTTTGCTTTCCAGTGAAGATGGAAATCTCTCCTATTCAGCAAACTGTAGAATAAAACAAACAACTGTGTAGCCCTCTGTAAATGGAGTAGAAAACCACAGGCACTGGGCAAATAAAGAAACTATTCTAAAAACAAGATGGGAAAAAAAACTGCTTTAAAAATTGCTCCTGTTTCCCTTAGAATAGAAACTATCCATCCTACACAGCCACAGAACATCTGCAACCATGGCTGGCATTTCAGTGCTCCACATGCGTTATGTTCATATCAAAACGTCTACCTCCAAGGAAAAAATGTCTTGAAAGAGGGAATAAAGCTATTCAAAAAAACAAACTCAAGCTCTAAACTCACCAGCTGCCAAGAATAATCCCCTTTCTACTAAGGTCTAAGCTGTGAAAGGGCTGTTTCACTGAATCACAGAATGCGAGGGGTGGAAGGGACCTCTGGAGCTCAGCTAGTCCAACCCCCCTGCTAAAACAGGGTCACCCCCAGCAGCTTGCCCAGGATCACAATGTCTAGGTGGGTTTGGAATCTATTCAGAGGAGAATCCACAACCTATCTGAGCAGCCTGTTCCAGTGCCTCTCTACCTACCTGCATATCATAGTATCACAGTATCGCCAAGGCTGGAAGAGACCTCAAGGATCATCGAGTCCAACCTGTCACCACAGACCTCATGACTAGACCATGGCACCAAGTGCCACATCCAATCCCCTCTTGAACATCTCCAGGGGTGGTGACTGCACCACCTCCCTGGGCAGCACATTCCAATGGCCAACAACTCTCTTGGTGAAGAACTTTCTCCTCACTTTGAGCCTAAACTTCCCCTGGCGCAGCTTGAGACTGTGTCCCCTTGTTCTGGCGCTGGTTGCCTGGAAGAAGAGACCAACCCCTTCCTGGCTACAACCTCCCTTCTGGTAGTTGTAGAGGGCAATGAGGTCACCCCTGAGCCTTCTCTTCTCCAGGCTAAACAATCCCAGCTCCCTCAGCCTCTCCTCACAGGGCTGTGCTCAAGGCCTCTCCCCAGCCTTGTTGCCCTTCTCTGGACACCTTCAAGTGTCTCAATGTCCTTCTTAAACTGAGGAGCCCAGAGCTGGACACAGGAGTCAAGGTGTGGCCTAACCAATGCAGAGTCCAGGGGCACAATGACTTCCCTGCTCCTGCTGGCCACACTATTCCTAATGCAGTCCAGGATGCCATTGGCCTTCTTGGCCACCTGGGCACACTGCTGGCTCATGTTCAGGCAGCTGTCAATCAGCACCCCCAGGTCCCTCTCTGTTTGGGAGCTCTCAGCCACTCTGACCCCAGCCTGTAGCTCTGCGTACTACTAAGAGTCTGGCTAAGAGGAACGTGTGTATAGCTCTAATGATGTAATGGACTTTAAAAGCCTGTCCACGTTGTTGTATTTTGCTCAAACAGTGCAAATTCAGTACATAATAAACTAGATGTTCTACTGACAAAATGAAAATTAGGCAAATTAGGCCCTTTTTATGTATCAGAAGGGTAGGATTTTGTCATTAAACAATCTCCTACAAGCAGAGTACAAAAGTATAGCCTAGCCTGAACATAATTATGGCACTGCTATCAAGCCATGGTTTGCTGAAGTGAGGCCCTTTCCCCACCCCCCACCCCTAATTAAAACAAAATTACATAAATGAGCCCCTCCATGTGATATCCCAGATGATTTAATCATCTCAAAGAAGAAAGCTGAACACTATCATTATTTGCATGCAGGGGGTCAGGAGTCCAGAGATGGATATGGAAGCTATGCAAAACCTGGGAGAGGAGAGCTCTGTGAGTTTAAAGCTGCATTCACCAGGGTTCGTCCTCCCCAGCAGAGCACCACAGATGTGGGGGGCAGAGGCAGTGGAACCTTCCATAGTCAAGGGGAGGCAGACACCTCACTTAGGGAGGTAAGAGATGAGCGTGGATTTAAGCTAGAAAAGAGTAGATTTAGACTGGATATCCAAAAGCAATTCTTTACAGTGAGGGTGGTGAGACACTGCATCAGGTTGCCCAGTGTGGCATTTCAGGCTGGGTGCCTCCTGGACTGCCACACAAGCTACACCTCCAGTGTCCAGAGTGTCCAGCCCAGTAGGTGGACACAGGAAACAGTGTCTTTCATACCCATAATATCCTGCACCCTATAAATCCCTCTGCAAATCTTTCTCTTGCTCTTTCTTCCCTCTCTGCTCCCCTGGGAGATGCTCCCTATCAGGTAACACTGGGGGAGTATCTCAAGGCCTCTTAAGCCTAGCTAAGCCTGATGCCAGGAGGAGAAGGGGCGAGGGGCAGTCTCAGACCTGGCCAGCCTGAGACCAGCCTAGCAGTGGGGGGGAAGAAAAAGCCCTGGGGTGCTTGGGTGTACCCTCAGGTGGGGAGAAGGGAAGTGTTGGGAGGTCTCTGGGTGTGCTACAGGGGACTCTAGGCTTTGGGATTCTTTTGTCACTATGCTTTGTAGCTTCTGTGAAACACTCACTGCTTTTCCATTTGAACTTTCCATCGCTTCTGCAATCCATTTGTGTGAGTGTCATCCTTTTGTCCTTTGCAGGGGTGAGAGAGGATCTGTCTGGCCTCAAACCAGGACAGCCAGGGAAGCTGTGGCTGCCCTCTCCCTGGAGGTATCCAAGGTCAGGTTGGATGAGGCCTTGACCAGCCTGCTTGAGTGGAAGGTGTCCCTGCCCGCGGGAGGGGGGTTGGAACTGGATGATCTTAAAGGTCCCTTCCAATCTGAACCACTCTATGACGTGATATGTTGTGGAGTACTCTTGATTGGCTGGGGTTTGTCTGAGTGGCACAGTAAACTCATCCAAATGTGCACCTCTTTCCAGCAGTTGCCATAGGGCTGGCTCAGACAGATGTGGCATCAGTCACAGCACTCATGACTTTCCATCAGCTCCTTTGAAGCTCAGGCTTGAGCCTTTTCCACATCTCCTCTCAGATTCAAGGAGGAATATGGAAAGATGGAGGTGAAAGGAAGCTGTGTTCTCTGCAGTGCTGCTCCCAGTGTGTAACCTGCTTTGGAAAGGGAAGGCCAAGGAGGGGTATTCACATCCCTGGTTTTCAAAGAAATAGCAGAAGGGATGATGTGAATGCTTAAACATAGGAAATGGAAACAGAGGCACAATAAACCAAAAGGACTTCAAGAGCTATCAGGCAACTTACAGTTCTATGTTACTTTGATACAAAGAACTAGAATCCACAGCCAGGATAAACTGAGGGGAGGAGTAGAGAATTGGAGGCACAGATTGCAGCAGAAAACCCACCACAGCAGCAGGTAATATAAACCCTACTTGGGCACTGAGGGAATGGGAAACAACCTCAGGGCTATTGAGGAGGGGAGGGGAAATGCCCAGAGTTTATATTTCTTATACATCTGGAGACTTTGGGGTTAAATATATTGTCAAGACAAAGATTTGGGCTGCCACCAAGGAAGTATTGATCTAGTTTTCAATATTTAGAAGAAATAGTCATTAAAATATCCATTACTGTTCAGTTGTGGCAAAGCCTGGCTGTTTCCACTTGTGATCATTTGGCTGGAGCTGGCAAATACAAAACTGCAGCTTTCAGCAGAGTTAAACCCCAGATACATCAAACACATGCAATAATCCCAGGAAAACATAGAATCAGAGAAGCACCTGGCTGGAAAAGACCATGACCTAACCTCTTCCTGTACACAACTGTTGCACCATGGCCCTAAGCTCCTCATCCAAATGTCTTTTAAGCACCCCCAAGGGTGGCGACTCCACTACCTCCCAGGCAGCCTGTTCCAGTGCCCTATGACCTTTTGGGTGAAGAAATTGGTCCTAATATCCAATCCAAACCTCCCCTGGTGCAATTTAAGGCCATTTCCTCTCATCCTATCACTTCTTACCCAAGAGAGGAGGCTGGCCTCCACCTTAATACAGCCCCCTTTCAGGTAGTTGTAGAGAGCAATGAGGCCTCCCCTCTGCCTCCTCCTCTCCAGGTGAACTACCCCAGCTCCCTTAGCTGTTCTTGTGTTCAAGACCCCTCAGCAGCCTCTGTGCCCTTCTCTGGACACACTCCAGCACCTCAGTGTCAACAGACATTTCATCATATCCATCCCATTTCTCGGTTTAACTCCAACAACAAAGCATTGTTCTCTTTTTCACATGTGGATGCTACCTAAGTACCACACTTCAATCAGCATTTCCACGAGAGAATGCAGACAGCTGAAAGCTCCTTTCCCACAGTCATTCCCCTCAGGAAAGCACTGCTTGAGAAGTTTCACCAAGCCAGCAGAAAGTCAGTCACCAAAAACCAAACTGGGACAGACTTCCCTAAAGCACCATTTGCTTTAGTGTTCAAGGAAATCCTTCCAGGATGTTCAAGCACTTCTCAATACAGTTTTAGAAGGTCTCTTCCAACCTGGTTGGTTTATTCTAAATAAAGGTTAATTCTAATAGAATAGAATAGAATAGAATAGAATAGAATAGAATAGAATAGAATAGAATAGAATAGAATAGAATAGAATAGAATAGAATAGAATAGAATAGACCAGGTTGGAAGAGACCTTCAAGATCATCGCGTCCAACCCATCAACCAATCCAACACCACCTAAACAACTAACCCATGGCACCAAGCACCCCATCAAGTCTCCTCCTGAACACCTCCAGTGATGGTGACTCCACCACCTCCCTGGGCAGCCCATTCCAAAGGGCAACCACTCTCTCTGTAGAGAACTTCTTCCTAACATCCAACCTAAACCTCCCCTGGTGCAGCCTGAGACTGTGTCCTCTTGTTCTGGTGCTGGCTGCCTGGGAGAAGAGACCAACCTCTGCCTGTCTACAACCTCCCTTCAGGTACTTGTAGAGAGAGAGCAATAAGGTCACCCCTGAGTCTCCTCCTCTCCAGGCTAAGCAACCCCAGCTCCCTCAGCCTCTCCTCATAGATGTCTTAGGTTCTGTTATTTGCACTTTTTTCTGCCCTTTGTCTGTTAAAGCTGATGGATCCTATCTTTGCTCAATCTACTTGAGTGTCCTTTGCAGTGCAAATAAAGGAATCCATTAGAAGCAGACCCTGCCTCACTGGAGTGAATAAAACTGGCTTACAGCTGAAAACCACAAGGAAAGAGAAACACAAGTATTAAAAAAATGATGTATCTGTCAGGGCCAAAACTCTGATTTACTTTCATGGAGGGTACCTGTCATTCCTGCACTCAAATGAGTTGCAGACACTCTCACTTTGATTCCAGCTTCAAAGAGAAATTTGTATTTATTCTTTCAGGAAGGAAAACTCGCCCCTGCCTCTTTGATGTCTTGTTACATAACTAAAGCCCCTAAACTTATGGGGGTAAAATTAAATAACAGCAGCAGCAGCAGCAATCTATTGACCAAAAAGAAACAAATTTATAGAACCACAGAATTGCTTTGGTTGGAAAAAAACCTCAAGATAATCGAGTCCAAACTTCAACCTAAGATCACTATGGCCATTAAACCCTGCCCTAAAGTGCCATATCCAGACATTTCTTGAGCACCTCCAGGGATGAGGACTCCCCCACCTCCCTGGGCAGCCTGTTCCAATCCCTGAACACTCTTGCACCCATGAAATTCTTACTAATCTCCAAACTAACCATCCCCTGGCACAATTTCAGGCCATTTCCTCTCCTATCACCTGATACCAGGGGGGAGAGACCAACTCCTACCTCCCTCCAACCTTTCTTCAGGGAGCTGTAGGGAGCTACATGGTCTCCCCTCAGCCTTCTCTTCTCCAGACTAAAGAACTTCAGGTCCCTCAGCTGCTCTTCACCAGCCCTCTCCTCCAGACCCTTCCCCAGCTTTGTTAGCCTTCTCTGGACATGCTCCAGCACCTCAATATTGAGTAGCAGTGAGCACCATCTGAGGTAGATTGAACATGAGAGTGAGTGAATTTTAGGCTATATGTAAAATTAAAACACCAAGGGATTCACTTTTCTTGGAGGGTTTGGAGATTATGACTTTCTCTCCATTAATGCTGAGCTCCATAATATGAACTTTAGGTCTCCATGGAACAGGAGGCTGCTCTGCTTGCCTCCACCCACCTCCCCAGGCTGTAGTAGCCACACAACTCCAGTTCCTCAGTCATAAGCAAGAGGCAGCACTCTGATCCCTGCAAGTTTTGTGTCCCCTTGCACAGAGGCTGAGCACCCCACACTAAACAAAGCAGTCTGTCATTTACAAAGGGCACAGTCCTGCTTTTCTGCTGCATGAGGTGCTCTAGTTTGGCTTTGAGACTCGGCAGCTGCCCCATCAGCCCCTGGAATTTCCCCCAAAACACTACGTGTGGAAGCTTGCACAGATGGAAGCAGAAGGGAAGTGGAACCTTGAGAGAGCCAGCACGGACCACTGCTGGAATTTAATCCTCATTCCAATGCATTCTCTGGTGTTGGACAGGAAAAATGAAAATAAAATGCTCACTAACAATAGTAAATTAGAGAACTTAACATTAACCTACAGGAAATTCTTCCTTGTAATTCCTGGTAAAGAATTACCAGGCACACTAACTGTCAGCATCAAGAAACAATTTGCTTGATTTACTGAAACTATCAAGCTGGCTGCATGGAGATCAGAAAGGGCTTTGGGTTTTTTTTTGGTCTTTCTCCTTCCTTCCTCAACCTACAAAAACTAATTGCCATGAACAGGGCTTCCTGGATGTTACTGCTCTGAAAATGTTTATTCATTAAAACTCAGCTTTCTGCTCTTGAAGCTCTACATTTTCCTTGCACCTTTAAAATGCTAGCAAGAGCGACACACAATGAATTCAGCAAACACCAGGGCTGGAGAAGACAGTCAGTGAGAAGTCAGGCATTGGAGGGGCTGGGCCTTGGAACAGGCTGCCCAGGGAGGTGGTGGAGTCACCATCCTTGGAGGTGCTCAGGAAAAGTGTGGATGTGGCACTTTGGAATATGGTTGAATGGCCATGGTGGTCTTAGGTTGTCAGTTGGACTCGATGATCTTAGAGGCCTGTCTCAGGTTGAGGCAGATCCTCCCTTCTTCCCACTGGGGCAGAAAAATGAGACTCAGACAAACAGATTGCAGAAGTGATGGAAAGTTTAAATGGAAGAGCAGCAAGTGTTTTACAGAGAACCACAAGCACAGTGACCAAAGAGATCCCAAAGCACACCCAGAAGCCTCCCAGCATTTCCCTTCTCCCTACCTGAGGGTACACCCAAAACCCCCAGGGCTCTTTCTCCCCCTCCCTCCCCCTCTCCACTGTTAGGCTAATCTCAGAGGGCCAGCTGCCTTTCCCCCTTCTCCTCTTGACATTAGGCCCAACCAGGCTAAGAGGCCTTGAGATAATTCCCCTTCCATTACCAGCTAGGGAGCATCTCAGTATCACTACTAAGGTTGGAAGAGACCTCAAAGGTCATCGAGTCCAACCTGTCACCACAGACCTCATGACTAGAGTAGGGAGGACACTACTGCCCACTGCAGGAGCAGATGAGGGAAGAAAGAGCAAGTGTGAGACCTTGCAGATGGATTTATAGGGAGCAGGACATTATGGGTATGAAATACACAGCTTCCTGTGTCCACCCACTGGGCTGGAGACCTGGGGCACCAGAGGTGGATCTTGTGTGGTAGCAGCTGGAGGCACCTAGCCTAAACTACCACAAGGTCTCTTCCAATTGGAACAATTCTATGATTCTATGATTTGGAACAGAGAAAAGGGGAGCTGACATAATCCACTCCTTGCATGAACAAACCTGGAGACAAATATTTATCTGCAGGGTTGATATGTAATGAGGTGAATTACACTGGTCCAGCTTTAGCTGCAGAGCAAAAGAAACACACATAATTTTTCTGCTCATTTATATACTGGCCTGACTGCTAAGGTATTGTCTGTAATGGGAATGTATGATAAGCAGAGCAGAGTTTTCATCACCCAAACACCATTAAGAGCTGAAAACATCAGGGTCACAGTGACAATAACAAGCAGCCATTTGTGTTATTGCGAGTGCTGCAATTAGGATTAGCAATGCTTTGGGTTTAAATCAGGTATTTCAAACAAGAACAACATGATTTCTGACACTGCAGGAGCTGCACAAACTGAGCTGCAGAGAAATCATAGAATGGTTTGGGTTGGATGGGATCTTCAAGACCATTTAGTTCTAACCCCCCTGCTATGGGCAGGGACACCTTCCACTAGCCCAGGTTGCGAATGGAATGGAATGGAATGGAATGGAATGGAATGGAATGGAATGGAATGGAATGGAATGGAATGGAATGGAATGGAATGGAATAGAATAGAATAGAATAGAATAGAATAGAATAGAATAGAATAGAATAGAATAGAATAGAATAGAATAGAATAGAATAGAAAAGAAATAGACTAGACTAGACCAGACCAGGTTGGAAGAGACCTTCAAGGTCATCGTGTCCAACCCACCAACCAACCCAACCCATCTAAACAACTAACCCATGGCACCAAGCACCCCATCAAGTCTCCTCCTGAACACCTCCAGGGATGGTGACTCCACCACCTCCCCAGGCAGCCCATTCCAATGGGCAATCACTCTCTTTGTAGAGAACTTCTTCCTAGCATTCAACCTAAACCTCCCCTGGCACAGCCTGAGACTGTGTCCTCTTGTTCTGGTGCTGGCTGCCTGGGAGAAGAGACCAGCCTCATCCAGCCTGGCTTTGAACACCTCCCGGGAGGGAGCATCCACAGCCCTCCTGGACAACCTGTTCCTCACTGTAAAGAATTTCTTCCTAATCTCCAGTCTGGCTCTCCCCTCTTCCACGCTGCGGTGTACGGAGTCCCTGTGGTGGGGCCGATGCAGGCAGAGCTGGCAAATGAAACCAGCCCAAAGCTCTGTCTGGCTGCTCCTAATGCCCCATCCATTCATAATTAATAATAATAACATGAAAGAATTCATCCTCCTGGCACTTCTTGAAGCTTCTTGGGCTGGAAAACAAGGCCCATCTAATTCCAAATGCATCACAATAAGAAGCAGGGTTTGTTTTTTTTTGGCCAACTCACAAAATATGATTTATTATTGCAAACACAGTTCCTGAACTATGCCTTATTGTACCCAGACAGGCACAGGGTATGAGAAAAGTGCTTGGAAAAAGAATACACAGGCAGAAAATATTTTGTTAGTGCTCTCATAACTGTGCTGCAGTCAGCTTTTTCTTTTTCTTTTTAAAGTAGCTGAAGCAATAAAAAAACAGAAACTCAAAGTAAATAAAACATACAGAGGCTTGCCCTTTAAAATCTACCTGCTCTTGTTGCCTGCCTCATCATAATGACTGAAAGAAACAGAATCACAGAACTCTTCTGGTTGGGAAAGATCAGGGAGTACAGCCATTAACGTTCTGCTGTGGTAGAAATACAGAGCTTCTTCTGGGGTGCATTAAGACTGTAAGTCAAGGGAGGTTCTTCTCCCCCTCCCCCCTCTTCCCCTGGTGCAACCACATCCTGGAGTATTGTGTCCAGTTCTGGGCTCCCCAGTTCAAGAGGGACAGGGATATACCAGAGAGTGTCCAGCAGGGGCTACAAGGGTACTGAAGGGAGTGAAACATCTGTCTGACAAGGAAAGGCTTAGAGCCCTGGGGCTGGTTAGTTTGGAGAAGAGCAGCCTGAGAGGAGATCTTATTGATGTTTATAAATGTCTGAAGAGTGGGGGGCAAGAAGAAGGGGCCAGGCTCTTTTCAGTGGTTTCCTGTGATAGGACAAGGGACAATGGATACAAAGTGGAACATGAGGTAAAACAACTTTCCCGCGAGGGTGCTGGAGCCTTGGAAGAGGCTGCCCAGGGAGCTTGGATTTGTCCTTCCTTGGTAGAACTACAAACTCCTTTCCATTCTTCTTCTCTCTGGTCTTTTTTCCCTGGCCCATTCATTAAAGCTCATGGCCAAAACAATCTCTCTCACTTATTTCACTACTCAAATTTGTTAAAGGTTGTTACTTGGCTCAAGAAGCCAGGATCACGTTGGGTTTGAAAGACAGGTTTCCTGGTTTATTATCATGAGAGGCTGCTATAAAACTGAGGAGGCAGGGAAGGCAATAGAGCAGGCCAAAATGCTCCAGCAAACCAACCAACCAATGACCAGAAGATGTGTTGGGCTGAAGTAACATCACCACTTAACCAACTCCAGTTTCATTGTGTAGGGTGGTGAACACTTGAACAGGTTCCCCAGGGAAGATGCAGATGTCCCCTCTCTGGAGGTGATCAAGGCCAAATTGGATGAGGCCTTGGGGAACCTGGGCTAGTGGAAGGTGTCCCTGCCCATGGCAGGGGGCTGGGACTAGTTAATCTTTAAGGTCCCTTCCAAGCTAAACCATTCTGTGATTAGGAATTGCTGTAACAGCCAGAGAGAACCACTCACTGACACCTGCTCAGTGCAGAGTTCCTTTAAAGGTTGAGGAGACTGTGTTGTGGCTGCCTCATTACATTAAAGATCTGACAAAGACTACTCCTAATCAACATCTGAGGCTGCCCTCATTATCTCATGACTTTGTTTATACTGGCAATTAAACAAGCTAAACACATCCAACAGCCTCACCCCAGTAATAAGCATGAAACCAAGACACCAACTCCCCTTCTCAGGCTGCTCCCTTTTATATCCCCTCACAGCCCTGCAGCCTTCCAGCGGCGCCTTTTCCATCCACTTCCAAAGAAAACTTTCAAGACCTTGCTGAAGTTCAGAGAGAGATGAAGCAGATGGAATTGCAGCTGATTTTTTCAGACAATTCTGCCTGCAAATTCTCAGTTCTGAAGACGTGTCAGGGTCTCCCCCAAGTATGAGTAGTCATGTTTAAATTCTTTTTGACTTTGATGGAGAAATCTAAGTTGGGTTGCACTTGATCTTTGCAATCTCTTCCAACCTTGGTGATTCTGTGCTTCTATGATCTTTGAGGTCTTTTCTAACCTTATTGATTCTATGAACTGTGTGGACATGGCACTTGGGGACATGGTTCAGTGGCTGTGGTGGTGTTGGGTTAATTCTTGGACTGAATGATCTCAGAGGTCTTTTCCAATCAAAACAATTCTGTGATTCTATAACTAGGCTACAAAAGCTGATCTTGGCAGACCTGAAGGGGGCCTATAAGAAAGCTGGGAAGGGACTTTTTACAAGGACTTGTAATGATAGGATGAGGGTGAATGGCTTTGAGCTTGAGGAGGGCAGACTTAGACTGGAGATTAGGAAGAAATTCTTTCCAGTGAGGGTGGTGAGACACTGGAACAGGTTGCCCAGGGAGGTTGCAGATGCCCCCTCCCTGAAGGTGTTCAAGGCCAGCCTGGGTGAGACCTTGAGCAAACTGGGCTAGTTGAAGGCCTCCCTGCCCCTAGCAGCGGGGATGGAAGAAGCTGATCTTTAAGGTCCCTTCCAAGCCAAACCATTCTGTGATTCTATGACATTTAAAACAAGAGGTGGCAAAAGGTATGCAGGAAAGCAAGCCAGTTCAGCACAGACCTTTTGATAGCTAATACCATCCTTCCTTGGGTCACACACTTGCAGTGATGTTCCCATACATACATATATATACATACATATATACACTGACAGGAGATGCTAAAGAGGGTAACACAATAACATGGGAAGGGCTGTAATCTCCACAGGGCTTTGAATGTGACCTATTCTTTTTTAACCCTTCTCCCCTAAAATAAATAAAAAAATCAGTTGCTGTTGCTTTGCTTAAACTTGAGATGCAAATATTCATAGTGGGGAATGAAACATTACAAAAATAAGAAGAAACCACCAAGACACCAAAACCCTAAAGACATTGAAAGAGAGAATGTCAGTCAAGGGCTATTTTGTACCTCAACTGCCAAAGCACACAGCAAGGGACCTAAAAACTGAGCCCTCCTCATCTTTGGAGGCGTGTTTATACAGTGAAGCTCAGTGAAAGCTTCTTGCTACTCTCAGTCTCTGAACCCCTTACACTCCCCAGCTGCCCAGTTACAAAAAGACAATGTTGCACTCCTCCTTCCAGGCTTTCAAGGCAATTCTAAGGGTGGACACAAGAACAGTCTTGGATTTGCATGAACTGTAGCAGAAGAGAATAGTCTGCCCCAGAGTCTTCTGTGGAAGATTTTTGGGGAACAAAAAGCCCTCAGGCCCTCCTGGCAGTGCTCTAAGGGTCTGGCTGGGGAGATCACAGAAACACAGAATGGTAGGGGTTGGAAGGGACCACTGAAGATCATCAAGTCCAACTCTGTGCCACAGTAGCATCACCCAAAGCAGATCACATAGGAACATGTCCAGATAGGCCTTAAAAGTCTCCAGAGACTTTGCCCTCACCACCTCTCTGGGCAGCCTGCCACCCTCACAGTAAAGAAGTTCCATCTCATGTCTAGATGGAACTTCCTATGCTCAAGCTTATGCTCAGTACCTCTTGTAACTGTTGACCACTGAGAAGAGTCTGGACCCATCTTCCTGACGGCCACCCCTTAGATATTTTTAAGCATTAACAAGACACACACCCCACACCCCCTCCCAGCCTGCTGCACTCCAGGCTAACCAGCCCCAGGTCTCTCAGCCTCTCCTCACATGAGAGCTGTTCCAGTGTCCTCAGCATCTCTGTGGCCCTGCACTGGACACTCTCCAGTAGTTCTTTGTCCATCGTGAGCTGACGTGCCCAGAACTGGACACAGCACAGTGTAGAGGGGAAGGAGAACCTCCCTCAGCCTACTGGCCACACAGCTGAGCAGGAGGATCTCACTTGCAGAGGAGCCACAGGCAGAGGAGCCGCAGGCAGAGGAGCTGACAAAGACCTTGGATGAACTTACCCTCCAACTGCTCTGCTTGCCAGCCCTTGTTCCTGTAACTGCCAGCAGGGCACTCGGTCATGCTCTCTGCTTCATCTGATCTGAGGCTGCTGAAAGGGCTGAGGGAGCACTGCTCTGTGCCTGATGCACACCACACAGGAGCAAGCAGCCCTGGTGGCTCTGAATTAGCACAGCACACAGCCCAACCCATCTGCTCCTGCAGAACAGAGCAGCCACAGAACATCCCCGTTCTCATTACATAAATGCACTCCCCTGATCTCCACTCAGACACAGGTTGGATTTCACTTTGATGTTCTTGTGAGCCCAGCAACATGCCCTCACATCTTGCCTGCCCTCAGTGGCATGAATCTTCAGTGCCTAACAAGCAATAGTACCTGAGAGCCTCTAGTTCCAGTCCTCTTTGCTATACCAAGACTGTACACTGACAAGCACCAAGAGCATGCCACTGAGCTTCAGTCAAAATAGGACATCTTATTGTGCTCCAGGGCCTGGAGCATCTCCATGAGGAGTAAAGGCTGAGAGCCCTGGGGCTGTTCAGCTTGGAGAAGAGCAGCCTGAGAGGAGATCTGATCAATGCTCAGCAGGAGCTAAAGGGTGGAGAGGCATGAGGCTGGGGCCAGGCTCTTGTTAGTGGTGCTGCCCAGTGACAGGACAAGGGGCAATGGG
The DNA here is from genome assembly GCF_026170545.1 of Melanerpes formicivorus. Classification (NCBI taxonomy): domain Eukaryota; kingdom Metazoa; phylum Chordata; class Aves; order Piciformes; family Picidae; genus Melanerpes; species Melanerpes formicivorus. Next base: position 33,492,303 of record NW_027142358.1, on the reverse strand, counting down.
CACAAACTGGAGCCCAGGACGTTCCACCTGAACAAGAGGAAAAAAATTCCTCGGTGTGAGGGTGCTGGGGCCCTGGAGCAGGCTGCCCAGAGAGGTTGTGGAGTCTCCTTCTCCAGAGAGATTCCAAACCCACCTGGACAATGTGCTGCTGGGCAAGCTGCTGTGGGTGCCCTGCTTTAGCAGGGGGGTTGGACTGGATGATACCCAGAGGTCCTGTCCAGCTGGGATTCTGTGATCTTTCCATTTCCATTTAATACTGAATGTTTTTAAGGAATGGTTGTTCAGCACCCCATGTGTTTTTCTTGTCATGTAAGTGATTATTTGTAAGCACAGGTAAGCGCAGGTTTGCCTAAATTCCTGAATACTCCATGCTGTTTATGTATTGAATTAACCAGTTTCTGCCACACTGTACTTCCAAATTGGTCACCAGTGGATGACTTGGGGCTACTACTGGTTCCCACAGGCAATTTTCTTGGTGCAAGAGACTCTAATGCTTCCAGAACAACAGAACACAGCAGCAGCTGCCTGTGTCCCTTCTAAGCTGCCTGCTTCACCTAAGAGCCATTGAGCATGGGTAAGAATTTGGAAGAGTTAGGAAGTACCCAGCCTCGTACTAAGCCACTGAGCATCAGCACAGCCTGGGATGTCTGCTCACCTTGACACTTGAGAGGCTGGCCTGAATGTCTGCACTTAGCAGCATCTGAAATCAAGGTTGTTGAATGAATTGTCCAAGTGAGTTGTGGACCTGGAAACATCTGTGACATTTTTATCCCAGTGATATTAGCAAGACTGTTTTATGATGTGAGATAACCTCAAAGGTTTTCCCCAGCTCTCCCTCATTCCTTGCTAAGTCTGCTGCACTGCCCAGCCTCCTCAGAGCTGGTGAGAGTGCACAGGAACAAGTGATAGATGCCACAAAAACCATGCAGTCCCTAAACTGGCTACAACCCAGCCACATATGTTCCTGAGCTCCACAGGAGCTATAACCTCTCACCTTGCTGCTTTGATTTGTGCCTCTCTGGAGGAAAACAGCCCTGATTTTCAGTCACAGCCAGTTCTCTGCTGTGTGTCAATGTCCCAACAGGTCTTTGTGGCTCTGGAGACAACTGGGTCATGGGAAGCAGCACACAGAGAGGGTGCTGCAGGAAAACAGCTCCTGGGTTCTGCAGGACTTCCCTTTGAAGAGCCTTGATCACCTGCTGTTCTGTCTGTGCAAGCTTTGTTGAGGCTCATCCCCCGTGCCTGCGTGACCCCTGACAGCATGGGGATTCCTGCAACGTTACTACAGCATTACAAATTAAAGCCTTAAAGCCCCCCCATCAAAACTCCCAACATTTGCACAGCAATGATGTGAAAGCAGGCAGGACCTGTGCTAGTAAAATGCAGGACTTTCTTAGTGAAACTCTTCCAAATGCAGCTTCAGCACTTGGAGCAGGGAAAGCGTAGGCCCACGGCTGCTCTCCCAGAGTAGGCCATTGAAAGATTCCTAAATTGCAGGAAAGAGCAAATTCCATTTTGGTAATCTTCACTGAGCTGTGAACAGCCATCAAGGGTACCAATGTTTCGAGTGCTGAGTGACAATTTTGCTGGCAATCAGAGGCAAGGCTCTGAACACAAAAACAGCAAGCGGGGAGAGGAATCGAGGTGCGGCATTTGCTGGAGCCACACACCAGGGGACTGACTTGTGAAGAAAATCAACCTGCCTGGAATCCTGCTCCCATTCAGGTACCAAATAAAGCTCTTTGATTCTAGACAAATCAATTCAGCCCGTGGTCAGCTCTGTGAACCTCTCCTCTTCTCATGCTGGTGGAGGAGAAGCTCACCAGGAGCTCTCAGTGTGCACTTGCAGCCCAGAAAGCCAATCAGATCCTGGGCTGCAGCAGGAGAAGTGTGGCCAGCAGGGCAAGGGAGGTGATTCTCCCCCTCTGCTCAGCTCTGGGAGACCCCACCTGGAGTACTGCCTCCAGTTCTGGAGCCCCTATGACAAGAGGGATCTGGAGGTGCTGGAAGGTGTCCAGAGAAGGGCCAGGAGGATGAGCAGAGGGCTGGAGCACCTCTGCTGTGAGGACAGACTGAAGGAGTTGGGGCTGTTCAGTCTGCAGAAGAGAAGGCTCCCAGGTGACCTCATTGTGGCCTTCCAGTATCTGAAGGGGGCTACAGGAAGGCTGGGGAGGGACTACTCAGGATCTCAGGTAGTGATAGGACTAGGGGGAATGGAATGAAGCTGGAAGTGGGGAGATTCAGGCTGGAGGTGAGGAGGAAGTTGTTCCCCATGAGAGTGGTGAAGCCCTGGAATGGGTTGTCCAGGGAGGTGGTTGGGGCCCTGTCCCTGGAGGTGTTTAAGCCCAGGCTGGATGAGGCTCTGGCCAGGCTGATCTAGTGTGGGGTGTCCCTGCCCATGGCAGGGGGGTTGGAACTAGATGATCCTTGTGGTCCCTTCCAACCCTGACTGATACTATGATACTATGATAAATGCTCCAGCCATTCAAGCAGTCCAAGGATGATCTGGGGCTCCATCAAGGTAAACAACCCCAAAGCATTTTTAAACAGCAACCCAAGAGAACTGGTAGAAAAGTAGACCTCTAAAACAGTGATGGAACAGAAAGAGGTTATTCAGATATAACCTTATTATACTCAGTACTGGGAATTTGTTACTTCTGACTGCACAGCTCAGGACTTGGGGCTGATGAAAAACTCACCATGAGCCGGCAATGTGCACTTCCTGCCTAGAAGGTAACCATACCCTGGGCTGCATCAAAAGAAGTGTCACCAGCAGGACAAGGGAGGTGATTCTGCTCCTCTTGTGAGAGCCCACCTGGAACACTGCATCCAAATCTGGGGGCCCAGCATAAGAAGGACATGGAACTGCTGGAACAGGTCCAGAGGAGGCCACCAAGATGATCAGAGGGCTGAAGAACCTCCCCTGTGGGGACAGGCTGCAAGAGTTGGCGCTGTCCAGCCTGGAGAAAAGAAGGCTCTGGGGAGACCTTAGAGTAGCCTTCCAGTACCTGAAGAAGTCCTACAAGGAAGCTGGGGAGGGAGTTTTTACAAGGGCTTATAGTGATAGGACAAGGGGCTTTGAGCTGGAGGAGGGGAGATTTAGAATGAAGATTTGGAAGAGGTGCTTTCCAGTGAGGGTGGTGAGACACTGGAACAGGTTGTCCAGGGAGGTAGTAGATGCCCCTCCCTGGAGGTGTTCAAGGCCAAGCTGGACAGGGCCTTGAGGAACCCAGGCTAGTGGAAGGTGTCCCTGTCCATAGCAGGAGAGTTGGAACTAGATGATCTTTAAGGTCCCTTCCAACCCAAACCATTCTATGACTCTGAAGTGCTGAGAAAAAATGAGAGCCTAAGTAAATGTTCTGATACCTGCTGCTGCTCCATTCCCACAGAGCTGAACATCTACCAGTTGACCCAGCTCACACCTGTGAGGGTGTTATTGCTGCCATCATGGAGACTTCACCTCTCCTCTTGCCTCTGAAGTCCTTCCAACCCAAACCACTCTAAGGCTTGGCCAAAAGTGGTGGTGGGAGGCTGAAATGGAAAGGGAGATCGAGAGGAGATGCTCATGGTCCTGAAGGGTCTGCAACACATGACCACAGTCCTCTCTCCTGTGTCTGCCTCAATGTACCCATCTGACCTTTCTATCCTTACATCCTATTATTACTTAGAGTTATTTGGAGTCATTTCCCCCAGGTACCTTACAGTTTCCTGTGATGGGTTACACCCACCCTGGGAGCAGGGGGGGAGGGTTGTGAGAGCATTACCCTCCTGCAGGGGGTTTTCCCCTGGGAAACTGAGTTAGTCTGTTCCACTCCCCGACCCTGTCCAGCAAACCTATAATAAGGAGGACACTGCAGCTATCAGCTCTCTTGGCCCCTGCCTTTGCCTGGGTGAGGACTGCTGCTGGCTCCCTGCTCTTCTGCCACATGGTCAGGCCTGATCCTTCTCCTTGCTACATCCACACCTCTTCAAAGAGACTGGTTTTGTATTCTTATTCTTTTTTATCCATCTTTGTTCCTTACCCTTGTTTACCCTACCTGTTATTGTTATATATATATAGTTTAAAGAAAATTCTTTACCTCTCTACTTCCAAGCTGACTCCAAATTATTTCTTGGTGGATCTGCTCCTTCCCTTTCTTTTCCTCTCTATTGGTAAAGAGGAGGAGGGAGTGGGGGAGGGATTCTCAGCCTTGCCCCCACCTGAGCTCTTGAGTCCCAGTTAAGGCTCAAACCACCACATTCCATTATGCTGAATTCTATAGACATAAGCTCCTATAAGGCAGCAAATGTTTTTTGCTTCTCCTTCTTGTTCAAATCTAACAAAGATCATCAATAAGAAAAAGAATGACTGTGGTTGCAAAAGACCTCTAAGATCAACAAGACCAAAACCATTTTGGTCTGACAATTTGCAGTAGCTACTTTTGCACTGGCACCAGGAAAGAGAAATTCTTCTGTGACACAAGAGGTGCCAAATCAATTAGGAAGTCAAGAAGATGGGCTGAAACTGGGCCTGAAACTGTGCCAGGGGAGGTTTAGGTTGGATACTAGGAAAAATTTCTTTGCTGCCAGAAAGGTCAAGAGTTGGAACAGGCTGCCCAGGGAGGTGGTGGAGTCACTGTCCCTGGAGGTGTTCAAGAAACCTGTGGCCATGGCACTACGGGACATGGTTTAATGGTGGTGGTGTTAGGTTGTTGGTTGGACTCCATGATCTTAAGAGGTCTGTTCCAACCAAAACAATTCTGTGATACTAAGAAGAATGAAAAGCTACAGCTCTGTTGAAATTCATTTCCCATATCCATCATCCATGAGGAAGTTTCACAAAGTGCTAATTAACTCTGGGTGCCCACTTAGGCAGCAAGCAGTGCTGAACAGCGCCAGCTCCAGTTACCTCTGTGGCTTTTCTGGGGCCACTATACAACTGTGATAGCTGACAAGATTTCCCTCATTTAGGGAGCATAATTTGGGAACAAATTCACTTTGGGGAGGAATGGCCCAGTGCTGAGATACGATTCAGCTAAAGCTCGAGTTGCAGAGTCTCTAAAACTATCCCTAACTGTATCTAGAGCAGGGAAAATAAATGTATGGATGCACACAAGACAGACAAATCATGGAGATAAGTGTCACATATAAATCTACAGAGGCTACATAACTGCTGCATCCGTGGTCCATGATGAATCTTACTCTTCTGTGGAGGACAGAGCTACTGAGCTACATCAAGGGGGCCTCAGTAAGAGGGCTGCAGTTCAGGTTAGACATGCACTGAAGTGACTGGCCTCATTGTCCCTGCTTTACAGTACACTGTTCTGAGCTGCAGAGAGGTCTGGGAGAACAGAAACTGCCTTCCTGGAGGAAGAGATCATGAAAATCAGGAGTGATGTGGCTGTTACAGTTTCTGAGGGCCAGCCACTGACCAGGAAAGAGCCAGTCTGCACAAAACCTCCTGTAAATGTGAAGCAGGTGTCAGGTCCCCAGAACTAACTTTTCCAACCTCCAACACACATTAAAAATCCCCCAGTTTGCACAGGAGCAGCCCCTGTGCCAAGGCAGGGCCCTGTCCAAGTCTGCTCTCTCCCCTGGGGCTGGTCTTCCTCAAGCAGGAGAGAGCATTGAGGTTGCTCAAACCAACTTTCATTTGCTTCACTACAAAGATGAAAGATACTGTCTTAAAAAACACACCTCCAGAGCACACTTGGAGCAATACAGGCTGGAGTTTTCCTCAATAAAAAGAAAGGCCAGAAGGACTGCCCTTTCCTTAATTGCATAAGCAATGGGACAAGTGCCAGTGAGCAAACGGTGAAAGAGCTAACTCTGGCTTTATATTCAGGTCTCAGACTGATTCCAAGCACCAGTAGCCACAGCAAAGCTTGACCTGAAGCCTTACCGTGTTTTGAAGACAGCATTTCTGCTTGCAGCTGGGTTTCTCTGAGAAGCAAGGCTCACATAATCACACCATGTCACTGCCCTTTTGTCCTTCCCCCAAACTCCACTGATAGCAGTACCAAAGCTATTAAGATGTAAATCACTTAAGGATTGCAGGCCCCCCGACAGAGGAGAGCAATTCCCAAACATCCCTTCCAGGGGACACGCTGCAGGTTGCACTTCATGTTCATTAAGCACACAGAAGGTCTATCCAAGAGACAGTACCCAGAGCTTGACTGTGAGACACAAAGCCACAAGAACACTGGGCCTCACCCATAGTGCTACTCAGTGCTAGACTTCTAGGCTCAGAAGCATTTCTGCAGTTCATCTACCAGGATGACCTCTCCCTGAAAACGTTTTTAAGGGAAGCATACTGAAGAGGATAAAAAGACAAATACCTGATGCAGTGGTAATTCCATACCATAAGTGTTCTCCCCTGCCATGGAGTAAGGAGGCTCTTAGTGTCATGAGTTGCTTTTATCACAGAATCACAGGATCAGTTCTTCTGGGAAAGACCTTTTAGATCACTGAGTTCAACCATCATCTAACTCTACCAAGCCCATTGCTGAACTGTGCTCCTCAGCACCACAGCTCTCAGTCTTTTAAACACCCCCAGAGACGGGAATTCAAACCCCTGCCTGGGAAGCCTGTACCAGTGTTTGGGACCCCTTTCAGGGAAGAAGTTTCCTCTCATGTCCAACCTAAACCTGGCCTAGTGCAACCTGAGGCCATTTCTTCTCATCCTGTCACTTGTTACTAGTGAGAAGAGACTCAAATCTACCTTGCTCCAACCTCCTTTCAAGGAGTTGCAGAGAGCAATGAGGTCTCCCCCCAGCCTCCTCTTCTCCAGATTAAACAACCCCAGGTCCTTCAGCTGCTCCTCACCAGCCCTGTTCTCCAGGCCCTTCATTAGCTTCATGCCCTTCTCTGGAGACGCTCCAGAGAAGGTCCTTCTTGCAGTGAGAGGCTCAAAACTCACCCAAGATACTGAAGGCATGAGCAGTCATAAAAGCTGGCACTGCCAACTACTCCATTAAATCCTGAGCTTCTCCCACTGTAAATAAGTTTAGCTTTCCTAGCAAATGTGGCAAGCAGCATTTAGCTCCAGGAGCACCTCTGCAGTGACTTTCTAACCCTGTAAGCCAGAGCACAGCAGCACCAGCCAGAGGCAGGCACTGCTGCAACCTTAGTTTCGTATTTCAGCTGCAAGACCTCTAGAGGGCAGTGAATAAAAGAAAATAAAGCGCTGGAAATGGCGAGAAATGTTCACTACAGATTTAAAATCTGGGATCCTGGCTAATTGCTTCCTCGGTATTGAAAAGCTTCCAGGAAATTCAGTGGTTTAATGGGTTTACTGCAATGGGATTTTTCCAAGCTGAAATCCTGTGCTCTCTGCCAGATTGCACTGACAGACTTGGGCAGCAATGTCCTTTCCCTGGGACTTCTTGCAAGCAGAAATCCTTCCCTTTCTCCTGACCTAAAACATGCAGCACCCCATCTGGCTGCAGTGGTGGGCAAGCAAAGCTTTATTCCCTCCCCTTATGGAATGTTGTGTCAGAGAGTTATCAGGTGACACAGTCAGAGGAAGCAGCCTGAAGTTGTGCCAGGGGAGGTTGAGGCTGGAAACTGGAGAAAATTTCTTTCCTGCAAGAGTGGTCAAGGATTGGCACAGGCTGCCCAGGGAGCTGGTGGAGTCACCATCCATGGAGGTGTTCAAGAAATGTGTGGCCATGGCACTTTGGGACATGGTTTAATGGCCATGGTGGTTTTAGGTTGGACTTGATGATCTTGGAGGTCTCTTCCAACTGTAATAATTCTGTGATTCTAAGGGGGGAAACACAGGGAAAAATCATAGAATGATAGAACTGCTGAGTTGAGTAAAGCTTCCTGTTTAGCCAAGAGACAAGAGCATGACATAAAGATTCAACTCAATATCAAAGCAACCAGCAACTACAGTAGGAAGCAGCCTCTTGGGGGACTGCTCTTTGGTTTTCATGCCTTTTACAAGATGCAGAATCAGGCAAACTGCTAATACCTTCATCACACATTTACCCATGACATGTGCAGTGAGCTCGTGACCTGTGGGATATGTAACATCCAGAATAACACTGAAAGGAGGCACAGCAGACAAAATCATTAGGCACAGTGTGCTCTGTCTTGTCTTACACACCAGGGTATCAACCCACACAGCACCAGCCCTTATGATCTACAACTCAGACATACTGGAGGAGCTCTTTAGGGCTTTGTAAACCTTGTACCATTCTGAAATTGGCCATGAAAGTACTGCAGGTAGAGCAGTCCACGCCTGAACTTCATGCTGGGCTGCACAACAGATCTGCAAATGCATCTAAAGTCACCAGGAGCTGAGAACACCACAAAAGAATGCTGGCAAAATATGTGTGCCAAAATGTGCTCTGAAGGCACTAACACACTCAAAGGTCCATGGCCTGCAGGCAACAGGGAACAGTGAGGTACTCAGCCTCCCCAGTGATCCACTGCTCTTGCTGTGCCCTAACACCTGTTCAATGCAACAAACACCAACCCCCCACTCCCCCCCAAAAAAAACCCCAAACCAACAACCAACCAAATGGACAAAACCCAGAGAAAGCCAAAGAAGTCAGCAAAGCATTGTTGTTCTTTCTAGACTCCTGGGTGATTCACAGCCTCCATCAATTGTCACTGCTCCCAAGGAGTCACACACTGACACTTCACTTGGATCTACCACATTTCTTGAACCTTGTTTGGGAATGTTTAGCCTCCTGCCTCTGCAATCTTCTCATCCCTTTTCCATCTGTGTTTCCTGTTGCATCAATTCCCTCACATTTACAAGGCCTAGAGAGCTAAGAGTTGCTTAAGCAATTTACATTAATGAAGATGCACACTCACATGGACTTCTGAGCCTGCTTCATACTCCAGCAGAGCTTCCTGCAGCGCCACAGAGCATTGCCTAGAGGAATGAAAGATTGGGAGAATGTTAGTCATTAACAGCTTGCACTGAAAGACAGAACCATCTCCTAGACAGGTGTCCAAACATCACAGCATTGTGGGGACAGCAGCATACTGTACTATGGGTGGGAACTGAAGGTACCCCTTCTCTCTTGGGAGAAACTCACTTTAGGCAACAGTGCTCAACCTATGGACTTCTGCCTTCTGGTGAAGGAAGTGGTAAGATAGAGAAAGAAAGTGAGGAGAAGCCTGAACATTGAATCCAGTTCTGGGCTCCCCAGTTTAAGAGAGACTGGAAACCACTGAAGAGAGTCCAGTGAAGGCTACAAAGATGCTGAGGGAACTGAAGCATCTCCAGGAGAAGGAAAGGCTAAGATGCCTGGGGCTGTTTATCCCAGAGAAGAGCAGCCTGAGAGGGGATCTGATCAACACTCAGCAAGAGTTAAAGGACCTGTGGGGGGCAAGAAGATGGGGCCAGACTCTTATCAGTGACAGGAGAAGGGGCACAAACTGGAACCCAGGAGGTTCCCTCTGAACATGAGGAGATAATTCTTTGTTGTCAGGGTGCTGGAGGCCAGGAGCAGGCTGGAGAGGTTATGGAGTCTCCTGTGGAGAGATTCCAAAGCTACCTGGACATTGTGATCCTGGGCAACCTGCTGTGGGTGACCCTGCTTTAGCAGGGTCTGGACTGGACGGTACCCAGAGGTTCTGTCCACCATGCTGGGACTCTGTGCAGTACAAGGTGAAAACAAAGTGGAGGTGCAAACAAGACTCAACAGTAATATATCACAGTTCAAAAAGTGAGGTAAATAAGGAGCAAGAGGAAGAAGCAGATGTGTGGCAAAGCTTTGGAGTAGCAGCTTTGGATGAAGATGGCCCTGGGCAGATCATAAATACAGTCACATCTTCATCAGTCAGGGAAGATGCCTACAGCTGCCTCCACCTGCAGAAAGATGGCACACATAGCTAGGAAGAGTACCCTGTGTTTGTCCAGGATGACAGCAGTGCTGGCTCAGAAGCCTTTAGGAATGGTATTTGCATTCTTTTAAGCTAAAGCAGGTTCTACTGCAGCCTTCACCACAGCTGGGTTGTAGGTCCATTTGGCAGGAGGTTGCTCCTCTTTTACTATGCAGCCTTGATACTGATTTCTCAGTTGCACACAAACGCTCTTCCAAAAGATTAAATCCAAGTCCATCTTTCAAACAGCTTGAGGAGTTCTTACCTCTCAAGTGCAAAGAATAAAGAGATGGCTGAGGCTGACTGCTCTATTTGAGCAGGAAAGCCAGTGCAATCCTGACTAATGAACCCCATCAAGAGCCTCCCACTACAGACATAGCATGTCTCATGTAATCTGTATCACACACAGGTTCTTGGAACAAGTGCAGCACTGTCACTGAGATGAAAGGGCACATCTCAGAGAGCTGAGGCCAGCAGTGTGATGGTCCACAAGGTGAAGTGACAGGTCCTGCACTAGGGTCACAACAACCCCATGAAGACTTCAGGCTTGGGGCAGAACAGCTGGAAATTGCCCAGAAGAGAAAGACCTGAGGGTGTTGGTTGATGCTAGTTGAAGACGACCCAGTGTGTGTCCAGGTGGTCAAGCAGGCCACCAGCATCCTGGCCTGGATCAGCAATAGTGTGGCCAGCAGGGCCAGTGCAGGAATCATTGCCCTGTACTGAGCTGCTTGACTTTACCTGCTTGTAGACTGAATCACAGAATTACAGAATGGGCTGGTTTGGAAGAGACCTCCAGAGACCATCCATCCCACACAACTGCAATAAGCAGGAACATTCCCAGCCAGATTAGGTTGCCCAGAGCCCCATAATGCCCAATCCTGAACGTCTCCAGGGACAGATTGTGCACCACCTCCCTGGGCAACCTATTCCAGTGTTCCACCACCCTCAAACAGTAGCTCTTTGATTTTTAAGCCCCTCAACAACCTATGAACAGCACTTCCCAGAAGGGTCCATCAAGCACATCAGTCCCTCTGTGACAGCAGGAGCCCCTAAGGAGGAGCAAAGCTATCCATCCCATGGGATAGCTGGCCAGAACTCCTGCTGCCTCTCCTTCTACCACCCTTTTTCCCTGCTTTCTCTTCCAACATCATCCTCAGCAGTTCCTCATTATTTCTTTGACTTCAGGGTGGGATTTGCACTGAAAAGTGGCCCTTTTTTCCCCTTTCTCTTTTCCCTCCTCTTGTTCTGCCCAAGCCCATCTCAGTATTTGGCATACACTGCTTTTAAAAGGCACCTGCTCACACAAGTGCTACAAATGCAATTCACAGGCACTGCTACCATTAGCCCCACTTTGTACTTTGAAAGGCTTCCTCTTCTTAACCTTGGAAGAAAAGTGAAGTAATTCAATCACTGCCTGACTCCTGACTCACCTCAGCTGATTCTGCACTGCTTTCAGACAGAAATGGAATTTCCCACCTCGCCACAACTGGGGCCTGGACCAGCACAATGGCTTTAAGAAGCTGCCTGTACTGTGAAGTGTCTCTTCAGAGCTTTAACAGTGCTGAGGTGTATTTAAGTGTTAATTCTTAGTCTATTTCTCCTTACCTAGAAAACAGAGGATAATTAAGAGATAACATTATCATAAATCAACAGAAAGAGAACAAACCTGGCACACAAATGGAGGTGTTTCACAACAAGCTCTTTCCAACAGTAAGCAGTAGCACATTTCAAGCAGGTGGTTTACGTCCTTTCACATCAATGCTTCCCATTGCCAATCACAATTTAGAGTGTGAAAATATTCTTACAATGATGAGGTGCAGATGGCTTAGGAAGTGCTTCAATATCATGACTAGACAGTTCATGGACAACTGGATTGATTGCTTTCATAGACCAGAGCAGGTTTTGACCTCTGAATCTGGGCTTGTAGAGCAGAGTTACTCCTTGGGTGGACATCAGGTGACTCTTAGAAACATCAAGGTCTTTTAGATTAATTTTATATGACTAATGCTTGGTGCCTGATGGGTCTGTAACCTCACAGTACAGCTGCAATGTTCTGATTCACAATGGAGAGCAGGACCTGACCTCTGTCATCACGTGGACCTAACTCCCACCATTTGGTCGGTACAAAATCATGGCATCCCAGCACGGCAGGGTTGGAAGGGATCTCTGGAGCTCACCCAGTCCAATCCTCCTGTTAAAGCAGGGTCACCCACAGAAGCTCATCCAGGATCACAATGTCCAGCCCTGGGCAGCCTGCTCCAGGGCTCCAGCACCCTCACCTTCAGATGGAACCTCCTGAGCTCCAGTTTGTGCCCTTTGTCCTGCCACTGACAACAGCCTGGCCCCAGGCCAGTTCTGGAGCCCCTGTTACAGGAGAGATCTGGAGGTGCTGGAAGGTGTCCAGAGAAAGGCCACAAGGATGAGCAGAGGGCTGGAGCACCTATCCTATGAGGACAGACTGAAGGAGTTGGGGCTGTTCAGTCTGGAGAAGAGAAGGCTCCCAGGTGACCTCATTGTGGCCTTCCAGTGGTTGAGGCCCCGTCCCTGGAGGTGTTTAAGCCCAGGCTGGATGAGGCTCTGGGCAGCCTGATCTAGTGTGAGGTGTCCCTGCTCATGGCAGGAGGGTTGGAACTAGATGATCCTTGTGGTCCCTTCCAACCCTGACTGATACTGTGATATTGAGTATAGACTAACTCCTGGCACATGTTTGGACCCTGAAGGCTTCATCTACATTGTGGTGGAATTCAACTTAAAAGCATTTCCCTCGTGTATTCCCCTGTTCCTAGGCCATATTGCTGGAGACTAGAAAATGAAACAGAGCGCTGGAGGAGGGGTCCAACACTGCCACCATTGCCCTGAAGACCAAATGACCTCCAAAGTATGAGGATTTGTAGATGGACCTCACTGGAAAGGTCACACATTTCTCTGGAGGACAGGAGAGACAAATGCAGTGCATTACTCAGACAGGAATTGAATTACTGCTCTCCCAAGCTTGGCATTTGACTTGGCTGTCAAGTCATAACATCTAATAAAAGGCAGTGGGCTGTTTCACTCTGCTGACTTGCAGGTCTCGGAGAGTGAAGGAGATGGTGTTGGCTTTGCTTAGCTATTGAAGCCAGGGGCTTGCCAATGATCTGAAAGCAGATGAATATACATGTGCTCCCTAAGGCTCTGTTGCTAGAAAGTTAATAAAAAGTTCCAGGGTTGAGGTGGGGACAGATGAGGTAAACAAAAGCTTGGGAATGTCCCACAAGGGCAAAAGTTGTACCTAGAAAATGGACTAAATTCTGCATTGCTTGGAATGGAATGGAATGGAATGGAATGGAATGGAATGGAATGGAATGGAATGGAATGGAATGGAATGGAATGGAATGGAATAGAATAGAATAGAATAGAATAGAATAGAATAGAATAGAATAGAATAGAATAGAATAGGAGACCAGACCAGGCTGGAAAAGACCTCTGTGATCAACAAGTCCAACCTATCACCCAACACCATCTAATCAACTAAACTATGGCATCAAGTGCCTCATCCAGGCTCTTCCTAAACACCTCCAGTGATGGTGACTCCACCACCTCCCTGGGCAGCACATTCCAATGGCCAATCTCTCTTGCTGATAAGAATTTCTTCCTAACCTCCAGCCTAAACTTCCCCTGGCACAGCTTGAGACTGTGTCCTCTTGTTCTGCTGCCAGTTGCCTGGGAGAAGAGACCAACCCCCACCTGGCTACAACCACCCTTCAGGTAGACAGCAATAAGGTCTCCTCTGACTCTCTTCTCCAAGCAGCACCAGCTCTCTCAGCCTGTCCTCACAGGGCTGTGCTCAAGGTCTCTCCCCAGCCTTTTTGCCCTTCTCTGGACACCTTCAAGTGTCTCAATGTCTTCTTAAACTCAGGGGCTCAGTACTGGACACAGGACTCAAGGTGTGGCTTAACCAGTGCTGAGTACAGGGGCAGAATGACCTCCCTGCTCCTGCTGGCCACACTGTTCCTGATGCAGGCCAGGATGCCCTTGGCCTTCTTGGCCACCTGGGCACACTGCTGGCTCATATTCAGCCTACTATCAACAACTGCCCCCAGGTCCCTCTCTGCCTGGCTGCTCTCAGCCACTCTGACCCCAGCCTGTAGCACTGCATGGGGTTGTTGTGGTCAAGGTGTAAAACCTGGCACTTGGATGTGTTCAATCTCCTGCCCTTGGACTCTGCCCATCTGTCCAGCCTGTCAAGGTCCCTCTGCAGAGCTCTTTTACCCTCTAACAGATCCACACCTGCCCCCAGTTTGGTGTCATCTGCAAATTTACTGATGATGGACTAAATAACCCATGTGCTGCAGCTACACACCGTCGTGTCGCACTAGCGCACTGTCGTGCCACAGCAACATGCAGTTGTGTCACAGCTACACAGCTTCGTGCCGCAGCTACACACCGTCGTGTCGCACTAACGCACTGTTGTGCCACAGCTACACACCATTGTGCCGCAGCTACACAGCTTTGTGCTGCAGCTACACACCGTTGTGCCACAGAAGCACATTGTTGTGCTGCAGTAAATAACACGGAAACAATGCCAGATGATGCTCCAAATGAGTTTCAAGAAAAGTATAGAGTCTGAAGGCTTCATTCATGGAAAGTTTGTGTTGCAGGTCAGGCCTTCACTGCTAACTCCTGCAGATGGAGAGGCAGCAAAGTTACCAAGGGCAACGTTTGCAAACACACAACCCATGGGCAGAGCACGGGGCACGGATTATCAATCATTATGTCAGATCTGTTGCCCTGCTCAAGCAACACTGCAATGCCAAGAAAGATGAAAGGCTAGCACTCCCAGCTTCCAATGCGTACAGGTCCAGAAATAGCACTTCAAAGTCTTCTGGGAGACAAAAAGAAACAGTATGCTCTACTTCAGCTTCAGCTTAGAGTCACACAATAGAGTTGCTGTGGTTGGAAAGGACCCTCTAAGGTCACCAAATCCAACCTCAATAGTTGGCTTGATTAAAAACAGTTAATTTGCAACAGCTTCCAGTGCAGACTGGTGTCTATGTGCTTAGAAACCTGTAACAACAGAGTGCCAGAGATGTGTCTTCTGAGCCCTATCCATGTAAGGATGTTTGTAGAACTGATCAGTGAAGGCGAACTGAGGTTTGGGCTGGATGTTAGGAAGAAATTCTCCACAAAAGGAGTGATTGGCCATTGGGATGGGCTGCCCAGGGGGGTGGTGGAGTCATCCTCTCTGGAAGTGTTTGAAATAAGACTGGATGAGGCACTTAGTGCCATGGTTCAGTTATTAGATGGTGTTGGGTAATAGGTTGGACTTGATGATCTCAAAGGACTTTTCCAACCTGGTTAATTCTGTGATTCTGTGTGAAATGATGGATCTGCTCAAGACTCAGGGGACCAGCAGCATCAAGAAGACTGGGAACTCCTGCTCCCCTCCTTCATCTCAACATCCTATCTCAACATCTTACAAGCCACTCTCCTCTAGGGTTTCTCTTGTGTTCATGTGCAAAGTTCTCTTGATCTTCTGCCACCCTGCTGCTAGGTTAGAACCACCCCTGAAGTGAAGCCATAACGAGTCTGCACCAGTGATCCTGGTTATGCCAAGAACAAACTCTAAAGATTTGTGGAAGACTTGAAAGAAGCTTCTGCTAAACTAAGACCAAGGAGTGCAGGCAGCCTGCTTGTTGCCATGGCTGGTCAGAGAAAACTGCTGACCTTTCTGCCTCTCAGAAAAGCAGATGAAAAGATCTTCAAAAGGCAGTGATACTAGAAAAATGCAGGAAGGAAGGCAGGCAGGAAGGAAGACAGGAAGGAAGGCAGGCAGGAAAGAACATGGGAAGGAAGACAGGAAGGAAGGCAGGCTGGAAGGAAGGCAGGCAAGCAGGAAGGCACACAGGAAGGAAGGCAGGCAGAAGGGCAGGCAGGAAGGCAGGCAGGAAGGAAAGCAGGAAGGTAAGCAGGCAGGAAGGAAGACAGAGAGCAAGAAAGGAAGGAAAGCAGGAAGGCAGGCAGGCAAGAAAGCAGGAAGGCAGGCAGGCAAGAAAGCAGGAAGGCAGGCAGGCAAGAAAGCAGGAAGGCAGGCAGGCATGCAGGAAGGAAGACAGGAAGGAAGAAAGGCAAGCAGAAAGACAGGCAGGCAAGAAAGCAGGAAGGCAGGAAAGCAGGAAGGCAGGCAGGCAAGAAAGCAGGCAGGCAAGAAAGCAGGAAGGCAGGAAGGCAGGAAGGAAGGCAGGAAGGCAGAGGGGAAGACAGGAAGGCAGAGAGGAAGGCAGGAAGGCAGAGAGGAAGGCAGAGAGGAAGGCAGGAAGGCAGAGAGGAAGGCAGAGAGGAAGGCAGGAAGGCAGAGAGGAAGGCAGGAAGGCAGAGAGGAAGGCAGGAAGGCAGAGAGGAAGGCAGGAAGGCAGAGTGGAAGGCAGGAAGGCAGAGTGGAAGGCAGGAAGGCAGAGAGGAAGGCAGGAAGGCAGAGTGGAAGGCAGGAAGAAAGAAACCCTTTCATTTTCTTCACTTTTCCCTATCAGATGCTAGCACATCTTGATTAGAATTCATGATGAGTCATATTCAAAGGCCTGCTTCTAATCCCTAAAACACTATCAGCAGAGATAGCTGTTTGCAAAGGTGCTTCAAGGCATAGTTGGCAAACTCCCCAATCAACACTTTTCCCCCCTCTTTATTAAATGCAGGAGATTTTCCCATATTTTAGGTCTCCTTCCCTTCCTAGCCCTCCACACTGAGACATAACAGCAGCCATCATTTAAATTATGCATTGATGGGGAATTTCTGTGATGTATTATCCATTATGTTACATTCACTGGAAGAAAAAGTAGACTCTGCTATCATAACTATTGAGACTTGTTTTCCTTCCATGTTGATTTACATCCAAACAACCAACTTATCAACCTTGCAAATGTCAATCTGCACTGAGGCAAGGAGCTGTGAAGGTCTTAAGCAGACACTCTCCTTGGGACTGAAAAGCCAGTGCCTGTGTGATTTATTCCTGCCATGGAAATATTACCCTTAAGTTTGGGACGTCTCATCTCACTATCCATGGAAATAATCACTGGAGATTTCAACCAAGAAAAGTCAAGGCCTCAGATCAAATTAAAGCAATCCAAAGTATTAATTCTGCTGAAGTGCAGACAGTAATAATGTATACAGAGAAGAAACTCAGTGATGCAATAGCATTGTAATCAAAAGGGGAGTGTGTCCATTTATCCAGGCAGCAAGCCCAGAATCTGCCTGCCAGATCTCCTTGGGGAAGCCAAAACTGCTAAATCCACTGAGGTGGCTCTGATTTCCACACAGCAGTTTCTCACACTGGTAGCTATTTTCCACCAATTTTATAAATGCCCTTAAAAACACATTTCCCTTCATACTTCACAGAGTCACAGAACATTAGAGGTTGGAAGGGACCTCCAGAGATCATCCAGTCCAATTCCCCTTGCCAAAGCAGGATCACCCAGGGTAGTCCACACAGGAATGCATCCAGATGGGTCCTGAAAGCCTCCAGAGAAGGAGACTCCACAACCTCTCTGGGCAGCCTGCTCCAGGGCTCTGGCACCCTCACTGTAGAGAAGTTTCTCCTCATGCTGTAGTGAAATCTTCTGTGTTCCAATTTGTGTCCATTGTTTCTTGTCTTATTACTGCACATCACCCAAAAGAGCTGGGCCCCCTCCACTTGACCCCCACCCCTCAGATATTGATAGACATTGATCAGATCCCCTCTCAGCCTTCTCCTCTCCAAACTAAACAGCCCCAGGGCTCTCAGTCTCTCTCCACAGGGTTGGTGTATTCTTCCAGGCAGTCAGTGCCAGAACAAGAGGGCACAGTCTCAAGCTGCACCAGGGGAAGTTTAGACTGGATGTTAGAAGAAATTCTTCACAGAGGGAGTGATTGGCCATTAGAATGTGCTGCCTGGGGAGGTGGTGGAGTCACCATCACTGGAGGTGTTTAGGAGGAGACTTGATGGGGTGCTTGGTGCCATGGGTTAGTTGATTAGGTAGTGTTGGTTGATAGGTTGGATATGATGATCTTGAAGGTCTCTTCCAACCTGGTCTGGTCTATTCTATTCTATTCTATTCTATTCTACTCAATTCTATTCTACTCTATTCTATTCTACTCTATTCTACTCTATTCTATTCTACTCTACTCTACTCCACTCTAGTTCAGATTCTGACCAGAATGTGAGTCAAGGAAGGCTAATGACAGCATGAGGCTTCCAATTTGGCTGTTCCAGTTAGACCTGCCACTGCTTAGCTGAGAAGAGCTGTATAGTAGATAAGCCTCAAATAAAGACCCTACTTACGTACTTGTAGCATAACTGTTGGTGTCTATCAGTGAGGATGCAATGCAGAAATAAGACATGTGGCCCTACTAACAGCCTCATAATATCAGGTATAGGACCATAAACCGTTTAAGAAGAGATGGCTAATACACTACGACTGCTGGTGCTGCTGGCTCTCACTGTGATGCTCTTTGATCGACAATGTACCCAATGTTCTGTTCCTTATGGCATTATTTTAGTACAGAGAATGCAGAAGATTGTTGTGAGAACAAGGTAAATTTGTGGCTGGAGAAGTCAAGCTCTGTAGTTAGTTACAGTAAGCTGACAGTACAGCACCAGCACAACATTTTTCACCTGCAAGAACCAACCACCCCTGTGAGCGCAGAGGCAGTAGCAGCGCAGCAGCTGCTGCAAAACTTATAACAGTATCTGAGGTTCTGAGGAATAAAGCCATTATTGTTCTACCAAAGGACAGTCTTGCCCTTAAGCTTTCCTGAACTCAGAATCATAGAATGGTCTGAGTTGGAAGGGACCCACAGTCAGCAAGGGCATCCTCAACTGGATTAGGTAGCCCAGAGCCCTGTTGGCCCTCACATTGAGTATCTCCAGTCTGGCTACTAATGTAATAGAAGGGCAGCACAAACAGAATCAGAGAATTGTTTCAGTTGGAACAGACCTCTAAGATTATCAAGTCCAGCCATCAGTCTAACACCACCATGGCCACTAACACCATGGCCAAAAGTGTTACATCCACACGTTTCTCGAAGGTTTCTCCTCTACTTCCTCCCTTGGGCAGCCTATTCCAAATCCTGACCCACCTTACAGGTTAGGAGTTTTTCCCAATATCCAAACTAAACCTCCCCTGGCACAATTGCAGGCCATTTTCTCTCATTCTATCACCTGCTACTAGGGAAAAGAGACCAATCCCTACCTCACTCCAACCTCTTTTCAGAGAGTTGTAGAGGACAATGAGGTCCCCCTTCAACTTCCTCTTCTCCACACTAAACAATCTCAATTCCCCCAGCTGCTCCTCAAAAACCCTCTTCTCTAGCTCTGTTGCCCTGCTCTGGACATGCTCCAGCACCTCAATGTCCTTCTTGGAGTGAGGGCCTAAAACTGAATCCAGTAGTCGAGGCGTGGCCTCCCCAGTGCCCAGTACAGGGGCACAATCACTTCCCTGCTCCTGCTGGCCACACTGTAATTGATCCAAGCCAGGATGCTGGTGGCCTTCTTGACCACCTGACCACACTGCTGGCTCATGTTCAGCTGGCTGTCAACCAGCACCCTCAGGTGATTTTCCACCAGTCAGCTTTTAGCCGCTCTGCCCCAAGCTTGAAGCGTTCACAGGGTTGTTGTGACCCAAGTGCAGGACCCAGCACTTGGTCTTGTTGAATCTCATACAACTGACCTCAGTTCAGCCTGGCCAGATCCCTCTGCCTCCCTACCCTCAAGCAGATCAACACTACCACCTTGTTTGGTGTCATTTGTAGACTTACTGGGGTCCACTCAATTTCCTCATCCAGCTATATAACTACAGGGCAGTGATGCAACAAAAGCAAGCAAGGTATTAAGGGAATGGCAAATGGTACATGGTGGTGGTGCACAAATGACCTTTCTGCCTTCCTATGGACATGCTGGTTATAAACAGGGAAAGATTAAGACCAGTGAAGGTATCTCCTATGAAAGCAGCCTACCTGCCTGGAGGGCTACTGCTTCAGGGCATTGCAGCTCAGAGACAAGAAGGGTTCAGGAATTCATCCCACACCAGATAAGCACAGAATCACAGAACACATCAGGTTGGAGGAGTCCCTCAAAGGTCATCTTGTCCAACCCCACTGCAGTCTGCAGGGACATCTCTAGCTAGATCAGATTGATCAGGCTCTCATCAAACTTGGCCTTGAAGGTCTCCAGGGATGGGGGCTCAGCCACCTCTCTGTGCCACCTCTGCCTGTATTTCACCACTCTCGTAAAGAACTTCCTCCTTACATCCAATCTAACTCTAGTCTGCTCTACTTCAAAGTCATTCCCCTTCATCCTGCCACTACAAACCCTTTTAAATAGTCCCTCCCCAGCCTTCCTGTACGCCCTCTTCAGATACTGAAACACTGCTATGAGGTGTCCCTGGAGCCTTCTCTCCTCCAGGCAGAAATATCACAACTCTCTCAGCCTGTCCTCATAGGAGAAATGCTCCAGCCCCCTGACCATCTTGGTGGTTCTCCTCTGGACCCACTCCAGCAGGTCCATGTCCTTCTTGTGCTGGGGCCCCCAGAGCTGGACATAAAGCAGATTACATTCGGTTAGTGACCCCAGAAGGCTGGATGCTGCTGAGTTAGAGGTTAAGCTGATGGGGTTTGGGGATGCCAGGTTTTGCTGATGAAGTGTTGCCAGTGAGGAGTGCTTTGAGGATTTCCTGTGGAAGGGGCTACAGGACTAGATTTACAGCTAATGGTGGCAACAGGCACACCCTGGTCTAAAAATAAGAGATGGGCATCTCTGAAGGGAACATGATGGGAGAGACACCATTTGTCTGCCACCCAGAAACTCTGTAATCTCACCACAGAATCTCTTTTGTTGGTGGGAAATTGGTACACAACGACTGGGGATTTGCAGGCATGCTCAAAGGAAGGGTAGCTGCATTGGCTGGGAAGACCACAATGTTGTCTGTCCTCACCCAAGGTCCTTGGTCTTTGACACTAAACCATTTCTCTCCTGCAGAAGTCCAGACAACTTCCACACAGGAAGCTTCTGCTTCTGAGTTCACAGTTTTCTGTCTCACAATAAGCAAAACTCAATCTCCTCTAGTTGCTGGTGTGGGAAAACTGCATTAGTTGCTGCTTTCACATCAATATTCTGAGCTTTTCTGGGGTGACTCTTTTTATTCCTCTTTTATCTCTTCATACACTCAGGCATGCAATGTCTACATGTCCTCCATCCTCTTTCTCCTTAATTTATCTTCCAGGCAGGCTAGAGGGTTCCTCTAGGATAGAGCAGCCCCAAATTAATTCTTGTTATCATAGAATCAGTCAGGGTTGGAAGGGACCACAAGGATCATCTAGTTCCAACCCCCCTGCCATGGGCAGGGACACCCCACACTAGATCAGCCTGGCCAGAGCCTCAGCCAGCCTGGGCTTAAACACCCCCAGGGACGGGGCCCCAACCACCTCCCTGGACAACCCATTCCAGGGCTTCACCACTCTCATGGGGAAGAACTTCCTCCTCACCTCCAGTCTCAATCTCCCCACCTCCAGCTTCATTCCATTCCCCCTAGTCCTATCACTACCTGAGATCCTGAGCAGTCCCTCCCCAGCCTTCCTGTAGGCCCCCTTCAGATACTGGAAGGCCACAATGAGGTCACCTGGGAGCCTTCTCTTCTGCAGACTGAACAGCCCCAACTCCTTCAGTCTGTCCTCACAGGAGAGGTGCTCCAGCCCTCTGATCATCCTTGTGGCCCTTCGCTGGACACCTTCCAGCACCTCCAGATCCCTCTTGTCATAGGGGCTCCAGAACTGGAGGCAGTACTCCAGGTGGGGTCTCCCCAGAGCTGAGCAGAGGGGGAGAATCACCTCCCTTGCCCTGCTGGCCACACTTCTCCTGATGCAGCCCAGGCTCTGGTTGGCTTTCTGGGCTGCAAGTGCACACTGAGAGCTCCTGGTGAGCTTCTCCTCCACCAACATGAGCAGGAACACAGAAGAACAAAACCAACCAACCAAACAAACAAAAAGCACAACAAGCAAATAAACAAACACCCCCAAAACTCAACAAACCGCAATTCTAACCTCAGGACCTGCAAATAACAATCTTTGCTCTGTCCATGAGCCCTGACACCACCGTTTCAAACACCCAGGAGGTTGCCTGGCTCCAGCTCCGTTGGAGCTAACTCCAAACAAAGCTGCTCCACCCGCTGCAAATGGCTCAGCAGCAGAAGCATGTGTGCTGGTTTGAACAACCAAGGCCAGATGCTGCATTCCCTGCAGCATTCCGATTGGCCACTTAAAAGTTAATATTTATTTATTCTAAAGTTTCCATCTGTAGGTTCTGGCTACAGTTCCAAATCTCTCCCTTCAATCATGTCCTAATGGATATCTGTTCTCCCAGCACATCTGCCCTTCAGGGTGCTATTAACTGTAAGCTAACAGTGGCACAGGTTTTCATTTGATTCTGTGTGTCCAGTTTCGTGTTTGGTTTTAAACCCCCCTGGAATGAACTCCCATAATATCACAGCTTCCTTTCATTGTAAAAAACACAAACAACCAAAAACCAAACCCCAAACCAACAAACTAAGGAATAGTTTTAAGTCCCCATT
Organism: Melanerpes formicivorus; assembly: GCF_026170545.1. NCBI lineage: Eukaryota > Metazoa > Chordata > Aves > Piciformes > Picidae > Melanerpes > Melanerpes formicivorus. Next base: position 33,469,909 of record NW_027142358.1, on the reverse strand, counting down.
GCTTTTTCAGCCCTGCCAAAAACGTTAACACAGACTTCAGCATAGGGAAATATTTCCCACTGCTTACATCTGTTATATAAACCAAGCCTATGAAAGTGCCAGGATCCCAGCATGGTAGGGGTTGGAAGGAGCTCCTAGAGATCATCTAGTCCAAAACCCCCTGATAAAGAAGAATCACCCACAGCAGCTTGCCCAGGACCACAATGTCCAGGTGAATTTTGAATCTCCCCAGGAAAGGAGACTCCACAACCTCTCTGGGCAGCCTGCTCCAGGGCTCCAGCACCCTCACAGACAAGACATTTCTTCTCATGTTCAGATGGAACCCCCTGTGTTCCAGTTAGTGCCCATTGCCCCTTGTCCTGTCACTGAGCACCACTGCAAAGAATCTGGCCCCATCCTCTTGCCCCCCACCCTTTAGCTTCGGCTGGGCATTGATCAGATCCCCCCTCAGGCTGCTCTCCTCCAGGCTAAACAGCCCCAGAGCTCTCAGCCTTTCCTTCTCACAGAGATGCTTGTGTGCTTTACTTCAGATGTCTCAGGTTTTCACATTAGTAACTTTCTTTTAGGCTCCCTTTGCCACTCTTTCTTCTCTTGGACTATAGTAAGGGATCTCCACAAGCCTATTTACATAATTCAGATGGCAGGAGGTACTTTGCATCTGCAATGTGTACTGCTACAAGCATTTGTAACCCTAACATATCTAACATTCAGTATCACTAAGGTTGGAAGAGACCTCAAAGATCATCGAGTCCAACCTGCCACCACAGACCTCATGACTAGAGTAGAGAGGACACTACTGCCCACTGCAGGCTTGAACTCACGACCTTCCCATTAAGGGTCTGATGCGCTACCAACTGAGCCACCTGAGGGGCTCTGATTGTGTCAAGAACATAAATTCAGCTGGCTGCATCCAAGTGCCATGATCCACCTTTCTGCCAGCATTCACCCATCCAGGGATGTCCACAGAGCAACAGCCTGGAGTTAAGTAACAGTAATTTAGCTCTGGCTTCCACTGCTCACCATAACAGTACAGATGAGGCAACATGGGTTTCTACAAGCAGAAGCCTGAAGATTGGCTGCTCAGTGCTGAGCATCTTTGTTATACTAAACTATGAGCATGTATTACATGTTTATTATAACACTACTGTTAGTATGCTCTGTCTTTACCGCTGCAAAGGTTTTCCACAGGAGATGACAGCAAGTATTAGTATGTTCCAGGCTTGCATTCCACTCCATGCATTTTGACTGTCTGTGCTGGAACAGTAGCCCTGAAGCTCCTGTAGTCTATACCTAGCTGATGAAGTACACCCAGTACTGCATGAATTACAGCTTCTGTTGTCCTTGTTAAGGCAGATTTACTGCTGGCACTACAGTTCAGCTTCAGCACTGCCATCTCACGTGGGCCTGTGCGCTATAAAGCCAGCTGAGAGCTTCCCGAGTTGGCAGGAGTGGAAGTGCAGATGCAGGAGATTTATCCTCTGAGAGAAGACAGCTCTTTGACTACTTGCAGATAAATGCTGAGTGCACAGGCTTTGAATCCAGCTAATGAGAGTCAGTGTGTGTGCACCAGAACACAGGCTTGGGAAGGACCCCCTGGGTCAGCCATCCCCACTAACTGCAAGCAAACATGTCATAAATGTTGAGAACAAAAGGTTCTGCAGGAAGTTGCAGTCTGTCCTCTCCGTTTACTGCATGCCATGAAGTAATGTTCTCCTGAAACACACAGCTTCAGCGAATTCTGAGCTTTAGGAGATGGGCTGGGAAGTCTCAAAACTGATAGTATAGCACAGGAAAAGCAAAGGAGGTCAGGGGAAGGTTAACTGATGTTGCAACCCTCTGAGGTGGTTCAGTATCACAGTATCACAGTATCACTAAGGTTGGAAGAGACCTCGAGGATCATTGAGTCCAACCTACAATATGTTACATGACAATGTTTTTCAGACCCTACACAACCAGTCCAAGAGTCATAGAATGATAGAATTGCTTGGGTTGGAAAGCCCTCCAAGATCATCCTGTCCAACCTTCACCCTAAGACCACAATTACCATGGCCATTAAACCATGCCCCAAAGTGCCATGCTCACACATTTCTTGAGCACCTCGAGGGACGGTGTCTCTACCACCTCCCTGGTTAGCCTGTTCCAATCCCTGAATACTCTTGAAGGAAAGAAATTGTTTACTAATCTCCAACCTAAACCTCCCCTTGTCAAAATTTCAGGCCAATTTTTCTCATTCTATCAACCAATACGAGGGAGAAGAGACTGACCCCCACCTCACTCCAGCCTCCTTTCAGGTAGTTGGAGTATGGGAAGGCATACAGGAATGAAGTCAGCATTGTGGTAAAATTAGCCTGCTGGACTCCTGAGGTGACTTCTGTAGACCCAAGACAGAGAAATAATTCCTGGTCTAAACAGACTCAAGATACACTTCAGGTCTCTTGCTTTTCTACCCATGTTCAGCATTCAGTATTCAGTATTCCTAAGGTTGGAAGAGACCTCAAAGATCATCGAGTCCAACCTGTCATAACAGACCACATGACTAGAGTAGGGAGGACACAACTGCCCACTGCAGGCTTGAACTCACGACCTTCCCATTAAGGGTCTGATGCGCTACCAAGCTGAGCCACCCTGCTCCTATCCCCTCTCCTATACTTGAACCCTCAGAGCATCTTTAAAAAGTAACCACCTGTTTATTTTGCTACAAAAGTGAATCCCTGCCAGTCCTGGAACTCACCATACAAATGGTCATCCTTCACTACAACTCTCCAGGTTCAACAGAATTTCTGATGACAAGCAACCAAACCACACAAGATGCTTGAAAGAGCCTTGTACAACTGGGCAAACACTTTCTTCCACCCCCCTACACAGCCTAAAATCCCTTGCAGCAGTTTGGTTTTATTTAGTAGAATCATAGAATGGTTTGGGTTGGAAGGGACCTCTAGAGGTCATCTCTAGACTGGGCTAGAATTAACCAGGTTGGAAAAGACCTTTGAGATCGAGTCCAACCTATCACCCAGCACCATCTAATCAACTAAACCATGGCACCAAGCACCCCATCAAGTCTCCTCCTGAACACCTCCAATGATGGTGACTCCACCACCTCCCTGGGCAGCACATTCCAATGGGCAATATCTCTTTCTGTGAAGAATTTCTTCCTAACATCCAGTCTAAACCTCCCCTGGCACAGCTTGAGACTGCATCCTCTTGTTCTGGTGCTAGTCTAGTCCAACCCCCTGCAGCAAGCAGGGACATTCCCAACCAGATCAGGTTGCTCAGAGGCCCATCAAGCCTGACCTAGAATGTCTCCGGGGATGGAGCCTCCACCAGCTCCCTGAGCAGCCTGTTCCAGTGTTTCACCACCCTCAACAATGGCTCCTTGGTTTTTAAGCTCCTATAAACAGCCCTTTCCCGGGAGGGCCCATGAAGCCCAGCAGTCCTTCCTTGACAGCAGCAGCCCCTGAGGAATAGCAGAGCTATCCATCCCACAGGATAACTGGTCAAAACTCCCACCTGACTCCCAAGGACTGGCAGGTCACTCCTTTCCTAAACCAAAAGCAAAGCTGGAGTGGCAGCAGCCAGCTGAGCGTTCACCACCTCACACGTGGGATTTTGGTCTTCTTCCCTTTGCATCACGTCCAGTGAACTGCCCCTGGCGTTGCCATGCCCGGGCACTCTGTTGTGCACGATCCTCCTGCAGCTTCTCACAGTCAGCACTCAGCTCCAGTGCTCTGAACAACAGCATCAGCAGCACACTCTGTCATCTTTTCCAGCTCATTTATCAGTTGAGCATCACAGGTTTACGCAGGGAATCTGGTGAGACCCCGCTGCTGTCATGCCCTCACTCAGAAGACTGATCAGTCAGCCCTGCCTTCTGTTGCCTTCTGTTGCCTACCTTCACACCAATTTTTTCTTATCTGTAGAACATTCTTTTTCTCTGATGGAAGTGCAGATTCCCAAGGGTACATCCTTTTGGCTTTCATCATTAATCCTCAAATGCTTAGCTACAAAGCATGGAACAGCCGTATTTCACTGGGGAGGGCCCATCTGGGGGCTGATCTGCTCCTTTTTATCACCATGACATCATTTTGGTATGATTCTGAGGTTTCTGCTTCGAGGTGGGATTGTTCTATAGGCCCCCTCCTTTTCCTCTTTCTCACTACTTTTAGGGTTCTTCATCTAGAAGAAGGATTATTGGAAGAAGACTCTGAGGCAGCATGTCAGGGAACCTTTCAATCTTCCTGAATTCCTCTGAAAAGCTGACCCTCAGGACACAGAACTCTCCTAATCAGCACACACCTGCCAGCACCACACAAGGCAGATGTTCATGACAGTTTGACACATTTTAGTAAGCTGGAGCTCCCTACCATGTGCTGCCTTTAGAATAAACCTTTAGAATAAACCAAACCAGGTTGGAAGAGACCTTCAAGATCATCGTGTCCAACCCATCCACCAATCCAACACCACCTAAACAGCTAACCCATGGCACCAAGCACCCCATCAAGTCTCCTCCTGAACACCTCCAGTGATGGTGACTCCACCACCTCCCTGGGCAGCCCATTCCAATGGGCAATCACTCTCTCTGTATAGAACTTCTTCCTCTGCCTGGAATTCTTCTGTGAGGTGGGACAAGCACTGTTTGTGTCAGTGTGCCTCTGGACCAGCATGACCTCACCCACAGTTAGTATCTTGCTTCGCTCTTCCTCCCTCTCATAACCAAAAGTGTGCAACTTCATCCACTCCCTGGATTTTAACCCAACCCCTGAGCCATCCCTGGCTTCACTGTGGTTGTTGTCCTGCCTCCACCTTTGTATCTGTGGCTGAGCTTCTGCCACAGCTACAGCCATCCCAGCTGAGGTTTCTTACCTCAAAGTAACGTGGCTGCTCACTTAGTGCCTGAGATCTGCACTGGCTTGTTCCCAGCTTTTGGGTTTGTTTGGGGATTTCTGGAGTGGAGGAGGCAGGTGGGCTGGTTAGATGACGATCAGTTCCTCAGCTGCTACACTAACCTACTTTTAGGGAGTCTGACAACATCCTTTCAAGGAGGACAGGGACATCCGAAGAAGAGACAGGAAAGGGCTACAAAGATGACAAAGGAACTAGAACATCTCTCTTAGGAGGAAAGACAGAAAGAATTGGGGGGTGTTAGTCTGGAAAAAGAGATGAGCTTATCAGTACCTCAAGGGTGGGTGTCAGGAGGATGGGACCACTCTTTTTTTCAGTGATACCCAGTGACAGGACAAAGGGTAACAGGCACATACTTGAACATACTAAGTTTCACCAAAACTTGAGGAAGAACTTCTTTAATTTAAGGGTGATGGAGGACTGGAACCAGCTGCCCAGAGAGGTGGTGGAGTCTCCACCTCTGGAGACATTCAAAACCCACTTGGACATGTTCCTGTGTAACCTTCTTCAGGTGAACCTGCCTTGGCAGGGAGGGTGGACTCAATAATCTCCAGAGGTCCCTTCCAACCCCTACCATTCTGTGATTCCCATCCCCAAAGCAAGGTCAGGCTTCACACCTGGAGCTGCCTCAAACTCTATAGAATAGGGTTTGGAATTTGATAGTCAAAATCTAAGGTTTTATTTGAGCAGAACTCACAGAAGTGGAATACTTGGGCTCTGAACTACCGTGAGTAAATTCCAGCTCTTTGGTAAGCAGGGCTTGACAAATATTATGTAGCTTATGAAAGCTTCAGCTATGTGCTAGAAGCGAAGCTGAAGATGTCTCTGCTCACTGCAGAGGAGTTGGACTACATATGACTTTAAAGGTCCCTTCCAAATCCTTATGATGGAATTTTATCTACAGCTGCCCCCCTGTTCTCAGTCCCTCACAGAATGGCAGCATGCCTGTTATTATTAAATGTGGCCCTGTCTTTGTTATACTAATCCACAAAGTCAACACAATTCTTCTGTCTAATGCTTCTGTCCTTCCCAGCACCACAGGAGCTTAAAGAACTGCATCAAAGACCTTGTGCCAAGGTTAGGAAAGGAAGTAGCACAAAGGACTGGTCACAAGACCTGTCCCTTCTGAATGCTTGTGGTAACACCCCTGCAACCTGGTAACTCACCTCTCAGCACTCCCTGTCACAGCCTCCTCTTTTCTCAGCTCCTTATCTGCCAAAGCCAGCTTCTTATAATTCCTGCATTAATCTGCACCATCTCCACTTTAAATAGTAATTTCCTCTGGGACCTGTACTGACTGAATGCTTCCTATAAATCTAGATAGCTTAAGCCCACCACATTACTGGAGCTGGAGATGTTCACTGCCTCAGCAAAACGAAGCATTAAGTTTGTCTGACAAGATCACCTTCTGATCAGAATGCTGCACTTTATCCCACTTTTTCACTTAGGGTGATGTCTGTGATTACTCTTTGTTCCAGACCTGTCCTAGGACATGACAGCTGCAGCAATAACCCCACCTGTATGGGATTTTCAGCATTTCTCTCTTTCTCTCACTTATTTTTTTCCAGATATGTTACCAGCCAGAGTGTCTTAGCCACATACTCAAATAAACATTCAGAGTTTTACCTAGCACACTTCTGGTGACCAGAGGTGCACTCAGGAAAGTAACATACTCAGTTTCTACACAGGAGGAACTGCCAAACCCGAGGGCTTTCCTCTCCTTTACTCCTGCTCAGATCACAAAGTCAGCAATGGAAGCTCCCAACAGAAAGGAGTCTGGCCCTGCAGCGTTGCAGGGTGATCTTCTATCTTTACTACTTCAAGCAATATTAGACCAAGAGTAGGGCACACAGAAGTGGAATGAAAAAGCACTGCCATGGTAGGTGCTTTGGCAAGAACTGGTGAGACACTGGAACAGGTTGCCCAGGCAAGTTGTGGTTTTTCCCTCTTTGGAGGTGCTCAAGGCCAGGCTGGACAGGGTCTTGAGCAACCAGGTCTGGTGGAAGGTCTCCCTGCCCATGAAAGGGGGGTTGGAACTAGATGATCTTCCAACTCAAACCATTCTATAATGCAATGAATGGGTTCACAGTATCACAGTATCACTAAGGTTGGAAGAGACCTCAAAGATCATCGAGTCCAACCTGTCACCACAGACCTCATGACTAGACCATGGCACCAAGTGCCACATCCAATCCCCTCTTCAACACCTCCAGGGACAGTGACTCCACCACCTCCCTGGGCAGCACATCCCAATGACCAATGACTCTCTCAGTGGAGAACTTTCTCCTCACCTCCAGCCTAAACTTCCCCTGGTGCAACTTGAGACTGTGTCCTCTTGTTCTGGTGCTGCTTGCCTGGGAGAAGAGACCAACCCCTTCCTGGCCACAACCACCCTTCAGGTTCAGGTCACTCTAGAGCAGCTGTCTAATGTTGTTCACCTAGTTTTTAAACCTACAGCACTGATGTGCTACCTTCTTTATACTTTATTTGTGTTTTTCATAGGAAAGGAAATATTTTTGTCATTGAAGCTTGTGTTGCCATCTGAATCCAGTGCAGCTTACCAACAAAAAGGAACCTGACATATTCCCACCTTCTCTTGCCACTAATGGCTTGAAGTCATGGATAGCAATTTGCAGGTGAAAACACAACTTGAAGAGAGAGAACTCCGGCCATGGCATGTGTATCTCCAGTGAAACCAATCAGCTCTTCCCTGTGGCACAGCAGAGCTGCTGAGCTGATTTCAATCTTGTCATCCCAATCACAGATTAAATTCATGGTGGCATGAAGTGTGCAGCAGCCATCATTCCAGGAGCCTCCCACAGAGATTTTCTCCCCACATTTTCTGACTTAGTGTTTCATAGGTATGACCTTGGGCTCCTAGCATAGCATGTGAGCATTATTGCAGGACAAAAGCCTGTATGTCTTTAAAGATAACTACAAGGACAGGCTGAGATAGTTGGGGCTGTTCAGCCTGAAGGAGAGAAGACTCTGGAGAGACCTTCTGGTGGCCTTTCAGCACTTAAAAGAAAGCTGGGGACAGACTTTCTAGCAGGGTCTGCTGGGACAGGGCAAGGGGTGATGGTTTGAACTAAAAGAGGGAAGATTCAGACTGGAGAGAAGGCATGCTGAGTGTGCTGAGACACTGGCCCAGGTTGCCCAGAGAGGTGGTGGATGCCCCATCCTTGAGCCATTTCAGGTCAGGTTGGACAGAGCTCTGAGCAGCCTGATCTAGTTGAAGATGTCTCTGCTCACTGCAGAGGAGTTGGACTAGTTGTGACTTTAAAGGTCCCTTCCAATCCAAACCTGTCCATGATGTGCCCATGCCTGCTTGCAGCTCCAACAGCTGAAGCTGGCTTGATTCAGGCAGGAGTGAGATTCCCTGGAAGTCAGATGCTGCTGGACCCACTTCTTGTCCTGGCACTACCAGGGCAGATTCCAGAGCCACGTGTGGGCCTTCAGGCCATGGAAGAAATGCAAAGTGAGATACTTCAAGGTTATATTCATCTCCTGGTCTTCACCATCTCTTTGATTTAGATATTTGCCTGAAGAAGAAGAGGCTCAGGGGAGACCTTATTGCTTCTGCAGCTACCTGAAGGGAGGTTGTAGCCAGGTGGGAGTTGGTCTATTCTTCCAGGCAACCAGTGCCAGAACAAGAGGACACAGTCTCAAGCTGTGCCAGGGGGAGTTCAGGCTGGAGGTGAGGAGAAAGTTCTTCCCAGAAAGAATAATTTGCCATTGGGATGTGCTGCCCAGGAAGGTGGTCCAGCCCCCTGCTCTGTCCCTGGAGGTGTTCAAAAAAGGATTGGAAGTAGCACTTGAAGCTGTGGTTTAGTTAGTCATGAGGTGTTGGGTGATAGGTTGGACTGGATGATCTTGAAGGTCTTTTCCAACCTTGTTGATTCTGTGATTCTATGATAAACTTCAAATCAGCAACGTAAGAGAATGAGGGATGCAAGCTTAAAATGGTGTAGTTTTCAGGATGTGCTGTGGACCAAGCAGTAAATGAAAATCCCAACCCATCCAAGAGGAGGACTCAGCCCTGAGGAATGCAGGTTATTAAGTGGATTACTGGAGAGAGTGTTTGGGAAATCCCTTTCCCCCCAAACATGCCCACATTGAAAGGGAAACCACAGTACCTTAACTGCACTTCTCAGGCATGGCTGTTGAGATCATGTGTTGGTCACCTGGAAAGCAGAGAATAGAAGATCAGTTGTACTGCTCAATACTAATGACAGACAAAGAAGAGCACCTAACATCACATATCCATCCTGCCCTGAAATAGCTTTAGCCTCTCAAACCAGCAGAGAAGAGCAGAAGACACAGATTTGTATTCCTGCTATTTCCTGCCTGACAAAGGCAGATTCCAATAAGAAAACAGCAAGAAAGCAATGCCTGAGGTTTTCATTACAGTCCTTTGCACATTCCCATGAAGGCTGTCAGCTCAGAAACCAAGGAACAACTCACACAAACTTTTTTTCTGACTAAATACCCTAAGCCATAGCTATCAGGCACTTATCTGTAATTTCTTTAGACTCAGATGTATTCTCTGCCCTTCCCCAGCCTAAACCACTGAACAAGAAAATCTCTGGTGCTTTATAGCCCTTCCCTATGTGCATGTTCAGTTCTCCCTGAGATGGAGAACACAACAGGTGAGGGTAGCAGCATTTTAGAGGCTATTTAGGATCATCTCCCCTATGGGGACAGGCTGAGAGATTTGGAGCTGTTCAGGCTGGAGAAAAGGCTCCAAGGACATCTTGGAGCAGCCTTCCAGTACCTGAAGGGGCTACAAGAGAGCTGGGGAGGGATTTCTTCCAAGGGCTTGTAGAGATAGGACAAGGGGGGGATGTCTTTGAGCTGGAAGAGGGCAGGTTTAGACTGGCAATTAGGAAGAAATTCTTTACAGTGAGGGTGGGGAGACACTGAACAGGTTGCCCAGGTGGCTGTGGATGCCCCTCCCTGGAGGTATTCAAGGCCTGATGGTACAGGGCCTTGAGCAACCTGGTCTAGTGGAAGGTGTCCCTGCCCATGGCAGGGGAGTTGGTCCTAAATGATCTTTAAGGTCCCTTCCAACCCAAACCATTCTGTGATTCCATGCTGTTCAATAGAATGACATTTAAACCAAGCCTTCAGCTCTGAATGTCTCAAGACCTTAAGGTCATACACTGGCTGAAAGAGTAATTGTCCTACCAACACCATGGGTACCACTGATTTGATATGCCACCCAAAGACTAGTTCACCCACAAAAACATCTCATGGCATTAAGGCTGCAATTACTGTGTCCAGAGGATGCCCAGTCTTCCATGGAGCAGAAGAAGAGGAACAAAGTGTATTGCATTGCCATGGGAACTGAGCTTACTGCTTGCTTTGCTAAGAGATGAATGCCTAATGTCAGCAGATCTGATGATAAATAATCATCATCTTGCATTTTTGTAATGAAGATGCATCATGCTGAGTGCTGCTCACATCCTGGAGAAAACTTCTCTGAGCATCAAGGGGTTTTTAGCTCTCTGCATTATTTCATAGATATAGTAAAAAAAAGGCTCCTTAGTTTGTGATTGGTTTGGATTTTAACATTAAAGGGAAAAAAAAAGAAAGATACTTCAGCGTTGAGATTTCTACAGCAGCAGAAGATAACAGCAGAGGTACAGACTGTGGCTGTTATATCAGCCTGTGATTGGGTGTGAGAGGAGCAGATGAAAGCAAGCAGGGCTGTAGCCATTTCATCTCCACAGTCTATTAGCTGGGGTTTCTCTTGGGCCTTCACACTATCCCCAAACAGGTGGTGCAAAGCTACATGGAGGCTCAGTCACTCATTTAGCCTCCCACACCCCTATCAAGGGGAGCAGAAAGTTTTGTGCCCTCTGGAATGGAGCTCTTCATTCAGTTTCCTCTAAAGGGAACATCACTCACATGTACTGTGATACTAAACCACTCTGAACTGACCCAAGGTGCAATAAACAGGAATGGTCAGAAGATTCACTCCAAAACCATGCTGCTGCTTCAACCTACTAACTGTTTCTCTTCCCAGGAAGAAGTGATGGGATGTGGTAAGAGAAGCAGGCTGACATGATGCAGGCAAGGTAAGAACCTGTTCTTGCACAGTTGTGTCATAGAACTACAGAATGGTTTGGGTTGGGAGGGACATTAAAGATCATCTAGATCCAAGCCCCCTGCCATGGGCAGGGACACCATCCACTACACCAACCTAGCCTTAAACACCTCCAGAGATTGGGCATCCACAACCTCCCTGGGCAACCTGTTCCAGTGTCTCATCACTCTCACTGCAAAGAATTTCTTACCAATGTCCAGTCTCAATCTCCCCTCCTCAGGCTTCAATCCATCCTCCCTTGTCCTGTCACAACAAGCCCCTGTAAAAAGTCAGTGCCCTCTCCTAGCCCTTGTCTGCAAGAATCACATAACATCAAAATTCATGCTGAGTGACATGAACTGGGGGAATCCTTCAGTTAGCAGTGATGATGTGGTGATGTAAACCCCCACTAAGCCTTCACATCAGCTGAAAATAAACTTTATTTAGAATAAACCAAACCAGGTTGGAAGAGACCTTCAAGATCATGGCATCCAACCCATCAACCAATCCAACCCACCTAAACAACTAACCCATAGCAATGGACATTTGGGGAGAGGCCTCAAGCACAGCCCTACGAGGAGAGGCTGAGGGAGCTGGGGTTGTTCAGCCTGGAGAAGAGGAGGCTCAGGGGAGACCTCATTGCTCTCTCCAACTCCCTGAAGGGAGGGTGTAGACAGGAGGAGGTTGGTCTCTTCTCCCAGGCAACCAGCACCAGAAGAAGAGGACACAGTCTCAAGCTGTGCCAGGGGAAGTTTAGGCTGGAGGTGAGGAGAAAGTTCTTCCCAGAGAGAGTTGTTAGATATTGGAATGTGCTGCCCAGGGAGGTGGTGGAGTCCCCATCCCTGGAGGTGTTCAAGATGGGATTGGATGTGGCACTTGGTGCCATGGTTTAGCCATGAGGTCTGTGGTGACAGGTTGGACTTGATGATCTTTGAGGTCTCCCAACCTTGGTGATTCTGTGATTCTGTGATCATTCTCTGCTGCCCTTTCAGCACTGGAAGCCTTGGTGAAAGGCAGTGGGAAATCCTTCTGCCCTATTTGCCTGTAACCAGCAGATGCATACATTTATGTTGGTTCAATTAGAGAGGAAGCAGAAATGCCATGTTGTTATAATCATTCCAAAATGCTGTGCTAAGGAACATTTTCAAGGCTGTAATTCATGACTAGCTTAATTTCCACAATTGATGACTGCCTGAAAAACAAATCCTGCAACTAAAACAAACAACTAATTTTGGTCTAAGATCCTTGGGTTTGAGGAAAGCTTTCTCCTTCTTTATTAATGATGCATTAAAATATTTCAATTAAAGGTAAAGAAAAGGCCAAGTTTGGGAAGAAGAAAGGTAAAGACGACTCTGTTCTCAAGAACATCCACATGTAACATGGGAACCCTGACAGGCCTGGGCTGTGCTTCTGCCCAGATGCTTCTGAGTCTTCGTTTTCTGCAGACCACAGGAACTGCTGGGAAAGTACAAATGCTAGAGTTGGGGTGTAAAAAGGATTCATGTCTCAGTTTTCCTGGAATGGGATCTTGACCTCCTGCCACAGACATCTGCTGGCTCTCCTGGTATGCTGCCATTATGAATCTGCACTGGCCAAGACCTGCTGCTTTCACTCCATGAAGCTGGTTATGTTTTAGTTAGTGTTGAAAGACTTGCAGCCTCTTTGCACTCACTCAGGTTTAGCTGCCAGGCCCAGCTGATCTCAGGCATGTCCTGTTGATGACTTGTAGTATGTCTCCAAACTTTGATCCACAGCCAAATGCTGACAGGTTGCAGCCAGTCCTTCATAATAAATTGCAACCAGGTTTGGGAGTGTGAACCAGGTCCCAAAGCAGAGACAGTGGCAACTGCCAATGCACACCAAACTGAAGTGAAGGACAAGTGGCCTTCAGATTCATGAAACCAAAACTTCTTTGCCATAAGAAGGTCAAGATTTCAAGCAAGGAGTCATGTGGATGGATCAGGAAACAAAGAGCAGGAACCTAGACCCGGGAGGAGGGAACCTCAGCACAACCAAACCTAGAGAGCAGAAGCAGATGCAAGAACCAGAGGCTAGAAGGGAAGGATCCCAGAGGTGATACTGGCCAGGAAAGGCTGTCCCACAGTACGGTGAGCAGGCTGACATTAGAAATGATGAGGTTTGAGCCTTAGAGTATAACAGAATAAAATTACCCACGTTGGAAGAGACCTTTGAGATCATCGAGTCCAACCTATCACCCAACACCATCTGATCAACTAAACCATGGCACCAAGCACCCCATCCAGGCTCTTCCTAAACACCTCCAGTGATGGTGACTCCACCACCTCCCTGGGCAGCACATCCCAAAGGCCAATCTCTCTTTCTATGAAGAACTTCTTCCTCACCTCCTGCCTAAACCTCCCCTGGCACAGCTTGAGACTGTGTCCTCTTGTTCTGGTGCTGGTTGCCTGGGAGAAGAGACCAACCTCTACCTGGCTACAACCTCCCTTCAGGGAGCTGGGGAGAGCAAGAAGGTCTCCCCTGAGCCTCCTCTTCTCCAGGCTAAGCAACCCCAGCTCCCTCAGCCTCTCCTCATAGGGGTTGTGCTCCAGACCTCTCCCCAGCTTTGTTGCCCTTCTCTGGACACCTTCCAGCAACTTAACCTCCTTCCTAAAGCAAGGGGCCCAGAACTGGACACAGGACTCAAGGTGTGGCCTAACCAGCCTCCCCTTAGTCCTCCCCAGCTGTCCCTCAAGCAAGAAAGGACTTCTCATTATGAGCATTTCTTGCCCCTTCCCACCCCTTAAAGTATTCCAGTGCTGCTGGGTGGCATCTAGCTGGGCTGTACCAGGCTCCATTCCCACATAAAGAGAACAATCAATATGAAGCTCTGGCATACTGCTCAGCCTGGGAAACCAGGGTCATGTCCAAAACACTACCAATTTGCTAAGTTAGTTTTCTCTTTGGGGTGATGGTGGCCACTTTGTCTTAGAAGGAGACTGAGTTTGTCAAGCAGGACCTGCCTTTCATGAGCCCATGCTGACTGGGCCTGATCATCGGGTTGCTCTGCACATGCTGCATCATGGCACTCAAGAAGGCCTGCTCCATGACCTACCCTGGCAGCGAGGCTGACTGAGCACAGGAGCAGCAATCAAACCCCAGAGCTGTCATCTCAGTTCTGATTCTTTTGGAACAGGAGGACACAGTCTCAAGCTGTGCCAGGGGAAGTTTAAGGATGTCAGGAAAAAAATTCTTCACAAAAAGAGTGCTGGACATTGGAATGGGCTGCCTGGGGAGGTGATGGAGTCACTATCCCTGGAAGTGTTTACAAACAGACTGGGTGAGGCACTTAGTGCTATGGTTTAGTTGATTAAATGGTGCTGGATGATAGGTTGGACTTGATGATCTCAAAGGTCTTTTTCCAACCTGGTTAATTCTGTGATTCTTTTCTTCCTGCACTGTGTGCCACACAAACTCACTGCTGAACTCAGCTGCACCTGAAGTGCATCTAAAGAATTTACTGCTTGTAATAAAAAGAAAAGCCTTCCAATATAGTCTGTAAAAAAAGTCTCAGTGACTCCTTTTCTAAATGCAGGTCACACAAAATTTCACAGTGCCTCAGGAAAAAAAAAAGTTTGCTTATGGATCAAGAGGGATTGCATGTTTATTCCAGCTCTAGAATAAATAAACAAACCAGCTCTGGGCTGGTTCTGCATTCCTCACCTGTCTTTGTACCACTTTACACTGCCTCACACCTCAGTCCTGCAGTTACTGCCTGCTCTGACCTGCTGACTTGCTGTACAATACATTGCAATGTAAAACTTGGATAAACCAACCAACAGCCACAGTCCCTCTCATCCAGCACCTGGGCTGCAAATTGCTAAGGCTACCATTACAAATGTCAGATTAAAAAGCAGAACTATCTAGCAAGACTTTCCTTTGGACACTGGAAATGAGAAACATGATTTGGTATGATCCCTCAGATGAAGCCCACACAGATATCTTGCAATTTGTAAACATGTCCTCAGTGTAAGCAGAAAATCCAGCTCAAGGCATGATTCATCCCTCACAGCAGCCCGGGGTGAAACAGGGGAATACCAGCAAACCCCATGCAGAGGAGTGCTTGAGATGTTCTTTCTCTTGTTCCTACCCAGCCCATCTATGAAAGCCCTGGCTGTCTCCACAGCTAGGACATCAAGATGTCTGTTCTTCTGAGAGGTGGCCCATGTGAACCTCATGTGGTTCAACAAGGCCAAGTGCAAAGCCAGATCAGGAAACTGGTTCAGGTCCTGCTGTGCAAGCCCTCCAGGCATCCAGTCATGGTTGGGAATGGAGAGCCATGGGGGCTGTGCAGAGTGGGCAGCGTGGAGCAGCAGTGAGGGTACAGGGGAGTGGAGTTGAGCAGGTTCCTCCACCCCCCAGCTCCCTCCTGCCTCCCTGGCAGTTCCCACATCTTCCCTTCACCCCCCATACGGTAGACCCCAGGTGGAGCACACTGCCCCGAGATCATGTGCACCCCTGACCCTCAGTGGTGCTATGTGAGCCAAGGAAACACTTGGCGTCTCACACCCTACCCATGGCAGGTTTGTTGGAACTAGATACTCTTTATCTCCCTTCTAACTCAAACCAATAGAATAGAATAGAATAGAATAGACCAGACTGGGTTGGAAGAGACCTTCAAGACCATCACATCCAACCCATCAACCAATCCAACCCACCTAGACAACTAACCCATGGCACCAAGCACCCCATCAAGTCTCCTCCTGAACACCTCCAGTGATGGTGACTCCACCACCTCCCCAGGCAGCCCATTCCAATGGGCAATCACTCTCTCTGTGCAGAACTTCTTCCCAACCTCCAGCGTAAACCTCCCCTGGCGCAGCCTGAGACTGTGTCCTCTAAACCATTCCATGATTCCATTGACTCTAAAAGGAGTCAATCTGGGCATTGAACTTCCTGGGTTTGTGAACACTTGGAGGTGTGGTGGATCATCACCCAAACAACAGCTCACGCTGACTCACCACTGCAATCTGCTGCCTGTGACAACCTCACCAGGAATCATTTCAGTGACTGACAATCTGAATTGTTCTGAAACACAACAAAGGAGAAGACAATCAAATGCTCAAGGAAAATGTTAAAAAAGCATGCAGAATGTCATGGCCTTCAGAATGCTGCTCAGACATCTCGAGGAGAGTCAGATGGAATATATCCATCCGTTTCTGTATCTCTACAGGTAGACCTCTATGTACACACATCTACACACACTCTGTAGTAACAGTGTCTCTCTGGTTTCTTGCAACTGATCCTCACTAGTTCTTACAGAAAAGTCAGAACTCTTCCCAGTCTTGGTTTCTCTCCTGGCATGCTCAGAGGACCCTCACCTGACTTCTGGTTTCTGTTTCCTACTATCCCAGTTCCACAACCGGTTGCCAATACCATGGACATCAAGCACTTCTGCACAGCTACAGCCAGAAAGGAGCACTAAAGCTGTGAGTCTGCATGCAAAGCTTCTTGCCTTTTAAAGTACAAAATAATAAAAACTGATTCCTTCAATTTCCACATCCCAGCTTGAAGCACAGATCCTCCGAAGAGGAATCTCCCAAAGAGGAGCACTTCCTCTGCAGCCTCTGGTTACACCACACCAGGCTTCAGTAATAAAAAAGCATCACTCCAAGCAGCCCACCACCTCCTCCTCCTCTTCCTTCTGTAGTACATCTGCAGTGTGGGATTGAAGAAATTGGCTGTGGGAATTCATGAAGTGCCAGTCCCATTGTAGAGCAGAGAGTTCTAATATAATCTCAGCCTCTTCTTTTGTCCTCACCTTGCTCAACTGAGTGCTTTCACAAAATTGTCTTTGTGGAGCATCACAGGATGTGGCGTTCAGCTCACATGGGAATGCTGCCTTCTTCTTCCAGCCTCATTAGGCTCCCCACAATGTTATTCCTTTCAGGGGATGTCTTAAGGCATGGAACAAACAGCTCTTCCAACACGTGAGATCATCCCAATGGTTTGACATGAGGAGTGGAAAAACACTTTTCTCTTTCTTTGGCTTATTAAGGCTGCAAAGGCCTTAGCTCACTTACTACTGACTTCTTTATAAAGCACTGCCAGTCCCTACCTATGAAAAGCTCTTAATTCATCAAGGGAGAGAGGCTGGAGAGAAATCCAGGGAGAGAAACTGCAAATTTGTCCTCACCAGCTCCAGCTATGCCAAGTGCAAAGCTGCCTGGGCCCACACGTCTCCCAGCCTACGTCCAGCTGCTCCTCGCTGCTGTTGCGGCGCAGGCACCCACGCCCCCAGTCCTGCTGGGAGCACAGGCCACCAGCTTGCTCTCCAATCTGTTTCAGTCACACTGAAACACAGCTAAGTGACATTTGGCAAAAAGTGGATTCAGAAAAACTCCTCAAAGCTACCCAGTCATGAGGTTTGTGGAGGTGGGGATGCAGTGAGAGTCGTGAGGAACAGCAGGCTAACTTTCCCAGAATGATGGAGCCATTAAGATTGGAAAATACTTCTATGATCAAGTTCAACCTTCTACCCAACACCTCCATGACCATTAGACCATGCCCTAAACTGCCACATCTACTCATTTTTTTAACACCTCCAGAACTGGTGACTACACCACCACCCTGAGCAGCTTGTTCCATTCCCTTACTACTCTTTCAGTCAAATTTTTCCTAATGTCCAACCTAAACCTCCCCTGGTGCAGCTGGAGGCCATTTCCTCTTGTCCCATCAATAGTTAACTGGGAGAAGAACCCAACACTGGCATCATTCCTACCTCCTCTCAGGTAGCTGTAGAAAGCAAGGAGATCTCCTCTCAGCCTCCTCTTCTTCAGGCTGAGCAATCCCAGCTCCTTCAGCCTCTCCTCATAAGAGCTGCCCACCAAACCCTCACCAGATTCATTGCCCTTCTCTGTACCTGCCCCAGCACCTCAATATCTTTCTTATACTGCAGTGCCCCAAACTGGAGACTGCACTGGAGGGGCACCATCACTTCTTTAAACATAGCCAAGGAGAAACTGGGTACCAGTCTCTCCGTTCTGGAAAGATGTAATACCTGCTGACATGCACTAGAAAACCTTAGACCTCAGGGGGAGTTAAGTCTGCACCAGATTCAAAGTTCTAACTGATCCACAGTTTCAAATGGACAGCAAGAGACACTGAATGCAAAGTTTGCACAAGACAAGAAAGGATTTAAGATTTTGTCTAAGCAAATACAGAGGAGCAGCAGCCCCTAGACCATAAAAATAATATACCCTCAGCCACACACTGCACATCAGAAACCTGAGCAGGATCTGCAGCTGGACAGTCCCAGAGGCAACCCTTGCTCACACACTGTGCTTTCCCTAGCCTAGGAAGAGTTCTTAAACAGGAATGCCAGGAATGGGTCTGGCACAATGATCCTGTGCTTCTTAAATAAATGGCTGCCATTCCATTTTGGTTCATACCCATCCCAATCCCCCTCCTACTCTCCAGCTTAATAAGGTTCAGGAATAATTCAAGAGTGCATTCTGGAGTAAAAGCTCCCACAGACTTTCAGCCCCCAGTCTGGGGGATATTTTTGTTGGCCCATTTTAGGTGGGCTGTGGTTTGGTTAATCTCTCTCCCACTTACGTGGAACTATTCAAGGAAACCTTCAGCAGTGTTTAGAGATTTATGGCTGCAAATGCTTCGAGGGCCTGGCTCTTTTTCCTCCATCAGCCCTCTGTCCACTGCTAACTAAAGACAAAATCATAAACCTGTGCCCTTTGTCTGCAAAAGTGATGGTACCTGAAAGACAATGGGTATCTCCAGGGGCATTCCTGCTAAGGATGCCATGGAGGCAGTTGTGCCACACATATGGATTCCCACAAATCTCCCCACAGGAGCACCCACACATATCAAATGCAGGTGAGTGCTCCCACATAACCACTGTGTGTCTACACACTATACACAAGAAAACAAGGCAGAAACTGCTGATTAATGACAGCATGGTTTGGGTTGGGAGGGATCATCTAGTTCCAAACTCCCTGCCACGGACAGGGACATCTTCCACTAGATGAGGCTGCCCAAGGCCTCATCCAAACTTGTCTTGAACACCTCCCAGGAGGGGACATCCACGGCCTCCCTGGGCAGCCTGTTCCAGTGTCTCACTACCTAAGGTCCAGTCTAACTCTCCCCTCCTCAAGCTCAAAGCCCTTCCCTCTTGTCCTATCAGTATGAGAGCTTGTAAAAGCCCCTCCCCAGCTTTCTTGCAGGCCCCCTTCAGGTAGGGAAAGGCTGCTATATTAGTCACAGTGATGGATTAAAACCCACTAAAAAGACTGAATTTGACTAAGAGATTGACTCCAGGAGTATCTCATATTTGGATATTTATAACAAGCTTCTTATTTTTACCAGCCTGCTGACGTGAAACATTTGAGCTTCAATTTGTCCTTACACATAGTCTCTCTTACATCACTTTGGCACTTAAAGCATTATCTGACTGCTAGCTACAGATTTAGGCTTTCGAGTATCTTATTTAGGGAAAAATAACAGCATTATTTCTAGAGCTTCTGTTTGGAAGATAATCAAAATAGTTGATTCTACTTTTCAACAGGTTCTGAAATGCCATTAAAAATGTTTATATTTAGAGGAGTTTGTACACAGCTTCACGAAGAACAAAATCCCAAGGCTTGATTAGCATTACAAACCTTGGCAATTTTGCTGCTAGGTGTTTTCAGACACTGCTAAAACTTGTTTCAAGATACTAAAACCTACTTAGAATAGAATAGAATAGAATAGAATAGAATAGAATAGACCAGATTGGAAGAGACCTTCAAGATCATCGTGTCCAACCCATCAACCAATCCAACACCACCTAAACAACTAAACCATGGCACCAAGCACCCTATCAAGTTTCCTCCTGAATACCTCCACTGATGGTGACTCCACCACCTCCCCAGGCAGCCCATTCCAAAGGGCAATCACTCTCTGTATAGAACTTCTTCCTAACCTCCAGCCTAAACCTCCCCTGCGCGGCTTGAGACTGTGTCCTCTTGTTCTGGTACTGGCTGCCTGGGAGAAGAGACCAACCCCCACCTGGCTACAACCTCCCTTCAGGGAGTTGTAGAGAGCAAGAAGGTCACCCCTGAGTCTCCTCTTCTCCAGGCTAAGCAACCCCATCTCCCTCAGCCTCTCCTCACAGGGCTGTGTTCCAAACCCCTCAACAACTTTGTTGCCCTTCTCTGGACTCATTCCAGCAAGTCAACCTCCTTCCAAAACTGAGGGGCCCAGAACTGGACACAGGACTCGAGGTGTGGCCTAACCAGTGCAGTGTACAGGGAATAGAATGACCTCCCTGCTCCTGCTGGCCACACTGTTCCTGATGCAGGCCAGGATGCCATTGGCTCTCTTGGCTGCCTTGGCACACTGCTGGCTCATGTTCAGCCTACCATCAACCAGCACCCCCAGGTCCCTCTCTGCCTGGCTGCTCTCCAGCCACTCTGACCCCAGCCTGTAGCTCTTCATGGGGTTGTTGTGGCCAATGTGCAGAACCTGGCACTTGGATATGTTCAATCTCACTTACTTGGCCTTAATCAGATTGGATTCCAGATCTGAAGAAGTTAAAAAATATTCCTCTATCCCATCCTGTCCCTGGCTCCTGTAGCCCCACACTTTCATACTGTGTGTTCTGCATTTCTCTGCTTATTGCACAATGAACAACTGTGGGACTCCCAGAATCTGTGACCCACCCGATCCTGACAATCATTCCAGCATGCAAATAGTTTCACACATTGCCTGGTATTGCTGTAAATGAAAGCAGAAACTGAGCTGTGGCATTAACAGAAAGTCATTCAAAATGAAGCCTAGGAATGCATGAGCTGCTGGGATGTGTGTTCAAATCAGACAAGCGTCAAAACCAGAGGTGGTCCAGAAGCTGACATCAAGTTCTGCTTTTTAGAACTTTCCCCAAGTACTCTAAGCTTGAGTTCAAGGACTTTGCTTCATAGAATCATAGAATGCTAGGGGTTGGAAGGGACTTCTGAGGCTCATCGAGCCCTCCCCTCCTTGCCAAAGCAGGATCGCCCAGGGTAGTCCACACAGGAATGCATCGAGATGGGTTCTGAAAGGCTCCAGAGAAGGAGACTCCACAGCCTCTCTGGGCAGCCTGCTTCATGTCTCCATAGCTATTATAGTAAAGAAGTTTCTCCTTATGGTGGAACTTCCTGTGCTCCAGTTTGCATCCATTGCCCCTTGTCCTATCACAGAACACCACTGAAAAGAGCCTGGCCCCTTCTTCTTGACACCCACCCTTCAGATATTTATAAACATCAATAAGGTCTCCTCTCAGGATGCTCTTCTCCAGGCTAAACAGCCAGAGGTGTCTCAGCCTTTTCTCATCAGACAGATATTCTGTTCATCATGCTCACAGCCTCTGCTGGACACTCCCTAGTATCTTCCTGTCCTTCTTGAACTGGGGACAGAACTGGACACAATCCTCCAGGTGTGGTCTCACCAGGGCAGAGTAGAGGAGCAGGAGTACCTCCCTTGACCTGCTGGCCACACTCTTCCTAATGCCCCCACGATCACATAAGAACATTCAGCTTTAAACCTCATGTTTTGCATGAAAGGAGTCTTTGGAATTGAAAACTCAGAAGGGATGCTCCTGCCCAATTTCCATTTTGCAGTTACCTTATGATCTAACTCCTAATTGCAGCAAACTCTTTAGGAGATGGTTTATACAAGTGCCTTTTAAGTTGATGCATTATCAGTGTTGCTTTACAACATTTCTGTGGCTTGTTTATGCTACTTTGTTAATTTTCTTGTAATTCAGTATTAATTAATAGCTCTGTGTTTAATCAGTTACAACTCTTAATTATACCACAGCACTGCTTAATCAAACAATACACTGCTGGGATTAAAAGAAAGTAATTAAACTAATCTGTTGTCCTCTTTTATGGGCAATTTATTGCACAATAAATGAAAGTCATGAATGTGTTTTCATGGCAATGAGCCTGAAAAGCTGCATAAGTTCTTTCTTACCTTAACTACAGAGAAAAACTGGCACTGATTTCAAGGGGTCTGTAGAGATCAGCCCTACAGATCAACCCTCTCAAAGCCAGCAGACAGAAATTCAGAAAGAGAACAACCCTGCTTCTGAAGTAGTGCTGAAATTGAGGACTGGTGGACTTAGCTCCAGCCAGGAGCTGTCCAGCCAGGAGCTCTCCAGCCAGGAGCTGTCCAGCCAGGAGCTGTCCAGCCAGGATAATTAACAGATTCACAGATTGCATTGGGTTGGAAGGGACTCTCAAAGGTCATCTTGTCCAACCCCCCTGCAGTCAACAGGGACACATCTAACTAAATCAGACTGCCCAGGGCCACATTAGCTCTGATCTTGAATGCTGCCAGAGATGGGGTCTCAAATACATTCTTGGGCAACCCAGTTCAGTATTTCACCACCCTCACTGTAAAGAACTTCCTCCTAATGTTTACCCTAAATCTCCCCTGCTTCAGCTTCAAACCATTGCCCCTCATCCTGTCCCTACAGGCCCTTCTAAACAATTTCCCCCCCCCAGCCTTCCTGTAGGTCGCCCTCAGAGATTGAAATTCAGTGACACGCTCCCTGAAGCCTTCTCCTCTCCAGGCTGAGCAGCCCCCATTCTTTCAGCATCTCTTCACAGGAGAGGTGCTCCAGCCCTCCGATCCAGCAGATCCATGTGCCTCTTGTGCTGGGGGCCCCAGAGCTGGACACTGTACTCCATTACTCATTTCATTTAATATAGTCTAACCTTACTTCTTGCATTTGGAGGAAGAACTCATAAATTACCTGAAACCATTTTTCCCCACTTTGGTGCTTCCTTCCACGAGGTGCATCTCCTGGCTTGCTGAACAGTGCAAATCCATTCCATGTCTCCTCTCGCAGTGCCACTCCAGCCAACTGCCCCTCCTTAGGCCTTTTTTAGCCCTCTTGGTTCCAGCCATTTACTTGGGATTGCCTGGCACTTGTGGTAGCTATATTAAATCTTAATTATTTCAGATCACTTCTTCCTGTGTCAACATCATTTCAATTATAAGTGTGTCCTTGTCAAAAAGCTTTCAAACCTGTCTGAAGCTACTGTGCTGTGACTGCCCAGTTCTACTCTGCATGATACTGCCTAAGTCAATGAAGAAAACAATTAAACATGGACATCTCATCTTTAATATGTGTCACAAGTTGTGGGCCCCTCAGCTCAGGAAGAGCAGGGAACTGCTTGAAAGAGCCCAGCACAGAGCCACAAAAATTATTAGGGGAGTGGAACATCCTCCTTATGAGAGACTGAGGGAGCTGAGGGCTCTGTATCTTGGAGAGGAGGAGACTGAGAGTGTCATTAGTGTTTATAACTATGTAAAGGGTGAGTGCCCAGAGGATGGAGCCAGGCTCTGCTCAGTAATGCCCAGTGGGGCACTGGTGGAAGTTGAGGCATAGGAAGTTCCATGGAAACATAAGGAAAAAGGTTTTCACTGTGAGGGTGACAGAATACTGGAACAGGCTGCCCAGGGGGGTTGTGGAGTCTCCCTCCATGGAAGTATTCAAAACCCACCTGGATGCATTCCTGTATGATCTGCTTTAGGTGATCCTGCTCTGCAGGGGATTTGCACTGGATGATCTTTCAAGGTCCCTTCCAGCCCCTAACATTCTGTGATTCTGTGAAACACAGCTGGGTTCTGAGCTGGCTCTTGTAGCCTTTGAACCACAGAAGGAGTCAGAGGAATGCCTAATGCTGCAGAAAAACAAAGACAGCAGACTTGAAACTGAAAGGGGACCTCTCTGTTGACACCCAGCAGTGTGGAAAGAAACTCCCTACAAGACTCAGGCAAACACAACAACCCGAGAAAAATAAGCTCTTCAAACACAAGCTCTGCCTAGTGCCTGCCTGCGGCTGGGGGGTGGCTCAGGGGAGACGTATCTACTGGCATAGCTTAGCTGTGACCTCCCATCTTGCTCCCAGACATCTTCCAGTTGTTTAAGCACAGAACC
The DNA here is from genome assembly GCF_026170545.1 of Melanerpes formicivorus. NCBI lineage: Eukaryota > Metazoa > Chordata > Aves > Piciformes > Picidae > Melanerpes > Melanerpes formicivorus. Next base: position 33,445,982 of record NW_027142358.1, on the reverse strand, counting down.
ACTTTGGGTATAACAAACCTCTAATCAAAGCAAGCAGTTAATTGCTCATTGAATAAACAAATGGACCTAGACTCTGTGACAGTTTAACCCACCTTCATGAACAAAAGCTCGGCTGAACTCAGCCAGGGAAGCAAATGAAAAGCTGTATTTACAAGCAATAATGGAATGCAATGAATATGTACAAAATATACAGTATTTATGCTATTACACAGGTGTTTAGAAAGCTTCTCCCAGGCAAACATCTCCAGAACAAGATGACACACTCTCAAGCTGTGCCAGGGGAGGTTTAGGCTGGATGTTAGGAAGAAATTCTTCATAGAGAGAGTGATTGCTCATTGGAATGTGCTGCCTGGGGAGCTGGTGGAGCTGTCATCATTGGAGGTGTTTAGAAAGAGACTGGATGGGGCTGCTTGGTGCCATGGTTTAGTTGATTAGGTGGTGTTAGATCATGGGTTGGACACAGAGATCCTGATGGTCTCTTCCAACCTGGTTTATTCAATTTGATTCAGTTTGATTTGATTTGATTCCATTTGACTCTACTCTAAAGGGAAAAGAGCACAGAAATCCTCCTTGGGCAGGAGGACTCTGCCTTGCCTCTCCCCCCAATCTTTTCCCTCTGGTTAATTAGAAGAAAAGAGAAAAGGACAAATGTTAGGGAAATTGCAGTTAGTTCTAAAGCACCGTTAGAAAGAGTCAGTAATGCTGATCTGTGTAGTTAGCTGATAAGAGGTCTCTCTGTCCAGGAACAGCCAGCATGCAAACAGGAAGATGGAATGAGAGAAGAATTTAAGATGGTAAAACTACATCCCACACATCTACCCATGAACTTTGTTTAGGATAATCTCTTGTTCTCCTTTTTACACCCATCTGTACTGCTAGCTTAAAGGCACAGCCTAAACTGTCACAGATTCATAGACTGGTTTGGGTGGCAAGGGACCTTCCAGATCATCTAGTTGCAAACCCCACACCATGGGCAAGGACACCTTCCACTTCCAGGTTGCTCAAGGCCCTGTCCAACCTGACCTTGAACACCTCCAGGGAAGGGGCACCAACAGTCTCCCCGGACAACCTGGTGCAGTGCCTCACTACCCTCACTCTGAAGAATTTCTTCCTAATCTCCAGTCTAAATTTGACCTTCTCAAGCTTCAATCCATTCTCTCTTGTCCTATCACAACAGCCCTTGTAAAATGTCCCTCCCCAGCTTTCTTGTAGCCCCCTTCAGGCTGCTCTAAAGTCTCCCTGGGGCCTTCTCTTATCCAGGCTGAACAGCCCCAACTCTCCCAGCCTGTCCCCATAGGGGAGGTTCTCCAGCACTCTGATTTTCTTTGTGGCCTCCTCTGGACCTACTCCAACAGTTCCATGTCCCTCTTGTTCTGGGGGCCTCAGAACTGGGAGCAGTATTTCAGGTGGGGTCTCAAAAGAGTAGAGTATACAGAACTACTTCCCTCATCTTGTTGGTGACACTGCTTTTGATGCAGCCCAGGACACAGTCCACATGCTGTTCACTTACTAAATATTAAGACTCTTATAAGCACTTTGTCCCAAAAGTGCATCTTTTCTCATCAGGGGAGAGAGAGATGGTTTAGCAGTGACCTGGCAGTGCTGGGTTAATGCTTGCACCTTGGAGATCTTGGGAGATTTTTTCCAACCTTAACTATCCTATGATTCACTGCTACAGTGCTGTCTTATTTAGCAGGTAAGTTCTGGTGAAGGCTAAGCACTACATTCCTCTGGTCCATGTACATTGTCTTGCATTTTTGTCCCCAGGAATTCGATATTTCAGTTCTTTCCATAGCAACTAAAGGTTAAAAAGAGAATAGTTAGGGTGTTAAGAGACTTCCCTTCTGTTACTCTCCTAACTTTTTCCTTATATTCCCTTATTTTCAGTTGACATGAAGGAACACAATTTGCTGCATGGAAGCAACTCATGTAAAATTTTGGCCAGCTCATGAAGCCATCCAGTCTGAGCCCTCCTGGTACCACAGCTGTGCCTGTACAGGGCTATCTTCAATGTCTGCACATACCAGCATGGAACTGCTGGACAGGTCAGCCTGCTCCTCCCATGATAAGCTGCTACTTTTCATTGTTGCTCCTGCTGGAGCACATGGACCACATGAAGCACATGCTGGTTAGAACTTGTGGGATTAAGCATCACCTCCTTGCTTCTTCCCTGGAAAGCCCAGAGCTCTCTATACTGTGTTGTGCAAAAGGCAATGCTGCTCACGAGTCACAGAGCTTGGTCAAGAGGGTGAAAGATGCTTCTACACATTTCTCAGCATGGACCTAAAAGCCACCCAAGTCTAAAGCCCAGAAGACTGCAGGGAGGCAGTGGCCTTAAGGGTCAAGAGAGAAAAAGAAACACAAAGTGATCAAATGAGACAGCAAAGGGAGTAAGGAGAAAATATGTGACATAGGAAGAGCAGCACAGCAGAGGCCAGGGAGAAGCACATCACAAAGGAGGTGGTTTCAAAACATAACCTGATGTTACATTCAGATGTGGCCACCCATTGGCAGCTCCCTCACCTCCATCAGGATCATTATCCAGAAACATCTCAGAACTTGCCATCAGTGCAAACAGCTACTTAAATGAAAGATGTACAGCAGAATTGGCATAGTATTGCACCTCTCTGATCCTTTCTTTGGCACAAAATTAGTCAATTTGCTCTGAAAATTCACATCTAAAAGCAAATCTTTTAAAGCATATTTTAAAAGCTTTTTGCAAGTGTTTTGGCCTTCCAGAATCTGTTTCTGTGAAAGCCTAACAATGGTTCTGCATTTCTTCGTGTCATGGCTGCAAGTGACAAGGAAAATGAAAGTCACAGCTGAAGCAAGGCAGCAGGGAAATGTATGATTGAGAGGGTTCCTGGCTGTCAGGAGGAGACCTCTCTGCTGAAAAGCAGGAGACAAATAAGGCAGAGTGAAAGGAAAATGAAAGCAGTGTGGTTTCATCTTTCCTTTCCAAACCTGCGTAGTTATGCTGAAGCATTTAGACCTATCACAGGAACACAGCCACCCACGCTTTCTGATGCATCCAGCATGCCACACTGCCTTCCAGAGATTGCTGAATGAAGTCTGAAGAGAAAGTGTGCCTTCCTTTCAAAGAGAATCTCCAGAAAAAAACAGACTCAAATAGCCTTGAGGTATTGTCACACCAATGAAACAAAGGCATCAAGATGTGGTGAGATGTCCCTCCTGTAAGTGAAAGCACTGAACTCATAGAATCATGGAATGATTTCCATCATCTATTCTATGATGGAATAGAAGCATCTATTTCCAACCTTCTTGCCATTGGGAGGGACACCTTCCATTAGAACAGGTTGCTTAAGGCCCTGTCCAGCTTGGGTTTGAACACTTCCAGGCTTGGAGCCTCCACAACCACCTTGGGCAACCTGTTCCATTGTCTCACCACCCTAACTGCAAAGAACTGCTACCTAATTTGCAGTCTCAATCTCCCCTGTTCCATCTTAAATCCATTCCCTCTTGTCCTATCACTACAAGGCCAGGGGAAAGAAATGGTTTTGGCAGCTTCAGCAGTCACCACTGCTATGACAGACTCCTTTACCTGGCCGTTTCCTCCCTAACCTAGCAGAAGTTGGGCATGGAAGAAACCCTCACTTGTCTCCACATAAAATACATCTCAATCTATCAGCTTTGTGGAACCCACTGCCCAGGGAGGTTGCGGATGCCCTCTCCCCGGGGGTGTTCAAGGCTGGGTTAGATGAAACCTTGAGCAGCCCAATCTATTTGAGAGGCACCTCTGCTCATGGTGGGGAGGTTGGAGCAGACGATCTCTAAGGTCCCTTCCAACCTAGGCCATTCTATGATTTAAGTGCAGCAGATTTCATACAGCTACCTCCAGAGACAATGGCTCTTCTTTGGTAAGCCCAAGTGGAAGACTACAAATTGACAACCCAATAGATATTTCTGATCTGATTGCCTGACTATGTCTGAAAGGCAGTTCAGACTAACAACCTCTTTGAGCACTTGTGAGTGTAATTCACTCCTCCTTTCCCTCTCTCCATTGATGCTTGCATCTGCAAAACAGTGATCTGAGCCATCACTTGGCCAGCTTAGCTCCAACAGTAAACCCCAAAATGTGTAACAATAAAAGAAGTCTTCTGTTCCTCAAACACAGCCAAGAGGTTTTGTATTGATTGAGCTTGTTCTAAACACGGATACTAAAGGCGGCAGCATCTCGGCAAGTTCCGCCTGGGACAGCGTCCCTGCCAGCATCAGAAGAGAGCCAACATCCAACACACAGTGGTTAGAAAAAGAGTGAATTGATCTTGTTCCATCAACTTTGAAACCGCCTTCTGTAGCACCCAGAGAGAGATTGCCCTTCAGGCAGGTTTTGACAGGCTCCCACGGCTTGGCTTTGATTGCTGTTGTAGCCGAAACATATAGCTTTAGTAGGAAAGGATTATCTCTTATCCTGCCCTTTGGGAGGACCTCATACTGTGACAAAGACTTTTCTCTGCTTAATGTCTTACATTTCACACAACTAACAAAAGTGCAGCACATCACATCTAGCATTACAGTTTTTTCCCAATGCCCCTCGGCCCCTCGAGGGCTAAGCAATCACTGAATGGTATTTAACATCACCGTACCCTGTTTTAATTCACTGATAAACTGAAGTTTGCTGACACTTTGGGGTCCATAATCTAAATGGATAGTGGCACACTACTTGATATGGTCTTCTTCTCCTGTATTTTAGGGGGGAACACATCAGAAGGGACTAGATCACAGCCCTGGGTGTAAAATACCCACATTCTGTGCTTCAGGATAAATTGACTTAGGTATCATCTGTCAAGCCTTCCCCACAAGGATTACTTGCCCATGGGTATCAACAGACCCATTTAATCCCTCACTGTGATTTGGTATATTCTCTCCTGGCTTCAACAAATCTTCACCAGCAGCTACTTTTTCCCGAGAGACTTAATATCCTGCTAGAGGAAGGTCATTAGTCTGCTTGAACAGAGATCACACAAACCAGAGGTCTTTAAAGAACAGCAGCAGTGACAAACTCGGGGGGGTTATGCTGGGCTATGTGGCCCAGGGCAGGGACACCTTCTAAGGTCAAAGGCACAGAGGAGAAGTCAGGGCATTGCCTCTCCAGAGTGCTGCTGGCAAGTTTTAGTCATTTATCTTCACAGAGGTAGCAAGTCCAAGGAAAGCACAAAGCACAGGGCCTGGACCCTGCAGTGGGATATGGGTTTGTGGGAGGTGTTTCTGCAGCCAAGAAGCACCATATGTTGCCATCAATTTCTTTTAGAGACAAGGTCTTAATATTGCATAATTAATTAGGGTTATATTAAATAAATTACTAAAGGGGAAAGCAAACAAACCTCTTCTGCCCCCACCTCAACACGCTTGCTCTTGGATTCAGATGTGCATACAACTACAGGAGATTACACTCTGTCCATGTTCTCTGCCTACTAGAATCTGCTGCAATGCAGAAGAATTGGAGCAGTCACCACCAATTCTTCCCTTTCAGTAGCAGCACTTCCAGGGGAAAAAGAGACATGCATTCATACATGGGAAGGGACCCCTTCAGAGCTTAGCAGCAATGCCAACTCATAAGCAAACAGCATTATGCATTGGTATGGAGCAGAGTTTGTTCTTCAAATAAAGATAATATTCTGTGCCAAGTGCTTCCCCCTGCACACCTTGTTTGTACAACCACAAAGCTGAGGAGGCAATAAAAAGGCTATTGGAATGTTAAAACAGAGGATTGGAAAGGAAGAGCCAAACCTGCATTATATAATGTAGCATCTGTAAGAATGGGTTCTCTAGGCTGTGCATTGGTCGGGTGCTGGAACAGGCTGCTCAGGGAGGTGGTGGAGTCATTATCATTGAATCATGGAATGGTCTGGGTTGGAAGGGACCTCCAAAGGTCATCCAGTCCAACCCTGCTGCGGTCAGCAGGGACATCTTCAACTAACAAATCAGGCTGCCCAAAATCTTGTTGAGCCTCACTTTAAATATCTTCCAAGGATGGGACCTCAACAACCTCCCTGGGCAACCTGCTCCTGTTCTACCACACTCATAGTAAAGAACCTGCTCCTAACATCCAATCTAAATCTGCTCTTTTCTAGTTTGAAGCCATTGCCCCTTGACCTATCCCCATAAGCCTTTGCAAAAAGTCTTTCTCTATCCCTGGAGATGTTCAAGAAACATGTGGACATGGCACCTGGGGACATGGTATAATGGCCATGGTGGTCTTAGGTTGAAGGATGGACTCTATGATCTTAGAAGGCTTCATCAACTGAAACAATTCCCTGACTCTGTATTTCCACTGACAGAAAGACACAGGGTTTGCTTGGTGCAAACTCTACAGTCAGGGCTCAACAAGAGATGAAGCAGTTTCACAGCAGTCCCATCTAGCCCTAAGATCCACAAACCCAGTCATCTGAAAGGAACAAACTCAGCAATTCTTACATGCAGACAACTCTACACTGCCAGCAGAACTCACACCAATGAAAATTAATGGCAGCATGTAGGAGATCCAGCAGAGGGCAGCTACCTGCTCAGACCCTGCTTTGCTATGGCACAAAAACATCTCCAGCTTTGTATTGCTTTCACTTTTGTCAATAGCCCTTCTAACCCAGAAGAAATGCAACCTGGCAATCCTGGTGGATACCAAGTTCTCCGTGGGACAGCAAGGTGCCCTTGTGGCCAAGAAGGCCAATGGGATCCTGAAGCGCAGTCAAAAGAGCATGGGCAGTGGATTGAAGGAGGTTCTTCTTTCCCTCTACTCTGCCCTGGAACATTGTATCCAGTTTTGGGCTCCCCAGTTCAGTTTGGAGGGAGTCCAACATAGGGCTATGAGGACGATTAAGGGACTGGAGCACTGCCTGGTGAGGAGAGGCTGAAAGCCCTGGGACTGTTTAGTCTGCAGAGGAGAAGAATGAGAGGGGATTTAATGTTTATAAATATCTGGGGACTGGGTGTCAAGAGGGAGGGGACAGGCTCTGCTCCTTGCACCCCATGATAGGACAAGGAAACTACAGCACAGGAGGTTCCACCTCAACAGGAGGAGGAACTTCTTCACTATAAGGGTCACAGAGCCCTGGAGCAGGCTGCCCAGAGAGACTGTGGGGTCTCCTTTCCTGGAGACTGTCAAGACCCATCTGGATGTGATCCTGTGGGACCTGCACTAGATTCTATGGTTATGTGGTCCTGCTCTGGCAGGGGTGTTGGACTCAATCTTTGCAGGTCCCTTCCAACCCCTAACATTCTGTGATCCTGTAATAGCACTGCTGAAGGGTGAAAAAGCATCTTGCCATCTCTGAAAAGGTTTTTAAAATCAGAAAGCCAGCAGACTGCTGCTCAGAGGACAGATTAACCAGGAGCCATTAGCTGAAAGTCCCTGGAGCACTCAACAGCAGAAAGAGGGATGAGTGGATGACAGAAGATGTGGAGCCTATGTATCCTCTACCAAGCAGCTGAGGATCTTGCAGTCCACCTCAAGCCTCAATCCTTGATCTTCACAGAGGTCTCCTTTAGCACAGCCTATGTGTTCCTTTCCTCTGGTCAAGGCAGGAGAAGAATACTGAACCTGAGACACTGAGTCAGAGAGGGATCCATGTAAAGAGAAAGGACTCAGAACTGCTCACATGGTGTTCCAGCCTGGTGAAGAAGAGAGAAGCTGGGGAAGTTATCCACTGACTTCACAAGACAAGGATTCTGTTTTAAGATAGTTATTGTTTTTCTGAGTCTTTGCTTGGAAAGTTGTACAATGGAAATGGTTTTGGTTTAAGGCATTTTTTGTACCACTATCTGCAATGTTTGCAGGCTAGGCAGGGACACAATACAAAGTGCTAGGCAAAAGAGGTCTGGTGGCCACCCAGCTCTACACCAGAGAAACAGATGGATGCACTCAGCCAGATCCTAAGTCTACTGCACCTCCTCACAAATAACTTCTGTGAAGATCCTCAGTATCTGTGTGAATCTCAGTAATGCTATGGGGTCACAATTTTGGTAGATTTATAGCCTGAGGGTCAAATTCTCTGAGTGTTAAATCCTCCCTCCTAGAAGCATTCTAAAAATGAGCATTCTTGCCCCTGTGCCAGGTAATTAGGAGGAGAAACTGATTTTCCATTCATTCTGGTAGGCATCACATTGCTGTTGCTTGACATCCAGTTTTGACCTTGTTGATGCCAGCTACATCCTCAAAATGCAAATGCACTTGTAGAGGTCAGGCTTGCAGTTCATGCATAAGAAGAGACATCTGCCTCAGTCTACGGCAAACAGTAAAGAAGGTCTCCACAAAGTCATCAGATAGATGTTCTCACCTGCCTTTCTGCCCATTCACTTACAGGATGTCCTCCCATAAAAGCACCAACCTTCATTGCTAATATGTCTGCTGTTTTCTAAACACTGCTCTGCTTAGTTTACAACTAAATATTAAAGAGAGGGGAAAAAAACTAGGAAAGGAAATGAGGAGTCCCAGTGGGAAAGCTACCAGGTAAGGAAATGACAAGTCTCAGTGGATAAAAGGATGAACATGTTGAATTTGAAGGATAAAACCATATGAGAAAGAGGAACTGGCTTGATGACTGCACCCAAAGAGTGGCTGCCCATGGCTCCATGTCCCAGTGGAGGCCAGGGACAAGTGGAGTCCCACAGGGATCAGTCCTGGGACCTGTCTTATTCAACATCTTTGTGGGTGCCATGGACAGTGGCATTGAGTGCACCCTCAGCAAGTTTGCTGATGACACCAAGCTGTGTGGTGCAGCAGACACGCTGGAGGGAAGGGAGGCCATCCAGAGGGACCTTGACAGGCTGGAGAGGTGGGCACAAGCCAACCTCATGAAGTTCAATAAGAGCAAGTGCAGGGTCCTGCATCTGGGTCGAGGCAATCCCAGGCACAAATACAGGCTAGGCAGTGACTGTCTGGAAAACAGCCCTGAGGAGAGAGACTTGGGGGTGCTGGTGGACAAAAAGCTCAACATGAGCTCTCAGTGTGCACTTGCAGCCCGCAAAGCCAATCAGATCCTGGGCTGCATCAGGAGAAGTGTGGCTAGCAGGTCGAGGGAGGTGATCCTCCCCCTCTACTCAGCCCTGGTGAGACCCCACCTGGAGTACTGCATCCAGTTCTGGAGCCCCTATTACAAGAGGGATCTGGAGGTGCTGGAAGGTGTCCAGAGAAGGGCCACGAGGATGATCAGAGGGCTGAAGCTGCTCTGCTATGAGGACAGACTGAAGGAGCTGGGGCTGTTCAGTCTGCAGAAGAGAAGGCTCCGAGGTGACCTAATTGTGGCCTTCCAGGATCTGCAGGGGGCCTACAGGAAGGCTGGGGAGGGACTGCTCAGGATCTCAGGCAGTGATAGGACTAGGGGGAATGGAATGAAGCTGGAGGTGGGGAGATTCAGGCTAGATGTGAGGAGGAAGTTCTTCCCCATGAGAGTGGTGAAGCCCTGGAATGGGTTGTCCAGGGAGGTGGTCGAGGCCCCGTCCCTGGGGGTGTTTAAGAGCAGGCTGGCTGAGGCTCTGTCCAGGCTGATCTAGTGTAGGGTGTCCCTGCCCATGGCAGGGGGGTTGGAACTAGATGATCCTTGTGGTCCCTTCCAACCCTGAATGAAACTATGAAACTATGTGATTTCTGCAATATTCCAGAGCAAACATGAATCTGAAGCATAATAAAACCTGAGTGTTGGTTTGAATCAGGAAGGAAAGCAATCAAGGAAAGCAATCCCACAGAAAGACATCCCTTCCAATGGTAATGACACCCCTCTTCCACACAGGCAGCCAGTGCTGCAGGCTTTGTACAAGCTGGATTTTGGACTTCCACACAACCAGGGCTTCACTCAACACCAAAGTGTTTATGCTCCCAGCTTGGACGTGGTGATAAAGACAGAGAGAAGAATTACCTCTGATGCTAAAGAAAGGATGAAGCTATGTGACCATCTCATATGGAGTTAGCACACAGAATCACAGAATGGATCGAACTGGAAGATGGAAGGGACCTTAGAGATCATCTAGTTCCATCCCCCCTGCCATGGGTAGGAACACCTTCCACTAGATCAGGCTCCAGGGAAAGGGCATCCACGATCACCCTAGGCAGTCTGTTGCAGTGTCTCACCACCCTCACTGGCAAGAATTGCTGCCTAATCTCCAGTGTTAATCTCCCCTCCTCCAGCTCAAAGCCATTGCCCCTCCTCCTATCACCACAAGTCCTTGGAAAAAGTCCCTCCCCAGAATGAATATGAAGTTTGCAGCTTTTCCCTTCCCAGCCTGTATCTGGATCAGGAACATGTTCAGATTGAGTGCTGTAGATTTATTTTCTCCCCTCTGAAGCAATTAGCTGTGAAGCTAAGCATATTTTTATACTCATTTCATTCCTTTCATGCTTCCCCCCTTAACTGATCTCATTTGCATGCAGTGCAACTTTGCTGCTATCTATGAGAAGTGTAATTTCTTCTGATGCCACACTGGGGGAAACTGTTTTATGATCCAGCTGTGCTAACTTGCTTCCTTACAATGAATTCTTCATTGTTAGCAAACATGATGCTCATGCTACTTAACAGTTAAGCAACCTTAGTATATGACATATAGTCTATTATTATCCATAGATACACCATTGTTTTGTATTTATCTGCAGGAAAACGTGTCCAGAGGAGGGCAACAAAGATGGTGAGGGGTTTGGAGCACAAGCCCCATGAGGAGAGACTAAGGGAGCTGGGGTTGCTTAGTCTGGAGAGGAGGAGACTCAGGGGAGACCTTATTGCTCTCTACAACTACCTGAATGGAGGTTGTAGACAGGCAGAGGTTGGTCTCTTCTCCCAGGCAGCCAGTACCAGAACAAGAGGACACAGTCTCAAGCTGTGCCAGGGAAGGTTTAGGCTGGAGGTTAGGAAGAAATTCTTCACAGAGAGAATGAATTGCCATTGGAATGGGCTGCCTGGGGAGGTGGTGGAGTCACCATCACTGGAGGTGTTTAGGAGGAGACTTGACAGGGTGCTTGGTTGCATGGTTTAGTTGATTAGGTGGTGTTGGATGATAGGTTGGACGTGATGATCTTGAAGGTCTCTTCCAACCTGGTCTGGTCTGGTCTATTCTATTCTATTCTATTCTAGTCTAGTCTAGTCTAGTCTAGTCTAGTCTAGTCTAGTCTAGTCTAGTCTAGTCTATTCCTATCTACATTAGAATCACAGATTCATAGAACTGTTGAGACCTCTGTCACCATCCAGTTCAATTGGCTCACCCAGAGCTCACAATCCCACCACTACTGCTAAGCCACTGCCACTAAACCATGTCCCAAAGTGCAGAGCCTACACATTTCTTGCTCGCCGCCAGGGACGGTGACTCCACCACCTCCCTGGGCAGCCTGCTCGGATGCTTGATAATAATTTATGTGAAGAAATGTTTCCAATGAGGTCTCCCCTCTGCCTCCTCTTTTGAAGACCAATCAACCACACTTCCCTCAACCATTCCTCAGAAGACCTGTGTCCATGGCCCTTCTCCAGCTTAAGTGCTCTTCTCTGGACACACTCCAGCACCTCAATGTCTTTCTTGTAGTGAGGGACCCTAAACTGAGCACAGAAGAGGGAGTACTATGACCCTAGTGTAGGCATTGCTCCTCTCCTCCTAACAAAATAAATACTGAAAGCAAATGCAGAGAAAAGTATTTCATTAGCTGAATCAAAGAGTCTGCCCATAAAAAGTGACTCAGTGCTGGTAATAAGTATGCCAAGTGCGATCACTCACGGAGGCTGGGAACAGTGCTTCAGAAGTCATTGTGCTTCTCAGGACAAGAAGCACAGTAAGATAACCTCAAAACACACATCTTCTGCCACGTGTGCATACCCACCTGCCTGAGCCATTACCAGCAAAGGAAGAAGCATCCTGTCTGTAGAACCTCTACCTCAACTCACATGAGCTTTGCAAACAGAAAGAACTCAGAGTGGTCACTGTTAACATGTTTCACAGAATCCCAGCATGGTGGGAGTTGGAAGGGACCTCTAGAGATCATCTAGTTGGACTCCCCTGCTAAAGGAGGGTTATCCACAGCAGGTAGCTTAGGCTCACAACATCCAGGGAAGGAAACTCCACAACCTCTCTGGGCAGCCTTGCCCAGGGCTCCAATAGCTGGCACAGCAAAAATGTTTCTCCTGCTATTCATCTGAGACCTCCTGGGTTCAAGTTTGGGCCTTTCACTGGTCACCATTGACAAGAGTATGGCCTCCTCACCCTCTTGCCCCCACCCTTTAGCTATTGATCAGCATTGAGAAAATCCCCTCTCAGGCTGCTCTTCTCTAAGCTGAAAAGCTCCAGGTCCCTCAGCTGTCCCTCCTCACAGAGATGCTCCAGGGCCCTCAGCACCTTCATAGCCTCCACTGCAGTTTCTCCCATAGTTTCCTGCCTCTCTTGAACTGGGAAGCCTAGAAATGGACTCAAGACTCCAGATGCGATCTTGCTAGGGCTAACTAAAGGACAATGTCTCTTGGCCTGCCGGCCACACTCTTCTTCATGCACCCCAGGAAGCCATTGGCCTTACTGCCCTTGCAGGTACATTGCTGGCTCATGGGGAACTTGTCCACCAGCACTCATGGGTCCCCCTCTGCAGAGCTGCTGTCCTGCAGGTCATCCCCTCCCCTATACTGGTCTAGGAGGCTGTTCCTCCCCAGGTGCAGGACCCTGCACTTGTCCTTGTTGAACTTCATGATGTTCCCCACATCCCTACCCTCCAACCTGTGCTGATCTGGCTGCATGGCAGCACAGCCTTCATGCTTCTTTGGGGTTTGTTTGTTTTCCTTGTTACAGAATTGCACAATGAAATGCTATGACTGCTCTGCAGCTGGCTAAGGGGTGACAACTGAAGGACATTGACTGTAATATAAAATGTGATTTTGACAGAGGCAACCATAAGAGCTGTCCAACAGAAGGGTAATTTTGCTGGGAAGCCTCTCTTTCACCAAGGCACAGTGTGACTCTAAGCCTTTGCTACTGGCAAAGCATAACTCTTTCAAAGCTCCTGGGGTTTTGTTAGAGCATTAATTTTCCTGGACAATGGAGTGCCATATAGACATCTTCATTAAAAAGAAAATTCAACTGCTTGGTGTTTTCATTCTAGAGACCACAGTTAAACATACTTTTCCACTTCAAGAAGGGACACTCTTCTCCAGTCTCTTGGTGGTTCAGAAATGCTTGCCACAAGCAAGTGTGGGATTTCAATCCCACACTCAAGTCCCTGCAACCCCTCAGCACATGGCATCTGGAAATCTTGCACAAGCTCTTTGCCAGTACTGCTATGCCGCCTCTACTCTCATAAAGCTTCCAAGAAGTCCAAGCTCCCCTAGGTGTCACAGTCTGTCAGAGAGTCTCATGGGAAACTTCATTGCTTCCCTCCCCCCACTGACAGAAGTGCTCACAGAATCATAGAGAGACCTTACAACCACCAAGTCCAACCATGTCCTTTCACCCTGTGTTTCGTGTCTACGTGGCTGACCTAAAGGGCTACTTGATGTGCAACCCTCAGGAGGGTGAATCCTGTGAACTACTGCATGTGGTATCAAGCCAGATTTAATTAGCACACATAAATGTGCAGCTTGAATCACACTCTGCAGTTTGCTCAGCTGCTCCTCACACCAGCTCTGTTCTCCAGACCCTTCACCCGCTTTGTTGCCCTTCTCTGGAGACACTCTAGCACCAAAATGTCCTTCTTGGAGTGAGGGGCCAAAAACTGAAGCCAGTATCTCAGGTGTGGCCTCACCAGTGGCAAGTACAGGAGCACAGTCACTGCCCTGGTCCTCGTGGCCACACTCTTCCTGGTTCAGGCCAGGATGCTGGCGGCCTTGCTGGCTCATAGCTGCTCATTATTAGTACATCAAACCTTTCAGATGAAGGGTACAGGTTATTCCTGTTACCTTTGGACAGAGAAAATCTAGATATACTTTCACTAAGTCAGAGTGGTCCAATGAAAATCAGCTCAAATCCCTTGCACATCTCAAGTCTAACAATGTAACATCAGCTGTGTTGGGGTTTTAAGTCATCATGTAAGGAAAGTGGAAACAAAGCATGCAGGGTGGGGGACACTTGGGGGATTTTCACCCTGCCTGTTTGCTTCTCAATGAATGTAAATAACCTGCCAGGCAGGAATTAATCCAGGCTGCTGCTCCTCACTAAATCAGAGGGGAAACATTCATTCTTATTTTGCAGTGAAACCGAATGCTCACTGCCCACATCCCCTACAGAAGGAATTGTACAAAGTGCCTCTGACTGATACCAAAGACAGACACCTGCTGGCTTCCCAAACCCCACAGACCTCCCCAGCTGGGACTGGCTGAACAAATTCCAGCCTGAGTGTCAGCATTCTCAGAAGACAATGATGTGGTCCTTGTTACATCTATCCCCAGGCTGCCAGAAGTAGCAATTTGAAACGGTGTTAATTAATAGTTTTAATTGAGCCATGAAAAATACAAACCACATTAAGTCTGTGACACACCGAGCTGGATCCAGAGATGGAGTCATACACAAAATGCTGCAAGGTATGATTGCATCCCACAATTATTAAAACTTACAAATCAGTTACAACTATAAAACCATCACTGAGAGCAATTACAAGAAGCCTAAAAACAAACAAATCATTTCATTCACATGTCCTGAATGCTCTTCTATTAATCTGCTGCTAATCAAGAAGAACTGAGCTAGACTGAAAATACAGATCTTCATTTTTAGTACTAACCTAAAAAGACCCCCCCCAAAAATTAAATAAATCTTAAATATACCTGCAATATGCCTGTTTGGTTTGTTCTTTTTTTCCCCTCTACATTCATGTGATACAGAAGAAAAACTGCTCTTAGACTTCCCTCTCTCTGCCTCTATTCCTTCCACCATGGGCACACAGGAGGGAGGGGACAGGCTCTTCTCACTTGCTCCCCGTGATAGGGCAAGGAGCAATGGATGTAAGCTGCATCACAGGAGGTTCCACCTCAACAGAAGAGAGAACTTCTTTACTGTAAGGGTGGCAGAGCCCTGGAGCAGGCTGCCCAGAGAGGTTGTGGAGTCTCCTTCTCTGGAGACTTTCAAGGTGCGCCTGGATGCGTTCCTGTGTGACCGGAACTAGAGTCTATGGTTATGTGGTGCCAGGGGAGGTTTAGGTTGGAGACTAAGAAAAATTTCTTTGCTGCAAGAGTGGTCAGGGATTGGCACAGGCTGCCCACAGAGGTGGTAGAGTCCCCATGCCTGGAGGTGTTCAAGAAACTTATGGAAGTGACTTCAGGACGTGGTTTAAGGGCCACGGCGGTGTCAGGTTGAAGGTTGGACTCCACGCTCTTAGAGATCTTTTCCAACCAAAAGAATTCTGTGGTCCTATGAGAACACAAGCCTCCTGCATTACTGATATTCTCACAAAGCTACTTTGGCACCCACCAAAACCTGTATGAAATGCAGGGTTTGTATTTGCAACTCAGCACTCCTAGCGCTCACCTTCTCACCTTGGCAGGAGGCCTAGCACAATGTAAATTCTTTGTTTATCCAGCACTGAACATTTCCCCCACTTCTTTGAACGACAAGCCAAATTCTAACACAGCTCCCACTCAGCATCTGAATGTTGTATTAGTTTGTGCAGTGGAGATGGGAGAGCAAACCTCCCCAAACCAAAATTGTATCTTAACAGCGAGATAAGAACAAGCTCACTCCCAATTGCAGCTTTAAAGCACATCCCTGCATAAACAGGGTGAGCCTTGAAATGGGAAAAATTGCCATGCAAATTACACAAGCTGTGTTATCCCTTCACAAAGGGGTAACATCCTGATAAATCCTCTGACTTCCTGGAAATAAACCCCAACAAGCCCAAAGAACCACAAACTATTCCCCAGCAAGGTGAGACTCACAATTCCAATTAGAATTCAGTTTTAGGGCATTTGATGCAGCTGTAACTCAAACAATAGTGCTGGTGTAAACTTGCAAATGCAATTTCATACCCTTCTTGCTCTGCACAATCACACAGCATTAGATTTAATGGCACTGACTTGTACCAGTGCAGGGGCAGCGTGTGGGGGAGAATATTATAGAATGATAGAGTTGTTTTGGTTGGGAAAGACCTTTAAAATCAGCAACCTAAGACAACCATCTTCATTAAACTCTATCCCAAAGTGCTATGTCCACTGTTTCTTGAACACCTCCAGGGGCAGTGACTCCATGACCTCCCCAGGCAGCTGTTCCAATGCATAACCACTCTTGCAGCAAAGAAATTGTTCCTCATGTCCAACCTAAGCCTCCCCTGGCACAATTTCAGGCCATTTCCTCTCTTTCTATTACCTGATACTAGGGAGAAGAGACCAACTCCCACCTCACTCCAATCTCCTTTCAGGAAATTGTAGAGAGCAATGAGGTGTCCCCTTAGCCTCCTCTTCCCCACACTAAACAATCCCAGTTCTCTCACATGCTCCTCCTAAGACCTGCCCTTCAGCCTCATTGCCCTTCTCTGAACACACTCCAACAGCGCTGTGGGCCAAAAACTCACCCCAAGATTCAAGGTGCAGCCTCACCAGTGCCCAGTGCAGGGGCATGATCACTTCCCTACTCCTGCTGGCCACACCATTGGTGGTCCAGGCCAGGATGCTGGTGATTCTCTTGGCCACCTGGGCACACTGCTGGCTCATCTTCAGCCAGCCATCAAACAGCATTCCCAGGTTCTTTTCTGCCAGGCAACTTTCCAGCCATTCTGCCCCAAGCCTGAAGTGTTCATGGGGTTGTTGTGACCCAAGTGCAGGACCCAGCCCTGGGCTTTGTTGACCCTCAAATGATTGACCTCATTCTATCGGTCCAGCCTGGCCAGATCTCTCTGCAGAGCCTTCCTACCCTCAAGCAGATCAACACTGCCACCCAATTTAGTGTCATCTGCAAACTTACTGAAGCTGCACTCAATTCCCTCTTCCAGACCATTGATAAAGACATCAAAAAGAACTGGCTCCAGCACTGAGCCCTGGGGAAGACTGCTTGTGACCAGAAGCCAACTGGATTTAACTCCATCCCCCACCAATTTATGGGCCCAGCCAGCCAGTTCTTAACACAGTGAAGCAGCCACCCATCCAAGACATAAGCAGCCAGTTTCTCCAGGAGGACTCTAACAAGAGAGGTGGAGTGAGAAACATAACTCACGTTCAGACAAAACAGAAACAGGTTGTCCAGGGCAGTCTCCACCCCAGGAGGGACTGAAAACTCTGTAGATGTGATACTGAGGGGCATGGTTTGGTGGTGACCGGCCAGTGCTGAGTTAATGGACATGGCACTGGGGGACATGGTTTAATGGGGATGGTGGTCTTAGGTTGCTGGTTGGACTTGATGGTCTTCAAGGTCTTTTCCAACTGAAATTATTTTATGACTCTATATTTATGTGAGAAAACTCTGGGTATATGAGTCCCCAGCAGGAAGTCTGTGAGCCAGCACCTAGAGAACACAGAGAAAGGCAGACACCACGCTAGGAGATAGGAGGACAAGCTAGAAAGGTAAGGTATGCCATTGCACTGGCCATGAATACTCACCAACACTGGACTGGTGTTGGAAGAGATACACAGGAGGCCATGACTGGGATGGGGAGAAATGCACCTCTAGAAGAAGAGCATTACAAGCCTGGTTCTGGACGCAGCTGATGGCTATAAACATTCTTGGACTACATGGCACAGAGGAGGAGGTGCTACTCAGGCTCACCTTTACTGCTTCCTTCCCACAATAACAAAGGGCTATAAAGCAGGAATGGTCCCACTGAGGCTGGAAATGAGACAGCTATCCACTTAAGGCTAAATTTACAGCTACCCAGGGGAAAGATTTCAGAGGCTGGGAGATGATGGGGAAAACAAGCAAGTTTAAACTGCACCATGATAATTTCATGAACGACAGACCCAAGCAGGCTCCCACCACCCTCTCTGCACAGTTTGTAAGCATCCTTTGAAATTATTTTTCTCCCCCTCAGGTGCTGGAGCAGGAGAGTAGCTTTCACTGCTGAACCTGCCAAGATAATGCTATCTGCTCTGCTGCTTGGAGACAGGCTGAGGTCAGGCTTTAATTGTATACTCTCAAGATCAACAATATCAAATAAATCTTTACGCCCAAGGCTGACCTCAATTTAATTCTCATCAGGGGCCTAGGAATGGAAATCAGCAATATTGGCACCTACCTAGTCCCAAGATCCCCAAGAGTTCCTTTTGCACACACTTTTTCTGCCCTTCCCCTGTCCACACAAGAATGTTTACAAATCTGAGCCAAATGATGTGTAGGAGCTGGGGGGAGGAAAGATAAAAGGGGAAGGCAGCAGGATCTATAAGTAAGTACAGTGGTTTAATAAGACTATGATATGTATAGCAGCTACTTCTTATGGCCTTGAAAGAGAGATGTTTACAAACATTAGCTTTCACAAAGGTAGATTATAAACCACAATTGGAGTGGTTTCATATCTGCTTCAAAGACCTGGAGAGAAGAAACTTCAAAAGCCAAGGAGGCATCACTCTGAAAACGAAACTGCCCCCCAAATCCACATCAGTGTTGCTCATTCTCCCCTGCAGAACAGACACATAACTCACAGTGCTGGACTACAGAGATGAGATCTGTACCAATTTTGCTGTCTTGCAGGGGAAATGTCTGCACAGCAAAGATAGTGCTGGGCTATGGTGAACCTTAACCAACCCTCACAGTCATGATATTTAATTACCTGCCACATGACTCTGGACATCCCCACAACAAAAAGGCATTCAGCTGCCAAACTTGAGTGGGCAAAGGTCGGTTAGGGTCTTTGTGGAGATATGGATGGGCATGCCTCTCCTAGAGAGCAGGAGTTATACAGCCAGCAAAGCTGTTCAAAGTATTTAACTCTTATGATTTCATAGCTATGAAGCCATGGGTTGCCAGGCTGTTAATTACAGAATTCATAGAATTGTGGAACTGTTTCAATTAGAAAAGACCTCTAAGACCATTAAGTCCAACCTTCAACCTAAGACTACCATCCTCATTAAACCATGTCCCAAAGTGCCATGTCCTCACATTGTTTTTAACACCTCCAGGGATGGTTACTCCACCACTTCCCTGGGCAGCCTGTTCCAGTCCCTGACCACTCTTCTGGAAAAGAAATTTTTCTCCTAATCTCCAACCTAAGCCTCCCCTGGCTCAATTTCAGGCCATTTCCTCTCTTTCTATCGCCTGATACTAGGGAGAAGAGACCAACTCCCACCTCACTGCAGCCTCCTTTCAGGTAGCTGGAGAGAACAATGCATTTAACAATTCTTCCTTCAATGACTTCAACTTTGGACAGCTACTCTTAATAGTTGCTCTATGCACATAGACAGAAAAATCTTAACATTCCCCCCACTATTGCACAGCTGACTCCTGGCAGATTCAGGAGGTAATTACTTTCAGGGACTTAGATATTTGTTCATTCCTTTGCAGCCCTCTTGCTCTTTCAATTGCAAGACAGCTCAACCCAAAACCACAGTGCCAAGAAGAATCAGAGGTGAACTAGTGGCAGGGCTGCCACTGAGCCCCCTTCAATGCTCACTCTGGTTGAGGATTTGAGGGCTCAGGGAGGAGCTGCCACAGACATCTCAACTTGGTGCAGAGTTCTGCCAAGGCCAGGAAGCTCAGTGAACATGTTTGTGACGTGGCACTGTGCTTGTCTTGCCTTAGAACAAGAAAACCTTCTAGACCTTCTGCAACTACATGAGTAGGTAGAAAAAAAAAGGAGTTGAGAACTACTTGAGGTCTCCAGTGAATGAGTTATATACTAGTGTAGGCAGTAACCCCCAGTTATTTCATCTGCAAGTATGCCCTGAGACACAGGGCAATTGCTGCTGATCCCAAATGCAAACCACCATGAGAAGCACCTCCTGCTGCTGCCAATAAACTATCTGGCCTGAAAAACAACCCACAAAACATGTTGCAGTAAAGCAACTTGCCTGCAGACTTGTTACAGAGCCAGTCACAGTAATTATCTTCCCTTTTCAGAGAACTATGCATGATTCTCACAATGTGTGTGTAGGAGGAGTAGCAGGTTCTGAGCTGGACTTTGAAGGTACCACTGCTACACCCAGTGCTGAGCAGCCACCTCGACAAAGGATTTGGAGTCACCGAGCCTCCCTATTTCCCCACTGCTCTGTGGCAAAGACTGAAGGTAGTTTCTATTCTCTGGAGGTTGGTCCTTGTTCCATATTCAGAGAATCATTGAAAAACTGAAGTTTGATGAGACCTGGATATCACAGTACCATAGTATCAGTCAGGGTTGGAAGGGACCACAAGGATCATCTAGTTCCAACCCCCCTGCCATGGGCAGGGACACCCCACACTAGATCAGGCTGCCCACAGCCTCTTCCAGCCTGGGCTTAAACACCTCCAGGGCCCCAACCACCTCCCTGGACAACCCATTCCAGGGCTTCACCACTCTCATGGAGAAGAACTTCCTCCTCACATCCAGCCTGAATCTCCCCACCTCCAGCTTCATTCCATTCCCCCTAGTCCTATCACTCCCTCAGATCCTGAGCAGTCCCTCCCCAGCCTTCCTGTAGCCCCCTTCAGATACTGGAAGGCCCCAATGAGGTCACCTGGGAGCCTTCTCTTCTCCAGACTGAACAGCCCCAACTCTTTCAGTCTGTCCTCATAGGAGAGGTGCCCCAGGCCTCTGCTCATCATCACCTCTCAGAGAAGGGAAGACAATGACCAGAAGAAAACTTTTGCCCATTTTTTTCTGCTCCAGATGTGCATGCACACCCCACTGCAAGCAGAGAAGGCAAACCCAGTGATCAAAATGTCTGCTGCACACACGTGTATTTTAATAATAGTGCCTGCCAAGTGAGGCAAAGTCTTCTAAATCAACACTGTAGCAGGTGAATATCTCCATTTGGAATGCTCATAACTCAGTGGTGCCAAAGAGCTTTCCATTTGACTGTGTGGCTGTTGAATTCTGACATTTTCCACATAACCATTAGATTGCAGCTGCAATAATAATGTGCCTGAAATTACACTCTTCAGCAAGATTCACAGCAAACACTCCTATTATGTGCCATTACCATAGGCAGCATGTCACTCTGAGCTGGGTATGTGTCCACTGTGGGACTCTGTGGAAGGGGTCACATCTCTCAGTGAAATTATCTCTGGATAGCTTGAATAAGAACAAGAAACCACACTTAACTTTATGGAGTGCACATAAGTCACAAAATCAATGAATGGTGGGGGTTGCAAGGGATCTCTGGAGATCAAGTCTAACCCCCTTGCCAAAGCAATATCACCTAGGGCAGGTCACACAGGAACACATCCAGACAGGCCTTGAAAGTCTCCAGAGGTGAAGACTTCACAACAACTCTGGGCATCCTGCTCTAGCACCCTTACAGTAAGGAAGTTTCTCCTGATGTTGAGGTGGAACTTCCTGGGTTCCAGTTCATATCCATCATCCCTTGGATTATCACAGGCCCCCACTGAAAAGAGCCTGCCCCCTTCTTCTCAAAACTCACCCTTCAGATAGTTATGAACATTAATAAGATCTCCTCTCAGTCTTCCTAGCTCCCATGTGTGCACCCTGCACACAACTGCCTTCAATTCTCTTTCCAATCAAGTTCCCTTTGGAAAGAAACTCAAGAGCAAACAGGGAGCTATGGGGTGCTCAGAAAGGCTCTCCAGGACACTTCATCAAGGCACCAGAATTGTGGGGTATACCATGAAGCTTAGATGGTGTGTTCTACCATCAACTACTACTCCATGTCAAAGCTGAGTCTCATTACTGTTTCATTTGTGCTCAGTAACTCCAGTATAAATTAACTTATGGGCCCCTCCCTTCGAGAAAGACATTGAGGTGCTGGATCAGATCCAGGGAAGGGCAATGAAGCAGGGAAGAATCTGGAGAACAGGTCTGGTGAGAAGCAGAGGAGGGAACTGGGATTCTTTAGTCTGGAGAAGAAGAGGCTGAGGGGAGACCTATAGCTCTCTACAATTCCCTGCAAAATGGTTTGAGCCAGGTAGAGGTTCATCTCTTCTTCCAAGGAACAAATGATGAGAGCAAACAACCTTAAGTTGCACCAAGGGAGATTTAACTTGGATGTTAGAACAAAATATTTACCCAGGATGCCAAAAGGCAGTGGTGGAGTCCCCACCCCTGTAAGTATCTAACAGCCATGTAGATGTGGTGCTGAGGGACACGGGTTAGTGCTGACCTGGCAGTGCTGGGATAACACTTGGAGTCTCTTCCAATCCAAATGATTTTATGAACTTGAGCATCTGTTCCTTCTGGCCAGCAAAAATGGCCTTCCCAAAGAGGAAGAGCTCTCACTTCAAGCTTCCCATATGCTTGTCTCTGCACACATTTCTGGAATGCTCTACCAGTGCCAGGGTTCATGGTTATCTGCCCATCATCCATCCTTTCTCTTCCTGGGTCTTGACCTGCAATGCTCCTCTTCCCACTGTCAGCTCTGTCCCCATTCAAGACATTGAAATGGCAACCATCAATATCTCCAAACCACAGTGGATACACAAACCCAGAACTGATATGGGAAGGCTCTGAAACTCTGGCTCAGATGGAAGGATAAATGCCAGAAGCTACCCAGGATTTTAACTGTCAGCCCCAGAGCACAGCTGAAGCACTCCAGCACAGAAGGACAGCTTCCTGCTGTACCAGCAGTGTCTGGGAAGGGCAGGAAGAAGATGACTGGGGAGAGACTGAGTTCTTCTTGCAACAACAGTGGTTTCTGCCACATCACATTCATCTTGCCCTTTTGTCAGCCAAGTGCTTCGAGAAGTGCTCCCATGCTCCATTAAGCCAGAAGGAATCAGCCTGGAATTGAGCTGCTAATGCAGAGAAATCATTTTACTCCAAAAGGTACAACTTGTTACAGGCTTGTACTCTGGTTGGCAAAGCCTCCAGGACAAGAAGAGTTACACCCCAGCTGATCAACCATGTCGACTGGTTGATAAGGCTCCATCTAGGCTGTGCAACAGTGACCATGGGAAGAGAAAATGGTGCCATAAGATACCAGCAGCTCTCAGTTCAGTTGTAGAAGTACAGCAGCAGGTCTTTAAAGCAAGTGAAGTATTGCAGAGCGACAGTCAGCGCCTGATTCAGAGGGGTTGTATAGAGAAAACCAGGGGTTTGGGACCTGGAAAGAAGGTGACAATCACCCTGGCTGCAGGAAAGATGCTAGAAGTGTAGAAACACCCTATAAATAGAGCTAAAACCCTGCTGACAAACATCATGATATGATGCCCAGGTATGCTGACTGGTAATGCTCAAGAATGGTAACTGAACTCTTTTGGTCACTGCCTGTATCAGCAACAGTGTGGCCAGCAGGACCAGGGAAGTGACCATGGTCCTGTACTGGGCACTGGTGAGGATGTGCCTCCAGTCCTGGGTTCAGTGTTAGGCCCTGCACTACAGGAAAGACACTGAGGTGCTGGAGTGTGTCTAGAGAAGGGTAACAAAGCTGGGGAAGGGTCTGGGGAACAGGGCTGGTGAGGAGCAGCCGAGGGAACTGCACTTGTTTAGTCTGGGTAAGAGGAAGCTGAGGGGAGAAGTCATTGCTCTCTACAACTCCCTGAGAAGAGGTTGGAATAAGGTGAGAGCTGGTCTCTTCTCATAGGGTCAGGTGATAAGAGGAGAGGAAATGGCCTGAAATTGTGATAGGTTAGAGATGAGGAAAAATTTCTTTGCTGCAAGAGTGGTCAGGCATTGAAACAGGCTGACCAGGGAGGCAGGGGAGTGAGTCACCATACCTTGAGAGGCCTGTGGACAAGGCAGTTTGGGCCATTGACCTGAAGATCCTGCATGGTGATGTGTACACTTTATAGCAAAATGGCTAGCAGGTACCTCCACAATAAGAGCTGCTCATACTTAATGCTGGCCAGCAAGCAAGCACAGCTACATGATTTCTATCTCATGCATATTGAGTGCTTCTAAGGCTTGGGCCCAGCCCTATTGGTCAGTAGGATGTTAAATACAACCACTGCTTTTATCTACCTTTCCATTTTCACTGTTTTTTTCCTCTACAGCATGTAGATGAGACTAAAGAAAAGACTGCCTGGAGACACTGTGACCTGGGGTTGTCTGAACTGCCTGCTCACTCTAGCAGCTGCATAGCAAGAGGGGGAAAAGAAGACCAACTTCAGTACTAATAAACTGATGTTTATACAGACACAGTCACAGAACTTTTTAGCTAAGTAACTACAAAAAGGGTGAATTTGCAGGCCAGAAGACCAATTGTATCCTGGGCTGCATCAAAAAAAAGTGTGACCAGCAGGATGAGGAAAGTGATTCTGCCCCTCTACTCTGCTCTCATGAGACCCGACCTGGAGTACTGTGTCCAGTTCTGGTAGCCAACATACAAGAAGGACATGGAACTGTTGGAGCAGGTCCAAAGGAGGCCATAAAGATGATCAGAGGGCTGGAGAACCTTGCCAGTGGGGACAGTCTGGGAGAGTTGGGACTGTTCAGCCTGGAGAAGGGAAGGTCCCACAGAGAACTTCCAGTACCTGAAATGGGCCTACAAGAACACTGGGGAGAGACTTTTTAGAAGGGCTTGCAGTAACAGGGTGAGGGGCAATGGACTGAAGCTGAAAGAAGGGAAATTTAGACTGCATATTAGGAAGAATATTAGTGAGGGTGGTGTCACAGTATCACAAAGGTTGGAAGAGACCTCAAAGAGCATCGAGTCCAACCTGTCACCGCAGACCTCATGACTAGACCATGGTGAGACACTGGAACACATTACCCAGGGAGGTTGTGGATACCCCCTCCCTGGAAGTGCTCAAGGCCAGGCTGGACAGGGTCTTCAGCAATCTGGTGTAGTGGAAGGTGTCCCTGCCCATGGGAAAGGGGGTGGGGGGAGCTGGAACTAGATGATCTTGAATGCCGCTTCTAACCCAAACCATTCTGCGCTTCTCTGCATTGGCAGGAAGCTGGTCAAGAATGGAGGTCATGGCTACAAGTTGGTTTTACACAAAGTTTTAAACCTGATTTTATAAATAACTGGGGAAGGAGACAAATTGTGATAAGCTTCATAAAAAATTGAAGCCATGAAAAAGATTTCCCCACACAGAAGACCAACTGTTTCTGTTTGACATTGGTTCGGCACTAGAGAGAGCCAAGTGTCGTTATTTATAAACAAATATTTTGCTTAGCAAAGTTATATGTGATGCAGTAAATCCTAATAACCTCTCTTAAACTGTAATTTAAAGTCTGGTCTCAGAGTACACTGTAATAAGAAATAACTACTCTGTCAGGATAATGCTTGAGTAGCTTTTAAAGAACCAAGGAAAGGGAAACACGCAGGAGTTTCACTTCAACTTAACCAAGATGTGTCAGAATCAGCAACTCTTCCACATGAAAGACAAGTAGTAATCAAGTTTAGCAACAAAAAAAAAACCCAAACCCAAACAAACAAAAAACCCCAACCCAAATCTAAACCCTCTCAAAAACTTCCAGAAAAGAAAAGCCATTGGCAATGCCCATTTCAGCTTGAAGAGGGCAAAATCCAAGCTGAAGTGGCAGAAGCTATCAATAACCAAAGTCATAAGAGTGAGTTACAGCCCTTTCAGCTGCATTACTTATTTACAGGATATACATCTTCAGGAAGCCAGGCCAGACAGACACTATTTCCCATTCCACTCCTAAGTAATTTTCCCATCTTATCTTCCCCTGGATGTGTTGAGATAAAAATGTGTGGCTGTAGAGGAGGTTGATTTATAGAACCACGACCGGGTTTAAAATGCGCTCCGCTTACTACGTGTGGTTAGTTTCACAAATAGCACCTCTGTAGAGAAGTGCCAGGCACAGAAACAGCACAACAGAAATTGGTCTTTTATTACATACAGCTTAAATTTGCCTACAGGTTCTACAGTCCTTCCTCTCTCTTGTGTTCAGGAAGCTAGCAGGGCTTTTGCACAAAAGAGAGTGTTAAGCACAGCAATGAGATCACAGAGTCACAGAATCCAGCATCAAGTCCAACCTTCAACCTAACACCACCATGGCCACTAAACCATGTCCCACAGTGCCATGTCCACACACTTCTGAACACTTCCAGGGATGGGGGCTCCACCACCTCCCTGGGCAGCCTGTTCCAATGCCTGACCACTCTTGCACCAAAGAAATGTTTCTTAATCTCCAACCTAAACCTTCCCTGGTACTATTTCAGGGCACTTACTCTCATTCTAGTAGGGTGAAGAGACCAACTCCCACCTCATTCAAACCTCCTTTCAAGGAGTTACAGAGAGCCAGAAGGTCTCCTCTCAGCCTCCTGTTCTCCAGACTAAACAACCCCAGTTCCCTCAGCTACTCCTCAGCAGACCTGTTCACCAATTGTATCCTGGGATGCACCAAATTAAGTGTGACCATCAGGACAAGGCAGGTGATTCTGCCCCTCTGCTCTGCTCTTGTGAGATCCCTATGTGGTGTACTGTGTCTAGTTCTCGTATCCAACACAGAAGAAGGACATGGAAGTGTCAGAGCAGTGCCAGGAGTCCACAATGATCAGTGGGCTGCAGCACCTCCCCCGTGGGGATGGGCTGAGAGAATTGAGGCTGTTCAGCCTGGAGAGAAGGCCGCTCCACAGAGAGCTTAGAGCACCCTTCCAGTACCTGAAGTGGGCTACCAGAAGGCTTGGGAGGGACTTTTTACAAGGGCTTGTGCTGATAGGATGAGGGGGAATGGCTTTGAGCTTGAGGAGGAGAGATTTAGATTGGGGATTAGAAAGAAGTTCTTTGGAATGAGGATGGTGAGACACTGGAAGAGGTTGCCCAAGGAGGTTATGGATGCCTCCTCCCTGGAGGTATTCAAGGCCAGACTGGCTGGGGCCTTGAGCAACCTGGGCTAGCGTGAGGTGTCCCTGCCCATGGGGGGGGTGGGGGTTTGGAGCTAAACAATCTTGAAGGTCCCTTCCAACCCAAACCATTCTATGATTAGAAAGGAGTATTAATGTCCAACCTTACAGGAAAGACAACTTTCTCTTGAGGTGACTGTATTAGCACAGCACTGAGTTCAACATGACATGATGTCAACACAACATGGTGTAAACTTAAGAAGAAAGTCAACTTCTTCTTCAAGTGACTGTAGGGTAACAAAAATATTACAGCCAGAAATTATTTTCCTAACTGGGTCCCTCTGTAGCTTTTTCTGTTCAAATCTTTCCTGGAGAACATGCCACCTTGCTGCCTCACTTGCTTATTGCAATCTGACATCTCTTTTCATTCAAGTTTCTCTCACTTCTATAAACAGCTAGATTGTTCTAACAATGATATATGCATTTAGTAAATAATTTGGTAGTATTTTTGAGGCATAAAATCAAGACCAGGCTCGCTGAAGTATTTTCTCCACCCAGCAGGCCTCAAGAAATCTATTTTTTCCATGTAAATTAAACAAATCCATTATTCATTTTGTTTCCTGTATGGAACCTTATTCAAAGTCCAATGGAGATCAATACTGTTTTGTATTTCTCCATGAAGGTGGAATATGAGCCCAGGGTGACAGCACCCATGTCCCACACACCTTCTGTTCAGGGCACTTCAGAAATGCTCGTCTTCCCTTGGAGTTTCAACTCATTAAGAAGTTATTACTAACCCCTTTTTCACCTGGGTGGTTACTGCACAGGGTGACCCCTGGGACCTCACCATCTTTTATCTGAAGGGTCTGTGTGACCTCCCTCACACACAGACTGGGCCAATGGAGCACTGCTGTCAGGATGAGCGATCTGCTGTTGGCAGGACCTCAACACCTGCTGAGACCAGGTCAGAAGAGAAACCCAGCCACATACTCACAGAGAGCATCACCAGCTGCTGCTTCAGGAAAGGTCAGAAGTGCTTGCTGTCCTTGCAGCAAGGAACAACAAAGATATCTCCTCACACCATGTAAGCCCAAAGAAAAGGGAGACATGCTGTAATTGCACATAGCCATTAGCTGAGAAGTCTTTCAGCAGCAGTTACATGTGGTAAACTCCAAAATCAGCTTTTCCCCAAAGGGAAAACAAACAAGCAAAACCTGTCATATCCAAATACTACAGATGCTCCACTAAGACAACAAAAGTTCAGAAAGACAATCTTTCTGGAACCTTCTGACACTGTATCCTTGCCATCTATCACAATGGTAAGGCCAGCAGAGAGCAAATTAAGCAAGTACTGAGGGGAAAGGCAAGCAGAAAGGGCTTGGAGCTATGAGCACGCTAACAAAACCAGGACCAAAATCAAATTCATGGAGCCTTTAAAACTACCTAATGACACAGTTAGATTAGAACTCTACAACTGCCAGAGTTTGCTGCAGAAAACATGTATCACAGAATCACACAAAACATCCAGTTAGTAGCGACCTCCAAGATCATCCAGTCCAACCCTCGACCCAGCACTGAAGGATCAACACTAAACTATGTCCCTAAGCACTGCTTGAACACCTCCAGGGACAGTGACTCCACCACTGCCCTGGGCAGACCACTCCAAGGTTTGAGAAATATTTGCTACCATCCATCCTGAAGCTCTCCTGGCACAGTTTGGAACCATTTCCTCTGGTCCTGTCTCTTGACACCATGGAGAAGAAGCTGCCCACTCCTCGCCCCAACCTCACTTCAGGTAGTTGCAGAGAGCAATGAGGTCCCCACTCAGTGTTGTCTTCTCCAGACTGGACACACCCAGATCCCTCAGACCCTCCTCACAGACCAGATGCTCCAGGCCCTTCACCAGTCTTACTGCCTTTCTCTGGACATGCTCTAGCCCCCTCAGTATCCATTTTGTAATGAGGGTCCCAGAACTGAACACAGCACTCAAGATGTGGCCTCAAAAGTGCTGAGCACAGGGAGATGATCACCTCCTTCCTCCTGCTGGCCACAGTGTTTCTAATGGCCAGGGTGCCATTGGCCTTCTCTTTGCTTGAACATACCCAGAAGAAATTAAAGCTCAGATCCTGTCTGAACTGCACTACATGGTTATTCCTGGAGCCAGAAGGCAGCTTGGCACCACGTGCATGCAGCAACTCGACCATTTCTGTAGATGACTTTATGGTGTAACATGATAAACAGCAACATCATACACAGGGAGGGCAATGGAACTAATGGATAACTACATTTCTGGGGAGGAGCCACCTAAGCATCAGCCAGCTTTGGACATTGCCCAGTCAAAAAACTGTTCAAGATTAACTGGGATCTGCAGGTTCACAGGTCTGTCAGCACCCCAGGTCCCCATGAACAAACACAAGCTAGCACATGCAATTGGGGAGATAGGCAGAAAGGAAGAAACTTCCCCTTGCATTCCTGAACATAAACTCATGAACATGTTTGCTGGCAAACATAGCCCAGGAAAAAGAGGAAAAATGTTCTCAGGAAAAGATGAGAGTGTGCTGCTTTCACAGAACACTGCCCCCTTACATACAGGGAAAGCATCACTGAAAAGAACCTAGGGGAAATGATGAACCCAGCTTTGAAAGAGTCACCAAACACACTGCCAACTGTCCTCAGAGTAAAGCCACAGACGATGCTGAGAGCTGCCACACTCCACAGGAACTGCAGAGGAATGGCAGTGCTGAATTGTGTTCTCCTCTTTCCGTGTGCCAAAAGACAAAGGACAGCTCAGAATGCTGAATGTGGAGGCTGGGTTTGGAATACATCAGTACTACAGCAGCTTGGAAACAGAAACATCAAGAAACATCTTTAAATATTAGAATGTATTAAAATATTAAAGGTCAATAAACCACCTTTTTTAAATCCTGTTTTTCTAGGATTAAAACACAGCTGTGTCTCTCTCTGCAGAAGGAAGTTGTTTCATTTTGGTGTTGTTGGGTATGCTTTTTTTTTTTTCCAGAGGGAGTATTTTAATGTCTATCTGGAAGATACTTTGTGAGTACTTCTGTTGTCCCTGTCACTGTGGCACACAAATTCCAAACAGGAGACTAATCCCAAGAGACTGATACATCTCTGTTAGTGAGGAACTATGCCTGCCTTTGGCACAACTGCACAATGTCTTCAAAGCTGCTTAAATGCTGGGACATATACTGGACAAGGCATGCAGGCATCATCAGTACTTATTAGAATAACCTTTATTAGAATAAACCAAACCAGGTTGGAAGAGACCTTCAAGATCATCGTGTCCAACCCATCAACCAATCCAACCCACCCAAACAGCTAACCCATGGCACCAAGCACCCCATCAAGTCTCCTTCTGAACATCTTCAAAGACGGCGACTCCACCACCTCCCCAGGCAGCCCATTCCAATGGGCAATCACTCTTTCTGTATAGAACTTCTTCCTAACATCCAACCTGAACTTCCCCTGGCGCAGCCTGAGACTGTGTCCTCTTGTTCTGGTACTGGCTGCCTGGGAGAAGAGACCATCATCCGCCTGTCTACAACCTCCCTTCAGGTAGTTGTAGAGAGTGATAAGGTCACCCCTGAGTCTCCTCTTCTCCAGGCTAAGCAACCCCAGCTCCCTCAGCCTCTCCTCACAGGGCTGTGTTCCAAACCCCTCACCAACTTTGTTGCTCTTCTCTGGACTCGTTCCAGCAAGTCAACCTCCTTCCTAAACTGAGGGGCCCAGAACTGGACACAGTACTCGAGGTGTGGCCTACCCAGTGCAGTGTACAGGGGCAGAATGACCTCCCTGCTTATGTATTTCTGTGAGTCATTTCTGTGACATAAAGAATGCCTATCAGCTTTCCATACACAGAGTCTGGAGAAGAGGAGGCTGAGGGGAAACCCCATTGGTCTAACACAACTCCCTGGATGAAGGCTGGAGCAAGGTGGGGATCGTTCTCTTCTTCCTAGGACAAGGTGATAGAAAGAGAAGAAATGGCCTGAAATCAGGCAGGGGAAGTTTAGGTTGGAGATTAGGAAACATTTCTTTGGTGCAAGAGTGGTCAGGCACTGGAACAGGCTGCTCAGGGAGATGGTGGAGTCCACATCCCTTGAAGTGTTCAAGAAATGTGTGGACATGGCATTTTGGGACATGGTTTAATGGCCATGCTGGTCTTAGGGTGAAGGTTGCAACTGTGTATCTTGGAGATCTTTTCCAGCTGAAACAGTTCTGTGATTCTCTTGTGATGGGTTACACCCATCCTGAAAGCAGGGGGGGGAGGGCTTGTGAGAGCTTTGCCCACCCTGGACGGTGTTTTCCCCCTGGGAAACTGAGTTAGTCTGTTCCACCCCCGCTCCCTGTCCAGCAAGCCTATAGGAAGGAGGATACTGCAGCCGTTAGCTCTCTTGGCCCCTGCCTTTGCCTGGATGAGGACTGCTGCTGGCTCCCTGCTTCTCTGCCACGTGGTCCTCCCTGCTACATCCACAACCCTGCAAAGGACTGGTTTTGTATTTCATATTTTCCCCATCCATCCTTGTTCGTTACCCTTGTGAGCCTTACCTTTTATTGTTACACACACACACATATATATATATGTTGTTTAAAGAAAATTCTTTACCTCTCTACCTCCAAGCCAACTCCAAATTATTTCTTTGTGGATTTGCTCCTTTCCTTTCTTTTCCTTTCTATTGGGAAAGAGGAGAGAGGAGGGGGGAGGGATTCTCAGCCTTGCCCCCATCTGAGCTCTTAAGTTCCAGTTAAGGCTCAAACCACCACACTCTGGGAAGTACAAATATACCTTTACCTTCACCATTAGCATGAGAACCTCACCTAAATCCAAAATTAAGTTGTGATTAAAAAAAATAATTCTTTATGGGGTTATTGGAAAGGGAAGGGATGGACAGGAAAGTACACACAGCTCTTGATTCTGAATCCCTGGCCAAGTTTGAAGCATTCAGTTACATGAAGTCAGTTTCTAAAGCTCCATCAGCTTTGCAGAAGCAGCATCACACTGCTCAATGGCATTTCATTTCCTTTATATGCAGCTATGTGACATGGCAACTTAATACCACCTACAGTCACTGACAAATAGGTCAATAATTTGATCTCTTCAGGGATGCAAGCATTTCTTATGTATAAGGAAAAGCCTTTTAGAAACTTCTGACAGCAGGTTACTTTTAATAATAATAAAGTAACATATGGCAGTATTACCTGCACTCTACAACTAGTTCATTCTGAAATGTGCAGAAAGGTGAGATGAAAGCCAAGGAGCAATAAACAACCTAAAAGCAATCCAAGTGGGACTCAGTCAGAAGGTGCTAAACAAGGGGGTTCAGCTCTACCAGCTAAGGAAAACTGATTGAATCACACCCTGGCACTTACAGAATTAAAATGCCCACACCACAATGCACCAGCAAATTCCTCAAAGGTTTCAGATCCATCATTTTTATGCAGTCTTTTTCAAAGCTTCCTTATAAATTTCTCCTTAAACACCCCAAATGTGTTAGCTTCAGATAAAACTTGCTTCCTCAAATAGCTTCTGCTATGAGGAAGCAACAAAGGTCAATCACGACTACACCAGATTCTTCTAATAAAACTAAACAAAGAGAGAGAAAAAATTCAGCTCATGTCATCTGGAATTCAGGGATAGGTTGGGTTTGGAATTAATTACCACTGCCAAGTCCTCCTAGTAAACCAGACCATAGCATATGATGCTGGTATATGCACACCTATACAGACAACACACACACACGCATAGACATTTATGAGGTGCAATGTAGCCAGGGACTGTTCCTACTTTCTCATATAACCTCTGAAGCCTCTTCACTGAATCATAGAAACATTCAAGTTGGAAAAGACCCTCAGGATCACCAAGCCCAACACATAACCGTACTTGTGGTGGGTTGAAAATTCCCCCTCAACATTACATATGCCAGACTAGCTCAGCTGCAAGCAAATGAAAGCTGTATTTACAAGTCAAAACTACAATCTACAATGAAATGCAGTGAATATGTACAATATTTACAACTTTTACAGATATTTACAATCAATAAACAGCACAGGAACCCCCTTTCTCCCTCTCTGCTTCCCCCTTCCCCCCCCGTACAAAAGGCAGAAGAGACAGAAACAGAGAAGTTAATACCAAAACCATGCAGCCAAGGTCAAGCAGAAGCGAGTTAGTATCACTCCCAGAGCCAAGAAGCAAGAAGAGAGAGAAACTATTTTGGTACAACTAGTTTTAGTCCCTTATCTCTTCCAATGGGATTGTTTAGAATTGTTGTTGTTTTCCTTTTTACACCCAATAGTGATTTATTTACATTTTCACAGTATCCCAGTATCACTAAGGTTGGAAGAGACCCCGAGGATCATTGAGTCCAACCTGTCACCACAGACCTCATGACTAGACCATGGCACCAAGTGCCACATCCAATCCCCTCTTGAACACCCCCAGGGATGGTGACTCCACCATCTCCCATGGCAGCACATTCCAATGACTAATAACTCTCTCAGTGAAGAACTTTCTCCTCACCTCCAGCCTAAACTTCCCCTGGCGCAGCTTGAGACTGTGTCCCCTTGCTCTGGTGCTGGTTGCCTGGGAGAAGAGACCAACCCCTTCCTGGCTACAACCACCCTTCAGGTAGTTGTAGAGGGCAATGAGGTCACCCCTGAGCCTCCTCTTCTCCAGGCTAAACAACCCCAGCTCCCTCAGCCTCTCCTCACAGGGCTGTGCTCCAGGCCTCTCCCCAGCCTTGTTGCCCTTCTCTGGACACGTTCAAGTGCCTCGATGTCCTTCCTAAACTGAGTGGCCCAGTTTTCTGTTCAAGATCCGTGAAAAATTTTGAAGGCATAGCCTAAAAGTACCACACTACTCTACAAGGGTCACCCCTAAACCATATCCCCAAGCTCCACATCCAAACGACCTTTAAACATATCCAGGGTTGGTGACTCAACCGCCTCCCCGGGCAGCAACAAATCTGCTCTGAAATACCCTGCGAATCCAACAATGGGGTTTGTAAGTGCTTTTATAAAAGCAGTCAATATGTTAACATTTATTATGCATGCAGCAGCCCTCAAAGTAGAAATCTTCAACAGGAAATGGGGAAAACTATTATTACAAGAATCTGTGGAAAGGAATAATAGACTTACAAATGTCCACTGTGGTTCAAAGCACCCTGAGAAATTGTTGGTCTTTCCCAGAGAATAAACTCAGCGAAGAAGAGTGGTTTAGTCTTAACTGGGGTTTCATGAGGCTATTTATCCCCATGACAGTTCAGAAAAATGCTCACTTTATCAAAACAGTTTTATTCCCAGACCTCTCCCTCAGGTTATCCAGCCTAAGTGAAAGCCAGGAACTATACAGGCAGGTCAGCCATCCAGTCAGCGTCACCAAGATCTTTACCAGTCAGCAATCTCAGTAAGGAAAAGTTTTCTCTTGCCTGGGATGATACTTCACAGAAGATTGTTTTTCCACTTGCACACTTAGTGTCACAGACTTGGTAGGATTTCTCCTTTGTGTCAGCATTCCTTGGAATTCCCCATTGGAGATAATGATTTTAATTCAAAGGTTCTACCTTACAGAGAAAGAAAAGCTGTTAAAAGAAAAGG
Source organism: Melanerpes formicivorus (assembly GCF_026170545.1). Taxonomy (NCBI): domain Eukaryota; kingdom Metazoa; phylum Chordata; class Aves; order Piciformes; family Picidae; genus Melanerpes; species Melanerpes formicivorus. Next base: position 33,411,645 of record NW_027142358.1, on the reverse strand, counting down.
TTATGAAGCAGGACTGCTCTCTTGTGTTATCTTAAACCATTCTTCCACCACTACTTCAATAGCAAGAATTTTTAACAGGCCAATGGATATTTTAAGCCTTAAAATTTTGCTCTATACTTCTTGTCAAGGAACAAGAACCACACAGCAAGTCCCATTTACTTGAAATCAAATCTGTAATTAGCAATTAAAAGAGACGTTGAGCTTCCAGACAAGACAGAACTGGAGACTGCTTTTGGGAGCTATGTTTTTGACCTTGCATAAAGCAGACTACACTATTGATTTATGATGAGTATGTGAGGGAGGCAGAAAAGAAGAGAAGAAAAATAAGCAAAGGAAATACTGGGGGGGTTTCAAATCCACAAACTTCTCCTCCCTTCTCCGCAGCATCTTGTTATTAACCAAAGCAACATGTCCACGGGACAAACTGTATCTAACAGCCACCTCCCTGAAGGTGTTCAAGGCCAGGTTGGATAGCTTCCTAGAGCAACCAGGAAGGTGTGGAAGGCATCCCTGCCCATGGCAAGAGGGACTGGAAGTAGATGACCTTTAAAGTCCCAGTATTTCCTGACTAAGGAGGGAAAGATTTGATTAGTGTATGTGAAACATCTTGTAGGATCAAACCTCTCCAGCCTGCTCAACTATGGAACTATTTTCTAACTGCTGTTTATTTTATTATACGTTTGTATCGCTTTATGTTCTTGCTTCTGAACCTTAATGGTTCATGTTTGCAGCTTTAACCTCTTCTGAAAGGCTAGGAATTCAGTTTGGTAGACAATTCAAATGCTACACAGTACTTCTGGTGTTATTGCAGTGTATATGAGCAGCTTTGATACGCTGCGAACAAGAGTGATCCAGCGTTTAATTTAAATACATGCCAATTACAGAAGAGGAAAATACTGTTAGAGAAAACTCCTAACTCACTGTCAGACTAAACAGTGAGTCAACTTACTGGAAGTGAATCTATTATTTAAATTAATAAACACTTGACACAAAAGAGTTCTGAGATTGCTTGAAGGAATCCTGTGACAAGCTGAAGCAAAACTCTTTATTACAGCTTCCTGCAGAAATGCCAGTTCCTGGTAAACCAGTTTGTTTTGCTGGGAATAGCCACACAAATGCTGGAATAAGCAGGCTGTGGTGGTTTGAGCCTTAACTGGGAGTTAAGAGCTCAGATGGGGGCAAGGCTGAGAATCTCTCCCCTGCTCCCCCCTCCTCCCTCCCAACAGAGAGGAAAAAAAGGAAAGGGAAGGAGCAAATCCACCAAGCAATAATTTGGAGTTGGCCTGGAAGCAGAGAGGTAGAGAGTTTTCTTTAAACAATATATATATGTAACAATAACAGGTAAGGTTCACAAGGGCAAGGAACAAGGATGGATGGGGGGTGGGTGGGAAAACAAGAATACAAAACCAGTCTCTCTCTCTGAAGAGGCATGGAGGCAGCAGGGAAGAAAAATCAGGCCCAACCACATGGCAGAAGAGCAGGAAAGCAGCTGCAGTAGCTCTCATCCAGGGGAGGCAGGAGCCAAAAAGGAGACCTAGTAGCTGCAATGCCCTGGTTTTTATACCCTAGCTGGCCAGGGAGGGTGGAGTGGAACAGACTCATCTTCCCAGGGGGAAAACTCTCTGCAGGGAGGCAAAGCATTCACAAGCCCTCCCCCCTTTGTTTTCAGAATGGGCATTAACCCACAACACAGGCACACAAAATTGAGATAGACATTGGGAAGTAAGGACTTCTGACTTGAAAGAGACACCAATATTGCAGGAAAAAGCCAGCAGCTGGCAAAACTGTTCAGGTGAGCAGGCAAGTTTGTGGCTAGTGCAAGGTAGAGCAACTTTGGCAGCACTTACAGATGCTCTCCTGCCTGGATTCAGGAAAGAAAGACATTTTCACTGATGAGAAGGTTAATTTTGAGTGGCGTAAGAAGTCTGGATAGGGTGTTCAGTTTAGGTTGGATATTAGGAAAACATTCCTACATTCCTTCCATAGAATAGAATAGAATAGAACAGAATAGAATGGAATAGAATAGAATAGAATAGACCAGACAAGGTTGGAAGAGACCTTCGAGATCATTGTGTCCAAGCTATTATCCAACACCACCTAATCAACTAACCCATGGCACCAAGCACCCCATCAAGTTTCCTCCTAAACACCTCCACTGATGGTGACTCCACCACCTCCCAGGCAGCACATTCCAATGGGCAATCACTCTTTCTGTATAGAACTTCTTCCTAACATCCAACCTAAACCTCCCCTGCTCCCCAGCTCCCTCAGTCTCTCCTCATAGAGCTTGTGCTCCAAACCCCTCCCCAGCTCTGTGGTCAGGCATTGAAACAAGCTAACCACTGTCCCTGGGGGCATTCAAGAAACATGTGGACATGGCACTATTGGACATGGTTTAATAGCCATGGTGGTCTTAGATTATTGGTTAGACTTGATGATCTTAGATGGCTTTTCCAACTGGAATAATTCTATGGTCTATGCCTGATAAGCTAGGATCCAATGTTACTGCTTTTGTCTAGGATGTGCAGTTAAACCCACAACAGAGAACTGTTGGCCGAAGTTTTGAATTTGCTGCAAGTGACCCTGAGGCCAATAGAGCTGTAACAGCATTCTTTCGAGTTCAGCCTGCCTGAACCTCTTGCAGCTGCAGGTTATCCTGTGGGCAGCAGAAATGCTTGCCTGTGCAGGCTGGAATCACACACCTCTGCAAGATCACAGAGAGGTGTGCTCGGCCAGGACCACAAACCCATTCCTCAAGATTACAGCATTGTAAATCCGGTTCGACAAACTTCACAGCTGGCGACTCTGTGTGACTGTGCACCTCACTTTCTGCTCTGCTTTCAAGCAGTGGCTTTCTGCCTGGCACACAAGGAAGCCACAGGGGACAACAGCTTTTAGGCTTCAATAATCTTCTGTTAACTAGTGCAGCTAGTCACCTCTGCATGTCTGATGCACCCAAACAAAATGCTGTTTTCTCTGTTGAAATGAAGTATGGTGTGCCCGCTGAGGGAGTGTGTGAGTGAAACAAAACAGCCTCTGTGGCAGTAGGAGCCTCTAAGGAAATCAGGGAAGTGAAGGACCCAAGACTTGCCTGGGACCAACAAAAATCATTTACACATTACCCAAAGCCATTCAGCCTCAGGGCTGGGCTCTTAAGCTGTGTGGTTCTGCTGGTGTTTCCATTGTCCAGGTCTCTGTGGATGACGCATTTGTTTTGCTGCTGCTGCTGCTGCTGTTTCTGAGATTGACTTCACAGTGAGGTTCTGCTGAATAAAGTGCCATGATTTATTTCTGCAGAGACATAAATATTGAAAGTACTACCTGCTGAAAATTAATATACTCTCTGAGAAGCAGAAAGTTATTCTCCTAGCTTCATCTCTGCCTAATATGTGCATGGCATCAGTCAATTCATGGTAACTAAAGACCTTAATCATGGAACAGATGAAGAATTAACACTGCCTCTATGGTACCACATGATAGACAGGGTATTTGAAATTAACTCAAGCTTGATGAAAACTTAGAATCATAGAATCACCAAGGTTGGAAAAGACCTCAAAGGTCATCAAGTCCAAACTGTCACCACAGACCTCATGACTACTAGACCATGGCACCAAGTGCCATGTCCAGTCCCCTCTTCAACGCCTCCAGGAATGGTAACTCCACCACCTCCCTGGGCAGCACATTCCAATGGCTAACAACTCTCTCTGGGAAGAACTTTCTCCTCACCTCAAGCCTAAACTTCCCCTGGTGCAGCCTGAGACTGTGTCCTCTTGTTCTGGTACTGGGTGCCTGGGAGAAGAGACCAACCCCCTCCTGGCCACAACCTCCCTTCATGGAGTTGGAGACAGCAATGGAGTCTCCTCCTCCTCTTCTCCAGGCTAAACAACCCCAGCTCTCTCAGCCTGTCCTCACAGGGCTGTGCTCAAGGCCTCTCCCCAGCCTTGTTGCCCTTCTCTGGACATGTTCAAGTGTCTCAATGTCTTCTTAAACTGGGGGGTCCAGAACTGGACACAGGACTCAAGGTGTGGTCTAGCCAGTGCTGAGTACAGGGGCATAATGACTTCCCTGCTCCTGCTGGCCACATTGTTCCTGATGCAGGCCAGGATGCCATTGGCCTTCTTGGCCACCTAGGCACACTGCTGGCTCATGTTCAGCCAGCTGTCAATCAGTACTCCCAGGTCCCTTTCTGTCTGGCAGCTCTCCAGCCACTCCGACCCCAGCCTGTAGCGTTGCATGGGGTTCTTGTGGCCGAAGTGCAGCACCTGGCAACTTCTGCCAGATCTAAGAGCAATGGACTATGTTGCAATACCGGGAACAATTTGTTAATACAAGTTTCTTCACAATGATGTGCAGTGATAGGAAGAGGGGCAATGGTTTCAAAGGAGAGCAGGTCAGATTTAGGTTGGACATTAAGAAATGTGTATGGGATACAAAGGAAAGACTCAGGTTTTCTTTCTTTTTCACCATGCTCCATGCTAAGAAATGGGGAATGTCTTCTGCCATTCCTTCTGCTTCATCTTCTAGATCCCTGAAAGTTTCTCAAATGCTACTGCCAAAAGCTTTGTTTCTCCTCAACAAATGAAGACATCAAGTGATCGATGGATTAAATCAATGATTGGATCTCACAATCACCAATGGCTTTCTTGAAGAACAGAATGAGATGAAACAACAGCAGACCATGGGAACTTCTGAAGAGCATTGCTGGGATTTTAGTTACTCCAGCAAAGTACCTAAAGGGAGACTACAGGAAAAGTGGGGAGGGAATTTTTACAAGGGCTTGTAGTGCTAAGATGAAGGACAATGGCATCAAACTTAAAGAGGGGATATTTTGATTAGATGTGAGGAAGAAATTCTTCACTGTGAGGGTGGTGAGGCACTGGAACAGGTTGCCCAGAGAGGTTGTGGGTGTCCCATCCTTTAAACTGCTCCAAGGCTGGGTTGGATGGGGCTTGAAGCCACATGCTCTAGTGGAGGTTGTCCCTGGCCATGGCAGATGATCTTTAAAGTCCCTTCGAACCCAAATCATGCTATGAAATCTAGTAAATCATTCTCAAAAGAGTCTCCTCAGGATCTTTAGTAAACTCTAAGGCCAGTTACCATTTATACATTGTCTGCAAGCAAATGTACACAATGAAAAATTATTTGTGTCATCTGGCACTTAGAAAATAGAGGCAAAACATCCATCTAAAAGAGGTCATTTGCCAAGAGAATCAGGCCACATCCTCTCGTGTCACCCTCCAATTCAGTTTACATACGCCCAACTTAACTGACTTACTGAACTGACTACATCTGAACAGCCTCCAACCTCCTCCTCTTTCCTGGAACTGTTAACTCTGTCTAGTTTTGAGTTTGTTCCTTTGTTTAAGCCTGTGGAAAACAAATAGAAATAGATTGCTCTATGTGATAGGGGAGACAAACTTTGTTCCCTTCTCCTGTCCACAAGCCCCTGTTTGCTGTTCCTAGAGTGTAAATTCACCAGAGTGCTCTGCATTTTACTTTTTCCTTCCACCAATGGAGGTCTCCCTGTATCACAAATTGCTTTTCCCTCCCTGCTTACTGCCTCTCTCCTTGATTCACCCTGTCTGCTATGTTTTTCTTACCCAATCTTTGATCGTTCAGTTCAAGCTCTTACACACTAAAACCCCTGCATCAAAACAACAGGTTATTTTTCCTCTCTTCTAAAGTAACCTGGCAATCCACAGACAGGTTGTGCAGACAAGGGAGACTTGCAGCACAGTAAGGGATAGGTGTGTAAGACCCACTGCTTGCAGCATGTACTGCAGTGGGCAGCATAAATCTTTATTCATAGCAGTATATATTCACTTTTTCTGGGAATTTTAGTTTTTCCCACCTTCCCAGACAATGGAACACTTCTGTACTGACATATCAGGTGAAGAATTGTGTGTTCATCTGTATGCATTTGTGCTTGGTTATAAATACTTCCTTTTAAGCAATGTATTGACAAGATGCACTGGTGTTTGTATGACAGCTCTAGACAAGCTTGGCAGCACTGTGGCCATGACGTTACTGTAAAGAACCTATGCACTTCAGTGTGGAGGCCAAAGGGGATTAGGGCATCTCAATTACTAATCACTTTGCAAGTAGACTATCAGCATACCCTTGACCACAGCTGGGTTCAGCCCCCTGCTGCTGGCCACTACCCCTTATAAAAACCTCATCTCTGACTATGGCAGAAAAGGGTGCTTATAACAGAGGCCCTTGGTCATTAGCTGTTGCAAGCAGGTCATTCCCCTGGTGCAGCACTGCCTCTTACAGAGGAACATATTATGCACAACCCCCATTTTAGCTGCTAATCAGTGATTTTGGGGTAGCACTAAAACAGTTACAAGCATGTAGCTGGCTCTCCCTCCGGTGCTCTCACTTACTGCGACTCAGGGCTTATCTTTTTGACCAGACAGACCATTAAGTTTCCCAGGTGTTTATTATCCACATGAAATGTCCCATTCCTCTGGGATCAAGTGTTTTATATGTGTGGCTTCACCAGTGTGAAATCAGTGAGATGACCAAAGACCTTGATATGATCCTGATGTTATTACTCACTATGACATCTCTATGCCCTGGTCCCCTGAGCATAGTAAAAAGCAGGTTTAGAATCAATCTTGTTGCTAAATAAATCAAGCTATAATCCCCTTGCCCCTCAAAGACCCACTTTTTTTCCCCTTTTTTCCACCCTGAGGCAGGCTAGGCACCATAAGATACTATACAACTGCCTACTCAGCTTCAGGCTTCCAAAGCAGATGATGAATTGCTACAGTTTATTAGACAACTCAACTGCCTACTTGTGCCAAACCACATAAAACCTGAAGATCTCCTGCTTAGACTGTCTGCAGTTTGTGAGGGTGTGCCCTTTTCCTAAAGGCCTCTCTTTTAATGCTAAAAGCCCAGTCTGACAGTTTTATCTGTTAACTAAGGTGTAAATCTTCAGAGAAGTGACAGGTGGCCACATGTCATATTAAATTGGTAGTAAATCTTTTTCCCTGGCACGCTCAGTAAGCTTTGTTAGGTGTGTACACCTCCAGAGGAGCAAGGATAATAGCAGAGCAATGTAGACTTCATCTTTATGCCACAGATTACTTTTTATTTTTGCCTTTTTCATGTATTATCTTAAGTATATCTTCCCCTGCTTCACCCAGAGGGTGCCAGCCTCTGAGAGCTGCCACTTCAAAGAGCTTAGCTTGCAATTACATCTCCATTTCTCACATTATTCCTGGCATAACTGGGACTGGCCTTTCTTACCAGTGCATAAAGGGTGGCTACCAGGAGGATGGAGATTCCCTTTTCACAAGGAGTCACAAGGAAAAGACAAAGGGTCATGGGTACAAGTTGCTTCTGGGGAGATTGGACTCCAGAACAAAAGTTTTCCTCGTGAGAACAGTCAGACACTGGAATCATCTCCACGGGGAAGTAGTGGATTCCCCTACATTGGACAGTTTCCAGACTCAGTTTGACAGGGTGCTGGGCCATCTCATTTCAACTACACTATCACCTAGAAAGGTTGGACCAGGTGATCTTTGCGAACCCTTCCAATCTGGCATTCTGTGACTCATAGAACCTTACTTTTGTCTTCTACTGATTTCATGTATGTCAAAACATACATCCCTCTCGTGCCAGCCTGCACACCAATGCTTTGTTTCCTTCTTCCTCTTTTATTTGTATCAGCTATAAAATCCCTTTTCATTTGGGGGCACCGTTTCAAGAGCAGTAAATGAAAGTATCTGGATAAGTCTGGAACATAATTTGGAGTAACACTTTGCTATTGTTATCCTTCATCTATTTTGTGATGCTTTTAAACTTAGCCACACTGCAAGGAGGCTTTTGGTCTGCATGGAACACAAAGAGTGAGGGCTCTGTTTGTGGAAGTGACTCACCCATTTGATGCTTTCCTCTCCCACAGGAAGGCACTTGCCACGCATTTAGGAGAGACACTGTTTAAACATAGAATGGGAACAATTTAAGCTCTACAGTCAGACATACATTCAATGCTTAGGATTTGTGAGGAGTAACATCATTTTGCTCCTCAGGGAGCCTACATAGCTTTCAATCTCATCAGGAAAGAGGTCCATGTCCACCCCTGGCTTTCTGACATCCTCACCGCACAGCAGCCTTATGTTGCAAGGTCCTGACCATTCCTGGACTATGGACTATGACAAGTCTGACCTGCCATCTTCTTCCTATACCCAATACAGGATCTGCACTGACTTCTAACTAAAAAAACAAGTCCATCTTTTTCTTGGGTGTTCAGGAACTAAGTAAGATACATGTAAACTATGTGGGTCCTATGGAAATAGGCTGATAGTAAAGAGAAAGGATAAAGAGGAACTAGGAAAGGCAAAGGCAACAGCTGGAGAGGTTTGACTGTGAAGGACATAGAAGTGCTGGAAAGAGTCCAGAGCAGGGCCACAAAAGATGAATCAAGGGCTGGAGCACTTCTGCTGTGAGGATAGGCTGAGAGAGTTGGGGTTGTTCAGCATGGAGAAAAGAAGTCTCCAGGGGGACCTTAGAGCTGCCTTCCAATACCTGAAGGGATCCTACAGCATGGCTGGAGAGGGACTTTTATAAGGGGTATCTAGAGACAGGACAAGGGGGAATGGTTTTAAGCTGAGGGAAAGTGGGGTTAGACTGGATCTTAGGAAGAAGCTTTTCATTACAAGGGTGGTGAGACTCTGGAATACGTTGCCCAGAGACATTGTGGATGTGTCCTCCCTGGAGATGTTCAAGGCCAGGTTGGATGAGGCCTTGAGTCTAGTTGAGACAAGTCCCTGCCCATGACAGGGAGGCAGGAGTAGATGATCTCTGAGGTCCCTTCCACTCTTTGATTCTGTGATTCTATGACTGTGCTGGAAATGTTCCACTTTGCAAGGAAGTTGGTCTGCATGCACAGAAAATTGTTGGGCCCTTGACCACTACACAGCCCAGAGGACTTTGCCTTGAAGTCTGAGGCTCTCCATGCACCGCTCGTGGTGAGAGACATAACAGGAGCAAAGGACACCCTATAGTGAGGAGTCAGTTTGTGTTAGTGCTCATCCACAAATTCTTCCAGCTTAGCAAGATGAAGAAGAGGATGTAGCAGGGGAAACTGGAGCTGCATGCTGCAGGCAGCTGCACCTGCTTCAAGGAATGCTGCTGTAGCACAGGGTAGCAGCCAGACTCAGACCTATTTTTTTCACTTGGCTACAGTCACATCTCTCCTGCAAACCATCACTGGAAATGCAATTGCTTAAATTGTGAATCCGTCCCTCAGACAGCTTTACTGCTCCTAAGAAAATACTGCAAAACCCAAATGGCAAGAGCACAGCTGATACAAAAGTAGCATTGGGCTCGTCCTCAAATGCAACTTCTGAAAACAAGGCTACTGAATGAAAGAAATATGCAAATCAAGCCTTATCTCTGCCCCCATACGCGTCCAATGCCTACACTCATTTGCCTTAGTACTATCTACAAATGTCCTCCAGTGAAGCTCTAAGCTGGTGCCACACAATTAAGCTCCTATCTGTTAAGTTTTATAAACTCTTTGTCCTTGATAACATCATGCTTTCAACGCCATGCTTTTATTTAACCAGTTTTAAGCCCATAAACAAACCCATCTGCCACTTAATTACCAGCAGTCACTACAAATACCCTGCTTGCCCTGGGAGAAGATAAGACAGACGTCCAAACTTTCTCTAGCCACACTGACCACACAGATAGGAGTCAGGCAGAACAGGAGTTGTTTTAGCCTTCTCTTTGAGCCCTCCAAAATCCTCCTAACAGAAACGCCACAATTCCATAAGGATGCAACAGCTCACAGCAATCCAACCCTACTAATACCATGGTGGCAGGGACACGGCCTGAAGACAACAGGTTAATGCTGTCCAGGCAACAGCATGCAAACCACAATTTTAATCTTCCATGAGCAACACTTGACAAGGCAGGAAAAGGCAAGTGCCTAATGAACAAGAGCTGCAGCAGGGGGAAATGTGACACTGTGATAAACGGAGAATGAGAAGACAACTAACATTTATCACAAACTGGTATTTGGTAAATGACAAAACTGACTTCTGCATATAGTCTAAAAATCACAGAAACAGAGAGTCACAGAAACATTCTGGTTGTAAAAGACCCTCAGGATCACCAAGTCCAACTGATAACCCTACTCTACAACCCTAACCATATCCCCAAGCACCTCATCCAAACGACCTTTAAACACATCTGGGGTCGGTGACTCCACCTCCCTGTGGGTAGCCCATTCCAGTGCCTGACCACACTTTCTGTGAATTATTTCCCCTCAATGTCCAGTCTGAACTGGGCAAGTCGCAGCTTGAGGTCATCCCCTCTTGTTCTATCACTGATTACCTGGGAGAAGAGTCCAGCACCAACCTCTCCACAATCTCCTTTCAGTCATCTCTGAAGATGTATTTGAAAACAGAGTCAAACTCATTGTTTTCAATTCTTGCATCTTGTAGCAGAGAGATTAAAAAGGATGAAATGATGATAAAAGTTATTAATGTCACAATATTAATGACATGATGATTAATGTCACAGCTACTTCAGTGCATTATGGAACAGCTCTCTTCAGAGAACCTGCTGTCTGTGAAGAGTGGTTCTGCGAAAGCAATCTAAATATTTTTGTCCTTGATTTATTACACAGCTTTGCATCAATGCTAGCACACAATGGTCTTAACAAAGGATTGTGCAGCTTCTGAGTCAAGTGGTCTGAAGCACACCCTTTCATGTACCTCAGGCTTCTGCTAATGAGACAGCTCAAATGTCCTTCCTATAAGAAATTTCTTACCAGTTCAGTTCCTCTCTTCTACAACAGCCCATCGTGATACTGGAAGCTACCTGTTTACTTCCCTTCTCTTCCAAAATAAAGTATCAAACATCTCTTAGCCTCATTAGAATAGAATAGAATAGGGACATCGAGACACTTGAACGTGTCCAGAGAAGGACAACAAGGCTGGGGAGAGGCCTTGAGCACAAGCCCTGGGAGGAGAGGCTGAGGGAGCTGGGGTTGCTTAGCCTGGAGAAGAGGAGGCTCAGGGGAGACCTCATTGCCCTCTACAACTACCTGAAAGGTGGTTGTAGCCAGGAAGGGGTTGGTCTCTTCTCCCAGGCAACCAGCACCAGAACAAGAGGACACAGTCTCAAGCTGTGCCAGGGGAAGTTTAGGCTGGAGGTAAGGAGAAAGTTCTTCACCGAGAGAGTCATTGGTCATTGGAATATGCTGCCCAGGGAGGTGGTGGAGTCACCGTCCCTGGAGGTGTTCAAGAGGAGATTGGACGTGGCACTTGGTGCCATGGTCTAGTCATGGGTCTGTGGTGACAGGTTGGACTCGATGATCCTCGAGGTCTCTACCAACCTTAGTGATACTGTGATACTGTGAAAATCATAGAATTCCAGGTTGGAAGGGACTCTAAGGATCACCTGGTCCAACCTTGCTAGGTAATAGTCTAGTTGAAACAAGCTGGCCCAGCTGTTTCAAGCTGGTCAAGCTGAGTCTTTAAACTGTCCAATGCAGGGGAGCCCACTATTTCCCTATGGAGATTATTCCAATGTCTAACTGTTCTCATGGTTACAAAAACAGCTGAACTTCAGAGTGATGAAATTAAGGAAATAGCCTACAATTCAGCAAAGCAGGCACAAGCCACTGCTGGCTGATGCACTGCCACAAGCAGCAAAATTCAGTAACACAAATCCTGCTCTAATCTTTAATAATCTTGATAGTAGCTATTATCCAACCAAACACACACAGCGTCCCCAGAGGGGGCAGTTCATTTGGCTGACCTGCTAAGAGAGCTCTCAGCTGTCCATTTTGGTTTTAATTGCAGGCAGACAAGAAGAAAAAGACAAGGTAACTCCCAAGAGTGAGGAAAACAAGCTGAATGGCTATTTCATAAGTAATACTTTTAAGGGACAGCCACTCTTAGGAAGTAATTTTCACCTCCCCCAAAAAGTTTGTGATTAATGGAGACAAAATCATGAAGAAGGATTCTAAGGGAGTTAGCTAATCTGAGCTCTACAACTACCTGAAGGGAGGTGGTAGACAGGCAGAGGTTGGTCTCTTCTCCCAGGCAGCCAGCACCAGAACAAGAAGACGCAGTCTCAGGCTGTGCCAGGGGAGGTTTAGGTTGGAGGTTAGGAAGAAGTTCTCTACAGAGTGAGTGATTGCCCATTGGAATGGGCTGCCTGGGGAGGTGGTGGAGTCACCATCACTGGAGGTGTTCAGGAGGAGACTTGATGGGGTGCTTGGTGCCATGGTTTAGTTGTTTAAGTAGGTTGGATTGGTTGATGGGTTGCACACAATGATCTTGAAGGTCTCTTCCAACCTGGTCTGGTCTATTCTATTCTATTCTACTCTATTAATAAGAGGCATATCACATAAGTAAAATTCACAAACCTCATGAAGCATCTTGACCAAATGCTTTCTTCCACTAGGTAAGACCTGCTGTTGCCCACGGAAATAATGAAGGAGTAAGACAAACAATATAACACAAACTAAATAATTTCCTTTGAAAGAAAATCAGCTTTTTATTGGAGTGCTTCAAATCCTATAAATCCCCCCTCCCTCCCCCCCAAGACTTCATAACTTATGGAACTGCACTTTATTAAATGTAGTCATTCCATATGCTATTTGAAGATTTATAACATGAAGCTTTGCTAACATCCCAGGGTAATCTACTCTATAACAGGCCTTTGAGTATTTCTATTCCTTCCTGAATATAGATTTTTTTTCCCCCCTTACAACAGATAAAAAAGAAATCTGAAAGCCTACATTTCCAAAGTCTAAACAAATCTAAAGCAACATTATGTCACACACTGTGACTTGCAAAAATGATTTCTCAGGGGAGATCGACTGGTGATCAACAGATTGTAACCCTGGAGTCCCAGATGTAAGTAAAGGTTAGGACCATACAATGAGCAAACTTACATACCCACTTGTATGAGAATCTCTGGAAGGGTAAAACCAAGGCATTTTTGCAGGGAGTGGGATAAAGATCACACCAAAGGGCAAATGACAGATACAGAACAGAAAATTATAGCAATCATAGAATTGTCAGGGTTGGAAGGGACCTCAAGGATCATCTAGCTCCAATTTCCCTGCCATAGGCAGGGACACCTCACACTACAGCAGGTTGCTCACAGCCACATCCAGCCTGGCCATAAAAACCTCCAGGGATGAGGCTTCCACCACCTCCCTGGGCAACCTGTGCCAGTGTCTCGCCACCCTTGGCATCCAAGCTGAATCTTCCCACTTCTAGTTTTGCTCCATTCCCCCCAGTCCTATCACTTCCTGACATCCTAAAAAGTCCTTCACCAGCTTTCCTGTAGGCCCACTTCAGATAATGGATGATATTGATAACGTGAAGGCAGAAATGAGAACAACTGCGCAAGGGAAAACTTCCCCTTACATCTTCTTAGAGCTGTTAACACATGGAAAACAAGAGAAAATCCTTCTCCAACTTAACTGTGCTGCAGTTAAACAGCAGAAGCAGGAATAAAATCACCATTATACATGTAGTGTCAAGTAGCAGAGATAAATAGAGAGAAATCAATGTCTCACTGTGCAGACCTAATTGGAGTCTCTCGTTATTCCAAATCACTGGCACATTTGACATCCCCCAGCAGGAGAACACACGTCAATAACACAGCATTTTAGCCTGCTAAACCCCACAATGATCAAGAGAACATGGGAAAACTTGGAAAATGCAACACAGGAGAAGCTAAAGGCATCTGACAAGAGATTAGGACCTGGCTCCTGGCAAGGCAAAAAAAGGAGAGGAAGTGGAAATGGTATGGATGTGAACCAAATAGTGACAGGAAAAGGGCTGAGTAATATGAAGCATATTACTGGATGTGAGGAGGAGGTTCTTCACCATGAGAGTGGTGAAACCCTGGAATGGGTTGTCCAGGGAAGTGGTTGAGGCCCCATCCCTGGAGGTGTTTAAGACCAGGCTGGATGAGGCTCTGTCCAGCCTGATCTAGTGTGGGGTGTCCCTGCCCATGGCAGAGGGGTTGGAACTAGATGATCCTTGTGGTCCCTTCCAACCCTGAATGATACTATGATACTATGAATCATTTAGGTTGGAAAAGACCTTCAAGATCATCAAGTCCAACCATGATTTTAGAACAACAGCTGACTGAGGTTGTGTAGGAGGGCTCAGAATTGAGCTCAGTAGAAGCAATTAGGTATTGTTCTCAGAATGAATGGGTTAAAAAGGGCCTCAGTAAGAAGGGGAGGATGTTATATGAAAGACAAGGCAATTTTTGTAGCAGGGCCTGTTGTGACAGGACAAGGGGTGATGAGTTTTAACTAAAAGAGGAGAATTTAGACTACAGAGAAGGGAGAATTGTAACACACTGAGGGTGTTGAGACACTGGACCAGGTTGCCCAGAGAGATGGCAGAAGCCCCATCCCTGGAACCATGCCAGGTCAGGTTGGTTTGGTCTCTGAGCAGCCTGCTCTAGTTGCATATGTGGAGGGGTGTTGAATTAGATGACCTTTGATGATCCACTCCAACCTAAAGCATTCTGTCATTCCAACCTGATCTAGTCTATTCTATTCTATTCTATTCTATGAAAAGAAGGAAGCCGTTCCCAGCCCTGCTGTGAAAGGCAGCATGCCTCTGTAGAGAACCCAACCCAAGGGGACAGACTGCAGTTTGGTGTTTTCTGGTTTGGAGGACAAAAAAAGACAAAGCTGCTCAATCTTCTCTACTCTAAGCTCCATCTTGCACCTTTTGATGAGAAAAGATTCCAGCATGCAGCCAATACTGAGGGGGAAAAGGCTGTCCTGAGGAAAGCCAGACACCCTACAACAAAGCACATCTACGGCACACCCGAAGCTTGTGGTGCACTCCTTTCATTGCAGCCTAAACAAAGCCATTCAGTGTACACACAAGGTATCAGGTAGGCCATTTCTCTGTTCTCTGTGGTATTTGTAGAAAGGGGGAAAAACAGTCTATGATTCCTTTTCCTTAGAATAGATACACATGAACTCTGTGAACTGTATCAACAGCCATGTGAAGCTGTTGCTCTTCCCCAGTAGCCCAGTGCCTGGTTTAGATTTGTCTGTCATAGTGACAAAGACATTCAGTGGATTCCATAAAACAAATGTAAGAGAAAACTAATCTCTTATCTCTACAGAGATGATGATTTTCCCTCAGTGGGATAACCCAATTGCCCCATTTTAAGTTATCCTTTCTACTTTTCTCAGACCTGACAGAATGTTCCCAGAATATTTTCCAGGAACCTCCACAGAAAGTGAGTTTGGATCTCCTTTGCCTGTATGGTTTTGGGCTTTCTGCATTCTCATAATCTAATTGCTCCCCAAATAAGTTAAAGCCTATTTGGAGACATGGGAAAGAGTATCCAAAGCATAGTATTGTGTTATTCTTGTGAGAGTTTGTTTAAATCAGAGGAGTTAACACTTTAATTATAATTCCAGTTCAGCATAACAAGAACATCATCTTTGCTCCTACCGAGCCTTAGCACTGCACTAGTTAGCAGTACTGCAAGATCCAGACCTGATTATCAGCCAAGATAAGGGACACTGCCTCCATGCTTTTCTGCTATTCTCAGGGTAAAGCACTATACATGATACAGTGTAGAAGGCTGCCAAGTGCCTGTGAACAGGAACAGCCACTGAATCATCCCAAAGTGGATAGGCAGGGAACAAAGGATTGGAACAGACCTCCCAAGATTCCCTGTGCAGTCCCCTGCCACTGCACAGCAGTCATCAGTTAAACTCTCCATTTATCAAGCTGTACTTTAAAACACAAGAACATTTTCTGTGCCTATGCTTCCCCTGCCCCTCCAGAACAGCTGTTGCAAAAGCTCACAATCACAGAATCACAGAATCATTTTGGTTGGAAAAGACCTTTAAGATCATCAAGTCCAACCATTTAACTAGCCCTCCAGGCCCACCACTAAACCATGTCCCCCAGCACCACATCTGCCTGCACGAGATCCTTCTCCATGGAGCTGCTTTCCAGTAATGATTGTAATGATTAAGTACTGATGAACTTAATCTGATACTGGAGATGGGATTCTGAAGCAACCAATTGTGGCAACTGATAATGCAACCACATTAGAATAGAATAAACCAGGTTGGAAGAGACCTTCAAGATCATTGCATCCAACCCATCAACCAATCCAACACTACCTAAACAACTAACCCATGGCACCAAGCACCCCATCAAGTCTCCTCCTAAACACCTCCAGTGATGGTGACTCCACCACCTCCCCAGGCAGCCCATTCCAATGGGCAATCACTCTCTCTGTGTAGAACTTCTTCCTAACATCCAGCCTAAACCTCCCCTGGCACAGCTTGAGACTGTGTCCTCTTGTTCTGGTGCTGGCTGCCTGGGAGAAGAGACCAACCTCTGCCTGTCTACAACATCCCTTCAGGTAGTTGTAGAGAGCAATAAGGTCACCCCTGAGCCTCCTCTTCTGCAGGCTAAGCAACCCCAGCTCCCTCAGCCTCTCCTCACAGGGCTTGTGTTCTAAACCCCTCACCAACTTTGTTGCCCTCAGCTCTGTGATGACCTGACAGGATTTCTGCAGTCCCTGGGCTATTTTCCCTATTTTCCAACAACCTCTTCCACCTTTTTTCCCATCACGCCACCACTATCCCTACTCCAGCCAGTGTCCTACTCTCTGAACAATACTTCATCATTGCCTTTTTCTGTTTTTATTAATCATTCCTCATGTGAGAGCATCAGTATCCTCTGAACTCCAAACACACTGGATCTACAGAGTGACAGAATCACCTATGAATATGTTGAGCTTTGAGCATTTCCAATCACAATGACCTCTAGCCACTGCTGGCTTCCCCTTGCCCTCTCTGCACGTACGGGGCTGAGGTTTGTTTCCTGTTCATTTGCTTTGAAGCTCAACGTCTTTCAACACCTGAAAACATGTTTTTAACTGATAAATCTCCTTTTTCATTTCCTTGATGATGACTTTCCTTACACTGACTATGCTTTTGAGGTGGCAGTCCTCACAGATGCCTGGATACTTTCCTTCCTGTTCTTAGACTCTCAGCTACAAAGAGATTGTTCTCTCTGACCTAAAGACATCCTTGTCCCTTCACATGCAATTTGATTAGATCCCTTCAGCATAACTCTGCTTTATCTCTTATCCTCAGTTGCTATGAATGCATCTCACACATAAAAGGAAGGCACTTCTATATTTAGATGAAAGCAAAACAAAACAAAGGAAAAAACAACAGAATCCAGGAAAATTTTCTTCACATCCAACCTTTCTGCTTTGCTCTCTGTAGCAAAGGAGCTGCAGATACAAGCTACTGGAGTCTGGGATTTGTGAACTGTATCTTTGGAGGGGCAGGAGAATAAAAGGTGTCACACCAATAACAACTGCAAGAGAAGACACAAGCACAATGGATAAACACAGCAAATAAAAACAAGAAAGACAGATGAATAGCAATAATCAATATCAGAAATTTTAGCAACCCCAATGACCACCAGAATGCCATTTCTTAGGAAAAAAATAGTATGGGGAGATTGTAGAATTGAACCTTGGTAAAGCTGTCTGATCAAGGAGAAAGGGAGCCAGCTCCCACACAGAGTGGAGAGTGGACAAAGGTGCTCATTACAAGGAATCCAAAACCCTCCGAGGAAACAGATCTGCTAACTGAAATTGGTGGAAATCAGAAGGGAACCCCATGATTCAATAACACAGGTGACTCAAGCACCATTCAATACTTGGCATCTGGTGCATGCTCACAGGTGGGAAAGACTCAGCTTCAAGGACAGAAAGTGGCTTTTCACAGGAACTCCTCACGCACCATATGCTGCCTTGTGCTGATGTCAACCTTGGGAGTACAAATACTGTTCTCTTCTACGATCAAGAGTGAAAGTTCTGGATGTACTCTTCAAAACATCAGGTCAAAGTATGGTATATCACACTCTGGATGTGTAAGCAGTTCAGGAACTGCACATAAAACAGAAATGACAGGGGGAGCTGACAGGCCACAGCAGCAAGTCAAGGAAGTTCACCACTGACACAGGCAACTGCGACAGAGGGGATGCAAAGAGCTGCGGTGTTACAAGCCAGCGTCCCTCCATCAAATGAAAATGTTAGCTCGGGTACATATTGCATCTAATTACCAACTTCACTCCACTCTAATTTTTCAGAGATTCACAGAGTGCTTTGGGTTGAAAGGGACTTTAAAGGTCATTTAGTTCCAACCCCCCACCATAGGCAGGGACACCTTCCACTGGACCAGGTTGCTCAAGGCCCCATCCAACCTGGCCTTGAACACCTCCAGGCAGACAGCATCCCCAACCTCCCTGGACACCCTGTTCTAGCGTATCACCACTCTCACTGTAAAGAGTTTCTTCCTAATCTCCAGTCTAGATCTAACCTTCTTAAGCCTAAAGCCATTGCCCCTCATCCTATCACTACAAGCCCTTGTAAAAAGTCCCTCCCCAGATTTGTTGTAGGTCCTCTTCAGGTACTGGAAGTCTCCCCAAAGCCTTCTCTTCACCGGGCTGAACCAAGCCCCAACTCTCACAGCTTGTGCCCATGAAGGACCCTCTGATCATTTTTGTGGCCTCCTCTGGACCTACCTCAAAAGTTCAATGTCCTTCTTTAGAGTGTCACAATCCATAAATGCAACCAGGTTTCTCACCCAGTTATGCAGAGGGACATTTGCAGAGGACCTGTTTTCTGAAGTCTTTCTAAACGCTTTCTGAAGGTTTCCCTGGAGAAATGCACTGGATTTCCTAATTAGTGCACTGCTCCCTAAGTCATGCTCATCTGAAAAGCCAATCATTTGCTCTTAGGGTATCCTGCCTTGCCATTCATAGCTCGTGTTCAGAAGTGAGAGCTCTGTGAACAATAGGAGTGATAAGGTTATAAAAAGACAGCCAACGATTAAGCCCTTTCAGACAGCTGGAACAACAGCTGCCTAGCCGTGTTTTCACAGCAGGTTGCCTTTGGAGATCTTACTTACGTTTTGCTGTATACAATACAAACTTAGTCATGCAATTCTAAGCACTTAAATGGGACTCCAATTTCCTTCCATCATGCTAAGCGTTGCCTTATTACCCACAGATCACACATTTCCTGTATCTTTTCCCTTGCACCTGGCTAACAAAGCTTCTCTTTCATGTTGTGCATATAAATACCCACTCCTGGAATTCTCCTCTGGAGTAGTTGTCCATGCACTCCCACACTGAAGCATAAGTTACAGCATGATTTAACTCTGCTTGCGACTCATCTTTTTCCTTGTTTCAATGGTCACAAATCTCTCATTTCCAACACAGTTGCCTTGTCACTGTAGAACACACAAAGAGGTTCAACAAGCTAAAGCTAAGGGTCCAGAGAAGGGCCACAGGATAATCAAAGGGCTGGAGCACCTTTCCTGTGAAGACAGGATGAAAGAATTTAGGCTGTTCAGCCTGGAGAAGAGAAGGCTCAAGGGAGACCTTAGAGCAGCATTGCAATATCAAAGGGGACCTACAGGAAGGTTGGGGAGGGACTGCTTAGAAGGTCATGCAGCGATAGGATGAGGGGCACTGGTGTGAAACTGGAGCAGAGGAGGGTTAGGTTGGACATCAAGAGAAAGCTCTTTACAATGAAAGTGGTGAAATACTGCAACAGGTTGCCCAGAGATGTGGTTGAGGCCCCAACCCTGGAGACATTCAAGATCGGACTTGCTGTGGCCCTGTGCCACCTGAGCCAGTTGGAGATGTCCCTGCTGTCTGCAGTGGGGTTGGACAAGATGACCTTCGAGGGTCCCTTTGAAGCTGATGCTATCTGTGCCTCTGCAAGGTTTTACTCCAACTTGGTCAAGACACCAAGCATCAGTACCATTGCAGGACTGTCAGCTTTGATGTTTTTCACCTACTAGGAAGTCATGAAGGGCACCTTCCTCAAAACTGGGCACAAGTGGCATGTGACAAAAAGCTGCCAAAATTCCTTCTTCTTCTTCTTTATAGGATTATGTGGCACTTAGAAGATCTCTCATTTAAAACAAAAGAAAACAAAGATACATAGAGAGAAGGCTGAAACAAAGGCTGACCACTCGATAAACGAAGAAGCACCTAGTATCAGAGATGCCAGTAGCGGCTCTAGTTGAGCACCTCCTGAACCACCCCACCAAAAGAAACCACGTAAGAGAAGGAAAAGGTTCTTTCCTTTTCCTCTGCTATTTTTCTCCTCTTCCAGAATTCAACACCAATCCAATCCTACATATCATTAGCTTCTTAAAAAAACCCCAAAAACTATATGAGGAGAGAAAATTGGCACAGGTACACCCCCACCCATCCACACAGCCCCTTCCACAACATCCCAACATATAAAGTTGCATTGCATTTGTGACAGCACGGATTGTGGGACCCATCCCTCCTGTAGCTTTTCAGAGCCTTAAGCACTGACATTTTCTTTGAGTAATAACAACAACAAAAAGTTATTTATTTCAAACCTCCTGCTAGGCAAACAGAGAGGATAAAAGCAACGGCTCATGAAATATTAGGATGAAAAGAATCTTTTATCAAGAGCTGGGTGGCTTGCTGATAAACCATCTCATGTAACCTAAATCCTGAAATGGTCTCTCGGTCCTGCTAGCAGTGAGCAGCTCCTCTGCTCTCCACATGTCTGGGAGACACCCAAGTAGAGAGCAGCAATGTATACTGACTACAAAGGAATATTAAATGAACAGCAAGGGTCAGACTCTCACCAGTAACCATAGGTGGCAATCAGAGGGGACCAAGAAACATATTCAATCTAGCAGATATGGAAGGTTCCACCACCTTTTCCTATGGGCTGACAGGATGGACCCAAGGCAACAGCTTGTCTGGAGCAGATCAAACACAGGCTGCCTTTTACACCTTTCTTTAGCTTGGGTGTTTCTCATCTTTACTCCAGCCATCAGAGACACCCACATCTTGCAGCCAGTACATTCAGTTCAAATGGGACAGTTTCTTTTATAACTCTGAACATAAATTTTAAAGAGACTTCTAGCACTGTGACTTTGTCAGGGAACCAGAGAAACATATGGGAATAGATCATCCTCATGAGCAAGGTACACATAATACTGCCTGGAGAGCACATGCTCAATTTGAAATCTTGAGTCACACGAAAAACCCTCAAAGAATGAAACCTGGGTTTGAATTAATCAGCTTTTCTAGACTGCTCACAAGAGTTTCTCACTGTCTTTCTTAGAGATTCTAATGAAAGCACCTGACAGACATGGCAGCTGGCACTAACTGTGCAGAGAAGCCAGGAGACCCAGGTCCTTTTCTTGCAGAGCTGCTCTTCAGTAAGTCAGCCCTGACCTGTACTGGTGCAGGGGGTTATTCCTCCCCAAGTGCAGGACCCCACACTTGCTCTTGTTGAACTTCATGAAGGTCCTCTGCCTAGCTCTCCAGCCTATCCAGGTCCAGGTGAATGGCAGCATAGCCTGACAGGGTGTCAGCCACTCCTACCAGTCCTGTATCATCAGCAAACTGGCTGATGATCTCTCCCTTCATCCAGGTCACTGACAAAGGTGCTGAACAAGACATGACACAGTCCTGACCCCTGGGGAACACCAAAAGCTACAGGCCTCCAACTATACTGTGCTCTGCTCATCAATCACAACCCCTGGAGCTTTCTTAAGCAGCAGTTTGTGGTCAATTACCTTTCAGAGCACGGTTGTAACTATGTATATCTTGTTGGGTTTTTTCGTCAAGTTCTCATAGATTTGGTGACTTGCCTTTGCCTTGTCAAATTTCAACAAGGACCTGCTGAACTGTTCAATAGTGAGCTCAAGGAGTGCACTCAGTGCCAGCCACACACGGTCAATGCTGTGATCTATAAGATCAGCTCTGTTTTGTCACTGTCACAGAATAATAATGTCACAGGGTGTGTTTTGAGGCAGTGTCCATTCAACACGTGGTTTGAGCTCTGCTTTTATACTGCAACCTGCCAGTGCAGAAAGCCACACTTGTGCAGGCTCAGGTAACATCTTTTGTGGCTTGTTTATCCTTAACAAAAATATAGATATAACCAGAGAAAGGAAAACTGGAGTGGCTACTGCTGAATGTAGGCAGCATTTTCAACAAAGGAAGCTAAACAACATCACAGCACACCTACACACACTCCTCACCTCTGGGGATCCCTTACCCACCCCTTCCCACCCCAGTTTTCAGACACATGACTTGTTAAGATATTTCCTGTCTCATCAATACATACAACACAGCTTAGAATGACCTTCTCTTTAGCAGGGAGGATTCTGAAAGCTTCTTCCAGATGTAGAAAAACTTTCTGTCACAGTAGTTCACTCTTTCTTTGTTCTGCTATGTGATACGGGGGCACCTTAGTTTGTTTTCACAGAATCACAGAAAAGTAGGGGTTGGAAGGGACCTCTGGAGGTCATCAAGTCCAACCCCCTGCCAAGTGAGGTTCACCTAGAGAAGGTCACAAGAACGCATGCAGGTGGGTTTTGAAAGTCTCCAGAGACACAGACTACAGAATCTCTCTGGGTAGCCTGCTCCAGTGCTCTGCCACCTTCACATTTTCGGAGAATAGAATAGAATAGAATAGAATAGAATAGAATAGAATAGAATAGAATAGAATAGAATAGAATAGAATAGAATAGACCAGACCAGGTTGGAAGAGACCTTCAAGATCATTGCATCCAACCTATCATCCAACACCACCCAACCAACTAAACTATGCAACCAAGCACCCCATCAAGTCTCCTCCTGAACACCTCCAGTGATGGTGACTCCACCGCCTCCCCAGGCAGCCCATTCCAATGGGCAATCACTCTCTCTGTGTAGAACTTCCTCCCAACCTCCAGCCTAAACCTCCCCTGCCGCAGCCTGAGACTGTGTCCTCTTGTTCTGGTACTGGTTGTCTGGGAGAAGAGACCAACCTCTGCCTGTCCACAACCCCCCTTCAGGTAGTTGTAGAGAGCAATAAGGTCACCCCTGAGTCTCCTCTTCTCCAGGCTAAGCAACCCCAGCTCCCTCAGTCTCTCCTTATAGGGCTTGTGCTCCAAGCCCCTCACCAACTTCGTTGCCCTTCTCTGGACTCGTTCCAGCAAGTCAACCTCCTTCCTAAACTGAGGAGCCCAGAACTGGACACAGGACTCAAGGTGCGGCCTAACTAGTAAGGAGTGTGTGGATATCCAAGCTTTCACCTGCAGATATATGGCTCCTTTGTGCACATACAGCAAGCCATGCACAATAGATCTTCTTTGCTTTGCTATTAAAAGTTTAAAGGCTGTTACTGGAGTGGGTTATTGAAAAAAAGAAGATTTGCCATAAGATAGAAACTGTAAAGTGAGTGGAAGCATGCATTTTATGTGGCTGATTTCTCCCTTGGTTTATTACATTTCCAATTGTACTCCTCAAGCTTGATACTGCAGGTAAACAGAACCATAAAATATTAACTACATTCATTAGGGCACAGAAAAGGTGGTTTCATATGGCAGGCCAACAAAGCATACAGAATTGAAGTTTCACCTTTAAAAGGCAACAGATGCTGTGTGTAAATGAAACTGAGCCACCAGAAAATTTCATGCTGGGAAACAGCTGGCTAAAATTCCATGCTTGTCATCTTTTGTGGACATGTGTGCCTCAACCAGCAGAGCAGAAATGCATCCAAAGCTACATATGCTGCAAGTGTTAATTGCTCACCTTCAGCTTAAAAAGCTTCAGATGGATGCACCCAGATGAAAAGAAACACACAGACATCGATGCTCAATGATACGTCTTAAAAGCCTTTCTCCATCACAAAGCAAACCAAATGAAGCCATGCAGATCATAAGTTGGAATAATATTGTATTGCACAAACACAGGCAGTGTGCAGCTGAAATGCAGAGTCTCGATGCTTTGATCCAGACTGAGGCCAGGAATCACCTTTGAAAAGTATTTCCACAGAGTCATTTACCAATATAGAATCACAGAATCAATAAGGCTGCAAAAGACCTCAAAGGTCATCAAGTCCAACCTGTCACCCAAGACCCCATCACTACTAGACCATGGCACCAAGTGCCACGTCCAATCCCCTCTTCAACACCTCCAGGGACAGTGACTCCACCACCTCCCTGGGCAGCACATTCCAATGGCTAACAGCTCTCTCAGTGAAAAGCTTTCTCCTCACCTTCAGCCTAAACTTCCCCTGGTGCAGCTTGAGACTGTGTCCTCTTGTTCTGGTGCTGGTTGCCTGGGAGAAGAGACCAGCCCCCTCCTGGCTACAACTACTCTTCAGGTAGTTGGAGACAGCAATAAGGTCTCCCCTGAGCCTCCTCCTCTCCAGGCTAAGCAACCCCAGCTCCCTCAGCCTAATCTCACAGGGCTGTGTTCAAGACCCCTCCCCAGCCTTGTTGTTGCCCTTCTCTGGACACCTTCAAGTGTCTCAATATCTTCTTAAACTGAGGGGCCCAGAACTGGACACAGGACTCAAGGTGTGGCCTAACCAGTGCTGAGTACAGCACAATGACTTCCCTGTTCCTACTGGCCACACTGTTCCTGATGCAGGCCAGGATGCCATTGGCCTTCTTGGCCACCTGGGCACACTGCTGGCTCATATTCAGGCAGCTGTCAATCAGTACCCCCAGGTCCCTCTCTGTTTGGCAGCTCTCCAGCCTCCAACCCCAGCCCGTAGTGCTGCATGGGGTTCTGTGACTGTTGTCCATTGTAGCTCACACAACCCATGAACCAAAGTTCATCATAGAATCGTTTGGGTTGGAAGGGACATTAAAGATCATCTAGGTCCAACTTCCCTGCCATAGGCAGGGACATCTTCCACTGGACCAAGTTGCTCAAGGCCCTCTTCAACCTGGCCTTGAACACCTCCAGGGAGGGGCATCCATAACCTCCCTGGGCAACCTGCTCCCATGTCTCACCACCCTCACTGTCAGGAATCTCTTCCTAAGATCCAGTCTCAATCTTCCCTCTTCCAGCCCCTTCCAATCTAAACCTACCCTCTACCCTTTGTCGTTAGACAAAGCATAAAGCTAAATGAATGAATACTGCCTTGGAATCCACAAATTGTCTGAGCAGTCTTTCTCCTCCAGAACTGAAAACATCAGATACTGCTGGGACTTCAGAGTCCGTGCTCTGCAGCCAATTTTGTTTTCATCTCAGACTCCCTAAATAACTGCAGTTTTATTTAATCTGAGAGCAGTAAATACTCTCAGTCTCCTGTCAGTATATTTAGGAAGAGCATAAAACACTTGAATCCTTCATCCTTACAAATGTTTTCTTCTATATCAAAAGGAAGAAACATGAGTTCCCTGAAGTACATTCCAGATGGGTACACTAGAGTGACACGTGTTTAGAGATGACCTTTGTGAGAGATGATAAAGCAAGATGTCAGGATTCTGTAGCTAGCCCTGATAGAGGTGAGGCTTCAGGCAGCTTTCTCATTTCATCCCTGATTGCCTACCCACTGTAAAAACTAGCAAGTTGTGTTTGTATCTGCTAAAATGTTAGTGCTATCTGCACCAAAGGACACCTAAAGGTGCCTGAAGGACTGTTTGGAAGGTCCAGAGGTTGCCAGTTTCAAAGCACTGCAGCTTGCCAGGGGAGAACAATGTTATGGTAAGCAGGGCACTTTATTAAACACCTCGTTGAAGGTCAGGTTCACAGAACATGGAGCAGTAGCAGGTAAAGCCAAACTGCATTTCTGAAAGCTCCTGGCAAGTTCTGGGCAGCAGCCCCACATCTGTAGAAAACTGTAGGGGTATGATTTCACATCAAACTCCTTTCCTTGCCTACAGGAATCTTCCTTCCCATGCCGTGGAGCATGTCAGCTGTGACTGAACTGAACAGCTCAGCACTCGCATATAAACCCTGGAGAAGTGAAGACTGAGATCCTTGTGTGTCTCCTTGAGATTATCAACCCTGTCTTCAGAAAGTTTACCACATAGGCTCCACAGCAAAAGCACTACTTTTGATATTTTCTCTTAAGATACTGCTGCTCATGAGCCAGGTTATAGTGCAGCAGTAAGAATACCACAGCTCCTGCCCAGAATGTGGAAGAGCTGGCCTGACTTTCCATTGTTTCTGAAGGGATTCCAGAGGCACAAGCCCCATTCCCTTGGCAGTGAAGCCACTCCAACATCTCTATTCGACACTGTCCTTCTGATCTCAAGCCCTCTGAGGAGAGACTGAGGGAGCTGGGGCTGCTTAGCCTGGAGAGGAGGAGACTCAGGGGTGACCTCATTGCTCTCTACAACTACCTGAAGGGGGGTTGTAAATAGGCAGAGGTTGGTCTCTTCTCCCAGGCAGCCAGCACCAGAACAAGAGGACACAGTCTCAGGCTGCACCAGGGGAAGTTCAGGCTGGAGGTCAGGAGGAAGTTTTACACAGAGAGAGTGATTGCCCATTGGAATGGGCTGCCCGGGGAGGTGGTGGAGTCGCTGTCACTGGAGGTGTTCAGGAGGAGACTTGATGGGGTGCTTGGTGCCATGGGTTAGTTGATTAGGTGGTGTTGGATGATAGGTTGGACATGATGATCTTGAAGGTCTCTTCCAACCTGGTTTATTCTATTCTATCATAAAGTGAATCTTCTGCTCAAGAAAGAAAAAGGGAATGAAAGAGGGGAATTTGATCTAATGCAAATACACAAGACCTCCCCCTTCATTTTGGCTAGAGGCAGGTTTCTTGCTGGCAGGTGTTTGGTTGTCATCACTTTCACTCCAAAGTGATCTTTCCTTTTTTGTTGTTTATTAAAAAACCCTGGAAAATAGGTAAGTGTTCTGCTCTGAAACAAACCCAGAACCTTTAAGAATGAGTGATTCAAACAGAGTAACAGCCAAAGCTGAGTTGTCCTTCAGATGCCTACTCGAAATTTTCCCAACAGCTTTCACTTCTTCACAATATTTAAGGTGAAAGAAATGAAATAAATTGTTCTTATCCTGACAGAGAAAGAGAATACATCCTGAAATACTCCCCCAGTAATAAAGTGGGTGTGACAACCTTCCCATCCCCTTGCATTTGCCACTTTTCCTTGCAACATAGCTTCATTTTTTTTTCCTCACTTGTGCTTCTCTTTTTTTTTTGGCCAGATAAAGACTTTGCTGGGAAAGGAGAAAAAAAAAAAACAAAACAAAGACCAAAAAGAGCTATCACACCAGAGTTGAAGTCTCCTAAGTGTAACACACATCATAACCACCAAGGTGAAAACTTTACAGTCACAGAGATTTCAGCCTTCAAGATACAAACATGCTGATAAATGTATGCATTGCAAAGGGAAATGAACATAAAGAGTGGCTGTAACAAGCCAAGAGCTGCCAAGGAACACCAAGTTTATAATATGGCTTTTGCAATCACTCACTTTTAACCAGCAGGAGGAAAGCACACCTTCTAGAAGCAGGTGATAACATCAATAGCTGAGGGGCAAGCAACTGATGTCGTCTACCTGGCCCTGAGCAAAGCCTTCGACACTGTCCCGCACCACATCCTGGTCTCCAAACTGGTGACACATGGGTTTGATGGGTGGACCACTAGATGGATAAGGAACTGGCTTGATGGCTGCACCCAAAGAGTGGCTGTCCATGGCTCCATGTCCCAGGGGAGGCCAGGGACAAGCAGAGTCCCTCAGGGATCAGCCCTGGGACCAGGCTTGTTCAACATCTTTGCGGGTACCATGGACAGCGGCACTGAGTGCACCCTCAGCAAGTTTGCTGATGACACCAAGCTGTGTGGTGCAGCACACAGCTGGAGGGAAGGGATTCATCCAGAGGAACCTGGACAGGCTGGAGAGGTGGGCACAAGCCAACCTCAGGAGGTTCAACAAGACCAAGGGCAGGGTTCTGCAGCTGGGTGGAGGCAATCCCAGGCACAAATCCAGGCTGGGCAGGGACTGGCTGGAAAGCAGCCCTGAGGAGAGAGACTTGGGGGTGCTGGGGGAGGAGAAGCTCACCAGGAGCTCTCAGTGTGCACTTGCAGCCCAGAAAGCCAACCAGAGCCTGGGCTGCAGCAGGAGAAGTGTGGCCAGCAGGGCAAGGGAGGTGATTCTCCCCCTCTGCTCAGCTCTGGGGGAGTCCTGCCTCCAGTTCTGGAGCCCCTATTACAAGAGGGATGTGGAGGTGCTGGAAGGTGTCCAGAGAAGGGCCACGAGGATGAGCAGAGGGCTGGAGCACCTCTCCTGTGAGGACAGACTGAAGGAGTTGGGGCTGTTCAGTCTGGAGAAGAGAAGGCTCCCAGGTGACCTAATTGTGGCCTTCCAGTATCTGAAGGGGGCTACAGGAAGGCTGGGGAGGGACTTCTCAGGATCTCAGGTAGTGATAGGACTAGGGGGAATGGAATGAAGCTGGAGGTGAGGAGGAAGTTCTTCCCCATGAGAGTGGTGAAGCCCTGGAATGGGTTGTCCAGGGAGGTGGTTGAGGCTCCATCCCTGGAGGTGTTTAAGCCCAGGTTGGATGAGGCTCTGGCCAGGCTGATCTAGTGTGGGGTGTCCCTGCCCATGGCAGGGGGGTTGGAACTAGATGATCCTTGTGGTCCCCTCCAACCTTGACTGATACTATGATCCAAAGACCAACCTTCCACAAGTGCTGTTACAGTAACTGTTTAGTCATCCACATCGATGCCACCTTTGTGGGTGACATCCTTTAAATCTGAATTCTCCAGACAGCAATGCAGTTCCCAGAAACAATGACACAAATGTGCAGGTAGCTTAAAGCAGCGAATTCCAAACCATGCTGTAGATCCTGGCACTGGTCTGCAAAACAGAATTCCTCCTAAACACAGAACAGCATTTTCTTTCTTTGTCTGTCCTCACAGGTTCCCAAATATTGCTCTTTATTTCCCATTTTGAAAGCTACCTCCTCCTCTGCACAGAAAAGATTTATCCCTGCCTGAAAGCCTCTGTTTGTCCTTCTGGCAACAACTGCATCGAGTCCAACCTGTCACCACAGACCTCATGACTAAACCATGGCACCCAATGCCAAGTCCATTCCTCTCTTGAACACCACCCTGCTAAAGTAGGGTCATCCAGGATCACAATGTCCAGGTGGGTTTGGAATCTCTCCAGAAAAGGAGACCACAACCTCTCTGGGAACCTTGCTCCAGGGCTTCAGAACTCTCACAGCTAAGAAGTTTCTCCTGATGCTCAGATGGAACCTCCAGGGTTCCAGTTTGTGCCCATTGTGCCTTCTGCTCTCACTGGGCACCACTGAAAAGAGACTGTCCCCATTCTCTTGCCCTGCACCATTTACCTCATGCTGAGAATTGATCAGATCCCCACTCACACTGCTCTTCTGCAGGCTTAACAGCCCCAGGGCTCTCAGCCATTCATCATCACCTTTTTAAGATCTACTTTACTCCCTCCAGTACCTCCCCATCTCTTTTGAACTGGGGAGCCCAGACCTGGACCAGTACTCCAGATATGGTCTCCATAGGGCAGAGTACAGGGGGAGGAGAACCTTCCTCAACTGCTGATCACTCTCCTTAATGCACCCTAGGAGACCATTTGCCTTCTGGGCATCAAGGGCATATTGCTGGCTCGTGGTGAACTTGTTGTCCACCAGCACTCCTAAGCCTTTCTCTGTGGTGCTGCTTTCCAGTATGTCAGCCCTTCTCAGGTACTGGTGCAGGGGGCTGGTTATTCTTCAGGTCATGTGTCTCACATCCCCAACACATGGAAGTGCGCTTAAAGCACTGCACAATTCTATCAATTTAAGGTATGCTCAGCAACATCTCTGTTTCTTTAAGTCACAGCATAAAGATCTCAAGCCTATGCAGCCTGTGCTGGCAAAGCATCAAGCAATTGGGTCAAAAGAGAGTTTTGCAAGCAGTCTGCCACACTGCAGAAGACGTTGCCCCTGAATGCTGATTCACAGACTGCCAGTGCACATCCTGATTCAAACCCTACTCAGTGATGATGAGGACATGTGGTGAGAGCTCAGCCTGGAGAAGAGAAGGATCTGAGGAGACCACCTAGCAGCTTTCCAGGACCTGAAGGATGCTACTGGAGAGCTGGGAATGGACCTTTGACAGGGGCTTGCAGTGACAGGCTGAGAGGCAATGGCTTTGAGCTGGGAAGATTTACACTGGAGATTAGAAAGAAATTCTTTAGGGGATTTATTAGAAAAAAGAATCTTTGGTGAGGGTGTGAGACACTGGAACAAGCTGCCCAGAGAGGCTGTAGATGCTCCTTCCCTGGTGGTACTCAAGGCCAGAATAGAGAGGCCCTTGAGCAACCTGGTCTAGTGGAAGGTGTCCCTGCCCATGGCAGGGGGTTTTGAACCAGCTGATCCTTAAGGTCCCCTCCAACCCAGAGCATTCTATGAGTACATGATGACTGATCTGTCTGGTCTACATTGTAAAGAGTAATAACAATTAAGAACAAAGGATGCCATGGTGAAGAGGCCTTCACCATCACGTAGCCCAGACAGTGCTCTATCCAACACCAATGTCCATTCAGAGAAAACAGGAAGGCAGTACCCTCAACCCACCAACCATAAAGTCTATCATAAGCATAACTTCAGAGCCTGAAGGCAGCTTCTGCTATGCTGCTCTTTCTGCATTTTCTCCTTCACTTATGCTGTCCCTCTTCTGATCCTGTGAGGATATCGCTCTGCTGGCACATTTCCACTTCCTGAGCCCAGGGCAAGGACCACTGAGATGAATGTGACTTACAAAAGGGGTTACTCTATTTGCCATTGCTAAAAGGTCAGGCACATAAAATGCACATTTCTTTAGCTATTGAAAGGGCCACCTTTGGAACACCAATAGTACTGCCTTCAAAAAGATGCTGCATTTCTGCAGTCCCAAAAACCAGCACCAGAAGGATTCATCAGAAGTAATGTGCTTCCTCACTGGTGTAACCGGTGCTTTGGGCAGCACACCACTGGAACTGGCACTCAGACTCTCCTCTAGGACTGGTCAGACTCTGATCCCACAGTAACAGCCAAGCATGGGCACTGCCACACCAGGGCTGAGACCTGGAGCAAAAGGTAAACCTTTAAAACCAGCTCCAATTCAAGCTCCTGCTGTGACCAGGCCAAACCACCACCATCACTACCACAGAGCAGCTGCCCTACAAAGAACTGTGTCCTCATCCCACTGCTATCTATCAGATTATGGAGGCTTAAGTGGCTTCAGGTTCAGCACTGTGGGGACAAGGAGGAAGGACAGATCTTTATTACTAGTGCTGGCAACCTGGAAAGATCCTCTGCTCGCTCCCTCAGCCTGTCCACTTGCTCCCCATCACATAATGGAGAGCCACAGGCTGGGACAAGCATTATGAATGGAAGTTGTGCAAACAGGGTCTGTCTCCCCACCCTCCATCCCTAACTGACTAGTTTAAGGTGGTCTTGTGTGTGTGCTGCTCCTGTCCCCAGGGACAGCACGATCACCAACTTTACATTTGCACAGCCATCAACTTCTGCTGGCTGCAAATACAGAAAGCAGAGCTCAGCTTGCTGCCAAATTAATCACACAACACTGATGCAGCGTGTCAAAACAAACAGACAAAGCAACCAAAGCCACAGGCCCAATTAAAAACAAAGCAGAGTACTTCCAAATCCCATGAAGCACATCCAAGCAGTGTGAGGAAAGCATTAGATATATGCAAAAAGTAAAAACTTCAGTTAATTTGAGCATCATTAAGCACACCTGAACTCAGCTCTATTAGCACAGGGCCTCGAACACAGAGTAATTTATTTACAGTTTGCATTACTGTCAACACTCCTGCTTGTATTCTCTCCATGCAGTACTCCATTCTGCCAGTCAGTTCACAACTCCTTGATGTATGGCAACAGAGCCCATTAAAACAGTTTGTACTAATGTTTGTGCCATGTGGAGAAAGGTTGAGACAGCTTTGCTTGTTCAGCCTGGGGAAGAGAAGTCTTAGAGAAGAGCTTATTCCCACATACCAGTACGGAAAGGGTTGCTGTCAGGTGGATGGGAACTCCTTTTCTACAAAGAGTCACATGGAAAAGACAAGAGGTGAGGGGGACAAGTCACTG
Source organism: Melanerpes formicivorus (assembly GCF_026170545.1). NCBI lineage: Eukaryota > Metazoa > Chordata > Aves > Piciformes > Picidae > Melanerpes > Melanerpes formicivorus. Next base: position 33,379,712 of record NW_027142358.1, on the reverse strand, counting down.
CTGGGGAGATTCCAATTGGACTCAGGGAAAATAGAACATTTAGATATTGGAATCACTTTCCATGGGAGGGAGTGGACTCCCCTCCACTGGTTGGTTTTAAGATTTATCTTGATAGGTGCTGGGCCATCTCATTCCAACTCTACTACTGTGTAGAAAGATTGGACCAGATGACCCTAGGGGTCCCTGCCAACCTGGCATTCCATGATTTTCTACTATAACAATGTGTGGTTTACAATAGCAGCACATACAAAAAAAACCCAATAAAATAAGACAGTAAGGAAAGAAAATAAAGAAGGTCCAGAAGGTGAGAGTAGGAAAAGGCAACTCTACTGAACTCTACTGGCCAGTCCTAACGGCAGCCAGCACTGAAGGAAGACCAACTCTCACACCTGAGCTCCTCCCTGAGTCCAGCTGCACTGCTCCACAGCCATGGTTACGACGTCAAGCAAGACATCAGGCTCCTGACACTCAGTGACAGCAAGAGGCTGCTGGGGAGGAATTCACCTCACATGGTGAAAGGAAGATTCAAATTCATGTATGCTCTTTTTGTTATTGTTGTTGTTTGTTTGTGTGTTTGTTTTCTCAACGCTAGCTGCAGTTCTGTCTTTTACAACTCTTCATGATGTCAAACCAAAAGATGCTTCAAGCATCCTTCACTGCCTTTTGGGAAGTAATTAGGCTGATGTCCTCTACGAGCAGCATACCGTGATAGGCTGCTAAATGTACAGCTCCACACCAGTCGGTAGCCTGGGATGGCTTTCAGATCTGCCCCACCCAGCAGGAATGCTTTTCCGTGCTTTAAATAAAACACAAGGGTGTGGAGTGGCCTTTCCAGCTCATTAGGAAATCGGATTTCTCTAAACGTCCTTAATTGGCAGCACTTCGGTATTCCCTTTGTGTCCCAGTAGCCCCTCACAGTGCAGCTGTGTTTGTCAGATCTGTTCACACAAATGAGGATACATAGCATTGGTAACATCAGTGGTTAGCTGTTGTAGGCACACGGCTCTGGTATTGCAGCCACGTTCACTTTAAGGGTGTGCTGAGAAGGGAAAAGAAACAAGAAACCAGAGAAACACGGCAGAGAGAGAAAAAGAAATACAAAGGAAAATTAAAAGCCAGCCTGAAAAGAATAGGTTGTTACCACAGTGATATCAGCAAAAATAGTTCTTAAATCCAACTAAGAGTTCTGCTTATTGCCTTTGATTGGAGGAAGGGGACTAGAGAGGGTTCGAAATCTTGGAGCTGCATGAAGCATTCTGCCTACCAGGATGATTAAAATGACATCCCTGCCAGATGCTTTGCCACAGTTCATGTCAGCCAACACTCCTCTAGAAAGACTGAGAGGTGATGACCCTGATTGTTGATATACTCAGGGGATAGCAGGAAACCATCATTTTCTTGTAACAGAGGCAGCTTGGACTGGGGAGGATTCTGCCCAGGCTAGGAGAACAAGTAGGGCATGAGAATTCAAGCCATGAGCTCTGACAGCTTAAAACAAATATCCCCCAGTCAACTACATTTTGTGTGCAGGCAGAGAGAGAGATCTGAAAGTGTCACTTCAAGTTGGATTCATACAAGGCAAAAATAAAGAAGTTCTGCTCAGGACAAGACCTTTGCAGTTCAGACAAAATCACGGAATGGTAAGGGTTGGTAGGGACTTCTGGAGGTCAAGTCCAATGCCCCTGCCAAGGGAGGTTCACCTAAAGAAGGTCACATAGGAACACATCCAGGTAGATTTTAAATGTCTCCAGAGGTGAAGATTCCAGTACCACTCTGGGAAGCCTCTTCCAGTGCTTCATCACCCTCAAAGAAGCTGCTCCTGATGTCTAGCTGGAACTTCTCATGTTCAAGCCTGTGCCCATCACACCTTGTCCTGTCACTGGGCACCACTGAAAACAGACTGGTCCCATCCTCCTGACACCCATCTTTAGGTATTGAGAAGCACTAATGAGAACCCCCCTCAGGCTTCTCTTCTCCAGGCTAAAAAGCCCCAATTCTCTCAACCTTTCCTCATCAGAGAGAGGATCTACTCGCCTCAACATCTTTGTAGCCCTTTGCTGTACTTTCTCCATGCAAGTCCCTGTCCTTCTTGAATGAAGGAGCCCAGGACTGGACCCAGCATTCTAGATATGGCCTCAGCAGGGCAGAGTAGAGGGGAGGAAAACCTCCCTTGACCTGCTTGCCACACTCTTCTTGATGCACCCCAGGATGCCTTTTGCCACCTTGGCCACGAAGGCACATTGCTGGCTCATTGTCATCTTTAGCCACCTGGACTCCCAAGTCCTTCCCTCTGATCAGCCCCCAGCCTGTACTCTGATACTGTGGTTTATTATTTTTAATTATAAAATAGGGACAGACTTTTATAGTAGTATATTAACGACCAGGTAATAGAATAGAATAGAACAGAACAGAATAGACCAGACCAGGTTGGAAGAGACCTTCAAGATCATTGTGTCCAACCCATCAACCAATCCAACACCACCTAAACAACTAAACCATAGCACCAAGCACACCATCAAGTCTCCTCCTCAACACCTCCAGTGATGGTGACTCCACCACCTCCCCAGGCAGCCCATTCCAATGGGTAATCACTCTCTCTGTATAGAACTTTCTCCTAACCTCCAGCCTAAACCTCCTCTGGCACAGCCTGAGACTGTGTCCTCTTGTTCTGGTGCTGGCTGCCTGGGAGAAGAGACCAACCTCTGCCTGTTTACAACCTCCCTTCAGGTAGTTGTAGAGAGCAATAAGGTCACCCCTGAGTCTCCTCTTCTCCAGGCTAAGCAGCCCCAGCTCCCTCAACCTCTCCTCATAGGGCTGTGTTCTAAGCCCCTCAACAACTTTGTTGCTCTTCTCTGGACTCATTCCAGCAGCTCAACCTCCTTCCTAAACTGAGGGGCCCAGAACTGGACACAGGACTCGAGGTGTGGCCTAACCAGTGCAGTGCACAGGGGCAGAATGACCTCCCTGCTCCTGCTGGCCACACTGCTCCTGATGCAGGCCAGGATGCCATTGGCCCTCTTGGCTGCCTGGGCACACTGCAGGCTCATGTTCAGCCTACCATCGACCAGCACCCCCAGGTCCCTCTCTGCCTGGCTGCTCTCCAGCCACTCTGACTCCAGCCTGCAGCACTGCATGGGGTTGCTGTGGCCAGTCTGCAGCACCTGGCACTTGGATGTGTTCAATCTCCTGCCGTTGGACTCTGCCCATCTGCCCAGCCTGTCCAGGTCTCTCTGCAGAGCCTCTCTACCCCCCAGCAGATCAACTCCTGTCCCCAACTTGGTGTCATCTGCAAATTTACTGCTGATGGACTCAATGCCCTCATCCAGATCATCAATAAAGATGTCAAAGAGCACAGGGCCCAGCACTGATCCCTGGGGCACACCACCAGTGCCTGGCTGCCAGCTGGATGTGGCACCATTCACCACCACTCTCTGGGCTCAGCCCTCCAGCCAGTTCCTAACCCAAAGCAGTGTGCTCAGCTTACCAGACAGATTCTTTATGAAGCTATAGCTCTGGGATGGCAGCAAGTCTTCAGAGCAGATCTCTCACCTTCCCAGCCAAAAAAGGCAGGCCAAAGGATGGTGAAACAAAGAAATCTCCTGCCTCAATTCAAACACCTGTGCTCAAGTATTCTCTTGAAGCTCACAGGTGTCCTGAGCTGTGGCAGGAAACCCTCCCCTGGCCAATGCACTGCAGAGGAGGGGCTGTTTGCTCTCATATGATGCAGCTGTTTTCTCTCATATGATGCAGCTGTTTTCTCTCATATGATGCAGCTGTTTTCTCTCATTACCATGTTGCATGGCAGGTGCAATGGTCCTTGCCCATGCATGAGCTGGAGCTTACACCTTTGCCTTCACTTGGGGCACAAACATTCTCTGGGGCTCTGCACAGGGGGGCTGTTTCTTACAGAGGATGATAACTACCAACCCCACATTCCTGCTTGCATGTCCAAAAACCCCACTTCCTGTTGTTTGGCTGAAAACCATTGCACTTTTCTTCATTCTCCTAAACCAGCATTTATTACTGACAGCAACAGCCAAGCATTAGAAGATTAGAATTAACTTTCATGAGTGACTCTTACTGGGAAGACTTTAATTATTTGTATTGTAAGCATTCATTTAAGAGCATCCCAACAGCCAGGTCTGAAACCACAGACACTTCTTGGAGAAGGTTGAGAGCGAGTAGAGGTTGGTTCACCTGCAGTGGGGAAAGCCTGTCGCAGATCTAGATTCCTCTTTCACAGAAAGAAGAAAGGAGGGAAGCAATTTGAAGAGAGGAGGATACAAATATCACTGAATTGTGTGTGCCACTTGTCAAGGCTCAGTTGAATCTCTTTTCACTTGTGTATAAAAGAAAACAAACCAAGAAACCAAGACCAGAGAAATTCTCATAATCTCAGGATGAAAAACTCAGCGTTGCCTTGTACTTGATCATCCCTGACATTCCAAAATGCTGCCTCCTTCAGATCACAGCAGCAGTTTCTTGAGCCTCCCCTCTTTCTGAAGTTCATTTTAACACATAGTGGCAGTTTTATGAGTATGAAAATTGCATCTGGTCTAGCAGGCAGGCCATTTCGAAACAGCAATTGCAAGCACACTTTGGGGAGAATTTTGAATGTGCATAATGAGTTTAATTTCATGAAGAAAAATTTTATTTATTTCCCCCCCCCCCCAGGAAAATGTAATTCACCAAAACTCTTCCTTACCCAGGACGTTAACACATTTGTATGTACAGAGACAGTCAGTAATTTCCTGCACTCTGTGCCAACAGATCCCACACTCATCTCTGGCAAAAGTGGGAGTGAACTGGACAGGCTTTGAAGCTGGAGCAGAGCAAACCCTAGTCATTAGTACCCAATACTACCCAATTGTCTCTAGTTTAAAATGGATGTGCTGCTGTGAACCACAGAAGGAAAACTCCCAACTCTGCACCTCCTTCTCAGTCCAGCTCTGCCGTGGCAGCTGCTTTCACCCAGCATCACCTCCAATCAGGTTTCCTGAGCAAGGCTTTTGCTTCTTGACCAGGGTCTGCCTCTAGGTAGAAGTAAAAAGGGCTTGTGCTTTTGTGAAATGGAATTGCCATTGTATGGAAAAGCAAACAGAAACATCCCAACAGAAACATGCCCAAGGAGGTGGTGGAGTCGCCGTCATTGGAGGTGTTCAGGAGGAGACTTGATGGGGTGCTTGGTGCCATGGGTTAGCTGTTTGGGTGGGTTGGATTGGTTGATGGGTTGGACACGATGATCTTGAAGGTCTCTTCCAACCTGGTTTGGCTTATTCTCAATAAAGGTTTATTCTAAATCCACAGTGGAGTCATGCCTGCCTGTGGAAGGGGGAAATTCACACTTTCTTGTTCCACAGTCTTTGGATTGTTGCTCTGCCAAAGTCAACTCCAAATCACAGAATGGGTTGGGTTGGGTTGGAAGGGACCTTAGAGATCACCCAGTTCCAACCCCCCTGCCATGGGCAGGGACACCTCCTGCTAGACAAGGTTGCTCAAGGCCCCATCCAATCTGGCTTTAAACACTTCCAGGCTTGAAACCTCCACAACTGCCCTGGGCAACATGTTCCAGTGACTCAGCACCTTTGCGGGGAAGATTTCCTTCCTAGTATTTAATCTAAAGGTAGCCAATTTTAACCCAATTGAAATACAAATCATCCAATCTAGTCCTGCTGGCACAAAATATGTACCTGCAATGTAGCAGTTGTTTTTTGACTTGTAACCAAAGCCTTACTACTTTTGGAAGATTATTTCCCCCCCCCCCCCCAAATACTTTTTGAGAATGAAAAAAAAACCAAACCTAAATCAAACCTGCAGACCAACAACAAAAAAAAAAACTCCCCATGAATGGGAAAGACCAAAACTACATCTTAGAGAAACTTAAACACACAAAGGCTCTCACATACAGAATGTGAAGTGAAAGGTATGAGCTAAGGGGGGCAGACATCTTCAGCAGAACGGTGTTTCAGCAGAAGCGCTGAGCACACCGCAGAGGAGCCCCAACTTTAACATGGTGTACACGAGAGAGAGAAATCCAAGTGTGTCTCCTGTAACACTGCCATATCTTGCCATGAATGCAGAGGATCCATTACACTGATAAGGAGATCTGAATGAAAGGACTGTTCAGGAGAAAAGGAGATTGAAAGCAATGAAATGTACATCTTGGGTCTCAGAGTACGTATCTCAGGTCTTTCAAAGGAGGTCTGTACATTTTATCAGTGCTGTAAGAAGCAGTGTGTGCCCTTCTTGGCACAGCAGACCCTAGCTGTCTCTGGTAGTAAACACACTACAGGTTTAAAGCTGACTTTGGAAGTTTGTCCAAGTGAGGTTTTCAGGAATACAAGGCTTCAGTAAAAAGTTCAGCAGCTTTACAAGAGCAATGTGATTACACTGCTCTCTACAACTCTCAGAAAGGAGACTGGAGTGAAGTGGGAGTTAGTCTCTTCTCCCCAGTTATGAGGTGATAGGACAAGAGGAAATGGATTGAAATTGTGCCAGCAGAGGTTTAGATTGGAGGTTAGGAAAAATCTCTTTGCTGCAAGAGTGGTCAGGCACTGGAACAGGCTGCCCAGGGAGGTGGTGGAGTCACTATCCATGGAGGCATTCAAGAAAGGATGGCACTTGGGGACATGGTGGCCTTAGGTTGATGGTTGGAGTTATTTAAGGTCTTTTCCAGCTGAAACAATTCTATGATTTACCTGCAAAACCTACTGACTTCACTTGATTCAAACACCCCCTGTAAGCAAAAGTCTCCTTGGCCTTCACAGAGAATAGAATAGAATAGATACGATACAAACACGGTGTTAAACTTGCATGCAGCTTTCCTAAAGACCAGCATTTTTCAGTTACAAACTCAATTTCCCTGTTATTGCTACTGCATCTTAAAGCTCTGACAACCTCACTTCCCCAGGCAGTGGCTGCACTGGCACGCACCAGAATAGAGCAGCATGGATTCATACTTTACATGTTTAAGTGAATCTAATAAGGTTTAAAATCAACTACCAAACAAGCCAGAATACATCAAAGAACTCCTGTAGGATAGGATAGGATAGGATAGGATAGGATAGGATAGGATAGGATAGGATAGGATAGGATAGGATGGGATAGGATGGGATGGGATGGGATGGGATGGGATAGGATGGGATAGGATAGGATGAGATAGGATGGGATAGAACAGAATTAAACAGGTTGGAAAAGGCCTCTGTGATCACAAAAGTCCAACCTATTATCCAACACTATCTAGTCAACTAAACCATGGCACCAATCACCCCATCCAGTCTCTTCCTAAACACCTCCAGGGATGGTGACTCCACCACCTCCCTGGGCAGCACATTCCAATGGGCAATCTCTCTTTCTATGAAGAACTTCTTCCTAACCTCCAGCCTAAACCTCCCCTGGTGCAGCTTGAGACTGTGTCCTCTTGTTCTGGTTCTGGGTGCATGGGAGAAGAGACCAACCCCCACCTGGCTACATCCTCCCTTCAGGGAGTTGTAGAGAGCAAGAAGGTCTCCCTTGAGCCTCCTCTTCTCCAGGCTAAGCAACCCCAGCTCCCTCAGCCTCTCCTCACAGTGCTTGTGCTCATGACCTCTCCCCAGCCTCATTGCGCTTCTCTGGACACGTTCAAGTGTCTCAATATCCTTCTTAAACTGAGGAGCCCAGAACTGGACACAGGACTCAAGGTGTGGCCTAACCAGTGCTGAGTACAGGAATAGAATGACTTCCTTGCTCCTGCTGGCCACCCTGTTCCTGATACAGGCCAGGATGCCATTGGCCTTGTTGGCTGCCTGGGCACACTGCAGGCTCATGTTCAGCCTCCTATCAACCAGTACCCCTAGGTCCCTTTCTGCCTGGCCACTCTCCAGCCACTCTGTCCCCAGCCTGTAGCACTGCATGGGGTGTTTACATATAAAGATGACTTAAGCACAGTGAGGGAAGCTCCTCTTGAACATAACCCATTAAGAAAAGAAGCAAGCTGTAAAGCAAGTTGTTACCACGTAGCTTTATGCAGAGGTACACCCAAGGTATCATCAGGAAGTAGCTATGAAACACAACTGGAGATTCCTGTGTAAACCACTGACCCACCTTACCTGTTGCTCCTCTAGGAAGTAAGTCGAGGTCTCAGGTGATCAAGTGGGAAGCCTGCTGACAGCCCTAATGTGAAAGACCTTGGGTCCCTGTACCACTGGGACAGCATGGAGCGCCCACTGCTTGTCAGGACCAGATCGTTGCTGCCTGGGAAACAGGAGGTGACTCCTATGCAGTACTGGAATGAACTTTATTGAAGGAATAATTGAAACTAGTAACTCTTACTGGCTTTACTGGTTTATGTCTGTATTAGGTTAGATCTGAGCTGGAGTTAATGCTCTTCAAAGCATCTTTCTAGTGCCGTGCCTTGCAGTGCTGTAGCTGTGTTGATAACACATCAGTGAGCCAAGCACCCAGGCTGTGCTTTTCCAACATTTCCCTGCCCTGAGAGTTTGTTGTGGGGACAGAGCCAAGCCAGCTGACCCAAACTGGCCAAAGGGGTATTCTATGCCATATGAAATCAGCTCAGATATAAGAATGAAGTGAAAGAAGGAAGTTGGGGGGATTTGTCCCTGGCGTCTCTCCTCCAGGGGAACCACTAAGCACAGAGCCCTGCTTCCTGAGCCCAACCACTGTCCTGCTGATGGGAAGCAGAGATGAACATCTCCCTCTGGTTTTTGCTTCCACACCATCTGTTGCTTTGCTTATTATTAATTTTAAATTGCTTCTATTTTATTACTGGCTTTTGCTGAATTTTCCCCTCTCCCTTGTCCAGCTGAGAAGGGAAGTGACAGAGTGGCTTTGGCAGGCATTTAGCTCCCAGCCAGGGCCAACCACTACCAAGTGCTGTTTGGCAAGCCTAGGTGGCTTCAGAAGAATGGGACACAGTCTCAGGCTGCGCCAGGGGAAGTTCAGGCTGGAGGTTAGGAGGAAGTTTTACACAGAGAGAGTGATTGCCCATTGGAATGGGCTGCCCAGGGAGGTGGTGGAGCCACCATCCCTGGAGGTGTTCAGGAGGAGACTTGACAGGGTGCTTGGTGCCATGGGTTAGTTGATTGGGTGGTGTTGGATGATAGGTTGGACGCGGTGATCTTGAAGGTCTCTTCCAACCTGGTTTATTCTATTCTATTCTATTCTATTCTATTCTATTCTATTCTATTCTATTCTATTCTATTCTATTCTATTCTATTTCTGCATAAATGCAATTTACAGTTTGAACTTCAGCATGCTGAGGTTGATCCTGTGCTCATTTGAAGTCAGTTTTACCTCTCCCATTGACTTCAGCAAGAATGGAATTAGGTCCTAACGTATTTGCATGTCAAATCTCTTTTCTTGCAGTTACAGTGCTTTCACCCATGACATCTGCAATTTAATGGTACATTTTCTATGAAAAAGCAATGCTACATTTCTTTGAAAGGCAGCAGCAATGTAATAACATTGGCCAAAAACAGGGGAGATTAATACAGGAATACCCAAACCATGTTTGCAGCACTGAAACTCTACAAGGCTTTCATTTATAATGAGAACATAACCCACACAGCTATTCCTTTCACCAATTTCAAATAAACAAAAGACTCCAAAGCCTCCTGGAAGAGTGCTGAGAACAGAAGACAGCCAAAGAAGTATACACATACACACAGAGGAAAACTTAAATGTGCCCCAAACTCAGCAGAGACAGAATATTGCTGTGGCTCAAGGTGCTGACAGCCATCCAACCCAGTTTGCTGCAGCAAGCTGCCACTGGGTACCTGTCTTGGTGGTGGGAAACCAGCATGATGCTGGAAGTAAGTGGAAGGCTGGAATCCAGACACTTCATCCACTGATGGATGAACCCCACAATATTGTTCAACTACACAGACACAATCTAAAAGAAAACTGAAGAGGTTTGCCTGGCTCACAAGAACAGTGGTGGAGTCCCCAACCCTGAAGAGAATTTAGTCATGCAGATGTGGAGCTGAGTGCCACAGTTTAGTGGTGACTTGGCAGCGCTTAGTTAATGGTTGGACTTGATGATCTTAAATATCCTTTCTAACCTACACAATTCAGGCTGCCAAGGACAGTGGTGGAGTCCCCAACCCTGAAGAGAATTTAAAGTCATGCAGACGTGGAGCTGAGGGCCACAGTTTAGTGGTGACTTTGCAGCACTTAGTTAATGGTAGGACTTGATGATCTTAAATATCCTTTCTAACCTACACAATTCCATGATCTTACTAGATGAGATTTAACATGTCCACAGGCCCACTTCCTCTGTCAGTCTGATCAGATTCTTTCATCCATATTATGGTAGTAGCCCTTGAGGCATGCCTGAAGGGGAGTATAAACAGCAGATCAAATGAGAGCAGCGAGTGCAAGGGGTCACCATCCTAGTCAATATGACAATGCTCAGACAAAGATGTAATTCTTTCATTTGAAGACACAGCTTAAACTAGTAAGAAAAAAAATACAACTGTGTTGCTTGGCTTTTATGCCTGTATGAAAACCAGCAATTTACAATGCTGTGCTGATTTACTAGCTACCCCGACTTTAATTACTGAAAATCTGACTTTTGAATGGCCTATACTTTTGTGTTTGTTCCACCTCTCCAGATCCTGCAATTTAGGACTGAATTTAAATCCTTTTGATGCAGGGTTACCTCAAGATTACCAACAATTTTATTCTAAACATTCCTTTGCTGTTGTTGCAGGTGAGTTTTTTCTTCAGTTGCTGAAAACGAGAAGCTGAGTTGTCCGTGGTTTTCTCCCTCCATTTTGCCAGCTCAAGCCCAGTCACAGAATCATGGAATGGCTTAGGTTAGAAGGGGCCTTAAAGATCACCTAGTTCCACCCACCCTGCCATGGGCAGGGACACCTTCCACTAACCCAGTTGCTCAAGGCCTCACCCAGTCTGGCTTAGAACACCTCTAGGGAGGGGGTATCCACAACCTCCCTGGGCAACCTGTTCCAGTGTCTCACCACCCTCACTGGAAAGAATTTCTTCCCTATTTTCAGTCTAAACCTCCCCTCTTCCAGCTTAAAGTCATTCCAGTCATTCCTTCTCCTTTTGTAACTACAATCCCTTGTCAAAGAGTCCATCCACAGTCTTCTCTGGAGGTGTTCAGGAGGAGACTTGAGAGGGTGCTTGGTTGCATGGTTTAGTTGATTAGGTGGTGTTGGATGATAGGTTGGACACGATGATCTTGAAGGTCTCTTCCAACCTGGTCTGGTCTGGTCTGGTCTGGTCTGGTCTGGTCTGGTCTATTCTATTCTATTCTATTCTATTCTATTCTATTCTATTCTATTCTATTCTATTCTATTCTATTCTATTCTATTCTATTCTATTCTATTCTATTCTATTCTATTCTCCCGCTTCAGGTACTGGAAGACCACTAGAGGGTTTCCCCAGAGCCTTTTCTCCAGGCTGAACAGCCCTAACTCTGCAAGCTGTCCCCATAGGAGAGGTGCTCCAGCCCTCTGATCATCTTCACCACTGCATCCATATCTTCACACTGTATCCATATTCTCTTATCTAAACCATTTATGAAGCACACATGCACAGCACAAAATGTCCCTTGAAGCAATTCTGCTGTTGAACTGCATTCATATGAACCATTTGCAAGATTCAAAACGAAAGCTGTGCCCTTTCTGGATCACATATTGATTGTTTAATTATTTTCCCTTTTAAAGGCAGGGTATTTTTGGCAGGGGATATTTATAAAGGCTGAACATCACAATTAATCTTCTTAAATATCTCTGTGTCAAAAGTCAATTATTCAGGTGGCAGACTTAATGTTTAGAGTCTCTTTAAACATGATTAACTTCCCAGTTTCTGCTTTTCAAAGGTGCTTGAAAGCAATCATACAGTCTTCTACACCAAAGCAATCCTCAGTTTAGCCTCTCTAGGTTGTGTTTTGCATCACCTCACCATCGTAAATGCACATTGCTGTGCTGTTTACACACATGAAATGCAGACATTTTGGTGTTGGCAGTGCTGAGCTCCAGTATACTTTCAAGCTTCCCCCCTCACCAGCGTTAGCATTGCTCTTTCATGTTTCCCTCTCACATCCTTGCATTAAGGGGGAGGATGTCACACAGGCAGCTAAGACACAGCTCAGGGTTGTGCTGCTCTTGTCTCCAGGATTTGCAGTGTGGCAGTGAAACCTGACACAAATTGCCTATTTAGAACTGATTTTCTCGGATCAGTTTTTCATAAATCAAATAACACATAATGGAGAGACATTGCCTGATTGTTATGTACCCATATTCTCTTATCTAAACCATTTATGAAGTGTAACACTCTGATTAACAATGCCTTTAATGTCAGTCAATCCCTGCTGCTGTGCTTTCCCTGCAATGATAATGTTAGAATGCCTTCGTACGCCGTGCGAGCAAGCTGCAATGAGTTCTAATTACCGCCCCAGACGGAGCAAGCCTCTCGATCCGAGCTGCTCGTTCGGCATGACACTGATAGCACAAAGCAGGTGGAAAGTTAGTTTATGCAGCTGGCAAGGGGATGAGCAGATGGCAAGCAAGGCACAACAGGAGCAAAAGGATCCTGCTACAGGTACTGAACTCTACCAGCTGTCAGAGACCTGGCAGCTGGTATGTGATACTGCACGGAGGTAAAACCTGAAGAATGGGACTTGAGAGACACACACTCCTGACCACAGGCAAGTAAAGTAGGCCACTAATATTTCATTCCAGCATCTCTGCAGAATCCCTCCCCAAGTTCTCATCCTGAAAGCAGCCCAGTGAGGCTGCAACACCCATGTTTATACTAAACCAATGCTTTATGCTGCACAGACAACAAACTGCCATCCTTTCCAAGATGTCCTACCTTCATGGCACACATGACACACTATTAGAAACCCAACAGGAATTATGTAGGAGCATGGAATTTGTGACAGCCAACTGACATGGTGCAAAAGGAGAAAAATGATTAATTAGTGTTGAGAAATAAAGAAGTTTGGTAAAATGTTCACTCTGGGTTTCTTCCCAAATGAAAGGATGGGCTTACAACAGGACTCAAGGAAGGAAATTAGGTTGGACTTGATGATCCTCGAGGTCTCTTCCAACCTTAGTTGTACTGTAATGGAGGAAGGTTCACTGCCTGATTGTGAAATCAGAAAATCATAAAACTGTTTTGGTTGGGAAAGCCCTCTAAGATCATAGAGTTCAACTATCCCTCTAACACCACCATGGCCATTAAACCATGTCCCCAAGTGTCATGTCCACACGTTTCCTGAACGCTTCTAGGGACAGTGTGCCCACCACCTACCTGGCAGCTTGTTCCAATGCCTGCCCACTCTTGCAGCAAAGGCATTTTTCCCAATAGCCAACCTGAACCTCCCCTGGCACAATTTCAGACCAATGTAAATGGATTTCAGGCCACAGCATCACGATAAAAAATTGAGATGCAAAGAGAGTCCTACACATATTCTCAGTTCCTTGGCACTTGGGATCCCATTCTACCACTTTTGTCTCACTACTTTAAATGGACAAATGGGGAAGCTTGGACAAGATTTGACCCCTGGCAGTACACTAACCACAGCAGCATGTACATCAAACCACCAGTGTGCATGGACTATTTTGTTCACTGTGGCTTAAAATATTTTGTCTCACTGCAGCTAATTGGCATGTTTTCTTAGCAGGGTAAATAGATGTTCGGATCGGCATGGCTGTGTTTGTAAGCAACATTTCCCTGTATCAAACATCCTCTATGTTATACTTTTAACTTAAAAATCAAGCTGTTGAAACATCCAAACTGCAACAGCACTCATCCATGCCTGGGTGAGACACTCTACAGATAAAAATTGTTATTGCTGCTTCCAAGACAGGAGCTGTGTAATAACTAAACACAACACTTCTCAACAATTCAGCTTTGCAGCTGAAAATGAACGGGAGTATTTTCTAAGGTAGGAAGAGCAGTGAGGCACCTAAATCACTTCTCTGAGAGAAATCAAATTCTCTGTCCATTTATGAAAATTTCTTCACAGGATTTATGTCATCACTTATAACAGCCATAATCTGTCCCTTTTACCAAACAGCAACTACAACAGTTTCTTTAAGTCCAACAAGCATCAATTCAACTTTGAGGTTTTCCCTTTAAGTTGGAAAAAAAAACCCAAACCAAACTAACATCCAATATCTTAACAGGAAAAATATATGTTCATGGCAAGTATAGACTGTGCTGGGCCTAGGTAGGGCAGAAAAGGACACTTCCTGAAATAGTAAAATCATTTCTGTTGGGAAAAACCTCTAAGATCATTAAGTCCAACTGTTATCCCAACACCACCATGGCCACTGGGCCGTGTATCAAAGTGCCATGTCTACACCTTTCTTGAACACCTCCAGGGGTGGTGACCCCATCACCTCCCTGGGCAGCCTGTTCCAACGCCTGGCCACCCCTGCAGGTAGGAAATTTTTCCTAATCTCCAAGCTAAACCTCCCCTGGCACAATTTCAGGCCTTTTACTGGGGAGAAGAGACCAAGCCCCACCTCACTGCAACCTCCTTTCAGGGAGATGTAGAGAGGAATGAGGTCTTCTCTCAGCCTCCTCTTCTCCAGAATAAAAAGTCCCATTTTCCTTCAGTCACTCCTCATAAGGCTTGTTCTCCAGACCCTTGGCCAGCTTTGCTGCCCTTGATTTATGAGCTTCCATAGCAGGCAGCAAAAGATTGTAACAGAACAGGCTCATTTTCTCTAAGGCAGGACTGCAGAAAGAGCAAAAATAGTAGAGAAGAGCATCCTTTACTTTGATTTCCTCATCAGCAATGGGTACGGCAGAGACAGGTATAAGCATCACATGAAGTAATGAGTGCCTTAGCCTTTAGCCAACAGATGGGCCATGGTAGGGCACAGATGTTGCTAATGAGTAGCTCATGCCAAAGGACCAGCCATCTCCAACCTGCTATAACTCAGTCTCAGAGTTAATTCTCACTATAAAATATCTTTTCTAGTGAAAACTAGTGAATTTTAACTTGAAGTATTTCCAGACCCTGAGAAACCTGGGTCTTGTCTTCCCTGATTTTTGAATGTGAAATCTGACCTAATGAAGATGTGCCAAGCAGAGCACCAGGCACAGACACTCAGCTCACATCTCTCCCATAAGGCTGCCTGGCAGTCTTTTGGTTTGTTGTTTGGTTGTTTTGTAGTTGCTTGGGTTTTTCTGGGGGGGAGGCTTTTCCTTTCTTTCTTTCTTTCAAAACATAATTTGGCATTTCAGTAGATTTCACAGGGAACTAGCATCCTTCATTCACTGTATTTTACAACAAATACACAGCTATCCAACAACAACTAGTGTCCCATTTGGGATTTTGCCCACAATGTAATTACAGAAGGGTCATTTTTCAGAGCAGTTTTGATGACAACCCAGTATTCTTTAATTGCAGTAATTCCATGATCCACCCATGCAAAGGCAAACGCACGTCTCGGCAAATGCTCACACCTAGAAGCACCGAGTTACACCCACACCACAGATCTTTGACAAAGAAAAAACCATCCCTATAGTCACACCAAATTGCATCTGACTTCTCTGTCTGCAAGAGTCTGCCCACACAGAGCCAGCCAAGGCTGAAAATCTGCTCTTCCCAACACTGTGCCTAAGTACTACAGCCTCAACATTTAGCACATGTTCTCCATATATTACTCCAGGCAAAAACAGAAGGATTGAAGCCCAGTGCTACACCACAGTGAGGAATAGGGCCCAATTACATAGAATTACATTACATAGAATAAACCAGGTTGGAAGAGACCTTCAAGATCATCGCGTCCAACCCATCAACCAATCCAACCCACTTAAACAACTAACCCATGGCACTAAGCACCCCATCAAGTCTCCTCCTGAACACCTCCAGTGATGGTGACTCCTCCACCTCCCCAGGCAGCCCATTCCAATGGGCAATCACTCTCTCTGTATAGAACTTCCTCCTAACATCCAGCCTAAACCTCCCCTGGCACAGACTGAGACTGTGTCCTCTCGTTCTGGTGCTGGCTGCCTGGGAGAAGAGTGAAGAATAAGGTTAGACGCAACAGCAAAAATTAAGATGAAGTCAATTCTGATTTACTGCTGTGACATTGATTTAAGAGGACTTAGACTTCAATAGCAATTACATATTTAATTGAGGAATTAGTTTCATTTGCAGAAAACTCGGATATCTGGAGTGCTCACTGAACCTTTCCCTAATAATATCCGTTTACAAAAGCGCAGTATCCTTGAAAACATCCAACTCCCAAACCTTCTCCCTACAAGTTTCAATGAAAAACACTTGCCAGAGTAAAAAGATCATTGTTCCACTGAAAGCCAGCATCTTATTTCCATTATCACAGAATGGTTTAGGTTGGAAGGCATTTTAAAGATCATCTAGTTCCAAGCCACCTGCTATGGGTAGGGACAACTTCCACTACAACAGGTTGCTTAAGGCCCCATACAACCTGGCCTTTTAGGCTGGAGGTTAGGAGGAAGTTTTGCACAGAGAGAGTGATTGCCCATTGGAATGGGCTGCCTGGGGAGGTGGTGGAGTCACCATCACTGGAGGTGTTCAGGAGGAGACTTGATGGGCTGCTTGGTGCCATGGTTTAGTTGCATGGTTTAGTTGGTTAGGTGGTGTTGGATGATAGGTTGGACACGATGATCTTGAAGGTCTGGTCTATTCTATTCTATTCTATTCTATTCTATTCTATCTCCAAGGAGTAGGCATCCACAGCCTCCCTGGGCACAGCCTGTTCCAGTGTCTCATCACCCTCACTGTAAAGAATTTCCTGCTAAAAATCAGTTGAATTCTATCCTCTTCCACCTAAAAGCCATTCCCCACCTGTTCTATCACTACAAGCCCCTGTAAAAAGTCCCTCCCCAGCTCTCCAGTCTCCCCTTCAGGTAATGGAAGGCCACTTAAAAGGTTTCCCCAGAGCCTTCTCTTCTAGAGGATGAACAGCCCCAGTCCTCTCAGCCTGTTCCTGCAGGGACAGCCTCCCTGATCATCTTCACGGCCTCTTCTGGATTCACTCCAACAGTTTGATGTCCTTCTGTGTTGGAGGCACCAGAATTGGACACAGTACTCCAGGTGGGGTCTCATGAGAGCAGAGTAGAGGGGGAGAATCACCTCCCTCATCCTGCTGTGCTTTGAATCATCTTGATGTGCTTTAAATCCTACTTTCTTTCTTGCTATGTAGAGTAAGTGAATTCTGCTCTTAAGATTCAAAATAACAGCCCTTTTTTGCAGCAGCCAGTTATACAGTGATGCAGTGAATCAGTTTATACTCCTTGATCTTGACAGATGAAGCCATCCTTCCATTGAAATGGAGAGTGCATTACATGTTGAGACCTAAGACTGTGTCCTATAGGTCAAGGGCACTTGGAGAAAAGCCTCTGGCTTGCAGCTCTCTCAAGCACACACACATATGGATAAAAAATAATGAACCTCCTTTCCCATTTAATAAATGAGTAACTTCTGGTGCCAGAAGTGCTCTGCTACGCCACAGTTTTGCCAGTATTTCCTGGCTTCAATCTCAACAGTTATAAATAAATACAAAAGGAAATAGTCATCTGTTTGCAGGAGCAGAGCCACCTCTCTCTTCTCCCTCTTCGGTGGGACTGATGCAACTTAAAAATATCAGGTTCCCAGATTCTGATGCACATCCCCATTTGATGTGGCCATCAACTGTGACACCTGCCTGTGAAATGCTACTTCACAAGATCTAGCTCTCAGTTAATTAAAAATTCAGTCTAGCCAAGTTTAAAGCTTTTTTGGTTTGCCTTTGAAGTAAAATACAGTGAAAACAACTTGAGAAACAAAGTTCTGGTGAAACCCACCACATACCTCAGCAACCTCCAGCATTCATTCTTCCGGCACTTCATCTGTGCTAATGTGCCACAAGTGCTTAACACATCCACAGAAGAATGTTACTTAAAATCTCTTCAAGGAGCTTGACCCTGGCCTCCATATCAGTCATTAGGCTACTGCAGATAATGGTACTTTCTAGTAATTACACTTAAGAGATTCCAGCATGCAACATGAAAAATCTGATGTGTGAGACTGTTGGGAGATAGGGAATGTGTGAGAGAATACAGGGCTCAGTGGTTGCAACACGTCTCAGGAATGCTGTGTTGTGGGTGCTGGGGAGACCAACTGCCAGGGCTATTCCAGTTTGACCTTGATGAATGTCCATGCTCTACCATCACTGCCAGCTAACCAGGAATGTTCTGTGAAACCATTTCTCATACTGCACCTCCTGCAGAGTACAGGAACACAGCGTTTAGCTGAGAAGGGGAAGATCCTTGCATGTGAAGTGCTATGTGGGTTTAGGTGGAAAGATCCTATTTCCTCCTAATGACAGGAATCTTAGATATGTCCCAACCACACCAGTCTAGAGGATATACTAGAACCACAGTCAGTACCAATCCGGGCTGAGGATGAGGAGATTGAAAACAGCACTGCAGAAAAGGACTTGGGGGTACTGGTGGATGAGAAACTGGACATGAGCCAGCAATGGGTACTTGCAGCCCAGAAAACAAACTATAACCTGGGCTGCATCCAAAGAAGCTTGGCCAGCAGGTCAAGAGAGGTGATTCTGCCACTTTGCTCTCCTCTCGTGAGCCCTCACTGGAATACTGTGTCCAGTTCTCGAGTCTTCAACACAGGAAGGATGTGGACCTGCTGGAGTGGGTCCAGAGGAAGCCACAAAGATGATCAGAGGGCTGCAGCACCTCTCAGACAGGCTGAGAGGGTTTGGGCTGTCCAACATGGAGAAGAGTAGGCTCCAGGGAGACCTTAGAGCTGCACTTCAATATCTGAGGGGGACTTACAGGAAAGATGAAGAGGGACTTCTTACAAGGGTCTGTGGTGCTAGGGCAAGGGACAATGGTTTTAAACTAGAGCAGGGTAGCTTTGGACATTAGATTGGACACTAGGAAGTGGCGGTGGTGAGACACTAGAATGGGTTGCCCAGGGAAGTTGTGGATGCCTTACCCCTGGAAGTGCTTAAGACCAGGAAGGATGAGGCTTTGAGCAGCCTAGTCTAGTGTGAGGCATCCCTGCCCATGGCAGGGGGGTTGGAACTAGGTGATCTTTGAGGTCTTTCCCAACTTAAGTCATTCTGTAATTCTGTGCTGGTAACACTGTTCTATAAATCATGAGTAGCCACTAAAGCACAGCCTTTTCCTTTGCAGCTATGCCACAATTCCTTCCAATTAAAAAAACAAAGGAGAAAAGCTGGCCATCCCGGGGAAGTCCTCCCGTATTACCACCAGGGGGCACTGTCACGTCATGTCACAGCTCTGAGGGAACCAATCTGCTTTTACACCACTAAGGCAGACTTAGATGGATTCATGAACTCTTCCTATGTTAGCTGTACATTTCCTTACAGAGTCAGTAAACATAATAAACATATGCCCAAAACAGCATAGCACCTGGGATTTCGCTTTACAGCGTACACACACACGTTCATCACTAACAACTGAGTAACATAACCCCTGTCTCCTCCTGTATAACATTACCATAGCAATCTCCATTCTGCCTACATGAGCTCGTACTGCTCCAGTGCTGCTGCTGGCAAAGGGCTGAATTGTCTAAAATCCCCAACACAGTATTTGCAGAGGAACAAGTCCTGCCAAAGCCCTGCTCAAACTGCACAGCATCTCATGTCTCAAATTCAGTGGTAACAGCAGTGAACTTGATCATAGCTAGCAAAATCCAACCGATTCTGTACACTGAATATTCTCAAGCCCCTGCCCACATGTTGAACATTAATGAGTGTGACAGGACAATGAGTACACCTTGAGCAGACCCCTGGACAAATGAACACAGAAGTAGTTATTACACAATCAGAGACAGATGTCACAGGACACTAGAAGATGAAGACAGGTTTAAACCTCTTAAGAGTCAAGACAGGCAAAGAAAGAAATCTGATTGCACTGCTTTTATCTGTTGATGGTGGTAGTTAATGTACTTGAGGGCAAGCAGTCCTTGAAGGTTTATAAGAGGCTGAACAGAGAAGGCATGTCCACAACAATCAGAATCATGGAATGGTCCAGGCTGGAAGGGACCTCTAAAGGTCATCTAGTCCAACCTCCCCACACTCAGCAGGGGCGTCCTCAACTAGATCAGGTTGACCAGAGCCCTAGCAAGCTTCACCTAGAATATCTCCAGGGAAGGAGCCTCAACCCTCCCTGGGCAACTTGTTCCAGTGTTCCACCACTCTCATAGTAAAGAACACAATATCCAATCTAAATCTGCTCTTCTCTAGTTTGAAGTCATTGCCCCTCACCCTATCACTGCAGGCCTTTGTAAACAGGTTCTCTCCAGCTTTCGTGTAGGCACCCTCAGGTACTGGAAGGTTGCTATTAGGTCTCCCTGAAGCCTTCTCTTCTCCAGGCTGAACACCCCCAGCTCCCTCAGCCTACCCTTGTAGTAGAACATAGAATAAACCAGGTTGGAAGAGACCTTCAAGATCATCACTCCAACCCCCTGATCATTTTCACGGCCCTCTCCTGGGCCTGCTCCATCAGGTCCATGTCCTTCCTGTACTGAGGGCTCCCAACCCATACACAAGAGTCCAGGTGAGGTCTCACCAGAATAAAGTGGCAGAATCACCTTTCTGGATCTGCTAGCAATGCATCTTAGACACAGCCCAGGATGAGTTCTCTAAAATTCACAGAGTGAGATGTACTAAGTCCTTATTGGGCCTACATTTCCATTTAGATCAATCTATACATGATCTAGGATTGCTGTACCGTTTGAGGCTGTGCCTTTAAGAAAGGGAATATGGTGGACGGAAGTTGGTGAATGAAAAGAACAATCTAAACTAATTTCATTGGTAGAGTGGGAGGAAGCACCTTCTGAACTGGGAGTGCAGGAGGGTATCCTGGGCATTCCAGCACTTTATCTTCAGTCTTTCTTCTGCTTCTCCTTCGGGCAGCAGCTCTCTGTGCTGGGCTTTCGGCCAAGGCTTTGGCCTTGAAACTGATAAGCTACCAGGCCTGTATTAACTGCTTTCCAATTAACACAAAACTGCTTCTAACTTTTTTTTCCCTCTTTCTCTCTCTTTCTAACCCGCTCTGGGGAAAGGGGGGAGAGAGGGGAGAGCGGAGGTGGGGAACCCCCTCAGCAGAGGGGGGGGGGGGGAACTCTCATTTCTGTTCTACTCTGTTGCATATCTTTGTATATATTGTAAATATTGTAAATTTGTATATATATTCCCCTGCATATCCTACATTGCTTTGTAAATATACAGCTCCACTGCTTTGCTAATTCAGCTGTGAGGTTTTTGTTTTTCCCTTTCCCTTCAATTTTCTTTCCCTTTACTTTACAGGGTGGAGGGAGGAGGCTTTTTGGCCTTACCCTTCCAACCCTACCACAACTGCCAAAAAACCAGAACTGTGGTATCCACAGCTGCTGTAACCTGGTAGCATCTGGTGTCAAGCAGAAAGCATCTGCTCCAACATCAGTAATGTGGAACCAAGACCCCATATGATAGATTAAAAAATCCAACAACAAACAAAACCAAAACAAGCCAAACACACAAGCACAGGAGACAAGGAGATGGATTGATGAGTTTTTCTGCTTCAATCAAATACTTCAGCTTCCCAAATGAACACTGCCTTTCCTAAAACAGGTAAACAGATGTCCCCATAAACTTCAGCTGGGTCGTGAAGGTACTCTGCTGAAAAAAAGGTTGCAATCTATGTTTACAGCGAGATGAAAACCTTAAGACAGATACAGATTTACCTTTCAAACCACAGATTCAGTTTAATGCACTTGGGTTTTTGAATGTGTAGGCTTCATTCTCTTCTGCAGCTGTGGCGTGCAGTGCTCACCTCAATAAACGGCGTGCAAACAGGGAATGATCCAGGTTATATGAAATCTCTGACTGAGTAGTCTAAGCAATATTTTACTCATCAGCTTGGGTGGCTCAAGATTCCAAATGTGACTTTTTAAGTGTGGGAGTGCACTTGAAATGTTAAGTGCATAGGAAAATGTACTCAGGCCAACTACCAACCCAGGATATTGGAGTCTGGAGCTGAGCAGTCTTCATCAGAGACATTTAATTAAGAAAATAATCAGCATCAGTTCTGTGTATTCTGTACAAATTAAAACAGCTGAGTTTGACATTAAGATCATTCAGTGAGACTTGGACAGACTGGAGGGCTGGGCAAAGAGGAACCTAATGAGGTTCAACAAGGATAAGTGCAGAGTCCTGCACTTGGGAAAGAAGAATAAACTGCACCAGTAGAGGGTGGGAGGTGATCTGCTGGAGAGCAGCCCTGTGGAGAAGGACGTGAGAGTCCTTGTAGATAACAAGGGACAACAATGTGCCCTTGTGGCCAAGAGGGCCAATGGTACACTGGGGTGCATTAAGAAGAGTGTGGCCAGCAGATCAAAAGAGGTTCTCCTCCTCCTATACTCTGCCCTAGCCAGGCCCCACCTGGAAAACTGCATCCAGTTCTGGGCTCTGCAGCTCAGGGGTGACAGGGATCTGCTGGAGAGAGGCCAACAGAGGGCTACAATGATAAGGAAGGGAGTGGAGCACTGCCTTATGAGGAGAGGCTGAGAGCCCTGGGGCTGTTTAGTCTGGAGAAGAGAAGGCTGAGAAGGCATTTAATCAATACAGAGAATAAACCAGGTTGGAAGAGACCTTCAAGATCATTGCGTCCAACCCATCAACCAATCCAACCCACCTAAACAACTAACCCATGGCACCAAGCACCCCATCAAGTCTCCTCCTGAACACCTCCAGTGATGGTGACTCCACCACCTCCCCAGGCAGCCCATTCCAATGGGCAATCACTCTCTCTGTATAGAACTTCTTCCTAACATCCAACC
Organism: Melanerpes formicivorus; assembly: GCF_026170545.1. NCBI lineage: Eukaryota > Metazoa > Chordata > Aves > Piciformes > Picidae > Melanerpes > Melanerpes formicivorus. The sequence continues at coordinate 33,356,893 of NW_027142358.1, read as the reverse complement.
TAAACCTCCCCTGGTGCCGCCTGAGACTGTGTCCTCTAATGTTTATAAATATGTGAGGGCTGGGGATCAAGAGGGAGGAGACAGGCTCTGCTCATTTATGTCCTGTGATAAGACAAGGGACAATGAATAGAAACTACAGCACAGGAGTTTCCACTTCAACATGAGGAGGAACTTCTTCACTGTAAGTGTCATGGCACACTGGAACAGGCTGCCCAGAGAGACTGTGAAGTCTCTTTCTCTGGAGATTTTCAAGACCTGTCTGGCTGCATTCATGTGTGACCTGCACCAGATTCTATAGTCCTGCTCTGGCAGTGGGGTTGGATTTGATGATCTCTGGTGGTTCCTTCTAACTCCTAACATCCTGTGATCAAATCACCTCTCTCAAGTTAAAACTACTCTCTCTGTTTTATCTTATAGCCTTGTCAGTTGATAGCACCAACAGTCCTTAACTGCACCAGCACCCCTGACCCATACTGCACTTATTCAAGCTGTCAGTCTCATCAAGAGAGGTGACCAGTCATGTTTCCCTTTACTGCCATCTTTCCCTCTGTTTCACTTTGACCTTCCTGGATATTCACCTCTCAAAACTTATCCAAAAATCTAGGCAAAGAGCAAAGCCTTTGAAAAGAGTGGAAAGCAGAGACTTCTACACAAAATGACCACAACATAAGTCTCACAGATAGCTAGTGGTCATCAGCTGTCATTCAGTACCACAAAGAAAACTAGGAAGTGGATGTCATCACTCCCAGCAAAGCTGAGAAGGTGCAATTGCTAGCAAGTTAACAGGGCTTATTAGCGAGTTTCCTGTGGTATCTGAGTTTGGCCCATGGAAACTGCCTGTCTTACACACCCTGTCTGTGTGTTCCGAGCTGCAGCAGCAGGTGTGCAGGCTCTGAAGGGTTTCCAAAGGTAATTAAGCACATCTTCTCAAGGTGCAGCTGTAGTGGTGCTACATCTCACTGTCTCCTGAGGCTTCTCAGCACATGGCATATGTGGCCTGAGACTCCCACTGTTCTGCAGTAAGAAGAATGAGCACTCCTGGATTTGCCTCAAGACCAACCATGCTAACTCAAGCCTTTATGGAGCTGTTCCAGATTTAATTGCAGACATTCTTGGCAGATTCATGTCATTACATCTGCTTCAGCCAGGGACTGGACTCGGTCCCCTCCAGAGATCCCTTACAAACAAAGTTATTCTATGATTCTGTGATCTTTTTCTGCTCAAGCTTACCAACTTGGGAAAAAAGTAAAACAGGAAAAAAAAGAGGTGTATGTTTGTGAAGATGGGATCCCACAGGAGACACACACACACACACACACGAGTGTCTTAACTGGTGTAACCAGCGGAGAAGATAATCTGTGCACAGCCTGGCTACTGTTTCCCCATGTATCAACAATCCCATCTATAAAACCTTTCTCCAATGGGACCATACCATTTACAGCACATTTTCAACTAAAAACTCTCTCATGGATGTGAAGATGGGAGTCAAAAATGAGGATACATGGATTAAGACAATACCCAAAGAGAAGAGAACAATCCTACTCTCACAGATGTGCCTTAAGCGTCGGCACCTCTGACCTTCCTATTTACTTTGCAGCTACAGTGCTAATAAGCCATCCTCTGTTAAGAGTTAGTGATGTTATCTTTGGTAAGAACCACAGAACAGGACAATCACTCCTCAGAAGATATGAAAGGTATTTTGGTTCATTGGTGCTTTGGTATTGGAGGGTTATTGCCTTCTCTGGATTGCTCAGCATGGAGAAGGGGAGGCTCAGGGGAGGCCTTCTTGCTCTCTACAACTACCTGAAGGGAGGTTGTAGACAGGCAGAGGTTGGTCTCTTCTCCCAGGCAGCCAGCACCAGAACAAGAGGACAGAGTCTCAGGCTGCACCAGGGGAGGTTGAGGCTGGATGTTAGGAAGAAGTTCTACACAGAGAGAGTGATTGCCCATTGGAATGGGCTGCCTGGGGAGGTGGTGGAGTCACCATCCCTGGAGGTGTTCAGGAGGAGACTTGATGGGGTGCTTGGTGCCATGGGTTAGTTGTTTAGGTGGGTTGGATTGGTTGATGGGTTGGACACGATGATCTTGAAGGTCTCTTCCAACCTGGTCTGGTTCATTCTAAATAAATAAAGTAAGCAGAGATCAGACAGGCTGGGCCTGATTAATATTTTCAGATTCTTAAGGCTAGGGAAAACTTTGATGAGTTTCTGACCCATGCCTCTTCTTTCTGCAGGCAATAACTACTAAAAATTGGATCTCCTGCTGCGCAGCTAGCAAACATTTTCACTTCTGACATTTTAGTGACACTTGATGCAACTGTCAGTGGTCCATCAACATATCAGATACCCACTGAAGCTTGTGGCTCTGTGAAGTGACACTGAGCCATTTCAAAAGTGCCCTTTCCCAGCACCTTTTCACTATGCATTTCACTGAAATGGGTTGATTGGACATTAAAGACTGATTAGCCTGGTTTGCAATTATAAGGGACTGCACTTGACAAGATCTGACAGTATCTCAGATCTGACAAGTTAACCTCAGAGCTACACAGCATTTGTACAGCTGGAAACATTAAAAAATATTTTGAGAAGCAGTGAAATTAACAATTTTGTTAAAACATGAGCAACAGAAGCTAAAATTCAGGCTGACTTCAAACATTCATTGCTTAATGACTTGCATATCTTGCTTAGGTGGATTAGTGCCCAATACCCTTCAGACTGCTCAGAGCTACTCCTGAAATGCTCATACTATACCATACCTGACTCTGTCAGGATGTTATTACTCTTATCTGTGGTAGAGAAGCAGTTCAGGGTCATGAAGACTGATGCAGAACTGGCATCAGCCTTGACTGAGAATGCCTACTGCCGACACAGTAAAGTCAGGGGAAATCAAACACATTTGATTGCAAAATGCATTCACAGAGGAGAAAATTTGCTCTTTGGTCCTGCAGTCCATCACCCACATGCAAGCACACACTAATGGGTCACACTTACCTCAAGCATATAAGCACATATACAAAGGTACCAAATGGTTGAAAAGCAGAAATGGTGGGGTTTAAAAATGTCCCTTGTCATAAGAGATTAATGCCTTTGTCATGTTCTTAAACTGCTTGTGCATAGCACTGAACACATTCAAAAGCAGACTGAGGTAGAGAATACCATACAAAGAACAAAACCTCTGCTCTTAGAACTCTCCATCTGAACCCACAAACAGACTTAAAGCATTGAATAGGCTAACAGAGCCCTTGATCATGAGCAGCACAATGAGCAGCACATTCAAGTTGCTCACCCTACAATTTGAAATAGCTTGGGTTAGACTGTTCTGTAGCAAAAAAAAACCAACCCCCAAACAACCCAGAAAACAAACCAAATAAACCCAAACCCAACCACACAAAAAATCAAACCCCAAACCTCAAATCTTAGTAAACCCCTATCTTTTGTCCAGTATCATTACTATGCATTTCAGACTTGAAAGCAGTTCAGACTCCTGTAGCTCTAAACACATGAGAGCCCTGAGGATGATTAGGGGACTTGAGCATCTCTCCTGTGAAGAGAGACTGAGAAAACTGGGGCTGCTTAGTCCTGAGAAGACTGAGAGGGAATCTGATCCATGTCTATAAATATCTGAGGGGTGGGGGTCAAGTGGATCTGGCCAATCTCTTTTTGGTGGTGTGCAATAGTAAGACAAGGAACAATGGATACAATCTTGAACACAGAAGGTTTCACCTCAACATGAGGAGAAACTTCTTTACAGTGAGGGTGATGGAGCCCTGGAGCAGGCTGCCCAGAGAGGTTGTGGAGTCTCCTTCTCTGGAGATTTTCAAAACCCACCTGGATGCATTCCTGTGTGGACAACCCTGGGTGATCTGCCTTTGGCAGGGGGGTTGGACTCCATCTCCGGAGGTCCCTTGCAACTCTAATGTTCGGTGATTCTGTGATTATGTAGCTGACAGAATCATAGAATAAAAGAGGCTGGAAGAGACCTCTGGAGATCAAGTCCAACCCCTCTACAAAAGCAGGATCACCTTAGGGCAGGTCACATAGGAACATGTCTAGATGGATCTTGAGGGTCTCTAGAAAAGGAGACTCCACAAGCTCTCTAGCCAGCCTGTCCCAGGGCTCTGTCACCCTTACAGTAAATAAGTTTTTCCTCATGTTGAGGTGGAACTTCCTGTGTTCCAGTCTGTATCTACTGCCCCTTATCTTATTACAGGGCATCACTGAAAAGAGACTGGCATCTTCTTGACACCCACCATTCAAATATTTGCAAACATTAATGAGGTCCTCTCTTAGTCTTCTCCAGACTAAACAGCCCCATGTGAGCCCAGGGCCTTACACATCTTTTTAAAATGACTGTAAAGAGAAGAGGCAATGAACATGAAGTAAACTACAATAAAACAGAAGAGTAAGAATTCCTGCTGCAAGGATGAGTAAGTAGTGGAGTGGGTTGCCCAGGCTGATTGTGGAGTCATAGCCTCACAGATGCTCAAATCCCAACTGGACATGGCCCTAAGCAACCAGGTATAGGTGACCCTCCTTGAGCAAAGGGGTTGTGCTGGACAGCTCCTGGGGTTGCCCAGGCTGATGTGGAGTGGCAGCCTCACAGATGCTCAAATCCCAACTGGACATGGCCCTAAGCAACCAGGTATAGGTGACCCTCCTTGAGCAAAGGGGTTGTGCTGGACAGCTCCTGGGGTTGCCCAGGCTGATGTGGAGTGGCAGCCTCACAGATGCTCAAATCCCAACTGGACATGGCCCTAAGCAACCAGGTATAGGTGACCCTCCTTGAGCAGAGGGGTTGTGCTGGACAGCTCCTGGGCTGCCCAGGCTGATTGTGGAGTCATAGCCTCACAGATGCTCAAATCCCAACTGGACATGACCCTGAGCAACCAGGTGTAGGTGACCCTCCTTGAGCAGAGGGGTTGTGCTGGACAGCTCCTGGGCTGCCCAGGCTGATTGTGGAGTCATAGCCTCACAGATGCTCAAATCCCAACTGGACATGACCCTGAGCAACCAGGCATAGGTGACCCTCCTTGAGCAGAGGGGTTGTGCTGGACATCTCCAGAAGTGTCTGACAAGGCTCAAGGATTTGGTAAGTGAATTTGTTGCCCTAAATAGTTGTCAGACTAACACACAAAACAAGCCTCTGAGGGCTCTGGTTAAATGCACCAATTGTACCAAATTGTGCTCCATCATAAGGAGATGAAGAATGTTATGGAGCAGTTCTTCACTCTAGTAAGAAGCAGTTGGCAGGTAGCTGAAGCACCCTGTGCACAGTCAGCACAGCATAAGCACAGCTGTGTGAAGAGCAGCACTGGTTCCAGGAGGGATGCAGAATCCCACTTCAACCCAGCAGCCGCAGCACAGCCTGCCTCACTACCAGCACCTTGGCTGACACATCGGAGCTTGCTCTGAGTCATACTGTTTCGCTCAACAGCTGCAGAATTTATTGCCACAGTTGACATATTGTGAGTCACAAATCTTTATTAAATAACTGGTACTCAGAGGATCATGGGGTTGGTTTGGTTGGAAAAAACCTTCAAGATCGAGTCCAACCTTCAACCTCAGATCACCACGGCCATGTCCCAGAGTGCCATGCCCATACATTTCAGGAACACCTCCAAAGACAGCGTCTCCAACACCTACCAGGGCAATGTATTCCAGTGCCTGACCAGTTGAATGGGATTGATGTGTCATTCTTTCTGCGTTTTTATGCTATTTAATACTATGTTTCTGCTTGACAGGATCCTTTTGAAGCTTGTCAGAACACTTTTTTGTGTTCAAATAATGGAATTCCTCCAGAAGGTAACCCTGCACAAGGTACTCCGGTCTGAAAGCAGACTAAGTTCAACTACCATAATTATGGTAGTTATGGTATATGGTACAATTATGTAACATCTTTGTGGGTGCCATGGACAGTGGCCTTGAGTACACCCTCAGCAAGTTTGCTGATGACACCAAGCTGTGTGGTGCAGCAGACACACTGGAGGGAAGGGAGGCCATCCAGAGGGACCTGGACAGGCTGGAGAGGTGGGCACAAGCCAACCTCATGAAGTTCAATAAGAGCAAGTGCAGGGTCCTGCATCTGGGTCGAGGCAATCCCAGGCACAAATCCAGGCTGGGCAGTGACTGGCTAGAAAGTAGCCCTGAGGAGAGAGACTTGGGGGTGCTGGTGGACAAAAAGCTCAACATGAGCTCTCAGTGTGCACTTGCAGCCCGCAAAGCCAATCAGATCCTGGGCTGCATCAGGAGAAGTGTGGCCAGCAGGTCGAGGGAGGTGATCCTCCCCCTCTACTCAGCCCTGGTGAGACCCCACCTGGAGTACTGTGTCCAGTTCTGGAGCCCCTATTACAAGAGGGATGTGGAGGTGCTGGAACGTGTCCAGAGAAGGGCCACAAGGATGAGCAGAGGGCTGGAGCACCTCTCCTATGAGGACAGACTGAAGGAGTTGGGGCTGTTCAGTCTGCAGAAGAGAAGGCTCCGAGGTGACCTAATTGTGGCCTTTCAGGATCTGAAGGGGGCTACAGGAAGGCTGGGGAGGGACTGCTCAGGATCTCAGGGAGTGATAGGACTAGGGGGAATGGAATGAAGCTGGAGGTGGGGAGATTCAGGCTGGATGTGAGGAGGAGGTTCTTCACCATGAGAGTGGTGAAGCCCTGGAATGGGTTGTCCAGGGAGGTGGTTGGGGCCCTGTCCCTGGAGGTGTTGCAGCCCAGGCTGGATGAAGTTCTGGGCAGCCTGATCTAGTGTGGGGGGTCCCTGCCCATGGCAGGGGGGTTGGAACTAGATGATCCTTGTGGTCCCTTCCAACCCTGAATGAAACTATGAAACTATGGTTTTAATAGTTTTATTGTTTTTGTTAGTCCTGAGAAGACCACTGCAATTCTGAAAATTAAATACTGGTAGGTTTTCTGTTGAGTTAGGATTGTGAAAGATACTCTACTGGAAGGCTTTCTCAGAATACCAATTACTTCAGGATTTAATATCCTACCCTCTGCTGTCTAATAACTCTGCATGAAATTATTATTTTTTCATGTAACAGTTTGTACATTTGCAGCAGGAGACAAAATTTCAGTAGCTGAAAGAGACCTACAGGAATGCTGGGGAGGAACTGTTGTGAAGGGCTTGTAGTGATAGGACAAGGGGCAATGGTTTGAAACTGAAGCAGCACTTCAGGCTGGGGACAGAGTGGCTGGAGAGCAGCCAGGCAGAAAAGGACCTGGGGGTACTGGTTGATGGTAGGCTGAACATGAGCCAGCAGTGTGTGCAGGTGGTCAAGAAGGCAAATAGCATCCTGGCCTCTATCAGGAATAGTGTGGCCAGCAGGAGCAGGGAGGTCATTCTCCCCCTGCACACAGCACTGGTTAGACCACACATTGAGTCCTGCATCCAGTTCTGGGCCCCTCAGTCTAGGAAAGATGCTGAGTTGCTGGAATGTGTCCAGAGAAGGGCAACAAAGCTGGGGAGGGTTTCAGAGCACAGCCCTGTGAGGAGAAGCTGAGGGAGCTGGGGTTGCTGCCAAACAGAGAGGGACCTGGGGGTGCTGATTGATAGCCACCTGAACATGAGCCAGCAGTGTGCCCAGGTGGCCAAGAAGGCCAATGGCATCCTGGCTTGCATTAGGAATAGTGTGGCCAGCAGGAGCAGGGAAGTCATTGTGCCCTGTATTCTGCATTGGTTAGGCCACACCTTGAATACCATGTCCAGTTCTGGGACCCTCAGTTTAGGAAGGACATCGAGACACTTGAAGCCCCATTTCTCCCCATATTAAGTTGCTAAACCAAAACCAGACAGAGCACACTTGTCAACTTCATTTAACCAGATGCTACCTGACAATTTCCACATGGAACTGGGGAACGGAATCTCAAAGGCGACAGAAACCCACCACAAAATCTAACCAAGCACTTGTAAAATCAAATCATACAGGCACAGACCTCATAAAGGAAAATGGGGACATGTACTAAAGCAGCTTTAACTGCCACGAGAACTGAGCTGATCACTCCAGCACTGCCCCATCAGCTTGTCAGCAATACCATATCCACAGGGGAACAGACAATTCAGTGCTTAGGAAGGATGTTGACTTGCTGGAACGAGTCCAGAGAAGGGCAACAAAGTTGGTGAGGGGCTTGGAACACAGCCCTGTGAGGAGAGGCTGAGGGAGCTGGGGCTGCTTAGCCTGGAGAGGAGGAGACTCAGGGGTGACCTTATTGCTCTCTACAGCTACCTGAAGTGGGGTTGTGGACAGGCAGAGGTTGGTCTCTTCTCCCAGGCAGCCAGCACCAGAACAAGAGGACACAGTCTCAGGCTGCACCAGGGGGAGTTCAGGCTGGAGGTCAGGAGGAAGTTTTACACAGAGAGAGTGATTGCCCATTGGAATGGGCTGCCTGGGGAGGTGGTGGAGTCACCATCACTGGAGGTGTTCAGGAGGAGACTTGACAGGGTGCTTGGCTACATGGGTTAGTTGATTAGGCGGTGTTGGGTGATAGGTTGGACGCGATGATCTTGAAGGTCTCTTCCAACCTGGTCTATTCTATTCTATTCTATTCTATTCTATTCTATTCTATTCTATTCTATTCTATTCTATTCTATTCCATTCTATTCTATTCCATTCTATTCCATTCTATTCTATCCTATCCTATTCTATCCTATCCTATTCTATTCTAAATACCTGAAAACATTGAGCAATGTACAAACCCCCAAACCTTTCCCTTAAAAACCTGCATATTCCACTTAGTTATGGCATTAAGCAAAGGAAATGCCTGTTAAAAGCATGAGAGATTAAATCAATATTTCCAATTGAGGTAGATCCTCAGGAAATATCCTGGACTGCTCCTAATGGAAACTTGAAAAACAGTGAGGAATATTAATAAACTTAATAGTTTCTCAGAAGTCCAACAGATAAAAATAACTGCAACAGGAAAACAAAACAAAAAATAGCTGCCACAGGAATTATCTCAATTATTTACAGGATAATTTCTGGCTAGATGAATGGAGTTCCTCTTTAAAGACCTGGTGCTAAGGAGAGTGAGCACTTCTTGTTATATAAAACCCGTCAGAAATTTAGCTTTAGAGATGCAAATATTCCCACTGATCAGAGAACCATAGAATGGTTTGGGTTGGAAAGGACCTTAAAGATCATCTAGTTCTACCCTCCCTGTGATGGGCAGGGACACCTTCCATTAGGACAGGTTGCTCAAGGCCCTGTCCAACATGACCCTGAACACCTCCCCAGGCAATCTGTTCCAATGTCTTACCACCCTCGCTGTAAACAATTTCATCCTAACGTGCAGTCTAAACCTCCCCTCTTCCACCTCTAAGCCATTCCCCCTTGTCTTATCACAACAAAGTCCCTCCCCAGCTTTCTTGTAGCCCCCTTCAGGTTCTGGAAGGCCACTATAGTGTCAGTTTAGGTTTGAATTGCTCATCCTGTGCAGGACAGTTGGTGAGCGGCTTGGAACACAAGCCCTATGAGGAGAGGCTGAGGGAGCTGGGGTTGCTTAGCCTGGAGAAAAGGAGGTTCAGGGGTGACCTTATTGCTCTCTACAACTACCTGAAGGGGGGCTGTAAACAGGCAGAGGTTGGTCTCTTCTCCCAGACAGCCAGCACCAGAACAAGAGGACACAGTCTCAGGCTGTGCCAGGGGAGGTTCAGGCTGGAGGTCAGGAGGAAGTTTTACACAGAGAGAGTGACTGCCCATTGGAATGTGCTGCCTGGGGAGGTGGTGGAGTCACCGTCACTGGAGGTGTTCAGGAGGAGACTTGATGGGGTGCTTGGTTGCATGCTTTAGTTGATTAGGTGGTGTTGGATGATAGGTTGGACACGATGATCTTGAAGGTCTCTTCCAACCTGGTCTGGTCTGGTCTGGTCTATTCTATTCTATTCTATTTCGTGGGTGTTCTTGCCTGTTGCCTCTATACTTTCTCTGTTTACAGTGTTTTAATAATCTGCTCAGCATTTAGCACTCACAAGCTGGCTACTCTGTCCAGTGCAACACTGGGTATGTTTTAGTGCAGACCAGGAGTGCGTCCACCCAGTATGCTCCCACCCACGGCACACACCTAACCTTCCCAGGAACAAACCACACTGCCTTCAGATCAAGTTAAACTGGAAGGTGTTCCCTGGGACTAATGGAATAAAGTGCTCCAACTACTACAGATCATCTGCTCACAGAACACCCCATAAACCACCTCTAGTATGAAAGCTGGGTCCTACCCATCAAATGCTTCACTCATCTGATCCTCTCCTACTAAAGTGGCCAGCACAGGCACAGCCAGTGGCTTGGAGAATCCAATCCACTTTATTACCCAGCACAGCACGTTTCCAGCTGCCTGCTGGTAGGAGCAGAGCCCCCAGCTTTGACATTAAGAGGCTCTTCCTGCTGGGAAAAGGTGTCAATAGACAGCAGAAAGCTCGCTGTAAGCCCAGCTCTTTAAGTGGATCAGAGTCTCCCTGCTTACAATAGTATGGATTCTTGAGACTGCACTTGAACATGGAAGCTTTGCAGCAAGGCTAAAGCAGATATTCTCTGACCACCTCTTACAAGCCTCTTAGAAACATCTAGGCCAAAGCAGGGACTCTTTCTCTGAGTCACCTGCAAGAAAACACACCCTGAAGATAAAAGTTCTTCTATTTTAAGCCTGACAACAATAAGCCCTAGTTGTGTGCCAGTTGTTCAGGAAAACCAAGGGACTGAATATTTTCAGCTAGAGGCAGGGAAAAAAAAATCACAGTAAAAACAGAATAAAATAAAACCAAAACCAACCAACCAACCAAAAAACCCACAAATGAAACAAACCCACCCACCAACCAAACACCACCACCACCAAAACAAACATTCTCCTCATGAGGAAAATATCAGAAGAAAGCACAGTAACACAGGGGCAATCCTCTTCTCTTTTGGTCCAAGTCTCAGAAGTCACTCAAAGAGCTCAAACCATTGTCAAAGGTGTGAAAATTCATTGCTTACTTGTAAAATATAAAGGTGAGTGTCCTGCTAGCAGCACCTTTGTCCTCCCACATGGCAGAGGGCTTGAAACTAGATGATCTTAAAGGTCTCTTCCAACTGAAACCATTCTCTGTTTCTTGATATGAATAATGATATTTTTCCCAGGGGGGTGGTTGAGGCCCCATCCCTGGAGGTGTTTAAGCCCAGGCTGGACGAGGCTCTGGCCAGGCTGATCTAGTGTGGGGTGTCCCTGCCCATGGCAGGGGGGTTGGAACTGGATGATCCTTGTGGTCCCTTCCAACCCTGACTGATACTATGATACTGTGATAATGTACATGCAACATCTCTAACAAAACATTCAATTTAGTGAGAGAAAACAAGAACTCAAGAACTTTATCAAGTAAAATGCAACTAAATATAAATATCTGTAACTACCAAGTAATGTGCCAATAAAACACACTCTCAAGAAACCTGCCTTGGAAAGCCTCTCAGTGGCATCCTGCTGATGATGACCAGGGGAAGGCACCCACACCATTTCCCCCATCTTTCAGGCTTGCTGACATGTTGGGTCTCAAAGCAATGCCATCCTTTCACTTCCAGTTAACCACACACCTGATGAAAGAGGACCTACAGGACAGCCTGCAGCTGAGAAGGGCTGTGCCTCCCTCCTCCCACTGGAAGGCAGCTGCCAGACCCAGCTCCTCCACACCAATGGTGCCAAACAGCTGAGCCTTCCCCCACAGCGTTCCAGCATGCAGGGAAGCCAGCAATGGAGTGGGGTTGGTCTAGGCTGCCAAAGCTGCCAGATGCAGGCACTCCCACAGGTGACAGTGACATCGAGCCCAGAGGAGTGAGTCTGATGCTGCAAACACCAACACCTGACAACCTCCATCTAGCTCACAGTGTTTCAGAGGGCCCAAGGAGGAGCTGACAGGCAGCCACTGAAGCTTGAGGGCACTTAGCTTGTTGCATGAAACACCAGCTGCAGGGCTCACGATTTATCCTCCATTTAGCTGCTCCTACTGCAGGGACTTAAAGGATATCTCAGTATTTGGTGAGTACACAAAGCCCACAGCCTTCTCCTGCCATGTCTCATATAGGGAGGCTCTGGGGCAGGAGATGCCATAAGCTGGGAAAACAAGGACTGAGGAGTCCTTCTGCAGCAGAGGTGGATCCTGCAACACCTCTCCAAGGGAGTTTCTTGCCTTATGATCATGGTGGACATGAAATCTAAAATCAGAACTGGTTAGAGAAATGTAGCCATTTGCTGAGTTTGAGTGATGACCACAGAATCTCTAATGCCTAATGGGATGGGAATTCCCTTGCTAGGAAATGGTGGACGCACAATTTCCTCCTCTGGACTCCAACATTCATTCTTAGAGAAACCAGATACATAAGTCTTGCTAGAATAGCTAGTTGTACCCAATAATTGCCATGACGCTTAACTGAAGCTTGAATCCATGGCCCTGAAAGCATGAACACACATCATGCTCCTGCACCGCTCTCCTCTGAAGTCTGTTACTCCTGTCTGATCAACACAGTGCTACCAGGGGACATGCACTAAGCAGAAATCTTCCTTGCTGATGGCAGCTCTCATCCTACAAAAACTCAACTGCAACATCACATCTGAGAGGGAGACATCAGTCCTCATGTCTGCAGGCTTCTGCATTCATCCTCAAACCCTTGGCCATAGCTGAGCAATGATTTCCCTACTCAGAGCATATAAGACTATGGAATTTCTCAAATAAAACCCAAGGCAGAGACTTAAAGGGAAAAGAATCTCTAAAGCTCAACCCTCTCCTGGCACAGTTTCATTGTCCAATCCATCCTATGAAGGCACACTTTGTTGACAGAAACTGAAGGCATCTCAGCAGATTCATTATTACATATTCAATTCAGCTTTCTTGAAAGAGAAGTAACTAACCCCATTCTTACAGTTAGAGGCTTTCAGATGACACACAGCCATCCAGGTGTTTTCTGGTCAATTTTTATTCACTACATTTAACATTAAGCTTTCTTCCTGCATTCTATCTACTAATGATACAGCAGGGGAAAAAATATCCTATTTGTAGCAATATGTCCTGCATATGTTCACCATTACTGTTCCTCCTACTTACCCAATTCTTTCTGGCTCATGCATGTGCTAAAAGCTACAGCAGTGCACAGACAAATACCTAAGTAACCTGCAGTCAGCAATCCCAATCCATCTGAGGACTGCCCTGAAGAGCCATTACACAATTAGTGCACTGGGCCCAGGGGCACAGATATGGACACCTGCAGTTACTGACAGCAGGCATCTCCAATTCCTGTGCCTCTGATGAATCAAAAAGGCTTTCTTCAGCCACTCTTTACATGACCTTTCTTGGATAAGCTTCAATTGGCTTCACACAGAGGCAGTAGACAGGGAACCTGGGGAAAGGTTCCCATTAACACAGGCAAATCCTGCTGCCAAGCACACGCAGGGGTATTGCTTTTAACTGTCCCTGACTTTGTGGATAAACACACTGGTCTACCCTCCCTCCCTCCACAGTCAAACCACTTTTCTCTAATTCTAACTTTAAAATCAACAGAAAACAATTCCTGCAGTACTAAGATCTACACACACTGTCTTGGATCCTGCAACCCAGCAGTTGTGGTACCCCACGTCTTAGCCAGCTTTTAACCTTCTCTCTGCACATCTGGCATTTCGCCTCTCAGGGAGGGAATCACTGTTGCATGCCAGTGCTCCACACATTGATCCTACTGTGCTTTCCAAAGCACCTCCCAGAAAAGCAGTCCACAAATGCTTATGACTTTCATGCCTAGGGGAGTTTTTCACATTTGAAGCACGAGTGCCAATCTGTTCACAGTCACATAAAAAGCAGAGTGGGAAAGGTATCCTCTACTTCAAACACAGCAGCGAAAGAGGAAGGGAGGATGAAAGGTAACAGTCAGCTGTCCTTGTAGTACACTTCAGCAGTCCACAAACTACAAATCCAAGGAATCCCTATACATAGAATGGGTTGGGTTGTAAGGGACCTTAAAGATCATCTAGTTCCAAACCCCCTGCCATCAGCAGGGACACCTTCCACTAGACCAGGTTGCTCAAAGCCCTGTCCAAGAGCGTTCAACCATCCAACATGGTTTGCTGACCTCTTGCTATCCTGCCATCAGTTTTTTTTCTAAATGATACGACAGAGAGTATCCTGATACTATTTCTTCAAACTCAACAGCCCTACAAACTCCTCTTCATGTGCAAGTAGATCCAGGAGAACAAGAGTTTACCAGTAATAAGCCTCTCAGAACTTAATTAACTATTAATTCAATCCACTACAGTATCACAGTATAACCAAGGTTGGAAGAGACCTCGAGGATCATCGAGTCCAACCTGTCACCACAGACCTCATGACTAGACCATGGCACCAAGCGCCACATCCAATGAGGAAGTTCAGTAATTATCAGACATCTTCCTCCTTTTCTTTCCATTGAAAATGAAGGAACAAACCTAAAGTGAAAAGGAAGCACTGTAAACTATCTGCTACTGGGAAGAAGTCATCACTCAGCTTGCCATGCAAATAAGTATACGTTCCACAGGACTCCTGTTACTGAAGTCAAATTAACAGCTACAATTAACATCTGGTGAACAATATCTCACCTTCCTATTTCATCTCACCAACCTTTCATGCAATTCTGAATACAAGCAGCTATCAGAATGTCAATGTAGCCTATTTTTTCTCTTCTCCAAAGGAAAACAAATGTTTGTTTCTAAGCTGCTTTGCTGCCCTATGCTCAGTGTAGTGGTTTGAGCCTTAGCTGAGAGTTAAAAGCTCAAATGGGAAAAGGCTGAGAATCTCTTCCCCACTCCCCCCCCACCTCCTCCCTCCAAACAGGGAGAGGAGGAAAAAAAAGGGGTAAGGAGCAAATCCACTAAGCAACAATCTGGAGTCAGCTTGGAAGTAGAGAGGCAAATAATTTTTTTTTTCTTCAAATTATATATATATAACAATAACAGGGAAAAACAAGGTTCACAAGGGCAAGGAACACAAATGGATGGGAGTGGGACAGAAAACAATAATACAAAACCAGTCTTTCTCTGAGGAGGTGCAGAGGCAGCAGGTTAAATGATCAGGTCCGGCCACGTGGCTGAGGAGCAGGAGGGCAGCTGCAATAGCTCTCATCCAGCAGAGGCAGGAGCCAAAAAGGAGATCCAACTGCTATGATGTCCTGCTTTTTATACCCTAGCTGGGCAGGGAGGGGGAAGTGGAACAGACTCAGCTTTCCCAGGGGAAACGCCCTTCAGGGAGTGTAAAGTACCTGCAAGCCCTCCACCCTGCTTTCTTCTTTTGTTTTCAGAAAGAGGCGTTAACCCACCACACTCAGGCATAAGCCAAACTCTCAAACTGGCCAGTTCTTCTTCACCAATCTGTAGTGACTTTTTTTTTTTACTGCTAAAAATAAGTACAATGCAAATATGAACACTTCACTTTCTACTGAATAACCATGCAAAGCCCAGGATGCTGTAATAACATCTGCTTATCATTTTAATGGCCTTTGAAATTACTTCAAAACTCAGTTTCTCGCAACTGGCTTGTAATACACTTCTCCTTTTAATGTTATTGTTTTCCAAATGTCAAATTAAATGTTTAACAATCTTGGGTTTCACCCAAAAGCTTTTACAAGAGATCAGATAAAACGAAGCCATCAATCCCAACATGTGATTTGCTTTGCTTTGTGTTTTGCATTGACACCTCAAATATTGTGTGCGCAAATGAAGCAATTAAGAAGTATTTTGATCTTCAAAGCCTTACAGCAGAGGGGTCTGTAGTGATTCTGGGTATCAAAGTCAGAATGGAATCCCTGCAGTCAGAATGGAATCTGTTCTTTGAGTACTTCACACTGACTTCATCCTATCTTCTGGATTCTGAACTTTTTAACAGACAGGCAATGTGACAGAAGCTCGTAAAGCTTATTTTTGTCTCCCCACTCCATTTATAAACATTCCACAGGCTACATAATTTCACACAATCAGAACTACTCACTAGTGTAAAATCATGCACATTAATACAAAAGAACAACAGAGTCACAGAACCAGAATGGTTTGGGCTGGAAGGGACCTTAAAAATCATGTAATTCCAACATCCCTGCCATGGGCAGGGATACCTTCTACTAGACCAGGTCACTCAAGGCTTCATCCCGTCTGGCCTTGAACACCCTATTACAAGAGGGGTATGGACGTGCTGGAACGGGTCCAGAGAAGGGCCACGAGGATGAGCAGAGGGCTGGAGCACCTCTCCTATGAGGACAGACTGAAGGAGTTGGGGCTGTTCAGTCTGGAGAAAAGAAGGCTCCCAGGTGACCTCATTGTGGCCTTCCAGTATCTGAAGGGGGCTACAAGAAAGCTGGGGAGGGACTTCTCAGGATCTCAGGTAGTGATAGGACTAGAGGGAATGGAATGAAGCTGGAGGTGGGGAGATTCAGGCTGGAGGTGAGGAGGAAGTTCTTCCCCATGAGAGTGGTGAAGCCCTGCAATGGGTTGTCCAGGGAGGTGGTTGGGGCCCTGTCCCTGGAGGTGTTTAAGCCCAGGCTGGCTGAGGCTCTGGGCAGCCTGATCTAGTGTGGGGTGTCCCTGCCCATGGCAGGGGGGTTGGAACTAGATGATCCTTGTGGTCCCTTCCAACCCTGACTGATACTATGATACCTCCAATGACGGGGCATCCTCAACCTCTGTGAGCAACCAGTTGCAGTGTCTCACCACCCTCACTGGAAAGAATTTATTCCTAATCTCCAGTCTAAATCTCCCTGCTCTCAGCCCAAAGCCATTGCCCCTCATCCTGTCACTACAAGCCCTCGGAAAAAGCCCCTCCTCAGCTTTCTTGTAGGTTCCTCAATGAATACTGAATTTTCCAAATGAAGGGTCCCCCTTTCAGGCACTTTCATGCTTCATTTAGACAAGATTTGTTGCAGACTGAACAGTCACATACTTCAGGTGGCAAAATGGGAGCTTTTTGTTTCTAAAAGGTGATCCAGTCAATCAAGGACAGAAATCTTAGTTGCCATGCACTGACCACTTCACAAGTTTAGCTCATATGTGATTGTGGAACACACAGAACATTCTAAGTATGATCCTGAACATGCTCTGCTACACTGCACTTAGTCCTCAGAGCATTCTCTAGCTAATGAATCACCTTTTTGTTCCTCTAGCTGACATCATGTAGGAGCGTGTTCTCTTCCTTCCCCTTCCCCATATAACCACCTACCTACACACACGTGCAGACACATTCCAACTGTAGCAAAGTATTTCCTGACACAACTGTAAAAAATAACAGCTGTAGATTTTCTTCTCCTGTTCCTCTCTTGACTCTATTTAAAGAGATAAAACAGCATTTGAGCTCTGTTCTTGAAATGTCACCGTGCAGTTGCAGGAGCTGCCTTTGGTTCATGAACCTAGAAATTGGTTTTCGCTGATAACGCGACAGAATCATTTAAAACAATACTGGTCAAACTTAGCTATCGCTTATAAAAGCCTTTCCCCCACTTTCATGAAGTAATCAAACACTTCTTTTGTTCATATTTCGTCAAAGGGAATCTGAGAACACTTGGAATTGGCATTTATGAAATGGAAATGACAGCCACGGACAAGGCCGGTGTCCTTTGCAGAGTTGGCCTATCTATTTTAAGCAGATTTCTACAAAGATTTGAAAGGTTTAATTTGGGAGTGAAACACAACTTGTGGGTCGAGCCACAGCAAAACTTGTCAAGAATATCTCATTTAGTTGAAGCAAGATCTGTGCTTTGTCAAAGCTGCAAAGTTTTCATCCCAGCTTTTCATCCTGACAGTAACTGAGAACTTTGATGCTGTGTCCTCTATCCTGTCCTAGAACAAACAATGACAACCCCTCTGCTTGCCCTGAAAACTAGATTTGTCAGAACATCTTTCATACTTTGCCATGTACACAATCTTCTTAATGCCCCTGAGGGAGCCTACAGGAAGGCTGGGGAGGGACTGCTCAGGATCTCAGGTAGTGATAGGACTAGGGGGAATGGAATGAAGCTGGAGGTGGGGAAATTCAGGCTGGAGGTGAGGAGGAAGTTCTTCCCCATGGGAGTGGTGAAGCCCTGGAATGGGTTGTCCAGGGAGGTGGTTGAGGCCCCGTCCCTGGAGGTGTTTAAGCCCAGGATGGCCAGCCTGATCTAGTGTGGGGTGTCCCTGCCCCTGTGGGGTGTCCCATCTAGTTGGAACTAGGCAATCCTTGTGGTCCCTTCCAACCCTGACTGATACTATGATACCAGCTATCATACAGCTACAAACATCTCCATATAGACACAAAAACAACAGGGGGCTTTAACCCTTTATCTGCTCCCACAGAGGAGGGCAACATGAGCCTGGTGTGCCAAGGCAAGATGAGTGACAGGCTTTATCCAGCTTTTCTTTCCTCTGGAAAAAGCCCTGTCCAGCTCTCCAGCCTGTCCAAGGCATGCTGGATGGCAGCACAGCCTGGTGGGCTGTCAGCCACTCCTCCCAGTTTGGTATCATCAGCAAACTGGCTGAAGGTCCACTCTATCCCTTTATTCAGATCACTGATGAACACACTGAACAGGGATGGACCCAGTACTGACCCCTGGGGAGCACCACTAGCCACAGATCTCTGACTAGACTGATGATTCTGCAAACCTTTCCTCTGTTGTTGACCAAAGAAGAAGGAAACAAATACTCCCCAAGAGAATAAACTAACTTTCTTGGTACACTGAGGCAGGTCACATCAGATGAATATGGAAAAGTGTTACCAAATGACTGGGTTTGTGCACCACATCAGCTGCTTCTGCTATAGCGCTTGGAAGCATGCAACTACGCACAGGGTGAAATGTTATGCTTGGTAGATACCACCGTGAACTACTGCCAGTGAAGTGGAACAGTCAGGCAACTGGAGACACTTGGAGGTAAAGTCACTTATCCCTTTTCCATTTGTAAAATCCAGAGAGCAAACCAGCATGCTGAACTTGCCCTTTGAAATACTACCTTAGGGCACTACATACAGCAGCTTTCTGGATGCACCACAGTACCCATTTGCATGGCCAGCACTTGCTGGAGAGATCACAGGCTCTCCACAAACCCTTGCAGCCTCAGTTCACGCTCTATTCACTTTACCTGGGAAAAAGAAATCAATTCATTTTACACTATTTGTTTCTAACCATAGGTCTTCCTTCCCCCCTGCTCCAGCAGCTCTTATTTAGAAGGCTATGTTAGAGTACAGCATGCATCCCTGGGCTGTGCTAATGGCATCTTCCCCTTCCCTTTCTTTTGGCCAAACCCTCCTTCTCCTTCACCTCATTCCTTTCCTAATATTGATTAGATAATTTGGTTGAAAAAGACCCAATATTTACAGATGTTGCTGTCTACAACTACCTGAAGGGAGGTTGTAGCCAGGAGGGGTTGGTCTCTTCTCCCAGGCAACCAAAACCAAAACAAGAGGACACACACTCAAGCTGTGCCAGGGGAAGTTTAGGCTCAAGGTGAGGAGAAAGTTCTTCACTGAGAGAGTCACTCACCATTGGAATGGGCTGTCCAGGGAGCTGGTGGAGTCACCATGCATGGAGGTGTTGAAGAGGGGATTGGATGTGGCACTTGGTGCCATGGTCTAGTCATGAGGTCTGTTGTGACAGGTTGGACTTGATGATCTTTGAGGTCTCTTCCAACCTTGGTGATTCTGTGATTCTGTGAATATTGTTTAGATATTAGGACAAAATTCTTTACTGAAAGGATGGCCAGGCATTGGAACAGGCTGCCCAGGGAGGTGGTGGAGTCAGCATTCCTGGAGGTGTTCCAGAAACAATGTGGATGTGGCATTTTGGCACATGGTTTAGCAGGCATGGTGGTGTTGGGTTGAAGGTTGGACTTGATGATGTTAGAGGTCTTTTCCAACCAAAGTAACTGTATGATTCTATGAAGGAGGAAACCATGTCCTTTTTAGCCACTCCTCATTGAAAGTAGCTGGCAATTGTCCTAAAAGGGACCCTCTTTCACAATCCTCTAGTGATACAGGCCACTGGGGCAGACAAAGGAGGAGTTCCTCTGCAGCAGCTGAAGCTTTTCAAGGACTGGTAACAGAAAGTTACTCCAAGGAACACATAGATAGGATGATTTGTAAATCCATGGGTGCTTGGGACACCTAGAGCAGCAGGCTGGGAGATGCTTTCCATCCTGGGCAAGTCTGACAGCCAGACTGTCTGCTTGTTAGAAACGATAGGTTTTATGGCATGGGAAGATGGCAGAGAGCAGAGACATTCAGTCAGAGAAGTTCATCTCACCATGAAGAGATGCAATTTCATATTTATCTTTCATTCATGCTACTTGAACAGGAATGAGAAGTAATAAACACTGTAGTACTTTTTACTCTGGGCTGACATAATTATCCATTATCCCCAAGGAAAAAAAGGAAGCTAAGCAGACTTCACACTGGAATAGTACCTCCTTGTTCTCCCCCTAATTCACACATAAGTCACTTGCACATGGAGTAAGGTGACAGCATTTGAAATATTGAAGACTATGACCACAAAATTCATAGCTAAAATCCAGTTCCCCAGCAGAGTGAAAACAAGATGTCAGAACAGCTGTTAAATATGCCCTGTTGAGTGCCATGGAGCATTACAGAGCACTGTTGCAGTTGAGAAGCTGCTCTTCTTTCCTTACTTCCAGTTTATTATTTTGAAGCAGCAGCTACTCTGCTGGCAAGGAGCACTTGTAACCAAAGCACCAGACCACAAACTGAATAGCAGTCTCTCCAGAGAAGTGGTGTTTCTTAACCTCCTTGCACACATATCAACAAGGAAACAGGCTCCTAGACTGCACCATCTAGGGATGAGAAGGCCTCTGCAGTAGAAATCAAGTCACTCAGCTGGACTTTCTTGTACAGGCCATAGAATACAATCTGCCTCCTAGATTCTTCAGGAGTTGTTCAGGACACTTCTGAACTGCAGCATGATGCAGGCAGAAAACTACCTCAGGGCATCTCTGATCCAAACCCCTCCAGTCCTGAAGCAGGACTGAATTGGGCAGCAATAAATTGGGCTGCTCAGGGTGTTTGGATGAGCTTTAAACCACAAGCTGGCCATCTCACAGCCTCTCTGAGCAGCTTGATTATCAGTGCCTTGCTGCCTTCACTGTAAGTTTTTTGTTCAATATCTAATCAGTGTTCCTTGATGCCATTTCAGATTTACACAGCTCCCTTAAACAAAAATAAGGATTTAAACTCCTCCTTAATTTCAGGCAGTAAAGGAAAAAAAGCAGTTTTTTTCCATCTATACTGTCAGCTAATATCAATCTCTAAGATAATTTCTTGATCACCCCTATAGCAGCTTTAAAAGTAAACATATAGCAGCTTTAAATACAAACAATTGACTACAGCCAGACTAAGCACATTATTGGTTATGAGTGTAGGCATATGAGATCATCATGAGCTTAAATTATTTAGGTCTAGTTATGCATTGATATGAGATGCTTAACAATGCCTGTTCAAGTAAAGAAACCATGGAAAAAAAGAAAAGGCAAAACCTAAAGGCAAAAATCAACTAGTGGTCCTAGAAGTGAAAGAGAAAGGCTTGTGAACACTGGTTTATAAATAAAACCACAATGAAGCAGGGCAATTAAAAGCTGCAAAGCTGCAGTTACAGGAAAGTATTCATCTTTTCCTTTCTTGCCCCAAACCTATTAGGAGCAAAAAAAGCTTGCCAGGGAGCCTGTAGAGCTAACAGGCAATCAAACCACAGAAAAGAAGTTCCCAGAAGAATGGGTTTGCCTGTACTTTTGACACAGTCTGGCTTGGGACAAAGAGAATCCTCCTTTATAGGTGATTTCTCAAGGGATCTGTCATAACTGCTGGCACAACAGTCTATAAGCTAAGCAAAAATATACTTAGATGACAACAACTAACCAGACAAAACATTTCTCAAAGACCCCCATGTCAAACAGTTAATTACCAATGTAATCTCTTACTTAAAAATGCTTGACTAACAAAGAACTGAAAGGTGGCAAGTAAGATATTAATTCACTGTCAAAGGCTTTAGAGAGACCAAGAGAGCTAAGGATCATTATGTCTGTTGCCTGCACCAGGAATATTGGTATGAATAACAGCGAACAATACAATCAGGGTACAAAGGGACAGAGAGTCAGGGAAAGATGGCAGATGCTGATCAAAAGAACAAAGTAACTCCCAGAGAAAGGGTAGCAGCATGGACCAGCACTCCTCAAGCTGAGAAAAGAAAACTGAGAGGAAATAGAAAAGGTGTCTATAAACAAGCCATCACAAAAAAGGACTGGGGCACAACGGTTCCTCACCTTCTCCCTTTGACACTGACTGTTACAAAACAGTCACCTCTCCTTTTGTTTAGCAGCTGCATTGAGAATACAAATGGGTTTGTGCTATTCCAGGATTTTCTGTTATAAATAAATAAATCCAAGTGACATCAGCTGAAATTACATGGTGTCAAGATTCAAAAGAAACCACAATTGATAGTTCTGCACTCAATCAGGCCGTTAAGCTGCATATGTTTTTGATATAGCATAGTGTGGATGTTAGAAGTTGATGCCAACTCCAAGAGCAGCTGGGCAAAGTTTGAAGGAAAGCCTCCTAATGACCAGGCATTGCCTCTGGCTGAAAGCACCCCTGAATTACAACCTGCTGCAAGTCTGAGGAATACTCTGGAGAAGGATGGCACTGCCCCTCTTCTCCAGGCATCTGGCAGTGGCTGCACCTCCTGACTGAGGCAAATGGGAACCTACCTGCTTGAATAAAAGGTTAAATTAGAGATGCCTGAGAGTTTCCTGATCTTGAGATTTATCAGCAAGCAGTGAGAGAAATTAAACTATGTGACAAGGACTTTAATAAAAGAACAAAGCAACAAAACACCCAGATGCACCAATAACATCCACCTAGTATAATCCTAATTGGTGCTCCAAAATTCAGCCTGGGTAATACACAACATGGTGCTCCCCTGTCTTTGCATTCTTTATTCATTTTCCTAATAATTATAGAATCATAAAGGCTGGAAAAGACTTCCAAGATAATCAAATCCCACCATCAATCCATCCATCCTGGCCTGCATCAGGAACAGTGTGGCCAGCAGGAGCAGGGAGGTCATTCTGCCCCTGTACACTGGACTGGTTAGGCTGTACCTCGAGTCCTGTGTCCAGTTCTGGGCCCCTCAGTTTAGGAAGGAGGTTGACTTGCTGGAACGTGTCCAGAGAAGAGCAACAAAGTTGGTGAGGGGTTTGGAACACAGCCCTGTGAGGAGAGGCTGAGGGAGCTGGGGTTGCTTAGCCTGGAGAAGAGGAGGCTCAGCGGTGGCCTTATTGCTCTCTACAACTACCTGAAGGGAGGTTGTAGCCAGGTGGGGGTTGGTCTCTTCTCCCAGGCAGCCAGTACCAGAACAAGAGGACACAGTCTCAGGCTGTGCCAGGGGAGGTTTAGGCTGGATGTTAGGAAGAAGTTCTATACAGAGAGAGTGATTGCCCATTGGAATGGGCTGCCTGGGGAGGTGGCAGAGTCACCATCCCTGGAGGTGTTCAGGAGGAGACTTGATGGGGTGCTTGGTGCCATGGGTCAGTTGTTTAGGTGGGTTGGATTGGTGGATGGGTTGGACATGATGATCTTGAAGGTCTCTTCCAACCTGGTTTATTATTATTATTAAGTTGTAGACTAAGCATCTGCCTCCCCCTTGTACCTTTGAGAAAAGAGAGTTTACAGTTCATTAGAATAATAAAAACCTGGCCAAGAGCCCAGGACTCATTGCTGCTACAGGTCGTGATTTAACTAAGGCTACAGAAAACCACAGCAGGCATTGCAGATGAGGAGATGCCAGAGAGTGACCAGGTATAACCCCCATTAGGCACTAGGAAGCAGCTGAGAACCATCTGCAGTACTAAGAGAGAAAAAACATCTTGCTTGTTCAAGCAGTACCCGAGCAGAAAAAGGACACACAAAGAATGCTTCTCCTCAGCCTGTTCTCAGGTTATTGAAAGAAAGGATAAAGATGTGGAAATGGCTGGCTGACAGCACAGCAGCTGTAAGAGCTTACATATATCCAGGTGCTTTTCCAGGGTTTCATTTAGTGGATACGTTTATGGAGCAGCATATCACCCACCATACCACCTTGATTAAAAATAATTGTATCACCATCTCCTGATGCTGATAGAGAAGAGGATTCCAGACTGCTATGGAGTGTAGATCAGGGGGATATAAAAGGAGCATACCATTAGCTACTCAGCAGATGGGTTCATATTTCAGTCCACCATTCTGCTCCTATAAGTGGAAATGCCACTGCAAAAATTGGCCCCAGTTTTGGCATAAACATGGTTTCTTGTAATACAGTGACAAGCCTGATGACCTGGAAACCAAGAGGTTATAAATCTCTGCCAGACTCAGCTACAAAGTTAATGCAAACAGAGAGCAGGCAGTGAGAATGCAAAGGAAAACAAATGGTATGCAAAGGTAAAGTAGTAAACAATGTTTCAATCAAGAAGATAGCAATGGAAACTGATATGCAGACACCCAGGACAGTACTGAGGCTTCTCAAAACCTACTAAGTTTAAGAAATGGTTGTTTTAAGAGAACAGGAAAGTCCTTCAAGTATATTTTTTAATTAAAATAATTTAAAAAGAAAGAAGCTGGGTGTAAGGCATCAACAAAACCTGGGGAGAGACCCAGATCCATCAGGAGAGTTTGCATAGATCAGCTCAGGTAATGCAGCCTTAGAGTAGCTTATGCCCCTCGTGTTTTAAGTGGCTAGAGCTAGAATTCTCTGCCAGACCACACACAGAGCATTGAATCAGCATCTCAGGAAACCACTACAGCTTAACTAAGACTTACTGCATGCATAACTTCTGTAACTGTGAGGAAAAAACATAGCTGCCAAAAGCTTCCCAAGCACCAGGACAGGCTCTCGTAGCCAGGGCGGTACTGGCCAGTCCGGCATTGGATGGTTATTTGCAGAATGGTCTGTCACTGTACCTCAGCCCACCACATTGGCTTTGGGACTGGGAAGCTCCCCACCCCTTAGATCATGCAATCATATAATGCTTTAGGCTGGAAGGGACCTTTAAAGGTCATCTAGGCCAACCCCCGGCAGTCACCAGGGACACCTGCAGCTGGAGAAGGTTGCTCAGAACCCCAAACAACCTGACCTGGAATGGTTTAAGGGATGGGGCTTTAATACCTCTCTGGACAACCTGGGCCACGGTTTCACCAGCCTCAGTATAAAAATAATTATTCCTTCTACCTAATCAAAATAATTCATCATCTTTTTTTTTTTTCCCTCCTTTTTTTTTTATCCCTCCCCCCCTTACATTTAATCACAGCTCAACCAGCACTATATGATAATCCATTAGGATTATCACATCCCATGGCAGGGGGGTTGGAACTAGATGATCCTTGTGGTCCCTTCCAACCCTGACTATGATACTAGGAGTTCTACTTGAGGAATTCAGTCAATATGAAGCCCCCAGAAAAGAAGGCTAATTTCCAAAGATAATTACATTGCAAGAAGACTGCTTCCTTCTTGAGGGCATCTGTTTGTTGGAGTCTCCTATTCCAAATCAGGGCAACTTTGATAATTTCCACAGAAACCAAATGGATGAGGATTAGTTTGTATTTGGAAGCTGTTCTGTCTGCTGATCCCTCCTGGCAACAGAAGAGAAAGGCACTTTAACTGTATGGGTCCAGCCATGGCTAGATGACTACTGACAGCTGAGAAACGGCATGACTCATCCATTATCCACACACTCTGCAAGCTTGGCTTCAGGCATGGTAATCTGGCTCACCTCAAGCCTTAGGGACCAGAGAGTTCCTAGATCAAATTTAGTGAATGAGGCAGTCTGAGGCTATGTGTTTAAGATGGAGAAGCCAGAAGAAGAAAGACATGGACTTGACCCCAAATCTAATATACCATGTAGACAGAATGGCAGTCAAAGCTGCAGCTCCATGTACCTGCATAAGTCATTCTAGACAGAGATGGATTTTTATGTTTTGCAGGGGAGGAGATGGCATTGAATTAATTTCCAAATCACTTTCCTATAAAGGAAAACACATTTTAAACTATGGGGAGGATATATATATATATATATAGAAAAAATCTCATTTTCAGCATTATGTTGGTCTCTTCTCCCAGGCAGCCAGCACCAGAACAAGAGGACACAGTCTCAGGCTGCACCAGGGGAGGTTCAGGCTGGAGGTTAGGAGGAGTTTCTACACAGAGAGAGTGATTGCCCATTGGAATGGGCTGCCCAAGGAGGTGGTGGAGTCACCATCACTGGAGGTGTTGAGGAGGAGACTTGATGGGCTGCTTGGTGCCATGGGTTAGTTGTTTAGGCAGGTTGGATTGGTTGATGGGTTGGACACAATGATCTTGAAGATCTCTTCCAACCTGGTCTGGTCTGGTCTATTCTATTCTATTCAGATCATCACACTGCTTTGATTTTTTTCTCCTGCTGCCTTCATTGCCTGCAACTGGTTAAGCAGGAAAACATGTTATGAGGAGCACTCTAGTTTCACTACCTAATCAAGACTTCCTAACACAAGGCAAATAAATCTGGCACTGTATTTAGCACCCTTTTATTAAAAAGATAAAGCTGTCAGAGATCAATTATCCTGCTCTCTCCGTCTCTGCAGTGATTAGGGATTAGTTCCTGTGACTTCTTTTTGTTTGCACACCATTGTCAGTCATGCTAACAAACAGGGAGCTCACAAGCTTGACTTCTTGAGAAAGCTGTTTGAGCTTTTAATAATTACATAACAAGCCTCTGTTATCAAAGAAGTCTTGATGGGGGTCTGCAACCCACCTTGAAGCCAGGGGAATGGCAGATATGTCTCAAGATTCATTATTTCTCATGTTGAAATTCCTGTAGAGCAATAAGGAGGTTTACCTCTCAGGGTTAACTTTCACCTGTAATTTGGAAAGTGGTTTACACTATCAAACTTTTATTGACTTTTTAGAAGCAAGAACTCAATTAAGAAGAGAGACTCCCTTAGGCTAAGACTAGAGATGTTAAAATGCTGACCTACCCCCTGCAATAGAAATTTGAGTACCATGCACTTTATGGGGTTTATTGAAAGGCAGGTAGTTATAGCCCAATATACCAACTCCAGGGAGCAGTGAAGAGGCAGAGGTTACAACATGATATGTTTCACTTATTGTCTTAAATTGATACCATTTAAATAATCAAGCAACAGAAGCCTTATAAAAATATTGGTAGATGTCATGTATCACAGAATCACTGAACAGAAGCACAGAATGACCAAGGTTGGAAGAGACCTCAAATATCATCAAGTCCAACCTGTCACCACAGACCTCATGACTAGACCATGGCACCAAGTGCCACATCAAATCCCCTCTTCAACACCTCCAGGGATGGTGACTCCACCACCTCCCTGGGTAGCACATTCCAATGACGAACGACTCTCTCAGTGATGAACTTTCTCCTCACCTCCAGCCTAAACTTCCCCTGGTGCAGCTTGAGACTGTGTCCCCTTGTTCTGGTGCTGGTTGCTAGAGAGGAGAGACCAACTCCCTCTTGACTACAGCCTCCCTTCAGGTGTAGATGGCAATATGGTCTCCCCTGAGCCTCCTCTTCTCCAGGCTAAACAACCCCAGCTCCCTCAGCTTCTCCTCACAGGGCTGTGCTCAAGGGCTCTCCCCAGCATCGTTGCCCTTCTCTGGACACCTTCAAGTGTCTCGATGTCCTTCTTAAATTGAGGGGCCCAGAACTGGACACAGGACTCAAGGTGTGGCCTAACCGGTGCTGAGTCCAGGGGCAGAATGACTTCCCTGCATTGGCCTTCTTGGCCACCTGGGCACACTGCTGGCTCATGTTTAGGCAGCTGTCAATCAGCACCCCCAGGTCCCTTTCTGTTTGGCAGAAATGTCTGTCTCTGAGCAGCTGTGTGCATTTCTGGTTTTAGCAATGAAAATGTGGTGTTGGAAAATTTGTAAAAAAAAAGAAAGGGAAGCCAGGTGATGAATCACTCACCCCAATGCAAGTATGGAAAAGGAAAAGCAAAAACCCATCTGCCTTTTGAGCTGCGGGCATACTGCTTTTGCCAATTAAAACACTCAAATTTAGCAGCACATCGACTGATCAAGCCTATAATCTTCTTTTAAATTGGTAAAATTACACAAGAAATGTCCTTAAAGGTCATACACCAAAGCTTCCATGTGCTGCTAGCACAACACCCTAACTTGTGAGTGGATCTGAGACGGTTTTGCTGTGATCTTGTCCTAAAAGAGTGAGAAGTGGGCACACGTCCTCAACTCCACTAATCAAGTAAATCCTTTTTGCACACTTGCTCAGGCTAACATTTCCTAAGCACTCAAACCTCGTACAGCTAAAGAAGATAGCATGAGTAGGGGAAGATTTCTAAAGAGTTACACAGCTCTTGGGAGACTGCTCCTCTGAATGTTGGCAAAAGCCTCAGGTGACCAATCCAACAAACAGCAAGGAAGCACGATGTTTACCAAGAAAATCACTTCACTGAAGGAAACTCTACCACACTCTGTTCCTCCCTGCCCCATCTATAAAGAAGGCACCACTGACCAAAATTAATGAATCTCCCAGAGATCACATCACCAGTGCCAAGAAAAAAGGAAAGCCAGAAAGGTGGAGGTTGTTTGTCTGTTTGGATTGGCTCAACACACTGAAGTTACCCTTTGGGAAGAGCCCACCTGCAACTTGAGCTGAGTAAGTACAGATATCTGCACAGCTCATTCTAAACTCATGTCTTTATGGCCCCAAAGCACATTCCATCAGCATACCTTACAAGATGCTGATACTCAGACTCTGCATAGATTTTTTTCTTCCTGCTCAGAAAGCAGCCTCAACTTTGGTCTAACAGGCCTGGGGCAAGTCCTTGTGTTAGCAGACGAAAAACAAGCACAGAGGAAGAGAAATCAGAACATATTTGGGTTGTTGAAGAAGTAAATGATCTTTTGGACTGTGTCTGAAAGGTGTTAGAAAACATTCACACCCAGCACTAACTCGCACAAAGATGATGCATCCAAGTCGCAAGTTTAAGTATGAGCTTAAGCTCATATTAAGCTCATATTAAGACAAGCTTAAGTATGAGCTCGACCCTGGAGGCGTTCAAGGGGAGATTGGATGTGGCACTTGGTGCCATGGTCTAGGCATGGGGTCTGCGTTGATAGGCTGGACTCGATGATCCTCGGGGTCCTTTCCAACCTAAGTGATACTGTGATACTGTGAGTGCATGCCCACAACAATGCTTTTAGGTTTAAAAGTACCAAATTATGTATTTCTTACGCTTTGCTTTTCTAGATCCCACTGACTTATACAGACTATAAGCAGGACTACACAGATTTGTATTCAAGGCAGATGTTGCCAGCACTTTGAAGTTGCATTCCTATGAGGTGCACAGAAGTTTTAGAATGTGCAGTCTGAGCTGCTGTGATGTTTCAAAGGTATTAACTTATTAGGTTAAATTTTGTGAAGAGCAACAAAATGAAATTAGCTAAAGCTGACCAAAACCCAAATCATACTAACCTGCATTTTATAAAATACATGCTGCAGTCAGCACATCTACCAAGCTTCTGTTATTCAGGCACAATTGGTAGGAAATCTTCATAATGTGTGACCCAGTAATCAACAAAGCCACTATATAAACCCTTGTACCACAGATTCAAGTAACAAAGTCCGTGAGAAATTGAGTGTGCCAGGGGAAGTTCAGGCTCGAGGTGAGGAGAAAGTTCTTCACAGAGAGAGTTTTTAGCCACTGGAATGTGCTGCCCAGGGAGGTGGTGGAGTCACCATCCCTGGAGGTGTTGAAGAGGGGATTGGATGTGGCACTTGGTGCCATGGTCTCGTCATGAGGTCTGTGGTGACAGGTTGGACTCGATGATCTTTGAGGTCTCTTCCAACCCTGGTGATTCTGTGATTCTGGGTATGCAAGCCCAACATTGTTTGCTCCTCTCTGAGTAATATTTTGTTTAATTCTTTTTTCCCCTTCTTTGGGTGGGTTGAGGGAATGATAATCATCCCCTTGATATAAGAGCAACACTGGTCATTTAAACAAGCAAATATCCTTTCTCCTTCAGCTACATGCGCTCCTAGCTTCCAGAAGTTTGCATCCCTGGGACTTCTTGGACCAGAGGCAGTTTCTAGGAATTTAACTTTAAAACATTTTTTTTCTTCCATAAACACATGCAATTTCCTCTTACCCCCACAGAAACACAAGCCTGAAATAATTTTGCTCTTCTAGTCACCAGTGCTCTCCCCACATCAGCCTACTAGCTGAGTGTTTCTCATGGCTGCCTTTCAGAAAAATGAATTGGCCTTTAACACAGACCTGAAAGGCAGGCAAACAAGTGAGCACTGCATTATCAAGAGATGAATATTTTGAACACAATTACAGATACAACCCTTCCGACAACACCTTACTCGTCCTGTGTGGTCGATGCTAACCACAAATAACGGAGCTATTGAATCATTTGCAAAAGTGGTGTTTAAAGGTATTCAAAGGCTTTCAGCATAATCATCCCTGTCCTCATGTTTACTACTTCCAAAAGATATTCTTCTGAGGCCAGGAATTTCCCTTATCTTCAGACAGTCAAAGACTGTTTTGGGTTGGAAGGAACTTGAAAGATCATCTAGGTCCAATCTCCCTGCCGTGGGCATGGACACCTTGCAGTACATAAGGTTAAAATTCTTGCTTCCCATCTCTGTGTAAGCATTTAAATATCTCCAACTCCTTCTAGTTAACGTGACAAATCAGGAAACCTACAGCAGATCAGCTCATTGGTGAAGGTTAGCTTTACATTAAAGATTTTTAAAGGCTTCAGCTGAGGTTGATGTGCAACACAGAAGTATCTCAGAAAGATTACCACAAGCATTTTTTGGCTTCTGAAACTATCAGACCAATCTCTCCCATTCCACTGCATACTGTGATGGACCTTCCAGGTAGCCTTTATAGTTTCCTAGTGTTTGACAAAGAGTTACTCAGAGTTGTGTGATCAAGCTGCCACATCTGCCATCAAGGCAAGCAAAAGGGAGGGCACTGCACGCTGAACACGCATGTCGCTATGGCTGTGCTCTATAGCAGAGCAGCGCTGAGACCTTTCCTCTTTCATCAGAGGAAGAAGGACATTTTCTGTAGACCTGAGGGTTCAGGACAGTTTAGAACAATGCATCTGGCCACTTCTGTGAAAGACAATACAAAGCATTTTTATAAATATATTAATGCTAAAAGGAGGGGCAAGAAGAACCTCCACTCTTTATTGGACCTGGAGGGGAACGTGGTAACTAAAGAGGAGGAAAAGGCTGAGGTACTAAATACCTCCATTGCCTCCATTTTCAACAGTAAGGCATGAGGACTTCGGGATAACTGGCCTCCTGAACTGGTAGATAGGGTCAGGGAGCAGTATAACACCCCTGAAATCCATGAGGAACTAATTAGGGAGTTCCTGAGCCACTTGGATACACACAAGTCCATGGGACTGGATGGGATCCATCCTAGGGTGCTGAGAGAGCTGGCAGATGAGCTGGCCAAGCCACTCTCCATCATTTTCCACCAGTCCTGGCTCACTGGAGAGGTCCCAGATGACTGGAAACTGGCCAGTGTGGTGCCCATCCACAAGAAAGTATGGATGGATGAACCTGGAAACTCCAGGCCAGTCAGCCTGACCTCAGTGCCAGGCAAGATTATGGAAGACATCATCTTGGTGGCAATAACTGCGCACCTGAAGGATGGCCAAGGGATCAGGCCCAGCCAGCATGGATTTAAGAAGGGCAGATCCTGCCTCACCAACCTGATCTCCTTCTATGATCAGGTGACCCATCTGGTGGTTGTGGGGCAGGCTGTGGATGTAGTCTACCTGGACCTCAGCAAGGCCTTTGACACCATCTCCCAGAGCAAACTCCTGGCCAAGCTGTCAGCCCATGGCTTGGACAGCAGCACTCTGAGCTGGGTTAGGAACTGGCTGGAGGCTGAGCCCAGAGAGTGGTGGTGAATGGTGCCACAGCCAGCTGGCAGCCAGGCACTAGTGGTGTCCCCCAGGGATCAGTGCTGGGCCCCATCCTGTTCAATATCTTTATTGATGATTTGGATGAGGGGATTAAGTCAGTCATTAGTAAGTTTGAAGGTGACATCAAGTTGGGAGCAGGTGTTGATCTGTTAGGGGGTGGAATGGCTCTCCTGAGGGACCTTGCCAGGCTAGACAGATGGGCAGAGTCCAACAGGATGGCATTTAACAAGTCCAAGTGCCAGGTGCTGCATTTTGGCCACAACAACCCCATGCAGTGCTACAGACTGGAGGCAGAGTGGCTGGAGAGCAGCCAGGCAGAAAGGTACCTGGGGGTAGTGGTTGACAGCTGGCTGAACATGAGCCAGTAGTGTGCCCAGGTGGCCAAGAAGGCCAACGGCATCCTGGCCTGCATCAAGAATAGTGTGGCCAGCAGGAGCAGGGAAGTACTTGTGCCCCTGGACTCTGCACTGGTCAGGCCACACCTTGAATCCTGTGTCCAGTTCTGGGCCCCTCAGTTTAAGAAGGACATTGAGACACTTGAATGTGTCCAGAGAAGGGCAATGAGGCTGGGGAGAGGTCTTGAGCACAGCCCTATGAGGAGAGGCTGAGGGAGCTGGGGTTGTTTAGCTTGGAGAAGAGGAGGCTCAGGGGAGACCTTATTGCTCTCTACAACTACCTGCAGGGAAGTTGCAGACAGGAGGGGCTTGGTCTCTTCTCCCAGGCAGCCAGCACCAGAACAAGAGGACACAGTCTCAAGCACCAGGGGAAGTTTAGGCTCGAGGTGAGGAGAAAGTTCTTCACAGAGAGAGTAATTCGTCTTTGGAATGTGCTGCCCAGGGAGGTGGTGGAGTCACCATCCCTGGAGGTGTTCAAGAGGGGATTGGACGTGGCACTCGAAGCCATGGTTTAGTTAGTCATGAGGTGTTGGGTGATAGGTTGGACTTGATGATCTCCAGAGGTCTCTTCCAACCTCTAACACTGTGTGATTCTGTAATGGAATGTTGGAGGAATACTGCAGTGGTTGTGTTTCTCTGCAGAACTTTTTTATGAAGTATTTTTTTCTTACAGCTCATGCTCAGAAGTTCACTTTCTGCCAGAGTGAAGGCTCTGCAAAACACAGAATCTCTCACAGGTGTCTGTCGAGGTCATGAGATCATCATAGAATGGTTTGGGTTGGAAAGAACCTTGAAGATCACCTAGTTCCAACCTCCCTGCATACTCAGGTAAGGACACCTTCCACTAGACCAGCTTGCCTAAGGCCCCGTCCAATCTGTCTTTGAACAATTCCAGGGAGGAAGCATCCACAACCTCCCTGTTTCAGTGTCTCACTACCTTCACTGTAAAGAATCTCTTCCTCACTTGCAGTCTAAATCCCCCCTCTTCCAGCTCTAAGCCATTCCCCTTCATCTGTCACTACTAGAGCTTGCAAAAAGTGCCTCCCCAGCTTTCTTGCAGCACTTTTCAGCTACTGGAGGCTGCTAGGTCTCCCTGGAGCCTTCTCTTCTCCAGGCTGAACAGCCCCAACTCTTGCATCAATGTGATGATGAGATAGTGAGAGTAAAAAAGGAAGAACTATAATCTCACAGTATCACAGTATCACTAAGGTTGGAAGAGACCTCGAGGATCATTGAGTCCAACCTATCAACACAGACCCTATGAATAAACCATGGCACCAAGTGCCACATCCAATCCCCTCTTGAACACCTCCAGGGATGGGGACTCCACCACCTCCCTGGGCAGCACATTCCAATGATGAATGACTCGCTCAGTGAAGAACTTTCTCTTCACCTTGAGTCTAAACTTCCCCTGGTGCAGCTTGAGACTGTGTCCTCCTGTTCTGGTGCTGGTTGCCTGGGAGAAGAGACCAACCCCTTCCTGGCTACAACCACGTTTCAGGTAGTTGTAGAGGGCAATGAGGTCACCCCTGAGCCTCCTCTTCTTCTCACAAGTAAATAAACACTTCTGTAACAAGAGTAAGATATTCCATTTAACTTATGACAGACTGCAAGTACTGACCAAAGAAAGTAAGTTTCAGTAGTCAGATTTAAAATAAAGAACTGAATAATAATGATACACATTGTTTAAGTAGGGCAGGTACACATTACCCAGGGTCCTTTCTGACCATTAAACACCAACTAACCCTCAGATACAGTGACTCAGGTCACCAGATCACAAGCCTCAGCAAACAGAGTCACGGTAAGAGGTTTCTGACAAAGTACCCTGAGTCATTTTCAAGCTTTATCAGGAAACCCTGGTCGCTTTCCTTCCCCTGAATCCTCAGAGACTCCTGTGATCAGTATTTCTTTCAAAACTGAGCTCTTTAGTAAGAAAAGCACCCCATGATAGCTAAAATACGGAGAGTTAGTAATGCTGAGTCATGCTAACGTCTGCACCCACATATAATGTTAACTGCTGTTAGGCAATGAAGGGAAATGTAGCACAGATTTTATGAAATGAAGTTTGCAGAAATAAACTACAATAAACTACTGGAGAGAAAGAGAGGGAAAGAGAATGGATAGATGAGCAGCAACTGGAATGACTCCATTAGTGTGATAATTTTATGCTCCTAAGATCACTTCTTACACGTCTGATGCCTATTTCAACAGCTACTCTGAAGAGTTACGTGTTTGTATGTTGGTGCTTTACTTCAGTTAAATAGATTGGAGAGATGTAAACACACAACTAAAACACAGTCTGAGGTCAAAATACAGAGCTGACTGTATTTGATACTGCACAATGTGGGAGAAATAATATTCCTGAGTGCAGCATTTCTATTAGAATCAGGAGACCATGGGTGAAGCTCAGAGTTGCAGATGCACACACATGGCTGGCAGGTAGCAGAGATGGGGGCAGAGGCACAGCCTCCACTTCAAAGCAGTTCCCAAGAGACAGAAGGAGCAGGCCCTCACTCCTGGCTTTTTTCACAGCAGCTCTCACCAGCCACGGAGCTGACCTTGACTTCAGCCAGCTCAATTCTAACTTTGCCAATTAAACTCCTCAAGGGAAAATGTGCTCCAGGTCCTGACAGTGACTGAAGAGCTTATTCACTATGATGTTTGAGAATTAAATTATTCAGTATATGAAAGAGCCCACAGAAACTCCTTTTCCCCACCTCTTGATTTTTTTCTGCTCAGTGCAGTTTGTAATAAGTAAGGTCTGAGTCACCTGTACACCATCTGCAATATGGCCCTATAGAACTCTACTGTTCCTTGCTACCAAGCATGCAGTGTCATCCACCGCCTCTCTTTTTGCAAGCTATGTCACTCCTAAAGCTTTTCTGGTGGTACAGAAGTTGTTTAACAATTTCTGATCCTTTAGTTCCAGATTGTTACAAAGACTACAATCTACTGCTTCAGTGGTCTTTACTGAACATGGCCTCACATTGTGCCAAGGGAGGTTCAGGTTGGGTATTAGGGAAAATTTCTTCATAGAAAGGGTGACCAAGGATTGGAACAGGCTGCCCATGGAGAATAGAATAGAATAGAATAGAATAGACCAGACCAGACCAGGTTGGAAGAGACCTTCAAGATCATCGCGTCCAACCTATCATCCAACACCACCTAATCAACTAACCCATGTAACCAAGCACCCCATCAAGTCTCCTCCTGAACACCTCCAGTGATGGTGACTCCACCACCTCCCCAGGCAGCCCATTCCAATGGGCAGTCACTCTCTCTGTGTAGAACTTCCTCCTGACCTCCAGCCTGAACCTCCCCTGGCGCAGCCTGAGACTGTGTCCTCCTGTTCTGGTACTGGCTGCCTGGGAGAAGAGACCAACCTCTGCCTGTCTACAACCTCCCTTCAGGTAGTTGTAGACAGCAATAAGGTCACCCCTGAGTCTCCTCTTCTCCAGGCTAAGCAGCCCCAGCTGCCTCAGCCTCTCCTCACAGGGCTGTGTTCCAAACCCCTCACCAGCTCCATTGCCCTTCTCTGGACACATTCCAGCAAGTCAACCTCCTTCCTAAACTGAGGAGCCCAGAACTGGACACAGGACTCAAGGTGTGGCCTAACCAGTGCAGTGTACAGGGGCAGAATGGCCTCCCAGCTCCTGCTGGCCACACTGTTCTTGATGCAGGCCAGGATGCCATTGGCCCTCCTGGCTGCCTGGGCACACTGCAGGCTCATGTTCATCCTACCATCAACCAGCACCCCCAGGTCCCTCTCTGCCTGGCCGCTCTCGATGAACATGGTTCAGTGGCTCTGTTATATCAGTGGTGGTGGGATTATGAGTCCCAGCTGGGTTTTTGGACTTGAGGGTCTCAAAGGTCTCTTCCAACACCAACAGTTTTATGATTCTATGAATACAAGGCATACTTGTTTGTCCTCTTACTCTCTTCATTCCCTGATTAAAAAGAAGAGTGTAGGAGTGGTATATCTATCACTATGGTTTTGACATAGCTTTGTGTCTATGATTTACAGGAAATAAATAAATGCCAAGAGAAAACATGGCAAATGTAAACCCACATAAATTCTCCCAAACTCATGTGAATGTTAACCATAAATATGAAGCAAATTGCTCAAGTGTAGAAACCTTGAATTAGGCACTTAATGAAAACGATGTCTGCTAGGACTGCACAAGCAGCACTGAATGTACCGGCAATCAGCTCTCCTAAAGCATTAATTTCAAATAGATAACATTAATTTATAAATAACAGGTTTCAGTATCACATCTAATAACCCTCTTGCCTGCCATATAGCACACAGTAATTACAGCTCTTGTGAAATCAAGCTTCTGAAAACACGCTTAGCTAGGCACAATTAGGTGATTGCTTCAGAAACTGAAGTAAATGCTTGCTCACACAGAACAGTGTTTCCATCAGCTACATCACTGGGATCACTTCAGAGTTGTACAAATCCAATACCAGTTCAGATCTAGCCTGCTAAGCATAAACTTTTACTTCTTAAGCTATAGATATTTGTCTACATGGGAGAGATTTGGAGAGCTGGCTGGTGTCCTTAGTTCAAATATTGTGTACCAGCAGTTTCACACAGAGCGACATATCAGATCACTAACAAGGAGAAGAAACTAAGTGAGATGCAGTCAGGGTCTACAGTGGCAAGGATAAGGTGTCTTTCTCCAGCTCTGATAGCATGTATGTGAAAACCAGTCAAGCCCAAGGAGATGCAGAAAATTTCACATGGATTCATGAAATAATTTAAACTGCCAAAAAAACCAAAGTCAAGATCATCAAGTCCAACCATTAACCCAACACTGTCAAGTCTGCTGCTAGACCAGGTCGCTCAGCACAACACCCACACAGCTTTTACCAGGGATGATGATTGAAGCACTTGATAGGACAACAAAATCAACACCCATCTTGCTACCAGCCTCCTTTCATCTTATCACAAGCACTGAGTAGAGGTCATTTTCTTGTTTGTCCTTTATAAAAGCTGGGGATAAATTAATTGTTAGGTCCTTCTCTAAGAGCCTAGGACAGGGATTCTGAGAATCTCTACAGTCACACCCTTTCTCCACAGCTATGACATTTTGCTTTGGATAACTGCACAGCTACAGAACCATTTCTTGAAGAGAAATTGAAGAGGATTCTGATGGCACTGTTGCTTGACCACTCTCCTGGGCCAGTAAAGAAAAACCTTAACAGGCTGGCAGCAGTTTGGAAAGACACTCTGCCCTCTTTAAAACAGATGGCAAGTGGTCCCAGCAGGGCAGCAAGGGGACCTTGCTCTCCCACACACTCATCATAGCCCTCTCCTAGCTGAATGTCAAATATAACAGTGAACAAACAAGACTACAGACTAGACTCGAGGTGAGGAGGAAGTTCTTCACCGAGCGAGTCATTCGTCATTGGAACGGGTTGCCCAGGGAGGTGGTTGAGTCATCGACCCTGGAGGCGTTCAAGGGGAGATTGGACGTGGCACTTGGTGCCATGGTCTAGTCATGGGGTCTGTGTTGATAGGTTGGACTCGATGATCCTCGAGGTCCTTTCCAACCTAAGTGATACTGTGATACTGTGAGATATATATATATGTATATATATAAACCAATAACAGGTAAGGTTCACAAGGGCAAGGAAGAAGGATAGATGGGAGGGAAAAAAAGACGAGAATATAAAACCAGTCTCTCTGAAGAGGCACAGAGGCAGCAGGGAGAAGGATCAGGCCCAACCACATGGCAGAGGAGCAGGAAGGCAGCTGCAGTAGCTCTCATCCAGGAAAGGCATGGGCCAAAAAGAGAGCTAATGGCTGCAGTGTCCTCCCTTTTATACCCTAGCTGGGCAGGGAGGGGGAGTGGAACAGACTCGGTTTCCTAGGGGAAAATGCCCTGCAGGGAGGGCAAAGCACTCGCAAGCCCTCCCCTCCCCATTTTCACACCCTCACAATTTGCAGACCTCAAGAGATAATAAATGCACCCATAATGTCTGAAGAACACCTCTACCTCTTAAGCCTTTGTGTTCCAAGAGCTGGGATAATGACACAAATACCACTGGTCATGTATTGCAGCTTTGTAATAACAGAAGGAAATGGATTCTGTTTCACTAGTAAATGGAACCCATGAATTTAAGTAAGTATGCAATTCTACCAGGGACTAAAGTGGTTGGATCATGACTAGTGCTAACAGGCATGGGTGGGAGGGGAGGAACACTTTGGAAAGAAAAGTTGCAGGGATATCATTTTCCCTGTAATCCTTGCATTTCACAAATTTGAGTGAGAAACTAGAAAAGTGCAAATCCACCCTGATGGAATTCAAGCAGGAGACCTATTTTACCAGAAAAGAACAACTCAACTAGAAAGAAAGCAAGCTAGTAAGTTCCACTCTAACCAGTAATCCCACTTGATGCCCATCACTGGTTACTTTCACAAGTGAGAAATTGGTCTAGTCATGAGGTCTGTGGTGTCAGGTTGGACTCGATGATCTTTGGGGTCTCTTCCAACCTTAGTGATACTGTGATAATAAACAAATGTCTCTGATATCAGCCAGTCCAGGAAGGGACTGAAATATTGCTCCACTGAATAAGAAATGAATAGAACAGCTGTCAGCTTCCTTACAATTCCCAAGGTTGTTTCCTCAACAAGGTACTTGAGAACTCAGAGAGACATGCCAACCTCATCGTCTGTCTCTGCAAGACTCTCATCTTGTTGGGTTTTTTTCTGATAATCTTCTTAAATCTGCCACCTAACAACATCCTAAGTCCCAATGGCAATGGGATCCCTCCTCACAGGACAGCTATGTTGGTACTCTGCACAACTACTCTGCTGGTTGGAGGTTTCTATTCCTCAGCCAGCTTGCTGGTCAGCAGTTCTATCCTCTCCAGTCAGCATGAAGACATGGCACACTTCATGCTAGCTGACATTAGTGTGTCCTGATAGCCCAACAAAGTGCTCTGACTTAGATCTATTAGTACCTTCCCTCTTAAGATAATTATACTGTGGGAGTTAAAGACACACAGGTCTAGGAGGGCAGTCCTGAAACCTTGACATTTCATATTGAATGGAATCAATTCAAATGACTAACACTGATTTAATGGGAAAATCCTCATAGCCAAGCAATGCAAACCAACCCAAACAGGTTAAACAACTGCCTACCCCATGCCTTCTGTCCTCATCCCAGGTAAGGGTTTGTGGATCAGAGGCTCAGCACACTGACAAAAGCATCCATGACTGTGAGGGTCTATCCAATGACAGCACTACAGGTTCCTGGTTTGGTAACAGCATCTCATTTCCATCTCTGCCACACACATGCACTGCAAAACTAAGAGCTCTGATCTCAGTGTCAAAATGTGTTAAACATTAATTTCCTCATCACACAATCTTTCAGCCCATAACTTTCTAAGGGAATTTCAGGAGAAATTAAGATGAACTAAGTTCAGAATGCTGAAATTGATTTATCAATGCAAAAGCTGAAGTCAGTGTTCAATATCATTATTTTAGGTTTTGTATCAAATTGAACAGAGCATGTGGAACAGGCTTATGCACTATTTATCCACCTGTTAAACACAGCATCTTAATGACAGCCTTTTCTCAGCTGCCTAGTTAGGATGCAGCAATCTGAGCAGAGGTTTTACAGCACAGTGCTGCAGGAACCTGCATACTTCTCCTCTGTCTCTTCAAATGGGTAACTGGATGTTAGGATGTAGCAATCTGAGCAGAGGTTTCACAGCACAGTGCTGCAGGAACCTTCATACTTCTCCTCTGTCTCTTCAAATGGGTAAGTGGATTGGTTTGGAATGCAAATAAAAGGAAAACCAGAAAAAAAACAATGCCACTATGTTCCTAGTTACTTTGCAATGTATTCTTGCACTCCAGCACCTACTAAAGTTAATCTCTGTCAGATGGGCTTTGCTCAGGACCCACTAATGCTCTTAAAAGCAAGAGAAGGTCTTCATGCACCAATGTGGAAGAAAACTGTAATGGATTTTAGTCACATCAAAACACTCTTCTAGAACCAGGGCAGGGGGGTTGGAACTAGATGATCCTTGTGGTCCCTTCCAACCCTGAATGAAACTATGAAACTATGAAACCAGGAGCAAAGCGTTTACACTGGGGCTTGAGGAGGAGCTGTTACACAGTAGAATAGAGAGGAGAATACCTGAATACCAATTCTGTAGTCAGTACCACTGCTTGCTCTTTATGACACAGTGGGTGCAATGGAAGCAATCATATCCAGTTTGACAGACCAATTTCAAGCCTTATTTCCATTTGTGTGCTGAAGGCAACTGCTCTTTCCAAACTGACTTTGTGGTGGACCAGCAGGTAACCCTGCAGAGCAGCAGAGGTTTCATAGTTTCATAGTTTCACTCAGGGTTGGAAGGGACCACAAGGATCATCTAGTTCCAACCCCCCTGCCATGGGCAGGGACATCCCACACTAGATCAGGCTGGACAGAGCCTCATCCAGCCTGGGCTTAAACACCCCCAGGGACGGGGCCTCGACCACCTCCCCGGACAACCCATTCCAGGGTTTCACCACTCTCATGGGGAAGAACTTCCTCCTCACCTCCAGCCTGAATCTCCCCACCTCCAGCTTCATTCCATTCCCCCTAGTCCTATCACTACCTGATATCCTGAGAAGTCCTTCCCCAGCCTTCCTGTAGGCCCCCTTCAGATACTGGAAGGCGACAATTAGGTCACCTCGCAGCCTTCTCTTCTGCAGACTGAACAGCCCCAACTCCTTCAGTCTGTCCTCATAGGAGAGGTGCTCCAGCCCTCTGCTCATCCCTGTGGCCCTTCTCTGGACACGTTCCAGCACCTCCACATCCTTCTCGAGCTGAAATCCCACAAAACCCATTGTGCTAGCAGCACACAGGCCTCACCTGAGAACACCACTTAGATAACCAGAAAGAAATCAGGGATTTTAATGACATTTCCTCCACCCAGACCTGTCACTGTCACTATACATACACAAAGGTTAAAAGATTTCTGGGATAACTTGGGCCCAGAACAAGATCAAGGCTTCATCTTCCAAGATCAGGAGGGAGAGAAAAGGTCATTTCAAATTACATTTAACACAGTACAAGATCAAGGCTCCACCTTCCAAGATCAGGAGGGAGAGAAAAAAGGTTATTTCAAACTACATTTAACACACTAAAGCTTAACTACACTTAACACACATTGTAAATTGTACTTAACAATGACAACACTGCAGTTTGACAAACTCAGTAACAGAAAGTAATAAGAAGTCTCTAAGCAAATACACAGCTTGTCAAGAGCAACCATCATATAATCAGAGAGGCAAATGTGAGATATGTTCATATTCTAAGTATTTGTATGCAAATTGATATCAGTTGTACTTTAGAAACCAATAACTCATTTACAAGCTAATTCGAGCACCACAGTCTGCCAAATGTAGCCTGAAGCTTGAAAGAACTCAGTTCTGCAGGAAGAAGCTAGTCCTCCAATTTCCTGCCTGACTGCAGACTCAAAATTAAGACAAAGTGTCATTTTATTAAGGCTCAGAAAACACACTTTGGAAAGCGAGGTGGCTTTTAATTCCTCAGCTTCCACAGGTTTTAGAAACAAACACTTGTTTGAAACATCCCAGTGTGGAGGCTTAATGTGCTGAAGGCAATCAGTGCTAATGGTGTCCACTCGGGAATGGAATGGAGTTTATTGTATCAGCGCCTTTGGCTTGGAAACAGACAATACTTCTTTCTCCATCTTATTATTAGTAGCTATAGGGATGAGAAATTATCAGTCCAGCTTAGATGTCATCTTATTTAAACTTAAGAGTATTTGTGTGCTCCAGGGAGTTTTGCTGTGGAAACAATCGTTAGAAACTCAAAGGCACGAAACCATTCCTCCTCTAATTATGCATTTCATGCATTGCTAAACTCTTTAATAAAATGGAATCAGTGTTTTGTGGCTGGCACATTACCACTTGTGTGGAAAATCAGTGCATATTGTAGTGACTAAAATGAGAAACACCAAGGCTGAAAACTCCTGATTTAAGTAAGTACTCTTACAACAATAAAACCTCTAGAGACTCTCCAACACAAGGTACTGAAAAGCCTTCTCAAGGTTTCTGAGAAACAAACAAGAAAACCTGCATTACTTTCTGGATGGAGCACCTCTCCTATGAGGACAGACTGAAGGAGTTGGGGCTGTTCAGTCTGGAGAAGAGAAGGCTCCCAGGTGACCTCATTGTGGCCTTCCAGTATCTGAAGGGGGCTACAAGAAGGCTGGGGAGGGACTGCTCAGGATGTCAGGTAGTGATAGGACTAGGGGGAATGGAATGAAGCTGGAGGTGGGGAGATTCAGGCTGGAGGTGAGGAGGAAGTTCTTCCCCATGAGAGTGGTGAAACCCTGGAATGGGTTGTCCAGGGAGGTGGTTGAGGCCCCGTCCCTGGAGGTGTTTAAGCCCAGGCTGGCTGAGGCTGTGGCCAGGCTGATGTAGTGTGGGGTGTCCCTGCCCATGGCAGGGGGGTTGGAACTAGATGATCCTTGTGGTCCCTTCCAACCCTGACTGATCCTATGATTCTGTGATTCCCTGAATATGACACATTTCACTATACATCTAGCTTTCAGAACTGATATTTAAAAACACCGAAAGAAAATCTCTCTATCTTTGTGATCTGTGTTAGTCAGTAAATATTTCTCAATGTAAAAGGAGTATAGCTCTATGCCAACAGGCCTAGGGAATGGTCTTGTCATTGGACATGAAAGAAACACTCTGTGAGACTGATTGTCTTTACTCATCATGGATTAAAAAGATCAGAAATTCAGACTATTGTATCAGGAGTCAGTGCTACATTCACACAGCCTTTTGTCAATTTATTACAAGCAGAACGATAACTCAGCTTGTGCCTGTCTCTATAATTTATTAGAGTAAATCTGAACTCTGACTGTTACTTCTCTTTGCTTTCGTTGTGGTTCTTTTTCTATATGCTGCTTGACCACATTAATGTTTTATTTCTATCATCAATCTGTACCTAAAGCACAGTCCTACCAAAAGCAAAACCCAGCTCAAAGCATCAGTGTAAACATACAGAGGTCATTCTTCATCCTACATGGTTCCACTCTAGAACTCAAATGGTAATCACCCAGGGATTTCCATAATTCTTTCCATTGGAAGGGGAAAATCAAGTATCAAAACATTGATTTTTTTTTTTTTCCACTTAGTTATACTTCTGGTAACCATTTCACTGGGCACAGAACAAAACTGCTGCTTTGTTCATTATTTCCAAATACCCTCCCTGGGCAGCAACCCAACACCAAAATATTTCACAGTATCACTAAGGTTGGAAGAGACCTCAAAGATCATCAAGTCCAACCTGTCACCACAGACCCCATGACTAAACCATGGCACCAAGTGCCACATCCAATCCCCTCTTGAATATCTCCAGGGATGGTGACTCCACCACCTCCCCGGGCAGCACATTCCA
Source organism: Melanerpes formicivorus (assembly GCF_026170545.1). Taxonomy (NCBI): domain Eukaryota; kingdom Metazoa; phylum Chordata; class Aves; order Piciformes; family Picidae; genus Melanerpes; species Melanerpes formicivorus. The sequence goes on along the minus strand of NW_027142358.1, from coordinate 33,313,113 downwards.
ATGACTAATGACTCTCCCAGTGAAGAACTTTCTCCTCACCTCCAGCCTAAACTTCCCCTGGCACAGCTTGAGACTGTGTCCTCTTGTTCTGGTGCTGGTTGCCTGGGAGAAGAGACCAACCCCTTCCTGGCTACAGCTACCCTTCAGGTAGTTGTAGACAGCAATGAGGTCACCCCTGAGCCTCCTCTTCTCCAGGCTAAACAATCCCAGCTCCCTTAGCCTCTTCTTGTAGGGCTTGTGCTTGAAGCCTCTCCCCAGCCTCGCTGCCCTTCTCTGGACACCTCCAAGTGTCTCAATGTCCTTCCTAAATTGAGTGGCCCAGAACTGTGAACATGATTCACAGAATCACCAAGGTTGGAAGAGACCTCAAAGATCATCAAGTCCAACCTGTCACCCAACACCTCATGACTAGACCATGGCACCAAGTGGCACATCCAATCCCCTCTTGAACCCCTCAAGAGACAGTGATTCAAGGCGTGGCCTAACCAATGCGGAGTACAGGGGCACAATGACTTCCCTGCTCCTGCTGACCACACTATTCTTGATGCATGCCAGGATGCCATTGGCTTTCTTGGCCACTTGGGCACACACTCCTAACATCACAGTATTTATGCTCCTCTGGCTGCTTATGGCTCCTTGCTGCATTCCTCCTGGACTTCAGCTATCTCTATATGCAGCCATTAGCATACAACTATCCTATCTGTGACTTGTCTGTAGCAACACCCTAAAGCACAAGTAAAAGGGCAGATGCTGGCCAGCTCACACGGATCTGTGCTGACATGTTTCCCTTTGTTTCAATGCATTTTACAGGTAAATACATTTCTTGAATATTTTTGGCATGAATTTTAATGTTAAAGGTCCAGTAGTTAGAAAAGATCTTTATCTGGCCTTCCCCCCTATGCATTTAGGACATGTCATCATCTCATTGCTTATCACACTTGATGTTAACAGCTCTCACTTCCTTACTTTCCCTCCAAATAGGGTATGCTAGTTCTCAACAGCCTATGTTTGCCTTACTAGTCTCCAACTTGAAAGAGAAACACAATCCCAATACCTTCAGGTGCACCTCTGTGACAAGAGCAAACCAATGCTTGATTTGCCATCTGCCTTCAGTACCTCTTCCATCATCGTTTCTTCAATTTGTATTTATTACAGACAACCTGTCAAATCTGTTACCCAAAGTATCCTGTGGCCACGCTGAACGCCTAAACATGTGAAACCACTGCTTGTGCAATCAAAGTGCAAGCCTGGTTTGAGAAACACCACATAAAGGAAGATTGATTTTCGCCTTAGAAATGTCAAACTTCTGCCTATAACACTCAGCTACAATTTTTCTGAACCAACAAAAGTTCAAAAAGAGCCACAGACCTGAAAGATCTCCGACACGTCGTGATGGATGTGACAGGTCTCCTACTTTACTGCTAGAAATGTCCTCCAAAAGAATGAGGCAATCAATGAAGAATAATAAATCTATCCCAGATTGCAGAGCTACTTTTTGTACATGCCTAAAAGAAGAATCAACACAGTTCTTTCTATCTCCTGAAAATCCTATTGTAACAAACTGCTGCACTAACTTCCTTTAATATTACACAACCCCAATTACACACTTGAATCTGCATCTGTTCAATACTCCCCCTGCTCCACTCCTAACCTGCATTTTCATGTCATGAAGCTAGTGGGGAGAAAAGAATTTAAAAGAGACTTTCCCATTAAAGGAAGAAGTTTTTCCTACCTTTCTTCTGCTCCCTCTGTCAGCCAGAAGAACAACAGCTGCTCCCAGTGTATCTCCTTCAATTACGTTCCCATCATCTAGAAGACATTGTTATTGATTAATACTGCATCAAAAACCTTACTTTGAGAGCGCAGTGTGAATACATTTCATTTGCCTTGTTGGAAAATTCCCACATTTGAGATGAATCACAGCAAGTTTGGAAAAGTTAATTTGACATCCATATATCAAAGCTTTCTAGAGCAAGCATTGGTTTGATTTATTAACCAATGCCTTTGGATGTATTCCACTGCCTACCCTTCAAGTAGCAGCCCTGACTTCAGCAACAGATGGAATATATTCCCAAACACCGATTTGCCAAAGCAATTTGACCACCACAGTTAACACAACAAGCAGAGCTATGTCAGCACGAGCACAGTGATTTAAAATACACCTCCCTCCCTGCCCCCCCCCTCTTTTTTTTTTCATGGTAAAATGAGTACAATTTAACATTTTTTGTAAGTAGGTTCAATAAATCTACAAACCGCTGCCGGAGCAGATTGATGGTTACTTGTGCTTGTGTATGATTTCCAAAATACACCCATGCATCACTGTCATCATCCTATTTCTTCTATGATTTTATACATCCACAAGCACATAGATAATGTTTAATGTGATATTAACCCAGACAGTTTGAATTAGCAAAGCACACAGAGAGAACAAGCAGCTATGAGACTAAAGCCCACAACATTTTGAAACTGGAAACTTAATGATGCAAGGATTTTGAGGGCTAAAAAAAACCAACACAAACCACCTTCTATTCATTCAAACAGAACCACAATCTTCCAGCTTTTCTTAGATATATTTTCCTTAGAATTCCTAGAGTTATGGCATTATGGCACCGCTGTACTGGAGGCACCTGAAACACAGCAGCTGCATTTAGAAAGAGGCTGAATAGCACCTCTGTAACAATCAAGCAGCAAGGTGTGCTTGGCTTTTGCGTGAGGATTAAACAAGTGTGCAAACAAGGCATGCAATGAAGGGACACACCTGCAACATACTAAAACTGTTGGGAAAAACTTAGAGACAATAACAGCCTACATTCTCTTTGTAATTATATACACTGAAAGTTAAGCAGATGCACTGTGAGGTAGGCATTTAAACCAATCCACAGCTTTATCAGTTCAAGCTTGAGATCACACAGAGCAATATTGCTCTCTACAACTACCTGAAGGGAGGTTGTAGACAGGCGGGGCTTGGTCTCTTCTCCCAGGCAACCAGTATCAGAACAAGAGGACACAGTCTCAAGCTGTGCCAGGGGAAGTTTAGGCTGGAGGTGAGGAGAAAGTTCTTCCCAGAAAGAGTTGTTGGCCATTGGAATGTGCTGCCCAGGGAGGTGGTGGAGTCACTGTTCCTGGAGGGGATTGGACATGGCACTTGATGCCATGGTTTAGTAGTCATGAGGTCTTAGGTGAGAGGTTGGATTTGATGATCTTTGAGGTCTCTTCCAACATTATTGATTCTATGATAGGGGACTTTGCTGCGAGGCAATGGGTACATGCAGCAAGGCAATGCATGTTGTTGGCCCCCACACCATTGAGTTCTTTGCTAAAAGTATCACAGTATCACTAAGGTTGGAAGAGACCCTGAGGATCATCGAGTCCAACCTGTCACCACAGACCTCACGACTAGACCATGGCACCAAGTGCCACATCCAATCTCCTCCTGAACACCTCCAGGGATGATGACTCCACTACCTCCCTGGGCAGCACATTCCAATGATGAATGACTCTCTCAGTGAAGAACTTTCTCCTCACCTCGAGCCTAAACTTCCCCTGGTGCAGCTTGAGACTGTGTCTCAAGGGCTACAGGGGTAGCTTGCTACTCCTGAAGAGTCTTTTTATAAGCAAAGGGGCATATAAACCATGAAATCCAGAAAAAAAACAGAATAAAAAGCAGATTTGATAATTGTGTGGGGATAAACACAAAGGAAAATAAGTTCTAAGTTTGTGTACAGCCTCAGTATCCCTGATACCTCCTGGCTATACATGGTTTCATTTTCATGGCTCCTGTGAAGGGCAGGAAAGTAACTCTCCTTGGAAGCCCACACAAGGAGATGGAAGTACAATAAGATTCTGATAAACTTTCAATGAAATATAAAGTGTTCCCATGACAATCACTGCAGTCTGTGCCTCTCACAGCCTTTACTACAAGCACAGCTTGTTTCTTTCAAGTGAAGGCAACTCTACTGCATCTGAGGAAAACACAATTAGTAGGAGCTCTGCATCTCTGCTTTGTAGCTGTTTCTGACAATTAATGAAAGAATTTCATATTACGAAGTGCAGAGGGCAGAGAAAAAGGGGAATACAAACTGTGGCATTTCTCTTCAGGCTTGGTAGTATATTTTTTTTTGGTAGAGTATTTTATCTGAAATCAGCTAAATGATCTGGAAACACTGGTGTAGGTAACATTTCATTTCCAAACAAATGAGTAGCTCTCAAAATCCTAAGTTGTTTGGTTGCTTTTCTTTTCCCTAGGAGCTAAAATCACACTTGGAACCCGCTTCGGATTTTAGCGACAGGACAGTATTTTACATTAAGATAATGAAGTTGCTTACTATGCCTGAAGCTATTTTTGAATTTTTCATAACTGGCATAATGGTTACCTCAATCATCTGTAATTTTAATGTCATAATATTAATTTCTGATACAAACATGAGTTTTAAACACATTTAAGTAGACGGCAAGTCTGGAAGGGTTACAATTTGGGCAACATCGGGCAATTATTTTGTTTTAATTGCAGTAAACTCGGGCTTCCCAAACTAAAAACCTAGAGATGCTCAGCCCTATTAGGAAAATCACTATACTGCCCCTCTGACATGATAAAAATTGGTAAATGGAACACCAATGACAGAAGCCAGCTGAAACAATTTGTTTCATCTTGGATTTCTTCTTATTCCTGGTCTTGCAATCAAAACCAGGAAGGAATCATATACCCCCTGTCCTCCAGTGGCAGGAACAACAAAGTGTCTGTGAGAGACTAAAATCTTGTCTCTTCTAATCTAGTTTCATAGTTTCATAGTTTCATTCAGGGTTGGAAGGGACCACAAGGATCATCTAGTTCCAACCCCCCTGCCATGGGCAGGGACACCCCACACTAGATCAGCCTGGCCAGAGCCTCAGCCAGCCTGGTCTTAAACACCTCCAGGGACGGGGCCTCGACCACCTCCCTGGACAACACATTCCAGGGTTTCACCACTCTCATGGGGAAGAACCTCCTCCTCACCTCCAGCCTGAATCTCCCCACCTCCAGCTTCATTCCATTCCCCCTAGTCCTATCACTCCCTGAGATCCTGAGCAGTCCCTCCCCAGCCTTCCTGTAGCCCCCTTCAGATACTGGAAGGCAACAATTAGGTCACCTGGGAGCCTTCTCTTCTCCAGACTGAACAGCCCCAACTCCTTCAGTCTGTCCTCATAGGAGAGGTGCTCCAGCCCTCTGATCATCCTTGTGGCCCTTCTCTGGACACGTTCCAGCACCTCCACATCCCTCTTGTAATAGGGGCTCCAGAACTGGACACAGTACTCCAGGTGGGGTCTCACCAGGGCTGAGTAGAGGGGGAGGATCACCTCCCTCGACCTGCTAGCCACATTTCTCCTGATGCAGCCCAGGATCTGATTGGCTTTGCGGGCTGCAAGTGCACACTGAGAGCTCATGTTGAGCTTTTTGTCCACCAGCACCCCCAAGTCTCTCTCCTCAGGGCTACTTTCCAGCCAGTCACTGCCCAAATGTGACTCAACAAAGATAAAATCACCCTTGCTGCTTGCCCAGACAATAGCTGATGTAGGTTGGGAAGAGCCACTAGAACGACTCTTGGGAAGGTGCAGTCTCTTTCCCTCTCTGGACCGAGACAGTGTCCTATATTTACTTAGAATAGAACAGAATAAACCAGGTTGGAAGAGACCTTCAAGATCATCAGGTCCAACCTATCATGCAACACCACCCAACCGACTAAACCATGCAACCAAGCACCCTATCAAGTGTCCTTCTGAACACTTCCAGTGATGGTGACTCCACCACCTCCTCAGGCAGCCCATTCCAATATCCACTGTACCCTAGAGGCAGTGGATTACTCTGCATGATTCAGTCTTAACAGCACAAATATTTCAAAGTACAAGTTTTTAATGTTCACTCTATGGCATAAAATGTTCTTCAGCAGAGTGCTGCTTCCACACATTACCCCCATATTGCTGGAACTCTGAATTCCAGCCTTGGTTTCTTCAAAACAAATGCACTGATCTGCATTTTAAAATGTTTTGGGTTTCTACACGTGGTATCATCCATAATCATACTGTACATTACTCTAAAGGGAACAGAAATAATCCATCATCAACCCATCTCTGGCCACATTTGTTACACTATGTGCTGCTGGGAAGGGTCTAATACACAAAAAAAAACCAAATAAATAAGAGTAAACATCAATGCCCTAATGGCAACCAGCTGCACTCAGTGCATGTTATTAATACTAAAAAAATAAGACCAGAGTGAGTTGTGATCATGACAATCTATTAATCAAGATTCCTGGAGAGCTTCAGGGATTCTCATGTAGATGCTTGAGCACATAATCTGAGATGTAAGAAGCAGCAATGCCCCCTTCAATAGCTCATATTATCTTGCTGATAAAGACAAGCAACGCCCAGGTTGAAACAGAGTGACCTGAGCTAGCTTTGTTTCTTTGTTTTGGGTGAATGAAAGGCATAGAAAGAATTGCCTTTAAGGAATGTAAAGGAAAAAAACAACCTGCAGAAAACCAATAAGAAGTAATAAAATTGATACAGACATACGTGTCTGGAGTCCACCATCATCCCCAGACACAGGTGGTGGTGGGTGACTTGTAAAATGGGGCAAAATGCAGAGTCAGTTGTGCAGAATTCTATTTGGACAGCTAGACCGTGGCAGAAACTATCTGAAAACCTTGTAATACAGAATGATTAATTTGGAGTTGCCATTCCAATTCCAAAACCTATACAGGCTCACTAAATACAGATTCCAGTAATAACATACTTAACTGCATTATCTTGATTAGCTAAGCTTTCTTTAAAAGCTTTCATTTATTATTAGCACAACTTAGATATCCTAAGTTATTCACAATTCACTGATGTTCTTACCAGAGGGAAGAGAAGGAAGTATTCTATGAAGATGAAAAGGAGCAGGGCCATTTCAGACAAGGCATGGACCTTCTGATCTCAAACAGAGAAAACCAAACAGCCATGAGAAGGGAAAGTGGAGCAGCTACCCTAAGGCAAACTTATTTTCTCCATGCAATTCTCAGGGTGCCAGTAGGATACAGAAATGCCAACAGCAACTACACATTGAGCCATAGGAAGGACCTTTCACTACGACTTAGTCAAGGCACATATTCCCATACTCGCATCCCATTCATGTCTGGTACCACCTTAATCTCTAACCCTGGAGTAGGGACCTTAACCACTAAGAAGTGGATCCATTGTTCCATGTGAGTCTTACATCTGATGATAATTGCTGTTTTCTGATGGCATTGCCATCCTAAACTAAGTCACCATATCTTGCTGTGTACCAGATCCCTGTTTTCTGCTTTCCTTGGTCTTCTCCAGATACTCCAGTTTATACTCTCAATGCCACAAGACCCAGGAGCAAGAGGTTCCTGCTCTTTGGTGGGTCTCACATCACATACCTTTCATTTCAGCCTTGCACACCTACAGAGAAGGTGCCTCAGACTCTCTCTGTAACACTCACCTTTACCTGGTTTTACTGTTCAGCAGATCCCCAGGTGAAACAACACATCTCTGAACAACTGAGAAACCTTTATTTAGAATAAACCTTTATTTAGAATAAACCAAACCAGGTTGGAAGAGACCTTCAAGATCATCGCGTCCAACCCATCAACCAATCCAACCCACCCAAACAGCTAACCCATGGCACCAAGTACCCCATCAAGTCTCCTCCTGAACACCTTCAATGACGGCGACTCCACCACCTCCTTGGGCAGCCCATTCCAATGGGCAATCACTCTCTCTGTATAGAACTTCTTCCTCACATCCAACCTGAACCTCCCCTGGCACAGCCTGAGACTGTGTCCTCTTGTTCTGGTGCTGGCTGCCTGGAGAAACACAGATCTCTTGTGCCTTCTTTCTCTATGTGGCTCAGAAAAGTGCAAATATCCTAGCTCACACATTAAAATGGCTTCTCCTTCAACAATGTTTTAAGAAAGAGGTTTCTTCCATGCTGCCAAACCCACCCCAAAACAATACTACCTTAATAAATATTAAACCAGTTTCAATCAACTTCAGAATAGTTGCCTCCATTTCATTAAGTGGTTTGCCCACAAAGAAGAAAGAGAAACAGAGATTCAAACTTAAAGCAGAAGTCTTCTTACGAAAGTAGGGCAAACAAGATCCAAAGTTTGTGTTGCAGTTTGAGCTGGGTGCCCCCTGCTGTGTTTACTTCCTGTGTCCAGAAGTCCAGCCCAGAGGGGTGGACACAGGAAATTAGGTATTTCTTACCACAATTCTTTGCACCACTTTGGCACCCAGCTCAAACTGCAAGAGTCTGCCATCATTTTCACAGCTGAAGTTAGTTAGCTGCAAAATAAAGTTCATATTTCAGATTAATAACTTGAAGGAGTTTACACTGCAGGTAATGTGGGGACCTCAGAATCACCTTTCCCACCTTTAGCTATTTCTATCATTTACCACTGAACAGTCACCTATGGCAGCACTTCAAAATAAACCAATCACCAAATTAATTCTAGACCATAAATGTTGAAACTTTTTTTTTCCTGATGACACCATTTGTTCACAGCTAGAAATAAGAATGCTAAAGCCTTCTAGCAAATAAAATAGCCTAGTAATTAAAAAGTCCACTCTCCCCAAACCCATGACAGAGTAGTACAGAGCTTCTTTAAATCTTTCTGATGTGCCTACTTAAAGCAATGCCACTCTCAAACATTTTACAAGTCACTGAAAGATTCTAGAGTGCAGCTAAAGCCCAGCAATTCCTTTACCCCATTGCTCTTAAATTTGTGAAGAATGTGTTGTTCAGAATGGCCCAAAATAAAGCCAAGTTATAAAAGGAGAAAAGAAAGTGCAACATCTTCCAATACCAAAAAATCACTGGAATTTATAGTAGAAAATAATAAGAAAGGATGGAATGGAATGGAATGGAATGGAATGGAATGGAATGGAATGGAATGGAATGGAATGGAATGGAATGGAATGGAATGGAATGGAATGGAATGGAATGGAATGGACCAGACCAGACCAGGTTGGAAGAGACCTTCAAGATCATCACATCCAACCCATCCACCAATCCAACCCACCTAAACAACTAACCCATGGCACCAAGCACCCCATCAAGTCTCCTCCTGAACACCTCCAGTGATGGCGACTCCACCACCTCCCCAGACAGCCCATTCCAATGGGCAATCACTCTCTCTGTAGAGAACTTCTTCCTAACCTCCAGCCTAAACCTCCCCTGGCGCAGCCTAACCCCCCCCCCACCCCCAAACTCTTAACATCCTTGGCATCCACTTCCTCAAGAAAGATAACCTAATGCAAACAAATCTTGTTAGATCTAAACAGGTCAGGTCTGTCTCCAAAACTCCATGAATATACCTCTCCACAGATGAAATAACCAGCTCTTGAGGCAGTAAATAAAATTTCTCTCTTCACTGGGCATGAAATACAGAGCAGTAAGCAATTTAGCTCCCAAACAGTAATTATATCATGTTGAAAGCAGGACCTGTCAACCCTGAGGATGAAGAGAAGACCCCAGGATGCTGGTGCTTCCACTTACCACACTGTAAATGGAAGAACTAGCACCTACTTCAAACAAAGGTTCTTCAGTGCATGTCCCTGAGGCAGGGTGGCTTTATGAATAACTTCCAGCATGCTGCAGCTGAAGCGGCTGGGAGCCAAGACAATTTCCGAGAGTGTAACACTGAAATCACCTGAGGAAATGGTTCCAGTACCTGCTTGCTCTGCTCAGTCAAGGATTAGTTCTGTTGTTGTTCCTAGCACGTCAGAATTGCCTGCAGGAGGGATTCCCAAGCTGCACTAAGCAGAGCAGCATTAGACATTCTACACTGCACACCACAAGGTCACAAGTGGCACAATAAATACTGGCAGGTCCCACCACTGTCCCTGCAGAGGCTGGTACCTAGGCAAGAGCACTTTCCAATGCACTGCCATGTCACTATGAAATGTGAGACTGAGTTTCCAAAGACAGCAAAATACAACCCTTGTCAAAAACTTTATCCCATACCAAGTGACATTCCTTTGCCTGACATCCTACACTTCTGATCTTGTCATCACTACTGCAGCTCACTGTCTCACTCTAGTATTAACAGATCCAGGATACAGTAAGTGGCCAGGGATTGATTTCCTGTGTCTCCTTTCGAGTGTTACAATCATCAAGACTTGTCTACATAATCAACATTACCATCAAGACTTGGTCACAAAATAATGGCAGAGAAAGACTGAGAATCACTTTACTATGGGCAAAGCAGTGGCACCCTACCCAAAATGTTCTGGAAGGCAAATCCACCCACAGGTCAGATGTCCACAAAATCCCTTGAATATTGTGTACTCCACCCCCAGCAGAAAAGCAGTTGTGTTGATGGTGTATTCCAGGAAGGAATGTCTCAAATAATAGAATCATAGAATGGTTTGGATCAGAAGAGCTCTTAAAGATCCTCTAGTCCCAAAGCCCACACCATGAGCAGGGACACCTTCCTCTAGACCAGCCTGCTCAAGGCCCTGTCCAACCTGGCCTCCAACATCTGCAGGGAGGGGGCATCCAGAACTTCCCTGGGCAATCTACCCTCCTCCAGCTTAAATCCATCGTCCCTCAACCCATCACAAGTACCTGAGTACTTGACCCAGCAGTGTCTTAAAACTGGTCACTACTTCCTGTTTTCTTAACAACCTCAATTTATCTTGCTGTCATACCCAAATCAAAAAGGAAACTATGATACACATAATTGTCACCAAAATCTGGCCAGCTATCTCTCTCCTTTACTTTACAAAAACCCCAACAAGTGACACAGATATAAAAAGGGTCTAGCAGCATGTCTGCACTACCAGCCTGCCTTAAAAATGTTACAGATAAGTCTGTCATGAGGCTGACTGAAGGCATTTGTAAACCTCTCTGTTATACATCAGGAATTCAGAAAACATTGCATTGCAAGTCCATCTATCTAATCAAACCTTTCCAAAGGCAGCATCTTTCCTTCAGGCCTCTTCATGTCTAGCCCTTATAAAAGATATACATTTCTTTAAGTGGCAATGGTTTCTGAATGATACATTTCTAACTGATTTATGTGTTAAGCAGTGTATATAAAACTTGGCAGCAAGTCTTAAATTGATGATTATTCCTACTTTGCTCTTGCACTGCTTTCAAAAGAGCAATAAAAACCTAAACAAAGGGCACTTTGCTTTGAATTCTTAAAACAGAGTTGCAGTCTTAGGAGATTGCAAAGATTGGAGAATATAACTGATGGATTTGTGAAGAAAATGACTGGGAGATACAGACTGAAATAAAAAAAGAGCAGACATCTCTCAGTGGCCAAGACCACCTCTGCACTCAGAATGTCCCACTGTTAACAAAGGCATCAGTATCACACTATCAGCCAGGGTTGGAAGGGACCACAAGGATCATCTAGTTCCAACCCATCTGCCATGGGCAGGGACACCCCACACTAGATCAGCCTGGCCACAGCCTCAGCCAGCCTGAGCTTAAACACTTTCAGGGATGGTGCCCCAACCACCTCCCTGGACAACCTGTGCCAGGTTTTCACCACTCTCATGGGGAAGAACTTCCTCCTCACATCCAGCCTTAATCTCCCCACCTCCAGCTTCATTCCATTCCCCCTAGACCTATCACTACCTGATATCCTGAGCAGTCCCTCCCCAGCCTTCCTGTAGCCCACTTCAGATACTGGAAGGCCACAATGAGGTCACCTGGGAGCCTTCTCTTCTGCAGACTGAACAGCCCCAACTCCTTCAGTCTGTCCTCATAGGAGAGGTGCTCCAGCTCTCTGCTCATCCTCATGGGGCCCTTCTCTGGACACCTTCCAGCACCTCCAGATCCCTCTTGTCATAGGGGCTCCAGAACTGGACACAGTACTCCAGGTGGGGTCTCCCCAGAGCTGAGCAGAGGGGGAGAATCACCTCCCTTGCCCTGCTGGCCACACTTCTCCTGATGCAGCCCAGGATCTGGTTGGCTTTGCGGGCTGCAAGTGCACACTGAGAGCTCCTGTTGAGCTTCTCCTCCACCAGCACCCCCAAGGCTCTCTCCCCAGGGCTGCTTTCCAGCCAGTCACTGCCCAGCCTAGATTTGTGCCTGGGATTGCTTCAATCAAGAGGCAATTTTGATATTTAGAAGCAAACCACAATACTTACATAGCAATTTCACAGGAAAAAAAGGGAAAGAAACAAAAACCCAAACCAAAGCAGTGACCCAAACCAAAACAAAACTAACTAAACCAATAAAAAACCCACCACCAAACCCAACAAACAAAACAACCAAACTGAAATCTGCAAGAAGGAAATGATTTCTTCCTTTTCCCAGTGTATTTTAAGGAAAGTAATTCCTGAAATTTATCCTCAATAGTATTTTTGTATTTATGGTTCCCCCCCTCCCCCAGCATTAGCAGCACCTGGAGCTAAAGGCAAGCAGTCAAAGCACTACACAATGACTCAGACACCACAACTTGTCTTCTCAAGCTAATTAAAGGGTTTTTCCTCTGTGCCTGAAGCTATCTAATCTTGCAAGAAGTATTCCCCCATCATTCGAGATGACTCTCTGGAATTAATTTTGCAGCGTGGTGCAGACTTCTTAATCCTGACAGCTAGATGCAAATTCTCCTAGGTTTTCAACACAGACATTAAACAGAAAAGAAGTTCTAAAAATGTGGTGCTTACCCTACTGCCCTCAAGACATGGCTTGTCCCTGCCTCACATGAACACTTGCAGGAGTGATTTTTGACTTCCCAGTACCACTACCTCGTGAAAAACAAACAATGCAACAAAGCAGCTCGTTCATAGACAGACAAGCCAAAAGGAGACAAAGCAAGAGGACCATTTGAGGAGCTTACCCTAGCCAAAGGACCGAGAGAGCCTGTTATGATTAGAACTATTTCCCCCCCCCCCCCCCAGTGAACATAGCAACATAAAATATAACATGCCAAGAAAATGATCATTAAGAAATGGCACAGAAATGCTTGAAAAAAACCCAGAGCTGTTTTCAAGGCTAGGAGAGGCTGTCAGCCCTTTTCCCTTAACTGTGCTGAACCACTCAAACAAATGGAGAGAGACTAATCACAAAGGCCTGGAGTGATAGCATGAGGGGCAATGGTTTCACACTAGAGCTGAGTATATTTATTTAGATTGAATGTTAGGAACAAATTCTTTACCACGAGGGTAGAGTGAAACACTGGAACAGGCTGCCCAGGGAGGTAGTTGAGGGCCCATCCCAGGAGATATTCAAGGTGAGGCTGGACAGGGCTCTGGGCAACCCGATCTAGTTGAGGATGCTCCTGCTTACTGCAGAGAGGGTTGGACTAGATGACTTTTGAAGGTTCTTTCCAACCCAAACCATTCCTTGATTCTATGATTTTAACATCTTTCCTCCCAGGTCTGGCTTCGGGTTTAACCTAGCAAGATTTTGAGATCCTTTTGAGATTCCTGAGCCAATTTTAAACCAAGTCACTTCTGGATGGGATGGTGTTTTCTTTCTGGTTTTAAAGCAAGGAAAGCACCAGAGGGAATGTGGACAAGAGTTAAATCAGTACCCAATGCCTGCAGTAATCACCAGTGGTACAAACCATCTGGAGTCATTTGAATGTGACACAAACATTACCCTTTCATAACTCAGTCAATAAGGCAGAGGCACACAGAAGCAGGCAGTACTGTACAGGAGTTATGGGATCCATGCAATCCAAAGAATGCAGCTTCCTATAGTTCTGTGGCAAGCTATTAAAGAATTAGGCTTTGTACTGGAAAACAAAGACCTAGATCACAAAGGGAAAACATTTCCTTTGTGTTGCATATGTCATTTGCACTCACAGTGTGGTACCTTAGCCAGCAGTCCAAGAATTCAATGCATAAAGCTCTTGTAAATCATAATCTCATACCCTCTGCTTCCAGGATTCCTTCTAGGGTGCTCAACAGCAGGGCCTCTGCTTAATGGCATTACACTATCCTTAAGCTCTGCTATAGAATAGAATAGAATAGAATAGAATAGAATAGAATAGAATAGAATAGAATAGAATAGAATAGACCAGACCAGGTTGGAAGAGACCTTCAAGATCATTGCGTCCAACCTATCATCCAACACCACCTAATCAACCATGCAACCAAGCACCCCATCAAGTCTCCTCCTGAACACCTCCAGTGATGGTGATTCCACCACCTCCCCAGGCAGCCCATTCCAATGGGCAATCATTTTTTCTGTGTAAAACTTCCTCTTGACCTCCATCCTGAACCTCCCCTGGTGCAGCCTGAGACTGTGTCCTCTTGTTCTGGTGCTGGCTGCCTGGGAGAAGAGACCAACCTCTGCCTGTCCACAACCTCTCTTCAGGTAGTTGTAGAGAGCAATAAGGTCACCCCTGAGTCTCCTCCTCTCCAGGCTAAGCAACCCCAGCTCCCTCAGCCTCTTCTCATAGGGTTTGTGTTCCAAGCCCCTCACCAACTTTGTTGCCCTTCTCTGGACACGCTCCAGCAAGTCAACATTTCCATTCTGAAGTAGCCAAACCATTCACAATGCCATGCAGGCTCTGAAATAAAGATTTCTGAACGCCAGGAATGTTCTGCTGCAGTACATTTCTTCACTGGTTTGTTGACTAAAGCAAGTAACAAAATCTTACTGTCACCAGTGAGGCAGCCTTCTTCAAAACGACAGAGATTTCACACTCCTTTGTTATTTGTAACTAGACTTCAACTGAGCAATTTTGCTTTCACAAAAGACAGGCATAATCCAAATGATTAAACTGCTACAAGTCCATCACTAACCAAACATCCTGTGTGACAGTCATGCTTGAGATAATATCTGTATAGAATTTCAGCAGCATTATAGTTGTTGTTTTTTTCTTTAAGTCTTGCCAGAAGCAGGAACAATTCTAATAGGCAAAAAAAAAAACCAAACACCAAATCTTCCAAGAGATCTTTTAATTTCCTTCTTATTCTAAACAGAATAAAAATGTCATCTGCTAATATGCTGGATTACACAAAATGTTTTAAAGCACAATGTTGACTGGTATCAGCACCAAGAGAGCAGCATATCCTTTATCAAATTTCTTCACACATTTTTCCAGACATTGATTTATGGAATTACTTGCTAGTCCAGGGAAAGCCAAGCAACTGGTTGCAGTCAATGCTCAGCGGCGTGAGCACATTCCACTGAAAAAAGAGCTAATTTTACCCCTGCTGAAGGTCTACGAGAGGCTATTATCTTCTGTGTTCCTTTAACAATAGAGTGGGACAAGGCTGCAGGAGATCAAATAGAAATCTCCTGTTCAATTCCAGATTTCAGCTGCAAAGCATCATGTTTTCCCTGTGTTTTCTGAGCTGCTGGAGTATTTTTATTGCTGTCCTTCTCAAACAGTAACAACAGCATCACTCTAATCTGATTCTATACACCTGCCCTCCAGCCGCTCTGCAGGATGTAGTAGCATGTAGGACCTTCCTGTAAAAGCAGGGAAAGACAGGGATCTCCTGTAACTCCTATTTTGCTCCAGCCATGGAATCACAGGATATAATCATAGAATTGTTTTGGTTGGAAAAGACTTTTAAGATCAAGTCCAACCATTATCTAAGAAGTCTGGCGCTGAACGGTGTCACTTAGCACCGCATCTCTGTGTCTTTTAACCACCTCAGGGATGGGGATCCAACCACCTCCCCTGTGGAGCCTGTTCCAGTGTTTGAGACCTTTTCAGGGAAGAAGTTTCTTCTAATATCCAACCTAAACCTCCCCTGGTACAACTTGAGGCCATTTCATCTCATCCTATCACTAGGGATGATGAGACCAAAACCCACTTCACCCCAATCTTCCTTCAGGGAGTTGTAGAGAACCAGGTCTCCCCTCAGCCTCCTTTTCTCCAGGGCTGAACAACCTCGACCTTTTGTGGTGGTTGTTGTTTTGTTTCCTTCTTTTGTTGCCTTTTTTTAATTTTCTCCCCCAAGCCTATTGTGCCTGATTTCAGGTAGAGCTGGAGGACTGCTGAGATCCTGAGAACAAACAGATGAGTTCTTATCCTCAATACGACCTCTTGTCCTGTCTATGTACCTGAAATTAATCTTTCTGGTATGCACAGGAGGTGAAGTATACAGAATCAGAGATGAAGAAATACCTAGAGACTGTTTTAAAGAGTAAGGCAGAATGGACTTAACCTCTATGATCTGGGAAGATGAAGGCCAAGGGAATATATTGTTACTCTCTACATAGAGCAGCTGCACAAAGGGCAAACATAAAGTAAACTGAGTAAAATGAAATTGTTGGCAGAAGTATAAATGTGCATAAATGAGCCACAGGTAATTGGAAGCAGTATGTTCAGAACAACCTCACTGCAGGAAACACAGGAACAAAATGACCTACTCAATTTAAGACCACATTGATTAATGTGCAGAAGAATCCTCTGGCACAGCTAGCTGGAAGGACAGTTGTGTGATGGTCTCTCCAGTCCAAAGGCCTTATGTTGCAACAGAATCTATAGACAGCACTGTGAAAAAGCATTTGACACAGTACATCTGGGTAAGATGCAGCAGGACCCACACAGGCAAGATGCAATAAGGCAAATGGTCTCTGCCAGCGCTGGCAGCCCTAGTACAGCTCTCCTACCTCCAGGACATGCACGCTTGCTTGCATGAGAACTGTTGTCCCTCTGCGCAGTGCCACACACCCACATCAGCTTTTGGAAGCTCTCTCACCCAGTCACACTGACACCCATCAGTGGTTGCCTCCTCCACATATATGAAACCAGACACAAGGCTGTAGAACCACTGCAAGCAGAAGTTTTACATCACACTGAATTCTTGAGTCAATAACCTACGCTCTTAGAAATATGACCTGTCCGTATTTTCCTTCTTTCAGCAATAATCCTAGCGCTCACAGCAAGCCTATCAAACCTTTATATGGTCTTAGATAGTCTTAGAATAGAGAATCATAGAATGGTTTTGGTTGGAAAAGACCTCTATGAGCCCAAGCATCAACCTAAAACCACAATGGTGATTAAGCCATGTCCCAAATTGCCATGTCCACAGGTTTCTTGAACACCTCTAGGGATGGTAACTCCACCACTTCCCTGGGCAGCCTGTTCCAATGCCTGACCACTCTTGCAGCACAGAAATTGTTCCTATCTCCAACATAAACCTCCCCTGGCACAATTTCAGGGCATTTCCTCTCATTTTATCACCTGATACTACGGAGAATAGACCAACCCCTACCTGGCTCCACCCTCCTTTCAGGGAGTTGTTCTAGAGTTATCAAATGTCAGACAACAGACAACATCCCTCTCTGTCTCCTGCACAGCACCTTCGCTCAAGGATAAACCTGAACACATTTCTGAACTGTACTTACCCGGGCTAGTAAGTGCAAAACATTTCATTACACAGAAATTGATGGATGTTAGCCTCAAGAGATTCCTCTACTACACAGTACAGCTCAGATAACAAGGAAGAGGAACACACAAAGGCTATTGACGTAGATCCAAAGAAAGCACTCAGACTGGAACTGTCACAGCACCACCAAAATGTATTTGGCTCCTCAGCCCTGAGCTTTGCTTTCTGGTGGCAGTATGCTGAAAAAAGACAGAATGATTTTGCTAGATTAAATAGGCAGTTATGTGTTGGCTCCAAGAAAACATAGAAGTATGTTAAAAGGAAGCTTAAATCTAACATCACTTCAGTGATAAAATGACTTCACGAGTATTAGTGCAAGAGTATTCATTTGGTCATGACCTTGGAGTGATTCTAAAGCCACATTTCACTGCGAGCAGCCAAGTAAAACTAAATGCATTATCTGGCCCAATTAACTTAGAACTATAAAAACGGAATAAGGATGAATCTGAGACGCACTAATTAGGATCAAAAAGTAAAGCAGAAAAACAAACTAAAGATTTTTGGTTTGTTAGTACTTCAAAACCAAGTAAACTCACAAAAGGGGCCAAACACCCCAAAACAAACCTGAATGAACTATCAGGACCAGAACTTTCTAGTCCAAATATTCCTTAAATTCCACCATAATGGCAGGACTTTCCTTCTGCAGCATCACTTTTCCACCTCACTCACCTACTTTCAGTTGTTCTTCTCTTCCTACACTGCTGAATATTTTTATTCTATTAGGTTTCATAATCTGTAAATCTCTTTCCCTCTCTGTTGCTGCTTGGACTTGCCTAGAGATCATGCAGCCCCTCAGAAAACGTTAAGAGTACGCTGTACTTGGTTACTGTATAAGATGTCATCGATGATCTGGATGAAGGGGTAGAGTCAGTCATCAGCAAGTTTGCAGATGACACAAAGTTAGGGGCAGATGTTAGTCAGTTAGAGGGTAGAAAGGCTCTGCAGAGGGACCTCAACCGACTGGACAGATGGGCAGAGTCCAATGGGATGGCATTCAACAAGTCCAAGTGCCGAGTGCTGCACTTTGGCTACGGCAATCCCATGCAGAGCTACAGGCTGGGGTCAGAGTGGCTGAGAGCTGCCAAACAGAGAGGGACCTGGGGGTGCTGATCGACAGCCACCTGAATAGGAGGCTCAGGGGTGACCTCATTGCCCTCTACAACTACCTGAAAGGTGGTTGTAGCCAGGAAGGGGTTGGCCTCTTCTCCCAGGCAACCAGCACCAGAACAAGGGGACACGGTCTCAAGCTGCACCAGGGGAGGTTTAGACTCGAGGTGAGGAGGAAGTTCTTCACCGAGCGAGTCATTCGTCATTGGAACGGGTTGCCCAGGGAGGTGGTTGAGTCATCGACCCTGGAGGCGTTCAAGGGGAGATTGGACGTGGCACTTGGTGTCATGGTCTAGTCATGGGGTCTGTGTTGATAGGTTGGACTCGATGATCCTCGAGGTCCTTTCCAATCTAAGCGATACTGTGATACTGTGATGCTGCTCACTGCAAAATCCAGTCGTGTCCAGACCACATTTTGGTGGAGATGAAGCTTAGTCAGAGTGAGTCAGAAACCGGAGCAGGTGGACAGTGAGTGCCTTGTGCACATAATAATTTACCCCATGGTAGCAGTGCTAGGGTAGTTGGGTTTTCATTGGGAAGATGCAGATCAGTCCTACCTTTTCCTCTCTTTCTGTTGATGACAGAAGGCCTATGGATATTTTCTTTCTTTATTGGATGATCTATTGTAAATAAGAAGATTTGCAAGGGTACAGCTCAAGGGAAAAAAGAAAATAAGTATTGATGCAGCTCCTGACTTACGGTTATTGCCACCAGTTTCAAGAGGCTGCACAGGGGGAGGTAGCATTTGTTCCCACTTCTCTCAGGAAGTCAGGTAAGCACAGAATCAACTAATTAACCTAACATCTATTTTTGTGCCAAGGCAGCAGCGGCTTCCATTCACATATACTCTGACAGACCTTCAGAAGCAGAAAAATGCCATTAGTCTACAGTAAAAAAATGCTGCATACAGACCTTTAAGACCTCTGAATATTCAGCAGAGCGAGAGGAGGCAACATCATCTTTATTGATGATCTGGATGAGGGCATTGAGTCCATCAGCAGTAAATTTGCTGATGACACCAAGCTGGGGACAGGAGTTGATCTGCTAGAGGGTAGAGAGGCTCTGCAGAGAGACCTCGACAGGCTGGACAGATGGGCAGAGTCCAACGGCAGGAGATTGAACACATCCAAGTGCCAGGTGCTGCACATTGGCCACAACAACCCCATGCAGTGCTACAGGCTGGGGTCAGAGTGGCTGAGAGCAGCCAGGCAGAGAGGGACCTGGGGGTGCTGGTTGATGGTAGGATGAACATGAGCCTGCAGTGTGCCCAGGTGGCCAGGAGGGCCAATGGCATCCTGGCCTGCATTAAGAACAGTGTGGCCAGCAGGAGCAGGGAGATCATTCTGCCCCTGTCCACTGCACTGGTTAGGCCACACCTCGAGTCCTGTGTCCAGTTCTGGGCCCCTCAGTTTAGGAAGGAGGTTGACTTGCTGGAACGAGTCCAGAGAAGGGCAATGAAGTTAGTGAGGGGCTTGGAACACAGCCTTGTGAGGAGAGACTGAGGGAGCTGGGGCTGCTTAGCCTGGAGAGGAGGAGACTCAGGGGTGACCTTATTGCTCTCTACAACTACCTGAAGGGGGGTTGTAAACAGGCAGAGGTTGGTCTCTTCTCCCAGGCAGCCAGCACCAGAACAAGAGGACACAGTCTCAGGCTGTGCCAGGGGAAGTTTAGGCTGGATGTTAGGAAGAAGTTCTATACAGAGAGAGTGATTGCCCATTGGAATGGGCTGCCTGGGGAGGTGGTGGAGTCGCTGTCACTGGAGGTGTTCAGGAGGAGACTTGACAGGGTGCTTGGTTACATGGGTTAGTTGATTGGGTGGTGTTGGGTGATAGGTTGGATGCGATGATCTTGAAGGTCCCTTCCAACCTGGTTTATTCTATTCTATAACTTACTCAAGGTAGCTGCAACTCTAACATTTTCGTGCTGTTTTCCAAGAACTGGAGTATTGTGACTCCAGACAACCTCAGAGCAGCAGCACAGTGCAACACAGTAAACTATAAAGCACACTACTTGTGGGTGTCTGCCTTTGTTGCTTTTTTGGGTTGGGTTTTGGTTGGTTTGTTTCATTTTTTTGTTTGTTTTTGTGTTTGTTTCAGTTTGGTTTGGTTGTTGTTTTTTTTTGTTTCTAATTTCATGTTTGCTTTGAAAGAAGGAATTTAACTTTTATTCAGGGAAAAATGCTATAAGCCTACAGGAAGGCTGGGGAAGGACTTCTCAGGATCTCAGGCAGTGATAGGACTAGGGGGAATGGAATGAAGCTGGAGGTGGGGAGATTCAGGCTGGAGGTGAGGAGGAGGTTCTTCCCCATGAGAGTGGTGAAGCCCTGGAATGTGTTGTCCAGGGAGGTGGTCGAGGCCCCGTCCCTGGGGGTGTTTAAGAGCAGGCTGGCTGAGGCTCTGGCCAGGCTGATCTAGTGTGGGGTGTCCCTGCCCATGGCAGGGGGGTTGGAACTAGCTGATCCTTGTGGTCCCTTCCAACCCTGAACGAAACTATGAAACTATAAGATACCACCCACTCTCTGATCAGAATGCAGTAACCAAACCAAAGGTTTGAAAGGCATCACTACTTCCTATTGCTACAAGGTCTAGCAAATGCTTGTCATTTTGTGCTTCTCTTTCAGGCTTCTCAGAGTCTTTAATGTAGCACAGAAAATGACAGGAATTAAGTATCTGGCAGCAGCTAGTGGCTGCCAGACAAAATGCCAGGATACTGTTCTGGGGAAACTTGATGGTGTGCCTTACATGGATTTACTGCCTGTGCTCCTTCTTCTCTGGGCAGTTCCAGAGTAGAAATGCTCAAGCAACATTTTATTTCCATCTTCCTTTTCATCTTCCTAATCAATAGTTATTACTTTCAGAACAATTAGGCCATGCTAAGTAGAATAATACTGCAACCACTTTCAATGCTCATTGAAAATGCATGGGGAGTTGTGGACTTCTTGTCACTGGTATGTAAAAAGGGATTATGGAAAGCAAATATATGGCAGTCCATGCCTGTGAACAACAAAACCACAGATTTGCAGACACAGAAAATACTTGCATGCCCACAAAGTCTCTCAAGATCTGGTGAGACACTGGAACAGGTTGCCCAGGGAGGTCATGGATGCCCCCTCCCTGGAGGTGTTCAAAGCCAGGTTGGATATGGCCTTGAGCAACCTGGGTTAGTGGAAGGTGTCCTTGCCAATGCCAGGGAGATGTGAACTTGATGATCTTCATGTCCCTTCCAACTCAAACCATTCTATGAATCTCTGAATCCAACTTCCAGATTTTATTGTATGAAATGCATTAAGTACCACAAAAGATATATATGATCTATTGTTGCTGCCAGCTGCACTTCCCTTTTTAGTTAAGACAGTTCTCACAATTCAGAACTTTATTGAGCCTGAACTGAAAAACTTCCAGCCATGACAAAGCATGTGAGAAAAAAAGCAATTGTGACAGGTAACTATGGAAAAAGTGTTTCCTCAGAAGGGTCTGTGTGCAGTTAACAAAAGAAGTACTAAGAATTACTGTGTGGAAAAGGGTTGCAGGTTCTGTCACAGGATACAGAATTCTATCTCATATTCTACTTTGAGCTCTCCACACATTTAATTCAGCAAATGGAAGTGACAAGTGGAACCAGACTTGTCTGGGATGCCTAAACATAAACACACCTAGCATTAAATTGTGCTTGTTGCCTGTAATAGCAGCTGCAGCGGACCAGGAAGAGATTTACTCTTGCTAAAGGGCCATGTCATTAAGCATACTTAGTAATGAGCAATTAGGGATTAAAAAAAGTAAGGACAGGGAGTAATTTTGTCACTATCCATTTTCTAGGATGAGAGAAATGTCACAACCAACCTTACAATCTCTGCTCTGGGAAAAGGACCCTTTTCAGGCAGTTCTTGCTAGATGCTTTTTAGCCACCCTAAAATCACCTTAAATACCACCCTGTAGGTACTGAAGATTCTTAAATCTAGAAGTACTTCTAGATTACTCCTAGCTAACTTGTAGATAACTCCTACCTGCAGCTTCAGTCCAAATTCACCATTGGATTCTTCTTTCCTCAGTTTCAGCAGCTTGCCTCTGTGCCTGGAAATGCAGAAAATAAGCTTTCCCCCCAGACAGCACTAGAATGTAAACTCAGATTGCACTGGTCAATCTATACAATTTTAAGGATGTGGCAGTTTAGGCTGGGTGCCTCCTGTTGCTGCCACACAAGCTACACCCCCAGTGTCCTGAGGGTCCAGCCCAGTAGGTGGACACAGGAAACAGTGTATTGCATACCCATAATATCCTGCGCCCTATAAGTCCATCTGCAAAGTCCTTCTCTTCCTCTTTCTTCCCTCTCTGCTCCCTATCAGATAACGCTGGGGGAGTATCTCAAGGCCTAAGGCTAAGCCTAATGCCAGGAGAAGAAGGGGGAAGGGGCAGTCTCAGACCTGCCCAGCCTGAGACCAGCCTAGCAGTGGGGGGGGGAAGAAAAAGCCCTGGGGGGGTTTGGGTGTACCCTCAGGTGGGGAGAAGGGAAGTGTTTGGGAGGCCTTTGGGTGTGCTACAGGGGACTCCAGGCTTTGGGATTCTTTTGTCACTATGCTTTGTAGCTTCTGTCAAACACATTGCTTTTCCATTTAATCTTTCTATCACTTCTGAAATCCATTTGTGTGTCATTCTTTTCCCCCTCTCAGGGGCAAGAGAGGATCTGCCTGGCCTCAAACCAGGACAAAGCATTAGCTTGATATCAATTCTTTATGCAGTGTTGTTTCTGGGTCTTTCCTGGTCTCATCAGTGACCTTGCAGGGCAGCTTTACTGGTCCCTGTTTTGGCAATGTGCTGCCCCATGTGAGAGCCTGTTAGAGAATTAGCTTTATTCTCTGGGATTCTTGCTTCACATAATGAAAACCTTTTTTCTGTACAACACAAACACGCTGAAATACTTTTCTCTCAATTTTCTCCAGCCAATTTCTCCTAACTCTTAGGTTCTGGGTTGGTTGGGGTTTGTTTGTTTAAGATTAAAATCCATACAGTCAGCATCACCGTGTCACATTCATTACCAACTCCATCTGATATTTACAGCTTCCTGCAAACTTCTGCAGCACAAAAAGGTACAAACTAAACCACAATGCTGAAGTGTGAATTCTATTTTCTAGAATTATAGGATAGGATAGGATAGGATAGGATAGGATAGGATAGGATAGGATAGGATAGGATAGGATAGGATAGGATAGGATAGGATAGGATAGGGTAGGATAGGATAGGGTAGGATAGGATAGGGTAGGATAGGATAGGGTAGGATAGGATAGGGTAGGATAGGGTAGGGTAGGGTAGGATAGGGTAGAGTAGGATAGGATAGGGTAGGATAGGATAGGGTAGGGTAGGGTAGGGTAGGATAGGATAGGGTAGGATAGGGTAGGGTAGGATAGGGTAGGGTAGGATAGGGTAGGGTAGGGTAGGATAGGGTAGGGTAGGATAGGGTAGGATAGGATAGGATAGACCAGACCAGACCAGACCAGGTTGGAAGAGACCTTCAAGATCATCATGTTCAACCTACCATCCAACACCACCTAATCAACTAACCCATGGCACCAAGCACCCCATCAAGTCTTCTCCTGAACACCTCCAGTGATGGTGACTCCACCACCTCCCCAGGCAGCCCATTCCCATGGGCAATCACTCTCTCTGTGTAGAACTTCCTGCAAACATCCAACCTAAACCTCCCCTGGCACAGCCTGAGACTGCGTCCTCTTGTTCTGGTGCTGGCTGCCTGGGAGAAGTGGCCAACCTCTGCCTGCCTACAAGCCCACTTAAGGTAGTTGTAGAGAGCAATAAGGTCACCCCTGAGTCTCCTCTTCTCCAGGTAAATCAACCCCAGCTCCCTCAGTCTCTCCTCATAGAGCTTGTGTCATTGACCCCATGAGATTTTTCACCTTGTGATTGTGACTAGACAAAGAGCAGACTGCTTGCACATTTACTTTCTCAAGAGGACTGTAAAACATACAGTCTTTATTTCCCAGTATTAAGAAAAGCTAATTAAATAACCTCTGCAAGTTCTGATCTTTTTTACTTCAGAACAAACGAAGTTTTCTCTAGAGCAGGCATAATACTGCTCAAGAGTAGCATTGAATTGAATTTTTCTGCCCTAGGGTCTTTTTTTTCCCCCCTATGCCCAAAGCAACAGCTTTTAATTCTGAGATGATAGTGCACCTCCAGGCTCTATAGGCTTCAAGATTCTCAGGGTTAAAGCCTTCCACACAGGCTTAGCAACTTTATCTTTGAAACCTACTCATGTCTCCTCGGTGCCACAGTGATATTCAAAGTTCAGCTGCTCAAAGCAACAGCCAACCTAGCATTTTGCTGTCAGTCTCCATTACTTATGCACAGCAGGATGTTCCCCTGGTGCTTTCTTCAGGAGGGGCTCCCTTAAGAGGTCATGGAAAACTACACCCAGGTTAAAAAAGCTCGCTTGCTTTGTTGCTTTCTGAACAAAGTGCATTCCTGCAGTCTGGAAATCAAGAGGATAAGAGAAATGGCATGCAAAAGCTCACCTAAGCCCTAACCCAGAAAGAGCCAACAACAGAAAGTGATACACAAAAGGATATGGAGAAGGCACTGGAGCAAAAAAAGTTATTCCATTGTATGGGTGCTTTTTGAGCTGCAGTGAGGAGAGCTGACATCAGACCCAGGCAAAGACAACACATGTTATTTGGGAAAAGCAGAACACCTGCACTTTTATGGACAGCAGTGTCAGAAAGACTCTTTACTTTTAGTGCAAAAGTGCCCCTTTCCTCTAGAATTTTCTGTTCCTGCTGCCCTGAGATTGTTCTGGATGCCAGCAACATCTGGGTCACCTGACATTTACTCAGTGAAATGAAAGATGTTTTATGTATAATTAACACACCCAAACTTTCTTCTTTCTGGCATTCACATGAGATTAATTATGTATAGTATTTAGAGTGCTCAAATTGAAATTCAGACCAGCTTTTGATTCTCCTATTTGAGAGCACTAATGAATCATACTTCCATCCCTTTTGGCATCTAAGCAGGTAAAAGTACAATGCTTAAGAGTTAAAATGACCAACAACACTAACTCACAAACAGCAAAAGGTGGGAGAGAGTTACACAGAATCAGAGAATCACAGAATTAACCAAGTTGGAAAAGACCTCTGAAATCATGAAGTCCAGCCTATTACCTAACACCACCTAATCAAATAAACCATGGCACTGAGTGCCTCATCCAGCCATTCTTTTAAATGCTTCCAGGGAGGGTGACTCCACCAGCTCCCCAGGCAGCACATCCCAACGGCCAATCTCTCTTTCTGTGAAGAATTTCTTCCTCACATCCAGCCCAAACCTCCCCTGGAGCACTGAGGCTGTGTCCTCTTGTTCTGGTGCTGCTTGCCTGCGAGAAGAGACCAACCCCCACCTGGCTACAGCTTCCCTTCAGGGAGTTGTAGAGAGTAATAAGCTCTCCCCTGAGCCTCCTCTTCTCCAGGTCCCCCAGATCCCACAGCCTCTCCTCAAAGGGCTTATGCTCCAGACCCCTCCCCATCTTTGTTGCCCTTCTCCAGACATATTCCTGTACCTCAAGATCTTTCTTAAACTGAGGGGCCCAGAACTGGACACAGTACTCAAGGTGTGGCCTGACCAGTGCTGAGTACAGGGGAAGAATGACCTCCTTGGTCCTCCTGGCCACAATATTCCTGATACAGACCAGAATGCCATTGGCCTTCTTGGCCAGCTGGGCACACTGGTGGCTCATGTTATCACAATGTACTTCACTCTAGAAAATAAATGCAGTAAGTTTGTTTTAAAGGTCAGCTACATGACACTTGTTCCTCATTCATCACACTTGGATGTTTTGCTGGAATGTAGAAAGCAGGTATTTGCACTTTATTTATGACACTGAGAGCAGCATTTTACACCTACTGCACATTAACACCTATTCTATTCTATTCCATTCCATTCCATTCTACTCCATTCCACTCTTAACACATTCAAAATGAACATCTTAGATTTTAACTGAATGTCCCAGTGCAAACACTTGCAGGACATCTACTTCTACAGCACTTCTGTAAATTAGCAAAAAGGCAGCCTAAGTGCACAGACTGTCATGAATTGACCATTCTGGCAAGTATTAGACACAGCCCACAGAGTACCTGCAGCTCCATGTGCTACCCCAGGCATCAGGTTTAGGAAGTGGAAACACAGTAATACTGTTCTGGCATATCCCTGCCTGGCCCTGCTGCACAAAGTTCACTATCCACAGATGAATTAGAGAAACACAGACATTTCCTCCATTTCTAAGTAGAGAAACACAGACATTTCCTCCATTTCTAGGTAGAGAAACACAGACATTTCCTCCATTTCTAAGTCAGAGTCTTGGTTCTCACGCTTAGATTTTTAAGGTCACTTGTTGGCAGAGAGAAATACATTGGGTCTCTGTGCAGTCTCTCTTTCTCTAGCAGACCTTGATATCTGAGAAGTCACATGCCAGTGGAACAACACAATCTAGAATATACCCAATGCAGATGGCACAACTGAAAAATCTTTGAAGCAAACCACTTCACAATGAGACATTTTCACTTTTATTCTGAAAGGCATCTTAAAAACATCAAGGTCTCTGTACTTGTCTAGCATGTTCCTTATAGTATCAGTCAGGGTTGGAAGGGACCACAAGGATCATCTAGTTCCAACCCCCCTGCCATGGGCAGGGACACCCCACACTAGATCAGCCTGGCCAGAGCCTCAGCCAGCCTGGGCTTAAACACCTCCAGAGACGGGGTCCCAACCACCTCCCTGGACAACCCATTCCAGGGCTTCACCACTCTCATGGGGAAGAACTTCCTCTCAGCTAGAAAACCCAAGTTCATCTTGGCACGGCCCCTGGTTGCAACCAATTGTCATTACAAAGAACCTGGAGTATGAAGTTTACTGCATTTCAACTGATTAAAAGCTAGATGCTTCACTTCATTACAACATTTAAACTTGGTTGCCTAGATCCTTTTAAGATATGTAAAAGAAAAGTGTCATTATTTCATAAGAAAAGGTGAGTCCTAGCAAATTATGGAAAGGAGGGAGTCAGAAATAGGTTTAGGAAGAAAAGACACAGAAGACTGGCTTTAGTTAAGCCACTTTACTATCATCACAGCTATTTGCAGCACACTTCCTTCAATTGCTGTATGCCTTCCACAAACTACTTTCCAGTAGAAGTAAAACTAAAATGAAATAAAATTAGCCTGAGTAAAATGAGCCTGATTCTGAGTCCCTGAAGTAACTTCTGCAGGGCATGTAGGCACAGACAGCTCTCCTCACACACACTTCACATTTTTAGTATTAAAATAAAGCAGTTTAAAGTATGGTCCTTATGGTAGGGAATGAGAAGTTTGAACCTGCTCTTTACAGGCGTGTTGAATTAATCCTTTCCTTTGTGTCTTAATGCTCATCCAACCCAACTTCCTGATCAACACATTTCAAGTTGAACAGGTTGCTGAGGGTCTTGCCCACTTAAGCTTGAAAATCCCCAAGTATGGAGTTTCTTTAGCTTGTCTTTCAGCCTGGAGAAGAGGAGGCTCAGAGGAGACCTTACTGCTGTCTACAACTTCCTGAAGGGAGGTTGTAGCCAGGTAGGGGTGGGTCTCTTCTCCCAGGCAACCAGCACCAGAACAAGAGGACAGAGTCTCAAGCTGTGCCAGGGGAGGTTTAGGCTGGGTGTTAGGAAGAAATTCTACATAGAAAGAGAGATTGGCCATTGGGATGTGCTGCCCAGGGAGGTGCTGGAGTCACCATCACTGGAGGTGTTTAGGAAGAGCCTGGATGCCATGGTTTAGTTGATGAGATGGTGTTGGATGGTAGGTTGGACTCTACAATCTCAAAGTTTTTTTCCAACCTGGTTAATTCTATTCTCTGCTCTGCTGTGCTGGGCTCTGCTTGTGCCTTTCCCCAGTGTATTGCCACTCTTCAGATGGGGGGAAAAGTTTGTTTAAAAGTTTCTTACATGTGATCGAAATGTCTCACGTGCATCCTTGGGTAAGAAGGGCCTTGGCCACCTCCTCTATACCCCAGCACCAGGTGGCTGAAAACTTTGTTCCATTTGGCATATGAAAGGTGCTCACTCTCCCAGCTTCTTTGCAGGAGTGAATTATACTTCATGGCTTGCCGCAGAAATCCCCACAAAATCCAAACTCAAATGCCACTGTACAATGTGACTGTCCAAGTGCCTTTCATATTCCAACATCATCTCCTGCCTCTAGTCTTTTCTTTGAAGAGCAGTGTTCCCCTGTGACACTGAAGGCTTAAGGATCATTTATTTACAGTCACTACCACATTGACAAAAGAGGAAAAATACATCAAATGCAACGCAAGAGGGATTACAGGAATCAATCAATAGTTAAATAATTCATTTACTGAAATGTCACAAAGTTTGCATCTTGCAACTTGATTCAGTTGGGTAACACAGGCTCTAAATATAGCATTACACTTCTCAAGACACACAGCCCTTGCATCTTGGAATGCAGCTAACATTTCCCTTCACAGATTTCTCAGTGTATGCAGCTAAAACCATTTGCAGATAAAGCCTTTAAAGCAAGAGCCATAGTATCTACTGAGATTCAATCCCCTCAATCATTTATTTCTCACAGATTCATGGAATGGTTTGGGTTGGAAGGCACCTTGAAGATGATCTAGTTCCAATCCCCCTGCCATGGGCAGGGACACCTCCCAAGATGCCAGGTTCCTCAAGGCCCTGTCCAACCTGGACTTCAACACTTCCAGGGAGGGGGCATCCACAACCTCCCTGGGCAACCTGTTCCAGTGCCGCATCACTGTCACGAAAGAATTTCTTCCTAATGTCCAGTCTAAATCTCCCCTCTTCCAGTATAAAGCCATTCCCCCTCATCCTGTCACTACAAAGATGACTGTCATAAGCAAAGAGCAGATGGCACCTGTTCTGTAGCAAAAGAGGGATGGCCAATGACATTTTATAGGTTATGAGAAGAGTTAATAAGTCTGAAGTGATTAATGGTGAAAGGAATTGGGGTGCTCATGGACATTATGTTCAAGCTTTGCTGCTCAAATCCCCATTCTTTCATATGTTTGTGGCAAATCAGGTGGCATGGCACAGAAAGAGGGACTTTGATTAACTGCCAATATGTATTAGCAAGGGTAGTAATTTGATAGTGTGCACTTGCAGCCCAGAAAGTCAATCAGATCCTGGGCTGCATCAAGAGAAGTGTGGCCAGCAGGGCAAGGGAGGTGATTTGCCCTCTCTACTCCTCTCTGGAGAGACCCCACCTGGGATACTGCATCCAGTTCTGAAGCCCCTATTACAAGAAGGATCTGGAGGTGCTGGAAGGTGTCCAGAGAAGGGCCATGAGGATGAGCAGAGGGCTGGAGCTCCTCTCTTATGAGGACAGACTGAAATAGTTGGGGCTATGCAGTCTGGAGAAAAAAAGGCTGTGAGGAGACCTTATTGGGGCCTTCCAGTATCTGAAGGGGGCTACAAGAAAGCTGGGGAGGGATTTTTAGGGTAAATGATAGGACTAGGGGCAAGGGAACAAAATTAGAAATGGGTAGATTGAGATTGGATATGAGGAACAAGTTGTTGCCCAGGAGGGTGGTGAGAGCCTGGCACAGGTTGCCCAGGGAGGTGGTGGAAGCCTCCTGCCTGGGGGTGTTTGCAGCCAGGCTGGATGTGGCTGTGAGCAACCTGCTGGAGTGTGAGGTGTCCCTGCCCATGGCAGGGGGTTGGGACTGGCTGATCCTTGAGGTCCCTTCCAGCCCTGACAATTCTGTGACTGCAAAGAAAAGTTTAAAACTTGCTCTCCCCATATAATCTGTCCAAAGGGACCTGGGGGTCGTGGAAAGAATGCTTTTCAGATCAAATACACAAAAGCAATTTTCAGGACCAGTAGAGAAAGACAATTTGAAGGTCGAGATTGCTCATGGAGAATGAGCTTTCCTTTTATTTTTAACAAGACAATTCAACTTCAGGTAAGTCTTCTGGTCACAGTCACTACTGTGTGGTGCAGGCTGCTGGTCACACAGATCATGGCCTGAGCAAACTTTGGAGATCAACTTCCAAACATCACCGAGCAATGATCTAATGTGTTTGCCACACAATTTCTCTTATTATCACAGGACAAACTCTATTTTTGCAACATAGAATCATAGAATCAATAAAGTTGACCTCAAAGATCATCCAGTCCAACCTGTCACCCAAGACCTCATGACTACTAGACCATGGCACCAAGTGCCACATCCAATCCCCTCTTGAACACCTCCAGGGATGGTGACTCCACCACCTCCCTGGGCAGCACATTCCAATGGGCAATCACTTTCTCTGTGAAGAGCTTTCTCCTCACCTCCAGCCTACACTTGCCCTGGCACAGCTTGAAACTGTGTCCTCTTGTTCTGGTGTTGATTGCCTGGGAGAAGAGACCAACCCCCTCAATGTCCTTCTTAAATTGAGGAGCCCAGAACTGGACACAGGAGTCAAGGTGTGGCCTAACCAGTGATGAGTACAGGGGCAGAATGACCTCCCTGCTCCTGCTGGCCACACTATTCTTGATGCAAGACAGGATGCCACTGGCCTTCTGGGCCACCTGGGCACACTGCTGGCTCATGTTAAGCCAGCTGTCAGTCAGTATCCCCAGGTCTCTTTCTGCTTGGCTGCTCTCCAGCCACTCTGACCCCAGCCTGTAGCACTGCCTGGGGTTGTTGTGGCCAAAGTGCAGCACCCAGCACTTGGACTTGTTAAATGCCATCCTCTTGGACTCTGCCCATCTGTCCAGCTGGTCAAGGTCCACGCTTAGGTTCCAGCTCAATTGAGGATGACCCATAAAAGGTCACCAAGGTAACCTGAAGTCAAGGTAACCAAATCCTAAACTGATCTCCCAGAATTGGTAAATGTCAGTCACAACTGACATTCCATCCATCCACTTCCAAATCCAACCAGTCAGGGCAACCTTTGTGTAGCAAGCCTTGGTTTTGCTTTAGTTCTGTGCTTAAATTGTTCTACTGATTTGTCTGACCTGCCGGAATAGAACATTTCCTTTCTCCATAATCATGGGAAAAACAGAATATTCCCCAATGCAGTATCTGTGGATGAATACAGTACCTGTGGATGAATACAGTATATCTGTGGATGAATACAGTATATCTGTGGATGAGTACAGTACCTGTGGATGAATACAGTATCTGTGGATGTAAACAGCACTAGATAAAACTTCTACAGGAGACGAGAAAAATGACTGTACACAAACCCACGTGTAACATGTTTCAGAGGGGAAAAAAAAGAAAGAGAAAAAACAAAACCACAAACCAAAAACCCCCCAAACCACCCTCACGACAAAACAAAACCCTACACCACAACAACAAACCAACAAACCCAAAGCAGAGTAGCAGTTTGTGAGAGCAGCTGGTATTTTTCTTCAGAGATGCAAAAAGGGAGATGATTATTTGCAAAAGTATAACCTGACAGCCCAAGAAAATTCCCCAGTCACACACCAGCATCGGTTTTCCCTTCACCAGTGAACCACTTCCTTTA
Source organism: Melanerpes formicivorus (assembly GCF_026170545.1). Lineage (NCBI taxonomy): Eukaryota > Metazoa > Chordata > Aves > Piciformes > Picidae > Melanerpes > Melanerpes formicivorus. Next base: position 33,281,127 of record NW_027142358.1, on the reverse strand, counting down.
AACCTCATGATACCTGGATACAGAAAATGATGCAGTGGATATATAAAGCCTTGCCAGTGTCCAGAATAAAATCCTAGCTCTATTTCTGCCTGTCCCTTTGAGCTTTTGGAGTAACAGGAAAGGGAGAACACCGAGCCTTGATACAAACTCGCAACTGCTCTGAACTGCAATTAAGCTCTGCTAGCTTCAGTTAGAATTCACTTCATCCAATCCTGTCCAAGGGACCATGACTACTTTCAGAAAATTAATACATCATTAAAAGAGGAAAATAAATTATCATGCTTGCAGGAAAAGAAGCAAATGAAAGTGCTGAAGTTCATCCTGTCTGCTTGTTTTATGCCTTAAAATCAGATCGTATCATTTCAGTCTATTGAAATACAATTCCTCAATGTCACAGACTTTGAAATAGATCATGTATCACAGTATCACTTAGGTTGGAAAGGACCTCGAGGATCATTGAGTCCAACCTATCAACACAGACCCCATGACTAGACCCCATGACTAGACCATGGCACCAAGTGCCACGTCCAATCTCCTCTTGAATGCCTCCAGGGACGATGATGGATGGCTGCATTTCATCACTGCATGTCAAGTTCAAGCAACCAGGTTGCATAAGACCACCAGCATTTTCCACATACCTTTACACCAAGATAACGGAAGTGAACGTGAATTCATTTAGGCAATCACAACATAAAGTGACAACCCACTCACTGCAACCTCCAACCATAGCCATGCAGAGTCACACAAGGCATTGTATTTGTTTAAGTGCAGACCACTACAGCCACCAGTTTTGGTTTTGCCTGATTACTGTAATTATTCAAGTGACAATTTGATGGTGCATTGCTCCTCACAATACTTTTCTGACAACTAGATAACAATATTCTGATTACAGGAAGAGTAGGGAGAATAAAAAGATGATGTTTGGCTGATAGGTTTCAATACTTTTAACATAAAATCCATCATCTTGATACCATTTCTATACAGAATCCTAGAAGGGTTGGAAGGGACCTCAAGGATCATCCACTTCCGACCCTGCTGCCATAGGCAGGGATACCTCACACTACCTCAAGTTGCTCACAGTCACATCCAGCCTGGCCTTAAAAACCTCCAGGGATGAGGCTGCCACCACCTCCCTGGGCAACCAGTTCCCATGTCTCACCACCCTCATGGGGAAGAGCTTCTTCCTAATATGCAATCTGAATCTTCCCACTTCTAGTTTTGCACCATTCCCTATAGTCCTATCACTACCCAACATCCTAAAAAGTCCCTCCCCAGATTTCTTGTAGGCTCCCTTCAGTTACTGGAAGACCACAAGAAGGTCTCTTCAGAGACTTCTTTTCTCCAGACAGAACAACCCCAATTCTCTCTATCTTCATAGGAGAACAGCTACAGCCTTCTGCTCATCCTTGTGGCCCTTCTCTGGACACCTTCCAGCATCTCCAGATTCTTCCTGTAATAGGGGCTCCAGAACTGGACACAGTGCTACAGATGTTATCTCACTAGAGTGGAGCAGAAGGGGAGAATCACCTCCCTCAACCTGCTGGCTATGCTTCTCTTGATGCAGCCCAGGACACATTTGGCTTTCTGGGCTGTAAGTGCACCCTGACTGGTTATGTTGAGCTTCTCATACACTATGTGCAGAAGCACATCAAAAGTCATGCATATGGAACTTACCTGCTGGTAGATCAGGTGCACTTGAGTGCACAGAGATGGCAATTCCTTTGAAGCTCAGACCTGATGCTCTTTGCTGAATACATAAGGTGATTTCAACAAAACAAACCCCAAAATACAGCTTGTTCATGTTAAACTACACCTAAGAAAGAGGAGCTGAACAGGTGCAGTTAACAAAGTGGTTTTAATATGTACTTCCACTGAGCATGCTAGCTATCAAAGCCACAATTCTTCCCCTAATTGATCCAGAACCTTCCAAGAAGCAAATTTAACTACAGACATGTTGGAAACAGGAAGTAAACCCAAGGAAAATGCAGTGATAACATAGTGTTTTGATTCAGCTCCACCAGGCAGCAATAAAGAACCACCCTTTCTTAAGGCAGCAGGGCGACGAAGGTACTGAGCTGACTCTTGCCTGAGGCTTCTTTCACTGAATAGCACATGAGAAAACTATGAGTCACGGCCAAAAAAATTGCCTGCCATGGCAGCTAACAGTGTGAGAAGTGTCAGAAGTGGGCAAGGTAGGATTTTGCAGTGGTTAAGGGGGACTGATGCAAGAAACACCAAAAGGTCGCAGAAACACCGAACTGGGGTGCAGCCTAGCATCACATTTTCAGTGCCTCTTCTAGGTCAGGTGAGAAGCTTTCTAACAGATTTCTGTTTATACTGGTATATTTAAACCACTCTGGTACTGCAAAGGACAAATAATCCTGTCCCTATGCTGAGGCAGAGGGAATGAGGAAGGGGGAACACTGGCTCATCCCACCCAGCTAAGTAGCATCAAAACGAGGGCAGATGCTATTAACATTAAAAGCAATTCCAAAGACCAACAGATTCAAGTTTCAATTTGCTTGTCCTTGGGAGATGTCTGTAATTCTTCCACCTACAAATAACTAATATAATAAAACATGGAGTCAAATGCTCTGGAGCTGAGCAGGAGCTTTCCAATTAGTCAGTAACCTGCTTTCATCCTGATGAAGCACACAGCAGACAGAAACACCCCTCTAAAATGCAGGCAGTAGGGCACCAATGAATTGAGTGATGATCTATCAGAAAAGCCTTTCTGATCTTATGACCTGAGGAACTGACTTACAAAAAGAAATAATAAAAATATATCTGAGAAGAGTCCTTGAAAAAAAACAGAGAATTGAGGAATATAATTTCAAGTACTCCAGAAATTACTTTAGCTGTTAAGCTGATTTCCAGTTCTGCTCAACCTGACCTGATAAAACAGCACTATGGCATGCACTGCTCCTTCAGCACAAGTGAGCAGTGCTTGACCACCCCTTCTCCTCTCTCCTTGTTCCCCACAACCAGCAATTGAGACCAGGAGACTCAGAAACTAGGATGCATTTGATTAACTTACACAGATCATGACAATTGTTATTTCCCATGTGTCCTGCGCTCTCCCCCTTGTTGTTTGTGCTGTGTCTATCTGTACTGGTTGTAGGCTGTGGGCTTTCTTTGTTTTTCCTTGTGCATGTTTACAAAACAGTGCCTGGTCTGGACTAAAACTGAACCAGAAAGTAACCTAAATAGTGAATGAGATGGTTCTGTGATTTTTCAAGCCCATGGAAACACTCAGAGTCACAGAGCTGTTGAGGTTGGAAGAGACCTTGAGATCATTAAGTCTAAGCACCCAAACATGCTCCCAGTGGCTGTCAGATCGAGCCTCTGCCACAGTAAGTGAACAAAAATCAACAACTGAAAGCAGCAGAGAGGATTTCATGCAACTGTGGTTTAGCCATTCTCATTGGTGCCATGGGTTAGTTGTTTAGGTGGGTTGGATTGGTTGCTGGGTTGGACACGATGATCTTGAAGGTCTCTTCCAACCTGGTTTGGTCTAGACTGAGGGAGTTGGGGTTGCACAGACTGGAGAAGAGGAGACTCAAGGATGACCTTCTTGCTCTCTACAACTACCTGAAGGAGGGTTGTAGACAGGCAGAGGTTGGTCTCTTCTCCCAGGCACCCAGTGTCAGAACAAGAGGACACAGTCTCAGACTGCACCAGGGGAGGTTTAGGCTGGAGGTTAGGAGGAAGTTCTACACAGAGAGAGTGATTGCCCATTGGAATGGGCTGCCTGAGGAGTTGGTGGGGTCACCATCACTGGAGGTGTTCAGGAGGAGACTTGATGGGGTGCTTGGTTGCATGGTTTAGTTGATTACATGGTGCTGGATGATCATTTGGATGCTATGATCTCGAAGGTCTCTTCCAACCTGGTCTGGTCTGGTCTATTCTATTCTATTCATTCACAAATGAGTAAGGTCAGCCTGTTCCTCTTAAGCACTCTATGAAGCAAAACAATCCTGTGCAGTACTGAAAGGAAACTCATCTTGTTTGGCAAATAAATGATGGTAGATTCAATTTCACTTCCTCCATTAGCACAGCACAAAACAAGATAAATTTTGTCAGAAATCCACTGAGGCCGGAAACAGAGAGAGACAAATTGGGAATGTGAGCTTCTGAATGGCATATATCCTGCTCTAAGGCCTGATATTTATTTCCTAAATGAAGCAATTAGTGAACAAAAGAGAAACAAGGTCATATCAGTCCAAGTGCCTATTTTGCAGTTATTTTAAATTGGGTACTGTTGGATAACTTTCTGATCCCACAGGGATATGACTTCACCAGGAGATCTATTAAACCTCTAAACATACATCTCCATATGCTTAGTGTACAGAAAATTCTTCATGTTATTTTAAGTCTCCCACAGAAAAAAAGCAAACCACTTCTCTAAAGGCAAGTCTTGAGAGGATATTTATACCAGCAATTGTATTTGCAATGCATCTCACATCTGTTACTGTTTGATCATTAATATTTTTAGGATAGAAAATTGGATGCCTGCTAAATACTGTAATGAATTCAAATTCCCTTCTCCCAAAGCTTACATTTTCTCACTCCAGCCCGTGTTTTCCTTTGCCACACTAGGACAATATGTTACATTTCCCAAGGCAAGGAATATCACTCTTGCTGCTGACAAGGAGTCACAGGCTTACTGCAGCAGTAGTGAGCTTAATAAAATACCACATGCTTTGGCCTTAGCAGTGCCTTGTTTGAGGACAGACACAGGCACAAGTTTGGTTGGGCACTGTCCTGAGCTTCCATTAACAGCAAGTCCCACCAAAACCTGATGAACAAATTAAAAGCTTGGTTTGGTACTTCATTTCCCATTCCTACACCAGCAGCATTACTCAGTCTGTCAGAGGATAGGATAGGATAGGATAGGATAGGATAGGATAGGATAGGATAGGATAGGATAGGATAGGATAGGATAGGAAAGAATAGGTATAGAATAGAATAGAATAGAATAGAATAGAATAGAATAGAATAGAATAGAATAGAATAGAATAGAATAGAATAGAATAGAATAGACCAGACCTTCAAGATCGAGTCCAACCCATCAACCAATCCAACCCACCTAAACAACTAACCCATGGCACCAAGCACCCCATCAAGTCTCCTCCTGAACACCTACAGTCATGTTTTGCCTCCTGTGTACACATTTCTTTATGTGCCTGAAGTCAAAATGTCAGCAGAAAACCATTATCCTTCTGAATAAAGAGGCTCTCTCTAAGCCTTGTGTCAATGTGCCACACACTTTTCAGTGACTTTTGCAAGGTTCTCCATCAGACATTTCTAGGGAAACAATCAAACAAAACGAAACACAGCCAAGCATCCCTCTTGCAGTAAATGACAGTCACCTGCAGGGCAAAGCAGCACTGCAGAAATGCTCTCTGCACATATGACATAACACATATAAGCTAGACAGTATTGGTTAATATCCACACATCAATAGCATCAATATTGTCCTTTACTGTCCTGCTTGCACCCTGAAATTCCTTGCCATGTGAAGAGTTAGACTAATAGGATCTCTGCTTACCCACACAAAAGCTCAAATTTAGATGATTTTTAAAATGCTGTTTCACCACAATGGCAGCCTCAGGATCAAATCCAGCAAACAGACTGGTTCTCTTGGACTCAAAACAGAAGTGACCTTGTACAAAGACAGCAAGGCTCAGGTGAGAGCAATGTATTAAACATACCACAGAATCATAACACAGACTGACTCGGGTTGGAAGGGACCTTAAAGATCATCTAGTACCAACACCCTGCCATTGGCAGGGACACCTTCCATTAAACCAGATTGCTGAAGGACCTTTCCAGCCTGGCCTTGAACACTTCCAGGGATGGAACATCCACAACCTCCCTGGGCAACCTGTTCCAGTGTCTCATCACCCTTACTGTAAAGAATTTCTTCCCAATCTCCACGTTGAAGCCATTCCCCCTTATCCTCATAAAAAAAATCAAGACAGAGGTTCATCAGCCAAAATGATGGCAAGAACTCATTGAAATAACAGAAATAAGCTTTCATTAATAGTTTTCTTCTTGGATGGACTGGAGAAATTTACCTCCCTAGAGCTCTTCCATGCAAAGCTTTAGAGAAGCAGCAGTACTTTCAGCATGTCACAGTAATGTGTAGAAGGAAAGCCTTCAGAAGTTGCTGAACACACAGGATAAGTCCTATGCTCATAACCCTTATGCCTTACAACCCAGAAGTTTTCTCTGGTGCTCATAACCCTTATGCACACCAGAGATAACTTCTGGGTCGTAACAGCTTTGAACAGAAACTAGTGTCATGTCACAGACCAGGTTCCAGGTGAAGTCAGTGCATGCATGCAGAGGCTGCATTCTGTATGACCTGGCTAGTTCATGATTATTTTTTTACCAAGAAAGAACTCCTCTTCACACTTGCAGCTGATATTAAAAACAAGAGGCAATATTCAGGCTAGAATGATGCACAGTTACAATTATGAAAGACATTAAAGTGAGGAGAATTGAATTCAACAATCTATTTGATGGTGACAGGATGGTCTGCAGTAATGGGAAGAGTTGAATCAAGCTATTCAGATCAACTCATCTAGACTTCCTGAAGAGGCTGCTAAATGAAGAGCTATTTGACCAAGTGCTGGATAAGGCCCATCAGACACATAAGCTACAATACAAAAGATTTCCCTTTCATCCCTCATTTTGGACTCTCAAAGTTGTTACTGAACAAGAGACTTTTTCCTGCCTTTAAAAACTTTTGAATTCAATGTTCTTTCTTCTAAGGGAGAGCAGGGTGACCTTCAATGCACACCTCCACTGATATTTAATTAACTGCAAGGAGCAGATTTGAGCACCACTACATCCTTCTTGCCTGTTCACCCCAGTGCTGAACACATTGTTCTACAGCCCACAGGCAGAGTTTGTATGAGATACAAGGTAGTGAGATACAACATAAAAGATATTCACAGACTTCACTGTTGGATGAACTATGAGGACATTAGTCTAAAACATTCTCCTCGCATTTGATGGCAGCTCTCTAACAACTCAGTGCTGAGCATGGTAATGGAAGCAATTTGCAGAAGGAAATAGGAAAAAGCCCCACAGCCAGCCATTTCAAAAGAAAATCCACCATGGATTTGGGGGCTGTTAAGGGGTGGAAGCAGAAATGGAGTTGGAATAGTTCAAGATATGTAGTTCATGAAAGACTCTTCAGTTATTCAAGTGCTTCATAAGACCTCATTGGATCAGAGCATTGTTAATTACACATAGATTCCTAGAACCATTAAGGTTGGAAAAGACCTCTCAGATCATCAAGCCCAACTGTCAGCCAAACACCACCATGCCCACTAAACCATGTCCCGAAGGGAACCCCTTTCAGATGCTAGTTTATCTATTACTTAGAAACCTTTTCTCTTCAATCTCTTCCATTTCTTGTCTTGCAGTTCCTTCAGGTGCTCTACAATTACTCAGGATCCTTCAGAAAACCAGGAGGAAAGGAAATCATCAGAGCCTAAGTACAGTAAGTCAGTGAGACGTCATCATCTAATTATGAGTGGCCTTCTCTTTGGCAGGGAAAAGAGGTATAAGCTTTTCTGTGTTGTTTATGCTACTACTTCACTAGGAATGCTTTACAGCCCTGAGTTGATTCCAAGTAATCCAGATTGTTCTGCACACCCAATGGCTAACAAGTCTTTAGGAAAAGCAGCATTAAACCAATCTCACACATGCACTGAGATTTAACATGGACATGCATCCTGCAGCTATTCCAAGCAGCCATAGTCAGAGATAAACCTTTATTAGAATAAACCAAACCAGGTTGGAAGAGACCTTCAAGATCATCGTGTCCAACCCATCAACCAATCCAACCCACCCAAACAGCTAACCCATGGCACCAAGCACCCCATCAAGTCTCCTCCTGAACACCTTCAATGACGGTGACTCCACCACCTCCCCAGGCAGCCCATTCCAATGGGCAATCACTCTTTCTGTATAGAACTTCTTCCTAACATCCAACCTGAACCTCCCCTGGTGCAGCCTGAGACTGTGTCCTCTTGTTCTGGTACTGGGTGCCTGGGAGAAGAGACCATCATCTGCCTGTCTACAACCTCCCTTCAGGGAGTTGTAGAGAGTGATAAGGTCACCCCTGAGTCTCCTCTTCTCCAGGCTGAGCAACCCCAGCTCCCTCAGCCTCTCCTCATAGGGCTTGTGTTCCAAACCCCTCACCAACTTTGTTGCTCTTCTCTGGACTTGTTCCAGCAAGTCAACATCCTTCCTAAACTGAGATGATGTGCATATGTGGAGGGTCTTCACTACCTTTATACTCTGGGTAGCCCCTGCCTTGAAATCTTGTTCCACGCTTCCAGGCACTGAACAGTTCAGAAGGTTTGCATTGAAATGCACTGGAATGAAGCTGGAGGTGGGGAGATTGAGGCTGGAGGTGAGGAGGAGGTTCTTCCCCATGAGAGTGGTGAAGCCCTGGAATGGGTTGTCCAGGGAGGTGGTTGAGGCCCCAGCCCTGGGGGTGTTTAAGCCCAGGCTGGATGAGGCTGTGGCCAGGCTGATCTAGTGTGGGGTGTCCCTGCCCATGGCAGGGGGGCTGGAACTAGATGATCCTTGTGGTCCCTTCCAACCCTGACTGATACTAGGATACTATGAAATGAACACAACACATGGTGCAGCTCCAGAAGCATTTATAAACCTTCCACACAAGTAACAGTTTTCTGCACAGAAATATCCCAAGGTAGGAAACACTGAGTGCTGGTGTTTCAAGAGTGGTTTTAAAAAGTGATGGCCACTTCTTCACCATCTGAGCTGCAGTTGTAACCTATTGCTTGACTCAGACTTTGGTTTTAAAACCTGTGGGAAGGGACAGCTCCCTACAGGTTTGAGAAATGTGCTGGCAGCAATCCTGTGAAACTCCCCTTGAGGAGAGGCACGTGGTGCAGCAGGATGCCACTGAGGCTGTGCAGTCTCCATCCTCAGAGGTTTTCAGGACCTGAGTAAGTAATGCCCTGAGCAGTCTGGTCTGACCCCAGAGCTGGTCCCTGCTCCCAAGCAGGAGGGTGAATTCGGTCCCTTTGTACCCCATTTACTCTTCCATCCTTAGTTTTTCAGCACTATAGCACTCATCTTAGGAGCTAACAAGATGATGAATTCTGTGCTTATTTAAAATTGCTTTCTGCAGAGTCCTTCCAACTTCCAGTCAAAATGATGGTGGCTAAAGAATATGATTGTACAGGAATTGAAGCTGGAAAGTACCCAAGTGATGATTAAAGAAATGCCTACCAAAAAAAAACAAAGAATGAAGGGAAAAAAAGGCTAGGAGTATGTCAGTGAATTGTGAAAGAAGGATGGCAAAATTTCCTCTGCAGTCATGACTTTGTCAGTGGCAATGAAATGATATTTTGTTTACCAGTATGAATAGATCATAGCACATTATTATCATATAAAGCCAAGATAAATACAAATAGAAGGACAACAAAGCTGGTCTGCAGAACAAGGCTGGTGAAGAGTGGCTGAAGGAACTGGGGTTGTTTAGACTGGAGAAGAGGAGGCTGAGGGGAGACCACATTGCACTCTACAGCTCCCTGAAAGGAGGTTGCAGTGAAGTGGGGGTTGGGCTTTTCTCCCTAGTATCAGGTGATAGAATAAGAGGAAATGGCCTGAAGTTGTGGCAGGGGAGGTTTAGGTTGGAAATCAGGGGAAAATTCTTTGCTTCAAAGAGAGATCAGGCACTGAAATAGATTGCCCAGGGAAGTGGTGGAGTCAGGGAGGTGTTAAAAGTATGGACGTGACACTGTGGGAGATGGTTTAATAGCCATGGTGGTGTGGGGTGGAAGGGTGGACTCCATGGTCTTAGGAGTCTTTTCCATCCAAAACAGCTCTGTGATTCTGTGTTTCTATGCACTGGCTCAGCACGTGGAGCTGGGTCTTTGAAGTTACTTATCACACACACAAGCAGCTACTCATCACACCATTGCAATGCCTACAGAAGTCACAACCTGGTAAATCTGACATACCTCACATAACAAATGTCTTCATCCTAGAAAAAAAACCAAACCAACACAACAACAAACAGCAAAACACAACAAAACCAACCCCCAAGCCCAACTCCCCACATTTTGGCACAGTACCTTGATCCTAAACAAACTATTATACTTAGTAAGGATTAAGATTAGAATAATTTAAAACCATCTTAACCTGTCAAAATGAACGAAGCAAAGACACAACAGTTACATGGGCAGAGACATCAGCCATTTTGAGGTCCTCCTGAAAGAAGCAAGCAAGAAAAGCTACTAGGCGATATTTATTTTGTTTTTGGCCACATTTGTGGTCTCTGCAGCAGGAGATAAGCAACAGAGATGAGAATGTTGTTGGGCATTATCTTTCTAATCTCTACTATTTACATATCAACATTTAAGGCTTAGAGGCTCCCCAGAAGTTTTTTATATCCTGTGTATGAATTCATTTCCTTTGCAATAACTGCACTGTGATACAACACTCTTGATGGCATTTACCAGCCAGGAAGGGCTTGGCCTCTTCTCCCAGGCAACCAGCACCAGAACAAGAGGACACAGTCTCAAGCTGTGCCAGGGGAAGTTTAGGCTGGAGGTGAGGAGAAAGTTCTTCACCAAGAGAGTTATTAGTCATTGGAATGTGCTGCCCAGGGAGGTGGTGGAGTCACCGTCCCTGGAGGTGTTGAAGAGGGGATTGGATGTGGCACTTGGTGCCATGGTCTAGTCATGAGGTCTGTGGTGACAGGTTGGACTCAATGATCTTTGAGGTCTCTTCCAACCTTAGTGATACTGTGATCCACTCCTATCTGTTACATTAAAATTGTATTCACTTAATTTCAAAACACCACTCTTGTATCATGGTGTGAGTCAGAGCTGTGGGTTAATGAAGCCTGGGCTTCTTTTCATTTGCCTCTGAGTTGAACTCATAAAATATTAAAGGTATATTGAACTACGCATTCCTACGGTTGCAATAGAGTAAAATAATGAATCCTTACAGCATGACTACCACGACAATTGTAGCTAAGCCCTGAAACACACTACCTCTCTTAAGGTATATAGCTTAGTCAGCAATGCACATGAAATAAAATTGCTGGAGTATGAGGACTGATAATAAAGTTTCTGCTTACACCTGTGAAGTCCAGGGGGGGAAAAAAAATACCAGCACACTATGCAGATCAGAAACTTCAGTACATAAACCACTCAACAGCACAGCACAAGGCTGAAATAAAGTGGGAAAGGATGCAGTCAGTCATCTGAGAGAAGATGCAACATCAGTGATTTGTTGAAGGTGCTTGAAGGGAATTTTAACCACCTTAAAAAGCCATGTAAGTGGCTCTCACACAGGCCTGCTTAACAAATGTGCATGGCCAGTTACAGAAGGGCAAACAGAAAGGATCAGCTATTGTTTCATATCTATTGTTTCATAATGGAATGGAATGGAATGGACCAAACCAAACCAGGTTGGAAGAGACCTTCAAGATCATTGCGTCCAACCTATCATCCAACACCACCTAATCAACTAAACCATGCAACCAAGCACCCCATCAAGTCTCCTCCTGAACACCTCCAGTAATGGTGACCCCACCAACTTCTCAGGCAGTCCATTCCAATGGGCAATCACTCTCTCTGTGTAAAACTTCCTCCTAACCTCCAGCCTAAACCTCCCCTGGCACAGCCTGAGACTGTCCTCTTGTTCTGGTGCTGGCTGCCTGGGAGAAGAGACCAATCTCTGCCTGTCTACAACCTCCCTTAAGGTAGTTGTAGAGAGCAAGAAGGTCACCCCTGAGTCTCCTCTTCTCCAGGCTAAGCATCTCCAGCTCCCTCAGCCTCTCCTCATAGGGCTTGTGTTCCAAGCCCCCCACCAACTTCTCTCATTCCACAAAGCTGTCTTTAAATGCAGGTAATGTAGCTAGGAGAGACACTGTTCTGCACAGACCTTCACCCATGGAAAAACCCATCGAAAATTTAAGTAGTTCAGAAGAGTTCAAAATTTAAGAGTAGATGTACACACCACACTAGTCATGTTCAAACTTCTCAAGTGTGCTGCCATCCAAATCTCTTTTATATCCCTTTAACTCTTTTAAGCAGTGTTGAATTATCAACATGAATAACCTTTCAAATCAAATCCAAAAATGTTTGGACACAGGAAGGGAGAAGTGAAAACCACAACATCCTTTACTGTGAACAGAGAATCATAGAATCTTTAAGGTTGGAAAAGACCTTTAAAGATCATCAAGACCAATTTTCAACCCAACAGCTCCATGACCCCTAGATCATGTCCCAAGGTGCCACATCTACTTATTCTTTGAACACCTCCAGGGAGAGTGACTCCACCATCTCCCTGGGCAGCCTGTTCCAGTGCCTCACCACTCGTTCAGTCAAGAAATTCTTCCTAATATCCAACCTAAAAACAACCCCTGATGAAGCTTGAGGGGATCAGATGTGGCTCAGTTGGTAGTGCATAAGATCCTTAATGGGAAGGTCGTGAGTTCAAGCCCGCAGTGGGCAGTAGTGTCTTCCCTACTCTAGTCATGAGGTCTGTGGTGACAGGTTGGACTCAATGATCTTTGAGGTCTCTTGCAACCTTAGTGATAATGATATTTCCTCTTGTCCTGCCTTTACTTACTTGGAAGAATTACATAGAATAAAACAGGTTGGAAGAGACCTTCAAGATCATTGTGTCCAACCCATCAACCAATCCAACCCACCTAAACAACTAACCCATGGCACCAAGCACCCCATCAAGTCTCCTCCTGAACACCTCCAGTGATGGTGACTCCTCCACCTCCCCAGGCAGCGCATTCCAATGGGCAATCACTCTCTCTGTATAGAACTAGAGAAGAGAGAGAAGAGAGAGAAGAGAGAGAAGAGAGAGAAGAGAGAGAAGAGAGAGAAGAGAGAGAAGAGAGAGAAGAGAGAGAAGAGAGAGAAGAGAGAGAAGAGAGAGAAGAGAGAGAAGAGAGAGAAGAGAGAGAAGAGAGAGAAGAGAGAGAGAGAGAGAGAAGAGAGAGAAGAGAGAGAAGAGAGAGAAGAGAGAGAAGAGAGAGAAGAGAGAGAAGAGAGAGAAGAGAGAGAAGGCCAACATATATCACATGTACAGTGTCCTAGAGAAAAAAGAAGGTCAAGTACTGGGATAGGCAGAAACTAGCAAAAGATTCACAAAATGCAAGAGTTTACTTGAAGAAAATAATGAACAACCTCACTGAAAGGACCAGAAGCTACCACTGTGTCCTCTTGCCTTTAAACTTCATCCTTTTTCAGCTACTATTTATTTGTGGCTAAAGCTACACATAAGCAACACACTCAACTTGGCTGTCAAATTTTGTTCTTCAGCCTGGAAATACTGGCTGGTGGAGCAGTCACAGGGAAAAGAGGAAAGAGAAATATTTGTCTGAAGACTAAATGTATTTGTCAAACCCATCATTGGAAAGCCATAGAACTTTTGGTATTTTCCTTATTCTTCCTCTGCTGAGATTTCAAAACCATTTCAAATGTTATCAACACTTGCCTGCTTTGCAGAGATGAATATAAATGGAGTGGTTAATGCCCATCTCACAGCTACAGCGATAAAGGGAATGTGCTGCAGGCAGGCAAGAACTTGCTCTGAATTATTCTGCAAGTCCAACAAAAACTGCACAAACGATCAACACAGCTCCAGGAGTTTGGTGATGTAATTCAGCGCTCTGCAGAGCTCCACAACGGCACTGACTGCTTCCAGTTTTCTGCAGTGCAAAGACAAACTGCATCTTTAATGAGTACACAAGCAGATTCCACACTGAACCCTTGCAAACTAGGAAGCTTAGAGATCTTATTAATGTTCATAAATATCTGAAGGGTGGGTGTCAGGAAGAAGGGGCCAGGCTCTTTGCAGTGGTGCCCTGTGACAGGACAAGGGACAATGGATGCAAACTGAAACACAGGAAGCTCCACCTCAATGAGGAAAAACTTTGCTGTGAGGGTGACAGAGTCCTGGCACAGGCTGCCCAGAGACATTGTGAAGTCTCCTTCTCTGGAGACTTTCAAGACCCATCTGGATGCATTCCTGTGTGACCTGTGCTTAGTGATTAGGCTTTGGCAGACGATTTGGACTCAATCTTGAATGTGTCCAGACAAGGGCAATAAGGCTGGGGAGAGGGCTTGACCATAGGCCCTACAAGGAGAGGCTGAGGGAGCTGGAGTTGTTTAGCCTGGAGAGGAGGAGACTCAGGGGTGACCTTATTGCTCTCTACAACTACCTGAAGAGAAGTTGTGGACAGGTGGGGGTTGGTCTCTTCTCCCAGGCAGCCAGTACCAGAACAAGAGGACACAGTCTCAGGCTGCACCAGGGGAGGTTTAGGCTGGATGTTAGGAAGAAGTTCTACACAGAGAGAGTGATTGCCCATTGGAATGGGCTGCCTGGGGAGGTGGTGGAGTCACCATCATTGGAGGTGTTCAGGATGAGACCTGATGGGGTGCTTGGTGCCATGGTTTAGTTGTTTAGGTGGGTTGGATTGGTTGATGGGTTGGACACGATGATCTTGAAGGTCTCTTCCAACCTATTCTATTCTAACATCATTGTGGGTACCATGGACAGTGGCATTGAGTGCACCCTCAGCAGGTTTGCTGATGACACCAAGCTCTGTGGTGCAGTAGACCTGCTGGAGGGAAGGGATCCATCCAGAGCAACCTTGAACAGGCTGGAGAGCTGAGCCCATGACAACCTCATGAGATTCAACAACACCAAATGCAAGGTCCTGCAGCTGGGTCGAGGCAATCCCAGGCACCGATATAGGCTGCACAGGGACTGGCTTGAAAGCAGCCCTGAAGAGAAGGACCTGGGAGTGCTGGCAGATGAGAAGCTCAACACAAGCCAGCAGTGAGCACTTGCAGCCCAGAAAGCCAATCAGATCCTGGGCTGCATCAAGAGAAGCATGGCCAGCAGGTCGAGGAAGGTGATTCTCCCCTTCTGCTCCACTCTGCTGAGACCCCACCTGGAGCACTGTGTCCAGAGAAGGGCCAGGAGGATGAGCAGAGGGCTGGAGCTCCTCTCCTATAAGAACAGACTGAAGAAGTTGGGGATGTTCAGTCTGGAGAAGCAAAGGCTCTGAGGAGACCTTATTGTGGCCTTCCAGTGTCTGAAGGGAGCCTACAGGTAATCTGGGGAGGGACTTTTTAGGATGTTGGATAGTGATAGGACTAGAGGGAATGGAGCAAAACTAGAAGTGGGTAGATTCAGATTGGATATTAGGAAGAAGTTCTTCAGCATAAGGGTGATGAGACACTGGCACAGGTTGCCCAGGGAGGTGGTAGGAGACCCATTCCTGGAGGTTTTTGCAGCCAGGCTGGATGTGGCTGTGAGCAACCTGCTGTAGTGTGAGGTGTCCCTGCCCATGGCAGGGGGATTGGAAGTGGCTGATCCTTGAGGTCCCTTCCAACCCTGACAATTTTATGACTCTATGTATTTCTTTTTGAGGTGTATACAAATTCAGGATGCTCTCAGCATAGCAGCATCTCTGCTTATGAAATTTCCATTTGGAAGTACTAGGAAAGGTAACTTGACCCCAATAATCAAAATATAAGACAGGTCCAAAGCCACCACTATGCTGTAGCTACCCACCAAAACCTCAAACTAAATTGTACTTATGACAGCCATAGAAAACCTCAAAGTTGGAGACTGTACAGATTTGGGGTTCTCATCACATTTGCAGGGTAGTGTATGAGAACCTAAGGCAGTACCTGTGATTGCTTCCTGTTAGCAGATTTCAGAGAGGTCTCTGATTTCCCCATCTTCTGCTTCTCATCTGTCTTGGTAGGTTTGCTACCTTCTGCACTTGCTTGCCCTTGTGCAAGTCACAGAGCAGGGCAGCTCCCGATTCCTGCTTTTAACTCGGGTAATTGTGTTGTTTTAGATTCAAAAACAGAGGTGCAATGATCAAAACCCTTCCATTTTTATCACTTGCTCTCGTGATCTTTATCCTCACATCAATTCAGACAGAATTTGTTACGCCTCTGAGTGTCACACATTGTTCTGTGCAGAATAAATAAACCCATGACCTCTGCCCTCCGGCTGATACTCATATCCCATGCAAAGGCATCATCCAACCTTGCACTGCAGTCACCTGTGGCCTTCTGTGTGATGTCTTGGAAAGGCAGAAAAACTTTCTGTCAGCACAGCTTTTCTGGAGTTGCATCTTCCCATCACTTCAAAACAAGAACAGCTTTTTAGACAGAAAGATCTTTCTTTAATTGCAAAATTCATTTCTGCTGGAAAGACTGCTTCAAAACATCAAGATTAAACCACAGAGCACTCAAAGCTGAATCTTTTTGGAACTTGACATTCATTTTCTTCATCTGTTAAGAGCTCTTCTGCCTTATCTTTCGGTATCCCACACCACACAAAGTCTGTGAATAGGATTGGTTGAGGAAACATCTAGTGAAGACAAAGAAACCAAACTTGAATGACAAGAGCATTTTGTCTTCTCACTGTCAAAATTCAGTGTTTTCTGGTGTGTGCTGGTGGACTGCTGTGACACTGAAGCAGATGAATAGAATAGAATAGACCAGACCAGACCAGGTTGGAAGAGACCTTCAAGATCCTCGTGTCCAGCCTATCATCCAACACCACCTAATCAACTAACTACACAACCCTCCTTCACATGACAGCCACAGGTTTCTGCATTAATAGATTGACATGTCCCAACTGATGGTTTTCAGTGTGAATCTCTTTCAGTGTAAATCTCTTCCAGTGAATTGGCAGCAGAATTCCTGCACCTGAAGTGCTCAGGTCCGCTGTCAGATCTCCCCAGCTTAGACTTGCAGACAAGTTTCTTTCTCTCCAAGTGTAAACCAAACACACATCAAACCCAAGACAAACAATCCTCAAACCCTGACTCTTTTTCATTACCTCTGGCAACCCCTATTACAAAACCTTTTCCCAGCAAAATCACTGCCAGTTGCCCTGTTTGGTGAAAGCACATCTCACCCTTTAGCGCTGGGTTTATCCATTAAGGAGCACAGGTCATCCCGGCACACAGACACGGCTTCAGGAATTCAGCAATTCCCTTGAGAATACTCACAGCAATATAGGAAACCTACCCATACAGTTCAAAAAGTCTCCAAGATTGACTGGTTTGTCACCTCAGGAGCTGAGGCTCTCGGTCAGACAGGATACTGCCCAGCATTTTATGCTGGAGGTCATAGGAAGAACTGGATGAAGTGCACCTGATAGTGATCATGAGCAACATCCTCCCTTCCTTGCACTTTGAACTCCCATTTTCATTCACATGTTTATTTGATGTAATATATCATCAGGATTAATATAACTACTGTATCCAGCTCTGGAGCTCCCAACATAAGCAGCACATGGAACTGTTAGAGCGGGTCCACAGGAGGCCATGAAGATGATCAGAGGGCTGAAGCACCTCCCCTGAGGGGACAGGCGGAGAAAGTTGGGGCTGTTGAGTTGAGTGAGACCTTACAGCAGCCTCCCACTATTTGAGAGAGACTCTCAAGATGGAGTGACAGGATAAGAGGTAATGGAAGAAGCTCAATTAAGATTGGACATTAGGAAGAAATTCTTCCCCGTGAGGGTGGTGAGGTACTGAAACAGGTTGCCTGGAATTGGATGGGGCCTTGAGCAAGCTGGTCTAGTAGGAGGTGTCCCTGCCCATAGCAGGGGGGTTGGAGCTAGATGATCTCTAACCATCCCTGGAGGTGTTCAAGAGGGTATTGGACATGGCACTTGAAGCCATGGTTTAGTAGTCATGAGGTCATGGGTGACAGGTTGGACTTGATCTTTGAGGCCTCTTCCAACCTTACTGATTCTATGGTTCTATGATTCTATGACTCCTCCAACCCAAGCCATGCTTTGATTCGATGATTCTGCTGAGGGTTTACCCTTATTGTGGCCCACCAAAGGGCTGGGAGAGAGGAAGTAAATCAAACAGTACTGCTTTCTGAAAAAAAGCAAGGCACCATTTCAATTGTGGAGTGTTAGATCAAACTCCCAACAGCCTACCCCACCACACTGCCAAAGGAGTACATAAAATTGTGTCTATATAAAGGAAATACTTCTCAGCTGATGGCACCTGTTGACCAATGCATATGATTGCTAAATGGCTTTCCAATACAAGCTGTATACCTGTGTTATCTGCTACCAGAATGAAAGCCCTAAAAACACCATCAGCTTCCCAGTTTCTCACCAAAGCCCACAGGGCAACACAGGAAGATGCATGTGATTGCAATGATATCATACATGCATATAGACTAAACACAGACAGATAATCTATTTTTTATGCCTCATTACAAACCTACTGCAATAACTGCACACCCTAGCTCTGGAAATTTAATTTCATCTGCTATCAAGAACTACCCTGCTGCAATTTTAGTTAAAAGATAATCACTCTATTGAAGAAATTGCACAGGAGGATGATAGAGTGCAGAGAAATCCTTTGCCCGGGTGGGATTTCTTAGGAAATTTTTAGAAAGCAAATCAATAAGTGTTTGCAGATTGAAAACCCGATCACACTCGTGAGTGTCCCGAGGGAGAGCTGTGAAATTGTCATTTCAGTGAAAGGATGGCAGCAGAATTAGTTATCAGTCCCTGAAAATTGCTAAAGAATGGGCGCCGGCAGTGGGTGTAGCAGAGGCAGTCACAATCAATACAACAATCCTGGCTGTTATTTATACTAGCAAGCCCTTAGCTTGTTTGTGATCTCCATAATGAGAAAGGTTAAAATTTCCTTTATGCTTCAATAAAGCACTTGAACCAGACTGGATGATATTTGGGGCGGGTCTGAGGAGGAGCTATTGACAGGTATGATATTGTGACATGAAGAGTTGCAATTCTACTTCACTAAATAATATCTGATTGTAGAGAACCAATAATCACTGGAAGCTCTTGGATTTACTTCTCCTCCTCCTCCTCCTCTCCATTCCCACCACCTCCTGTCTTACTCCTACTGAAAGAGTTGCTGCTATCAAACAGTGTTCACTGTGACTGCTACTTGAGATTGCTACATGTAAAGCATGAACAGGGATAAAGGTGACCTGATCTAGAAACAAAGCCAAAGACCATCTCCATGAACATCCTTCTCTAGAAGGCTTTAGAGACCCCAACAGAGAAATTATGATCACTGTCCTACATCTTCTCTATGGCACAGGAATATCCAGTTGTCAAAATGTTAGCAGTTACTTTTGTGACTCAATGTTGAGCTTGCTGAGGACTCAGAGCTTTATTTTAAGGGACATCAATGTTCAGGGGAGTCCAGCAAGCAGCTGCTCCTCCAGCAGCTTCACCTTGGAACAGTAACAGACATAAGTAGTGACAAATGCAGAAATCTAGAATTTATGTCTGTGGCCTGGCATCAAGCAGGCTGGAGGCATCCTGTTGTTCACATCACTGGCACCTGGCTGTGTCTCTCTTTCAGTACCAAATATCCCTGCCATAGTATTTCCATTTCTGTCCTTTTCTCCAGTATGCTTTGGTTCACGCTGCAACCACTGTTCATACCCAAAATCAGCTTAGCTCTGATGCTACTAGCCATCTACAACCCTTTAGTTGTTCTTACAAACCACATTTTTTTGTGCATACCAAGTCTTCCAACAGGCTACACCTTAATTTTTCATCAAGAAATTAACAGTATCTAAGCAAATGCTACAGTGGAGCCATAGCTCATGCACCCAAGGAAACCAGGAATGTAAGAAGAGAAGATGTGGCTGTGCTGTATTTATCTAAATAAAGAGATAGCTCTTACTGTGTGCTTTCCTCACCTCACTGGAGGAAACAGGAGGCAGGGGAACTGACTTTCTCCAGTTCCATTTCTGTAGGACTACATGGAGCACTGCACACAGTTTGGCACTTAATCATCCATGGCCAAGCTGACAGACTTTTGACTTAACACTAACCTGTTACAAAATCAGAAGCAATGCAAACTACTCAAACAAAAACCCACAGAATTTCTCTATCTGGCTTCAGTGGGCAGAAATGCTCACAATGAGAGGAAGGAGCTTTCTAAAACCTCTCTCCCCCCACCCCCCTTTGTTTCTTTCATTATTGCTCTTGAACACTTCCTTATCTCTTCTCCTTTTACTCCTGATCTGCGAGCACGTGTCACATAGAGTATGAGCAAAACAGTATCTGGAACTGAAGCCATAACTAAAGGACTTAAAGGTTGGACTAGGTGACCTTTAAAGGTCCCTTCCAACAGAAAACATTCAGTGATTCCAAGACTTTGTAGCTTTAAGCCAAGTCTCTGCAGTGGACCCACTGAACAACACATACTCATTACAACTGGACAGATGACTAACATGACTGTCATGAGCACTAACAGCACAAGACATTAGGGCATTGTAGGTGAAGGGCACTTCCATTCATGCTGCCTTCTGTCATTACTCTAGTAATTTGTCCCTTCTTGTGGCATCAATACTAGATAATCAATACTTCCTTAATGGGCATAGCTCAAGCAGACATTTGTGCAGCGAAGAAATCGCTCAAAAGGATGTCCTCTAAAACTAAAACCTTGCTCACACTTGAAGAAAAAGCTCTCAGGGGAACAAAGGAGACAACTGCTAATGAGTAAGAACTTCTTGTCAACTGTAATGACAACTGTGATAATAATTAAACTTGAAGATATTTTATTTTCAGCCCAACCTTGTAGTGAGAGGAATGAAAAATACTTTTTGTGGTCTCAGAAATAGATCATAGTTTGGTTTCACACAAGTAAACAATTTCTTCACCGAAGAGCCCCCTACAAATGGCCTGGCCTGAGAAGAGCAAATTTATAGCTAGAAGCACAGGGAGAGGAAGGAGCAATAACTAGACATTAACAGAGCTGCATGCCACCTGATTAACCAACATGGAAATGTGACCCCTTCCTGCATTCAGGGCTGGTAGGGCAAAGCATGTGTGCTTCAAATACCATGTGGAAAGGCCCCAGGCCCCTTCCCTGGCTGTGATCATTGCCTTGTATTGCCTGGCCCATGCCATGCCATGCCGTAACCTCACCATAATCATACATTAAAATCAAAGACACTTCATCTCAGCTAGATGCCACACTGCTTGCTCCAGAACACAGCTCACAAGTGTCTTAATCACCAAACCCACCACACATGCAAATCCTCACAAGCCTTTGTGGACACCCATGTTCCATCTAAGGCCATTAATCTGAACTCCTGGTTGGTTTCATCCTTATTACACTCCCAGGAAGCAATCTGTCATTCTGTGTACTGTTGGAGAAAGGGCTAATACTTTATGAGAATTTTCTTTGTGGGCCTTTAAATCTTACTGTGCAAAATAATAACAGAGGGGAAAAAAAGATCATCATTGTATAAGTAGCTGCTTGGCCAAACTTCAGTGAAAGTTGTAGTCAAGCTCTAACCAAGCTAATGGGAAGCAGAAGGACTGGAAGAACATTAGAGAAGAGGGGAAACACATGAAACTTGGCTTTTACTTGTAGAAATCAGTAAGCCAATGTGATTGCAGAGAGATGCCTCTCTTACCTCATGTAGATAAGTCTGCCTTATAAGTCTGCCTTATCAGAGATGCACTTTGCCATTCACAGGTACAGACATTATGGCTTAGTACTGGTGATTAGTACAGCTCTGCTGTAAGGCAGCCCTCATCCAGCACTGCATCAGACAAAATTCAAACTTACAAATACTCTTTTTTCCCCATCTTCTCCAAAATGTATTCTCTGAGCTTAGATGAGTTATGCAACAACTGCTTGATGTATTTGTAGCCTGCCACTGTTCTCTGAGAAGAACAGCCCTAGAAACCAAACAATCCACGTGGCATGAAATTATGTTTATCTCCATTTGACATGCTTTTTTACCTCTCATAAACTAACTCAGGTATCTCTCAAAGACAGCCCCTACAGAGATCAAACTCAAGAAGGTGAAGCCACTGAATATCATCTTTCTTCCTCAGAACTATTTGGTGGTGATTATATGGGGGGGAATAGTGCCAGCATGCAGGAGCACCGGTCCTCTGGAGTTACAGTGCTGCTCACAAACAGCTGAATGTGCAAAATACTGTGAAAATACGGCTGCTGTGAAATGTAGTTCACAACCCCAAGCAAGCACCCAAACTAGCAGTAAAAGAAGTGCTCACAGAGATTACCACCTTTGTGCACTGCCAGTTAGGGAAACAGCTCACCCCATATAACAACAACTGCTCCTGCCCACAAACATCCAAGTGCCAGGTTCTGCACATTGGCCACAACAACCCCATGCAGTGCTACAGACTGGGGTCAGAGTGGCTGGAGAGCAGCCAGGCAGAGAGGGTCCTGGGGGTGCTGGTTGATGGTAGGCTGAACATGAGCCTGCAGTGTGCCCAGGCAGCCAAGAGGGCCAATGGCATCCTGGCCTACATCAAGAACAGTGTGGCCAGCAGGAGCAGGGAGGTCATTCTGCCCCTGTGCACTGCACTGGTTAGGCCACACCTCAAGTACTGTGTCCAGTTCTGGGCCCCTCAGGTTAGGAAGGAGGTTGACTTGCTGGAATGAGTGCAGAGAAGGGCAACAAAGTTGGTGAGGGGTTTGGAACACAGCCCTGTGAGGAGAGGCTGAGGGAGCTGGGGTTGCTCAGCCTGGAGAAGAGGAGACTCAGGGGTGACCTTATCACGCTCTACAACTGCCTGAAGGGGGGTTGTAGACAGGCGGATGATGGTCTCTTCTCCCAGGCACCCAGTACCAGAACAAGAGGACACAGTCTCAGGCTGCGCCAGGGGAGGTTCAGGTTGGATGTTAGGAAGAAGTTCTATACAGAAAGAGTGATTGCGCTATGGAATGGGTTGCCCGGGGAGGTGGTGGAGTCGCCGTCACTGAAGGTGTTCAGAAGGAGACTTGATGGGGTGCTTGGTGCCATGGGTTAGCTGTTTGGGTGGGTTGGATTGGTTGATGTGTTGGACACGATGATCTTGAAGGTCTCTTCCAACCTGGTTTGGTTTATTCTAATAAAGGTTTATTCTAACATTTTCCCATGAGACTGACAAACTTTCTGTTCCCTCTAGAACTTCTGAGGACTTGTCACATGCTCATAACAAGTTAACTAATAAAAAATATTCTATTGTTTGGAGATACAAGAGGGATAAGAATGCTCTGAGGATGACTTTTAATGATATTTCCCAGAGGAAAATATTTTCCAGAGGAAAATATGGAAAAGCTCCTCTGAGGAGGAGGAGAAACACAAAAATTATCAAAACTCTTCTTGGTGTTTCTGAAAGCCTCCAAATCTTCTTATAAAACTTTCAATGAACCCATCTCAACCCTGCTCATTGGCACACTATTTAATCTCTCAGTCCATCTGCATAACTGCCTTTAAAACTTTCCCTCTGCCATGTCCAATTTTAGGCCATGGTGAGATTTAGAAGAGTTGAATGGAAGATGTGTGCCTCCTGTCCAGAGCTTTGAGTAACAGCTTTCAGCCCCGAACCCTTCTGAAGCCAGAGAGCCTGACCGACCAAAACGAAGTTAATTATAGCACTGTTTTAACATCCCTATGTAGGTTATGCAACTCAGAGGAGCAACTGCCTATTTTAATGGGGGTCATCATTATTCAGGCAGGCAGTTGAGAGAATGCTCTGTGTGGTTTAATCACGTAAAAAAGAAAAGGTTTCAGCGATTGCAGAAATGGGTTTTATATTTCCTGTAGAAAAATGTGTCTTTGCCACCGTGAAATAGGGAAGACAACAGAACACAGCAGAAAGTAAAAAAGCAAAGCTTTTCTCCTCACCTTTAAGTTCCTGCTGTGCACTGGGCATTTAAGCTGAAATAGCCTCTTTTCTCAAAGAGAATTTTAAATGCTCTTCTTAACTGAGCATGCATTAGACTTAATCAATAGGCAGCTAGGGATCAAATCTTCAAAACCAGACAACATCCAGCAGCTCTCTTATGAACTCAATGTCCAGTTCAGCAGATCATCAAGCAACTAGAACAATTCTGGGACTTGAGATTGACCCCTTACAGAGTCAAAAGAAAATGTTTTCTGTAGGCATAACTTTTGTCCACCCCTACTGTTCTGCTCTGGAGAAAAAGCATTCTTGGTTTCTGGACACTCAAAAGAGGTTCATAAAACTTCAATTAGATCAATTGCCTTTTGTGGTGTTGTTTCAGAGCCCCAGCAGTTGTGAAGTATAATATTTCACATTCAGAATTGCAAGAAATAACACTGCATTGAGAGGAGGTGCTGTTCACACTGGCAAAGCACAGACTTTGAACAAAATGAACTTTATGCTGAGGACACATTTCCCACTTCATGGGAATCTGATTGCAACAAGTCACACACAGCCACAAAATAAGCAGCACCCCCAAAGTGTACAAGTGCTGAGCAAAGTTATCACACAACTTAGCTAAAATCCCCAAAGCTTAGGATCATGCTGCTATGCTGATACATTTTCCACACCTTCTCCCCTGAAGTTTCACATCAGACCACAACTTGAAGTGAAAATACAGCATCTCTCTCCTGTCCTCAGTGAAAACTCCTTCACTGACAGCCACACCAGACAGGATATGGAGGTGTATGAAATGAGGGCAGGAGACAAAAATCTCTATGTAGAAGGAAGAAGGTTTGAACATTTTTAAACCAACTGAGACATTAAGTTTGGTAGTGGATGAGAAGGGAAGGAAAGTTACAGCCAGCTGAGACAGAACACATATATACAGCACACATATATATTACATAGTAAGGTGACAAAACAAGGAGAGAAAGGGCAAAAATACTCCTGAGAGGAGAGGTGGCACAGAGTATCTTAACTCTCAATTCATAAAATCCTTGGATTGGGCTATAAATTAAGAATATTTTATTTGTAAGGTTATAAAGAACAAAACCAAAACTCAGTCAGCCTCTGAAACAAACTAATAGAGAGATAATCAATAGAGGAAACTCAGTAAGTAAATAATTTAATCTCACAAATACTACTTTGGTAGCTCACAGTAAACAGCACAATTCACAAGCTGATCAAAACAGGCCATGCCACACCGAGATAAAACCTATCCACTCTGTGCAAGGACTGGTGCTACACGAAGGAAAACAAGGACTATGTGACTGATAATGGAAAAGTAACAACACACACACAAGCAAAGCAGAGCTTTGCATCTTCCCACATGAAACAATCCTGATTTCATTCCTGTACATCCAAGCAGACATTCATTTTGCACAGACAGTGGAGCCAGACTGCAGAGTGCTAAGTGATTAAAGAAAATACTGAAATTGCTTCCTCAAACTGTCTCACACATTGCAGCTTCTTAATCTAAATGCACAGAGAACACATCTCCCAGCTCTGGTCTCTCACCTAGGTCAGTCTTCAAACACACACTTGCAGTTGGTATTTGCAAAAAGGGTAGGTCAGACCTGGAGTTAAGTTAATCACAACCTCTTTTCCTTGTAGAGAGCAGCCCTGGTTTGTCCTGATCCAGTGCTACTTACCCTAGTACACCTCCTTCTACAAAGCACCCACTCAGTTTTCCAGTCCTCTCTCCTCCCTTCATATGCATTTCAGCTATCAGTCAGTTACAGCAGACCCCCACTCACCTCCCCCACTGCTGTAACCATGCACAAGAATATTTCATAGTTTCATAGTTTCTTTCAGGGTTGGAAGGGACCACAAGGATCATCTAGTTTCAACCCCCCTGCCATGGGCAGGGATACCCCACACTAGATCAGCCTGGCCAGAGCCTCATCCAGCCTGGGCTTAAACACCCCCAGGGACGGGGCCTCGACCACCTCCCTGGACAACCCATTCCAGGGTTTCACCACTCTCATGGGGAAGAACCTCCTCCTCACATCTAGCCTGAATCTCCCCACCTCCAGCTTCATTCCATTCCCCCTAGTCCTGTCACTGTATCTCCTATTCAACAACATCTGTGCTTTTTTTGACAAAGACAAGGTCAGGCTGGGACAGAGTCAAAGAATCTTAGAATCATCAAGTCTGGAAAAGACCTTTAAGATCATCAAGTCCAACCATAAGCCAACTACTACATCCATTAAACCAAAGTGCCATGTCCACATGTTTCTTGAACACCTCTAGGGATGGTGGCTCCACCACCTGTTCCAATGCCTCACCACTCTTTCAGGAAAGGATTTTTTCCTAATATCTAACCTAAACTTACCCTGGCACAATTGAAGCCCATATTCTCTCATCCTATCGCTAGCTACCTACCAGCCTCCCTCTAACCTCCTTTCAGGTAGTTATAAAGAGCAGTAAGACCTTCCCCCTAATGGCTCTGCTACTAGCCCAGAAAGCCATTTAATAAGTAAATGAACAAAATCAAAACTGTGCCACTTCATTCTTCTACATGAGGAAGAGACAGGATTGTCTGTAACGATCATAAGTGGATCAGTCCATTTTCTTTTTTACAGGAAACAAAATCAATTAACATTTGGCATTTTATAAGAGTTTATGGACACCACCAGAATCATGCTGCTAATCAGCTAAACCATGCAACCAAGCACCCCATCAAGTCTCCTCCTGAACACCTCCAGTGATGGTGACTCCACCACCTCCCTGGGCAGCACATCTCAGTGGCCAAGAAAATTCCAAACCAGCCACATATCTAAATACACTCTGCTAACAAACTGGGATAGTCACGGGGTTTTGTCATGCAGGGAGTTAAGAATATTGGCAAAATCTATAATTTTGTGACCACTGAAGAAGGGAGAAGAACTCAGCAGAAAAGCTTCATACTGGGGGAAGGGGGTGGTGGTGTGGGGAGTGTTGGTTTCTGCAGTATGTTTGGCACAGAAATGTCTAAGAAAATTTGAGCAAACCTGTTCCTTAGCATGAGGTCTAGGATTGCTAAAACATAGCTGAACCCAGCCAGACTACAGCAGTGTTTTACATCAAACACCTCTGGTTTCTGTAGAGCGCTTATTCACTGAAAACTTAGTCACAGCAAATGTCGCTGGGGAGGTCCAATTTTGCACTACTCAGTACTTAACCATGTCGAAAGTGCTCAGTCTGAATGTTAAAATGAGGCTACCAATTAATATTAAGTCAAAACTCCCTGAGGTGTAAAGCTTGATATCCTTAGGGGAAAGGGAGAAAAGTCCTACTGGGTTTGTAATTATCATGCATCACCATGGTTCGTTACACTGACCTGATTATGGCCTTGGGGACACACATTGGCAGCTTTATAGACCAAATGTCACTGGCTGGAATTTGGCAAGTGATCCCTTAACAAGGGAAGGAAGAGGAGGGTCATAAAACAGTTGACAGAGAAGGGGCCAGAGATAAGATTCTGAC
Organism: Melanerpes formicivorus; assembly: GCF_026170545.1. Lineage (NCBI taxonomy): Eukaryota > Metazoa > Chordata > Aves > Piciformes > Picidae > Melanerpes > Melanerpes formicivorus. The sequence goes on along the minus strand of NW_027142358.1, from coordinate 33,253,896 downwards.
AGGAGAAACTCCCCTGGCATCCTAGACACACCACCATAGGGAAACTGACACTAGACACTTCCTCGGTGGTTCATGAAAGATTTATGCTTAGAAAGGAAGAAAAAGTAACAACTTTGCAACCTGTTTTACACAAAGAAGTGTGTGGTAGCAATGTTGCATAGTGATGCAGTAGTACATTCTGGCAGTAGTTCTGCAGTGATGTGGTAACTGATGCTCTGGTCAGGCATTGGAAGAGGCTGCCCAGGAAGGTGGTGGAGTCACCATCCCTGGAGCTTTTCAAGTGATGTCTGGACATGGCACTTTGGGACATGATTTAATGGCTATGGTGGTCTTAGATTGAAGGTTGGACTTGACGATCTGAGAGGTCTTTTCCAACCAGAACAATTCCATGATTCTGTGATTCCTTTGACTAGTAATTGTATCTGATACTGAACTTCCTTAATGGCTGTTCTGACTCAAGCAGTAAAGCTATGTAAAGTTGGATAAAATAATCAAGAATTAAGCTCTGAGAAATTACTTTTGGACCTCTGGTGTTGAGGGAAGAACAGAAGCTTTGTGAATTAAATTATTTAAGCTCTGTAAGCAGTAGCAAAGCTGTTAAAAGGCATTTCCTGTATTTGCAAACTCTTCAATAGGCACAACTAGGACTGTTTGAGTCACCAATGCATTCCCTTTTTCAAGTGGGAATTAGCTCCATCCACTCCAGGTCATCACTCATGGAAGCCAAGGAGATTCCCTACCACTACAAGAGGTGGCTACTAAAGAACTGTCCTTTCACCTGGAGATGTCCACACTCCCTCTGGTATTCTGTCTATAGACTACTATCTATCAATTCTATATCAACCTGACATATCTTTCTGGACTTCACAATGCATATTTGTAAAGTTATTGTATCTCATTTGAAGGTTCAGGAGTTCCAATTTCCATGGTCCTGAAATCTGCTTCTCTTTCATGCTGCCAAACAGGCACACAGAACTGTTTGTTCATTGGGGTGTTTATTATTAGAATGGCTGGCACAAAAAAAAAGGGGAAAACATCCAAAATATCTCCCAGCTACAATTTTACTCTGAACTCACACTGATAGCAGCCAGTATCTGACACATTTGAATGTCACCAAGCTGCTCTGTCAAAGAATACAGGAGAGGAATGGGCAGGAACAATGCATTCTGAGCCATGGATGTCAAGCCTTCAGCCCTGCTGTCTTGGTCTTAGGAGTGAGACAGAGCTCTCTTTAACCCTTCTCACAGGATTAAAGAAAACACTCCACACAGGGTTGGATACAATTGCAAGGTTTGCATGGAAATGCTATTCACAGTAAGTGGAAATGCTGTTCACAACTACATACTACAGTACAAAGCATATAAAATACATGAAATCCATAGTACAACTTGGCCACAGTTCACCAAAAACCTCCTCAGGCCAAAGCTTCATGCAACATCCTTAAAAATGTCCCCTCCCTCCCCCACCTCTCTACCCCCACCCCCAAACCAAACCCGAGTGACGCAGCTTCAAATTTTGCTGGCCAGCGCCAGGCCCCACTCCCACACATAGCAAGGATAAGGCAGCCCACCAGGAAGGGAGAAAGTGAGGGAGAAGGTGGTGAGAAAACTGTCTGTGCAGCCAGTTTATACAGACATTGCAGGATTATGGGATGTGATAACAAGTTATAATTTCCTGGGTCCATCTAGTCCCCTCTGGAGGTCCTTAAGGAACCCCATGGTTCTTTAAGGCATCCAGTCTCAAACCATAACAACCTGCCCAAATTACATAGTAGTTTATGAATATAGAACTGGAAAACTGAAGCCCTTCCAGCCTTTAGAGCACTGAAATGTCTCTCATGCATGTAACATCCCCTAAATGGAGATTAAAAAACAGGTCTTAGTGTTTTTCACCTGCAGCCAGAGCTAGGCTCCTGCACTTGAAGGGAAATGCAGCCCCCAGAGAACAAGCCAGAATCATGCTTCTGGTAGCAATGGACAATTCAGTGTTTTCTAAACAACTTGAAATAAATTCTCATGTAGGGCAAATCAAATAAATTTGGAGGAAAGTGCCTTTTCTTCCATTTTCTACATGAAAAAGTTTGTGGCCTGTTTTAAGGAAGTTTCTATGGGAAAAGGGCTAGAGAGACAAGATTCATCACTCTAGCTGCAAAGGAAATAAACTACACACCACCATAGCAGGCAATAGTATATAAAACATGTGCTGTAAGCCTACAATTTCTATAGAAGCTTTGCCATGCAGCCTAGCTCAGAACTGACATTAAGTAGTTGCACCTAGAGAGTATCCCACCAAGATGACCCACTTCCAAAGAACAACATGCTCAGTCTCCAGACATGGAGCCAGAAAGAGAACGTAGAATAGCATAGGATAGCACAGGATAGGATAGCATAGGATAGCACAGAACAGAAATTAACCAGGTTGGAAGAGACCTTTGAGATCATCAAGTCCAATCTATCATCCAACACCATCTAATCAACTAAACCATGCAACCAAGCACCCCATCAAGTCTCCTCCTGAACACCTCCAGTGATGGTGACTCCACCACCTCTCTGGGCAGCACGTCCCAATGGCCAATCACTCTTTCTGGGAAGAACTTCTTCCTAACATCTAGTCTAAACCTACCCTGGTGCAGCTTGAGACTGTGTCCTCTTGTTCTGGTGCTGGGTGCCTGGGAGAAGAGACCAACCTCTGCCTGGCTACAACCTCCCTTCAGGTAGTTGTAGAGAGCAATAAGGGCTCCCCTGAGCCTGCTCCTCTTCTGCAGGCTAAGCAACCCCAGCTGCCTCAGCCTCTCCTCATAGGGCTTGCGCTCCAAACCCCTCCCCCAGCTTTATTGCCCTTCTCTGGACACGTTCCAGCAAGTCAGCATCTTTCCTAAACTGAGGAGCCCAGAACTGGACACAGGACTCAAGGTGTGGCCTAACCAGTGCTGAGCACAGGGCACAATGACCTCCCTGCTGCTGCTGGCCACACTTTTCCTGATACTGGCCAGGATGCCATTGGCCTTCTTGGCCACCTGGGCACACTGCAGGCTCATGTTCAGCCTACTGTCAACCCATACCCCCAGGTCCCTTTCTTCCTGGCTGCTCTCCAGCCACTCTGACCCCAGCCTGTCGCACTGCAGCGCGTTGTTGTGGCCAGTGTGTAAGAAGCTTCCAACCATACCCAAAGACAGTCTGAGAACACCTGATCCCAGCAGCAGTAATGGAGTTACTGTTTCAGTGATCCACCAGGTTCTTATGTCATGTCTGAAAGATTGTATAAAGCTATCAAAAAGATTAATTCATCCTGCAGTAAAGAGGTTTAACCTTTAAGGAGTAAGCAATCCTGGGTTTTTCTGCAACGTCAAACAACAGAGCATAATCCTGATTCTCCAAGTCTAAATGAGATGAATGACATTTTCTAAATGAGAGTGGCTTCCCTGTTGTTCAGGAGAATCAATCTACCTATGTAAGCTTCAGATTACCTTTAGGTATCTGTCAGACTGCAAACTCCAGCCTGACATTTAGCACAAACACCGGAAAGGCAGCGAGCACTTCTGCTTAGATATATGACTATAGTGAGTACCCATGGAGGCAAAATCCACATCAGCCACAACCCTTCCTATAAACTCAGATATTCAGTGGGGCCTGCACTTGGATCACAGCAAACTCATAAATGCTCCAGGCTTGGGGCAGAGTGGCAGGAAAGCTGCCTGGCATGAAAGGACCAGGGAGTGCTGCGACAGCCATCTGAAGGTGAGCCAGAATTCTGTGTGCTCAGGTGGCCAAGATCATCACCAGCATCCTGGCCTGGATTGGCAGTGGTATGCATTGCAGGACCACAGAAGTCATTGTGCACTTGTACTGGGCACTGGTGAGGCCACACCTCAATTACTGGGCTAATCTTTGGGCCCCTCACTCCAAGAAGGACATTGAGGGGCTGGAGCACGTCCAGAGAAGGGCAGCAAAGCTGGTGACAAATCTGGAGAGCAGGTCTGGTGAGAAACAGCTGAGGGAACTCAGGTTCTTTAGTCTGGAGAAGAGGAGGCTGAGGGGAGACTTCATTGCATTCTATGACTTCCTGAAAGGAGATTGGAGTGAGGTAGGGGTTGGTTTATTCTCCCTAGTATCAGGTGACAAGAAGAAATGGCAGGAAATGAGAGGTTCAGGTTAGATACTAGGAAAACTTTGTGCTGCAAGAGTGGTCAGGCATTGCAAGAGGCTGCCCAGGCAGGTGGTGGAGTCACCATCCCTGGAGGTGCTCAAGAAATGTATGGATATGGCACTTTGGGACATGATTTAATGGCCCCAGTGGTCTTGATGGTTGATGTTTGGACTCAATGATCTTAGAGGTCTCTTCCAATCAACACAATTCTATGACTCTACAATCAGATGTTAAACAGGAAACATGACCAACAACATACATCAAAGGCCATCAGGTTGCACTCTCCTTCCACAAAGAACCCCCAGACAACCAAATAACAGAAGCATCAGGATTCATCAAGATTTGTATATTACCTTTCTGATTATAGTACTGCAAAGTATGCACACAGTATACTTTAGGAGCCCCTTTTTGTTTTAACACATTACATCCAGTGATCTGAAATGTGCTTTGGCCTGAATGTCACAGATGAAAGAGGAAGGCAGGAACTTCCAATGATGCTCAACCTGACATATGTGCATTTTCTAGAGGTAATTGAGCCATACATAATAAAAGCTTCAGATATTGATACTCCATGCAAACCTGCAGCACAATTGAAAACAAAAACATTGATCTATATTGAAGCACAAAGAATACAAGGGCATGATTGCACCAACAGAATGTAACAGCTCATTAACACCAAATCTGAGGTTATCTTCAGGTGGAAAAGCATATCTGGACTTTGACAGCCTAGCAGTGCCAGCTCATGTCACTGTCTATTCCATCACAATCTGACTTCTTAATTACCAAATCCCTTGAGACACTTTCAAGTCTGAACTTTAACTGGTATGACCTGCATAATGAGCCATGTCATTCAAGGGAAAAGCAGGAAATTACTCCCTGATAGGCCAGGTCAGAGCGAGCACAGCTGCCTTCAGTTAATACAAAGCAGCCTTCCACAGTAGTTTTCTTGTGTTAACTACAGCAATGCTTCTGATAGATAAAAAGGGTAAATGATCTATTACAAGATAAGAGAAGGGAACAGAAGCAACAATTGATCTTGATAATTTAGATATCATACAGGACACTGTAAAACTTCAGAGCTCTCAGCATCTCATTTCTTCTCAAGCAGCGAGAATGCTAAATCCACAGCTGCTACAATAAAATCAGGATTTTGAATCTATTTTGTACATGCAAAGCAGCATACTGTCAAACCAACTCATAGAATCACAGAATGGTTCGGGTTGGAAGGGACCTTCAAGATCATCTCCTTCCAACCCCCTGCCACAGGCAGGGACACATTCCACCATAGCGGTCAAGGCCTCATCCAGCCAGGCCTTAAATACCTCCAGGGAGGAGACAATCCACAGCCTCCCTGGCCAACCTGTTCTAGTGCCTTACTGCCCTTACTGTAAAGAATTTCTTCCTAACCTCCAGTACTTTTTCCATCTCAGAAAGACCGCCTTTTCTCTCCTGAACAACTCCAGAAGAACCTGTGGTCTTGGAGTAAAAATGAAAGATTGGTTTGTGATTCAGTCACATCCTGACCATTTCAGACTGGAAAACAGATGATAATTTTCATCTATCTTAAAGAGAATACAGAATAAAGAGCTTGAACTATCTGAAAGATGAAATCTCCATCATTGTTTGGAACATCACTTCACCTGCTCACACCTGACTCTCTGCATGACACAGATGTGTTTCCTTAAGGAAAAGCTTGTCCTGCACAGACATAAGAGTAATGCCCAAAAAAATGTTCCCACCACCTCAAATGAGTTCACTAGAGGTTATTCTCCTACAAACAAGGTACAGCTAACTGCCTTTTACTGATCTCATGACTTTGGGTAGGGTGACACTGCTCTCCTGCTCCTTTACTACCCTTCCTTTTAGCTAAAGCAAGCTTTAATGACACTCTTACATTGTCCAAGGGAGCCATAACAGAGACCACTAAATAAATTTGCTTGAGAAATTTATATGAGATTTGAAATTTTAATGCAACTGCCAAAGGATTTTGGAGGGCTGGGAGAATTAATCTTAATACTCATTAAACTTATTGATTCACATCAAGCTTCCGGGCGTCAGCCTAGGTGCCGCTGCTAAGAAATAAGAAGTTTCCAGGAAATCTGTACCTAAATCTAAAGTGGTTGCCAGCTTCTGTGGAGGGGGGGAAAAAAAAGAGGGGGGGGGGGAAGTTAAAAAAACAAGTGTGCCAGCAAATGAAGTACTAACACATTATCATCCACTACTTGAGGATGCTTTTCATCAGCTGAGGATGAAACTGCATGTGGTAGTTTTAGGCTATGCCTTTCATATTTTGATACAGATTTCGAGCAGAAAAGTAGAAAAATGCAAAATAAATCACTAGTGGGTGTAAACAGGAAACCAAAGATAACACTGAACCATTTCATTGGAGTGATATCTGCTATAAGATTGGTTGTACCAAAACAATTTTCCCTCTTCTCTGCTTGCTTCATTGCTCTGAGGGGAGATTAATCTGCTTCTGCTTGACCTTGGCTGCATTGGTTTGGTTAAGTCTAACAGCTGCTTTTTTTCTCTGGTCCTTTCTCCCTTTATGACAGGGGGTGGGGTGGCAGAGAGACAGCTTCAATGGTCTTCTTGACAAGGGGGACTTCTTGTGTTGTTTGTTAACACCTCGAGTACTGTGTCCAGTTCTGGGCCCCTCAGTTTAGTAAAGATGCTGACTTGCTGGAAAGGGTCCAGAGAAGGGCAACAAAGCTGGGGAGGGGTTTGGAGTACAAGACCTATGAGGAGAGGCTGAGGGAGCTGGGGTTGCTTAGCCTGGAGAAGAGGAGGCTCAGAGGAGACCTTATTGCTGTCTACAACTACCTGAAAGGAGGTTGTAGACAGGTGGGGGTTGGTCTCTTCCCCCAGGCAACCAGCACAAGAGGACACAGTCTCAAGCTGCACCAGGGAAGGTTTAGACTGGATGTTAGGAAGAAGTTCTTCACAGAGAGTGATTGGCCATTGGGATGTGCTGCCCAGGGAGGTGGTGGAGTCACCATCACTGGAGGTGTTTAGGAAGAGACTTGATAGGGTGCTTGGTGCCACTGACTCAATCCCCTCATCCAGATCATCAATAAAGATATTAAAGAGCATGGGGCCCAGTACTGATCCTTGGGGGACACCACTAGTGACTGGCTGCCAGCTGGATGTGGCACCATTCACCATCACTAGTACAGGCATAAGAAGCATCCACAGTATTGTTCTTGTCTACAAGCCAGACCAGTTCCTGGGACAAACCATAGCAAAAGCAGCATGAACTAAAAGAGAGTGTGAAAAGATTACTCAGAATGTTTAAAAACTAAATCAAATCTCAGCATTGTCATTTGTACATATTTAGATATCCCACAGAGAATAAGTAGCATGGAAGTGAATAAATCATGTGGACTGAGCGAATATGGAAATCTTGTGCACCCCAATGCAGAGCACCCAGGTTTATATGATAGCACCAATAAAGCTCAGACTGTGCTACTGAGCTTATCATGAACAGAAACTGTGAATCTTTTCTAACATTTAATTCCATTCCCCACAGAGCACTCTCAGCAGCCTTTCAGGCAACCACCAGATGAACAAATGCTTAAATGTCACACTTAGAAAATGACTTCATATGAAACACCTACCTCTGGTTAGCAGTTCCAGAAAAACAGTTATTTTGCCAGTGAAATGCAGAATTAGGTCAACATGTAAAAAGGATGTCATTCCCAGCACTTTGTTTCTCCCTGGTTTGGTCCCCTGCCCTTTTCCCTCTCCCCTCCAACACTCTGTGCCTTCCACCATCAGACACTTCCCATTGAACACACAACAGGAACACTGCTTCTAATACACAGAAGACAAACCACAGTCTTCCTAACGCTTCCTCTATGCTGACCACAGCCTTTCCCCCTCAGTTCTGATTGTCAGCTAGAATTGTATATACCACAAATTAAACCATAGAAACAATTAGTTTTATCAGCTTGTAACAGAAGGCAGGGGGAAAAAAAGGCTAGAAGGCAACACTACTTTCCTCCTTTTGGACAGCCCTGCAAGCCATAGTAACTAACGTCTGAGCTAGAGCTGTGGTGCTGTTTGTTGAATTCTACACAAATCTGAGGTAAAAATCAGCAAGTAATGGGATGACTGAGCTACTTCTCAAGCTATTTTTCCAACACTTCATTCTTAGTCTCTAGTTGTATTTTCTTGATTTCAGCCTCCTACCAAGGATCCTGTCATGATCCTTTCCTGGCTGCCTCCAGCTTTCAAGCATTTTCTTCGGTCTCTCCCTGTCTCTTCACTAAGCTGTCAGGCTGTTTGTTCCAAAGACATTCGATCACCAAAACTGCCCTAAACCTGAAGCCTAAGTACAATGACCAAAGTAAAGCAAATCAAGGGGTGTGCTTCCTCAGGTAATTTTCTAAAGATCTGCAGTAAAGACAAATCATCAACTTATTTGGTAACAAGCCTGTGTCCCATGAATCTAACGGATAAACCAAAAATTAAATGAAATAAAGAAACAAAGAAAGAAGTGAAAATCTCACCTTTCAGTCATAGCTTCCACCTCTAGGTGAACGCACTATATATCTCTTCTGCTTCTCTGAGCAATCTTTTTCCACAGCTGCTTCACTTCTGCCTTGCTAGCTGGACCTTACTTCAGGTCTGTGCTGAAGAACCCAATGCATTGTCCACAGAGCAGCTCACTTCTCTTATTCACCAGTATGCAGCATGTTGCTCGCAGTGCTGAAGCCAGTAAGAAGCCCACACATCAGCTCTGTGAAAGAGAAAGCCAGGGTAAGCCAGGGCACACGGACACACCTCAGGCTGGTCAGACTGACAGATGCCCATCATGGTGCCTGAGCGAGAATAAAGCTCAAATGCTGGACTGATGACACATGGCTGCCTGTAGAAAGAAGACAACCCACAAGCTCAGGTCATTACTGCAAAACTGCTTCAAAGCCATGAAAAGAGGAATGAGCTGGTATCAGGTAAGCAATCATACAGCCTAGGCTGGGTACAGAGCAGATGCTCAGCACAGAACTTGTTTAGCCTGAATGATTCCAAAGGAAGTGCTTTTTAAAATGATTGGTTCTCTAAAGATGAAATAAAGGACTTTGTCCCTGGTCTCCCCAACCAAATCTCTCCTCTTTCCAGACTGCTGGTAAGTCGTTACAAAAAATCCTTGGAATTTCTACAGAAAGAGTTCTGCTCAGTGCACTGGTTTTCAGATGTGAAGAAAAAGCACCCTAAACTCTCACTGCTTGTCATTAATTACAGCTGAGACTCCTGTGATTCCTCAGAGAGCATCAAAAAGAATCCATCTAAACATGAGGCTTGTAAGTTAAGAACCTGTTTAGAGTGTGTTAAACCAATAGCTACCACAACCTGCAATGTCTTCTGTAAACCACTATCACCTGAGTACCACCTGCTTCCATACTGGGACAGTACCATGGCACAGCTCAGACACATGGCAGTAGCCCCTTCCCAGGACATGTTAACACTGGGCTTTGCCAGCCTGGGCAGGGAAGCCTGGAGCTGAGCAGCAAAGAGCTGCTGTACAAACTAATGCAGCAGCAAAGGAGCTGCTGTACAAACTAATGCAGCAGCAAAGGAGGAATGAGGCCAATGAGTTGTTTGTTGTTGGTTTGGGCTTTCTGTTTAGTTGGTTTGCTTGTTTGTTTTCAATCAGGATTTCTTAATAAAAATAATAACAATTGATTCACAACAGCCTCTTTAGAGAAAAAGAGCAAAAAGCCTTGGTCTAAATAGGGAGAGAAAGAAAACTGTTCATTGCTATGGTTGAAAACACCAGGAACACAATCTGTAATGACTTTTGTGGGTAGGGAAGCAGGGCAGAACAGTAAAGCTGCTTTAGCCACGCAGGAAATCATGCCTGAAACAAGCATTCAGCTTCCAAATTACTTTATATCCACAAATATGCTCAAACTGCTATAAACCTTCAGTAGTATAAACCTCCCTAAATCAGGAATTAGGTCTTTAATTCTTTGTCATAGGAGTTAAGATGCTTGTTTAAGGAGCCGCTGCTGAAGAATAATAATCCCCACTTGTTTGATGCAAAGAAAACCACAGCCACTTGCAGAGCACACAATATCCCTCAGTCGCTGTTGATAGGTGTTTAAAACTCTAATAATCACCAGGTTCTGCTCCTAAATACATGCAGCAGAATGCAACACAACTTTTCTAAAGCTTCTAAACCAAAATTACCCACAGAGAAACAGAGTAAAGAACATTCAAGAAGTGACATCTCAGAGTCAAGGTGCTGCAAACACCAGATTTTAATGACTGGTGCAAACTTAGTTCACCTCTGAGATACATATTTACCATGACACCATCTGGAATCACATTTTTTTGCTCCAGAAGGCTCCTGCCTTAGGCTTGGTACCAAAGGGGAAGAATAAAGGAATGATACACCCAGAACTTCTGAGTGTCTGAATTCCTGACTTCAAGAAAATTCTTTGATTATAGACTCTGCATAAAATGTGCGTGTCCATATACAGGCATGTATCACCTCTGTGTCAAATGCTTTAAAGCTCAAAGAGAAAGAGCCCTCCCCAAAAGGCTCAATTGCCAGGACTCACTTTCCATCAAAAAATATTCACCACCCTCCTCTGCTTATCAGAGCTATGCAAAAAAAAACCCCACCACCAATTGCACAGAACCTTTTCTGCAGACAAGTGACATTTAGCCCACTGTTCCTTCACATCTCTGGCAATCTTCCACTGCACAAGTGTACTAACCTTACTGAAAAATTTAAAGGTGAGAACTCTGAGAAATATGTCAAAGACTGGGGGAGAAAAGCAGGATAAGCAGGGAAAATCCACCCAAAAACTGAAAATCAAGAAGAAATCCATAATGATGCTCATATTCTGCAGCTACCAAAATGCCTTATTAAATTGGCCTGTATGAAGGCAAGGAAAGATAAAGGGAAGAATTATGGGAAACAGGCACCTTCCCAGTGATTTTTATGACACAAAATACCTCAAAGTCCTCTGTAGCTTAACAAACAAACAAAATCAACCAACCAACCAACCAAAGAGAGAAACTGAATGCCTTTTCCCAGCAGCACTGGACTCTAGTCATTTCCTCTACATAAACACATGTGTAGACAGTTTTCTGCTTTCCAGGGGAGTATGTCTGCATGAACACATGTGTGAGGGAGGAAACTGAGGCTCTACACTATGGCATTTCATAGAATCACAGAATGGTTTAGGTGGGAAGGGACCTTTAAGATCTTCCAGTTCCAAGACCCCTGCCATGGGCAGGGACACCTTCCACTAGACCGGACTGCTCAAGGCCCTGTCCAGCCTGGCCTTGAACACCGCCAGGGAGGGGACATCCAGAATCTCTCTGGACAGCCAGTTCCAGTGTCTCACCACAGAATGAGAATCACAGAATATATCTGGTTAGAAGAGATCTCCAAGGTCATCCACTCCAATCCTCAACCCAGCACTGCAGAGTCTACAGTAAGCCTTGTCCCTAAGTGCCAAGTCCACATGTCACTTAACACCTCCAGGGATGGCCACTACACCACCACCCTGGGCAGACCATTCCCCTTTCAGGAAGAAATATTTCCTAATATCCACCCTAAACCTCCCCTAGCACAGCTTGTAGCCATTTCATCTAGTTCTGTCACTTGTCACCAAGGAGAAGAGGATGCCCCTTCTTTGCTCAGGAAGGACTTCTCAGGATCTCAGGTAGTGATAGGACTAGGGGGAATGGAATGAAGGTGGAGGTGGGGAGATTCAGGCTGGAGGTGAGGAGGAGGTTCTTCACCATGAGAGTGGTGAGACCCTGGAATGTGTTGTCCAGGGAGGTGGTCGAGGCCCTGTCCCTGGGGGTGTTTAAGCCCAGGCTGGATGAGACTCTGGCCAGGCTGATCTAGTGTGGGGTGTCCCTGCCCATGGCAGGGGGGTTGGAACTGGATGATCCTTGTGGTCCCTTCCAACCCTGAATGAAACTATGAAGCTGTAGAGAGCAATGAGGTCTCCCATCAGCCTCCTCTTCTCCACACTCTCACTATAAAGAAATTCTTCCTGACATCCAGTCTAAACCTGCCCTTTTTGCCCAACATTTGATCACAAAGTTTCTTACCCATTTTCACCCCACCAGGCTTCCCTATCCTTTTTTTTTTTTTTTTTTCATCCTTTTCTTTTCTCTTTTTCTTTTCTTCATCTGTAGGCTCAAAGGTGTTAGTTCAGCAAGGAACTTGGGAAATTTGGACAGAAGAGGAAAGAGTAAAGCAGCCTATAAAGTGTAATGGTTCCAAAGTCTGTGGGAAGAAGAATTGCTAAGGGATCACATCAGCAAAGAAGAGGAAAATGCTACAAGGCCCTTGTGATCTAACAGTAGTACAATCACAATGACAAAAGGGGCAGGAATCTGGTTTTCAGTTGGCATTAATGCAACAGCTGCCTGGCTGCACACCTGACAAGTATTTACTACCTCATTTTAATTTTTGCTAGCAGAAAGTCCTTAGCTCATTTCTTTAATGCCATACCTAGCTCTATAATACAGCAGTAGTCTACAAAAGACAGAAAACTTAAACACATCTGGAGGGGAATAAAGTAACAAAAGATGAGGAAAAGGCAGAGGTACTTAATACCTTCTTGTCTCATTCTTCAATAGAGAGACAGGGTTGTCTTCAGGATAAGTGGCCTCCTGAACTGGCAGATAGAGCCAGGGACCAGTATAGTGCCCCTGTAATCCAGGAGGAAGCAGTAAGGGACCTGCTGAAACACTTGGATCCTCACAAGTCCATGGGACCAGAAGGGATCTATCCTAGGGTACTGAGAGAGCCGACAGATGAGCTGGCCAAGTCACTCTCCATCATTTATCACCAGTTCTGGCTCACTGGAGAGGTCCCAGAAGACTGGAAGCTGGCCAGTGTGATGCCCATCCACAAGAAGGGCCAGAAGGAGAAACTGTGAAATTACAGACTTGTCAGCCTGGCCTCAGTGCCAGGCAAGATTATGGATCAGGTCATCCTGAGTGCAATCACACAGCACCTACAGGATAGCCAAGGGATCAGGCCCAGTCGGCATGGATTTAAGAAGGGCAGGTCCTGCCTCTCCAACCTGATCTCCTCCTATGACCAGGTGACTGCCTGGTGGATGTGGGGCAGGCTGTGGATGGAGCCCCAGGTTTGGAATGGCTGAGGTTCAAAGAGCGCTTTTCCTGACAGCTGGCTAATAAAACACACTCCAAACATCAGAAGTGAATTTTCCCATAGGAATTTAAGTAGTGAGGAGCTTTCCTATGGGAAGATGGACTAAAGTTCTTCATGTGAAAACAGATTAAAAACCCTGCCCTATATGGGTAGAGACAAATCATCTGAATTCTGGTAACACTCCTGGATTCAGTTAGAACTGCATGCTTCAGTACCTCAGGAACCTTTAATTGATTTCTTTTCTCAGGCATCATCAACTGTGAAAAGGAATCAAAGTTTCATCATCTGAATGCAGGAACTTCATTTGGGTAGAAATCCAGGGGTGCTTTCAAATCAGGAAAACAACATTTTATCTAGTGATTTCTTGTGAACAGAACAGACAATTGCAATCCTGCCCAGGAGTTTAATAGTAATATGAAAAATAAACAAAGCCTGTGGCTTTGGTCAGGCACTGGAATAGGCTGCCCGGGCAGATGGGGGAGTCACCACCCCTGGAGCTGTTCAAGAAACATGTGGACATGGCACTTCAGGCCATGGTTTAACAGCCGCAGTACTCTTAGGTTGATGGTTGGACTCGATCTTAGAGGCCTCTTCCAATCAAAACAATTCTATGATTCGAGATGGACCCATCCAGATCATTCCCTTCTAGTCATCCTCCCAAAGGTGTCATAAAGATGCTTGAACACAGCCAAAAAGCCAAACTTGGTAAGAACAACTAGGCTAATGAAATTGTAGGAAAGAGAAAAATTAATCAGGGGAGGAAAAACAAAAAAACTAACTAAATTATGCCCACAACTTCCTGCCCAGCCACTCTATCTTCCCAGGTCACAAGCCTGAGCTCAGGAGCAAACCTAATCCAATCCTTGAAAGTGCAACATGGCATCAGGCTAAGCAGTTCAGGTTGGAAGATGGAACACACAAATGCAAACTAAGAGCAGCAGTTACATGGAATGAAACATTTTCAAGGAACAGACTTGTCCTGCTTGTTCTCCTAATCCTCTGCATGTTCTGTCAGAAACCTTAGTCCAAAGATTCTGCCTGGATATCTTAACCAATGCATCTGCTTCATACCAACTCCTTTCTTGGGTTTGTTTTGGTTGGTTGGTGTGGTTTGTGGTGGATTCTTTTTTTTCCTTTCCTTTTTGTTTCTTTTCTTTCTTACTGTAAAACTCTCCATTAACAGAAAAATTCCACCTTGCAGAATAGCAGCCTTTGGAAGGAACGTCTGGAAATCATCTAGTCCAACCCCTGCTGCTAAAGCAGGCTCAACAACAGCAGGTTGCTCAGGATCACGTTGTCCAGGAGACTATGGAATCTCTCCAGAAAAGGAGACTCCACAACCTCTCTGGCCAGCCTGCTCCAGGGCTCCAGTATCCTCACACTAAAGAAGTTGTCCTCCTGTTCATATGGAACCTCCTAGGCTCCAGTTTGTGCCCATTTCCCCTTGTCCTGTGACTGGATTCTACTGAAAAGCTCTGACCCAATCCTGTATCACTCACCCTATTGATCAGCACTGATCAGATCCCCTCTCAGGCTGCTCTTCTCCTGGCTAAACAGCCCCAGGTCTCTCAGCATTTCCTCCTCACAGAAATGGCTCCATGCCCCTCAGCATCTTTGTAGCCTCCACTGCACTCCCTCATGTAGTTCCCTGTCTCTCTTGAACTGGGGAGCCCAGACCTGGACAGCGCTGGGTGCACTTCTTGGTTCAAAACTCCAACACTTCTGTTGCCAGGAGATAGGCACAACAATGTGATGTCACCCTGACGCACCTCAGGCACCAGGTACCATGGCAACACTGGGGAACTCCACAGGCAGCTGCCACCACAGCCCTTCAGTCTCTTGACTGGTAGGAACAAATCTGGCTGGTTAGGGAAAAGGAAGGGTGCTGGCTGCTGAAGGTTGCAGCCAAGCTGTGGAAGAAGATGATGAAATGAAGCTACCTTCTACAGAGATGCAGCAGATGCAGATCACAGTACAAATGAAGCACTATGCAGCACAGTACCAACACAGAAAGATTCCCTCCTTTAGGTCACAAAACAACTGGCTATGTGATTCCAACTTAAGCATCCATACACCAGGTGAAGAGGACAACAGCCAACTCAAAGGGCACCCTGAAGCAGTATCTCCTACCTTGTCCTGATGAGTTTAAAATAGGTATTACTTAATTATTGACTTTGTTTAGAGAAATCAAAGGTCTCTGATAGCATCTGAGAGCTTTCCAGTCTCTGAGAAGCAGATCAAAGTGGGAGCACCAGGTTAAGCAAGGTTCACAGATGGAAATGTAGCCAGTGACGTATCTTTCTTGAGAGGTCAGCCAAATCTGCATGTTTGGTATCTTAATGACCATTATGCATTCATACCAACCACAGACTGGAGTTTCCCCCAACACAGCCTACTTCAGCAGTACTGCTCTGCAGAGAGGAATAACAGAGTTAATAATTGCCACGACAGAGATGAACTGGTGGTTGCAGAAAGGTGACACAGTAAACAGCAGCCAGCTGCAGGAGAGACAATCCACTGTTTCATTGCATACGGTTAAACTCCAAGACTGGAGCAGAGTTTTGTACCTGTGCCTACCATCTACCCCTTGAATAAGAATAGTGCCTATAGGCCTGCTACACGTAGGGCCAGTCTTCCTAACTTCCACCCCTCAAAAAATAAATCCTACTGCCAAAATTTTCCTGGGGACAATCCTGATAGAGCTCAAAACACATCATAAGTAATCAGGAAGCTACGTATGGAAGGTAATTGTTCAAATTCTGGCCCTGGCAGAGATCGAATCATAGAATCAACAAGGTTGGAAAAGACCTCAAAGATCATCAAGTCCAACCTGTCACCCAACACCTCATGACTACTAGACCATGGCACCTAGTGCCACGTCCAAGACCCTCTTGAACACCTCCAGGGATGGGGACTCCACCACCTCCCTAGGCAGCACATCCCAGTGGCTAACAACTCTCTCTGTGAAGAACTTTCTCCTCACCTCGAGCCTGAACTTCCCCTGGCACAGCTTGAGACGGTGTGAAAGCCAAGCCTCCACTGCAAGCTTTGAAAGGTATCAGTTGAAAACTACAATTTCCTTCACTGCAGAGAACACAGCCTCAGACAAAGCACCAGGCAAACAAAAAAGAACAAGAAAATAACACCGAGGGTATCAGCCAGACGTTGACAGAGCTCTCTGACATCAGCCTGACCATTTTGTTTGACATACGGGATGCACATAATAGGTAGGCTGTCATTTAATCCTACCTCTCACCATCGCTCTCTTCCAGTGGCACCAGGACATAGATAAAAATACATTGCATTGAAATACATCATCTGTAGCAGCACCAAAAACATTGGCTTTTTTATACTGCCTTGAAGCAGGTATTAAATCAGAGCACGGTAATCCCATGAGCTGATGTATTTAAAAGTCTAAGTGATGAAGAAAGCTTTCTGCAGCCCACTCTTTTGTTTTTTTTGCAGGAGCTGCAGTCCTGTGGCTGTTTCTTTAGGTGTGATAGGAGACAGGAAAAAAAAATTAAATACCCTGTGTCTGCTTAAAGTGATGTCTCAGAGATGTGTGCTTCAGATAGTGGAGATAATGCCACTATCATTTATTCCATACTCTTAGCAAGGTCTTCGTGGTCTTTAAATCTTTAATGACAGTGGGCTTGCTCTGGACTACTAGGGTACAGTTTACAAATAACTAACTTCACTGAGCCTGTGAAGTGTTTTAAGGCAGGGCCAAGTGATTCTCAGGTGATTTTCAATGCATTCTGTATCTGAATGATTACTTGGCAATGATTACTCAGCAAGACCTTTGACACTGTCCTCCACAAGCCCTATGAGGAGAGGCTGAGGGAGCTGGGGCTGCTTAGCCTGGAGAAGAGGAGGCTCAGGGGAGACCTTATTGCTCTCTACAACTACCTGAAGGGAGGTTGTAAACAGGCAGAGGTTGGTCTCTTCTCCCAGGCAGCCAGTACCAGAACAAGAGGACACAGTCTCAGGCTGTGCCAGGGGAGGTTCAGGCTGGAGGTCAGGAGGAAGTTTTACACAGAGAGAGTGATTGCCCATTGGAATGGGCTGCCTGGGGAGGTGGTGGAGTCACCATCACTGGAGGTGTTCAGGAGGAGACTTCACAGGGTGCTTGGTTACATGGGTTAGTTGATTAGGTGGTGTTGGATGATAGGTTGGACACAATGATCTTGAAGGTCTCTTCCAACCTGGTTTATTCTATTCTATTCTTGCATTTTAATCTAAACACATTGTACATCATTTGTTTTAACAGACACATCGTTGAGGAATACTGAAACACCTTAAAAGAATAAGCTTTCAGATACCAATGAGGTAAGGCAAGCCATGTACTCATTTTACAGACAAATTCAAGCGCTGTGAAGCCACCACAATGACACACACAGCTAGCTTCTCATCCTGCCACTTAGCAGGGTTGCTTTGAGAGCCGTACATCAGACATCCCAGGGATTTTCTGCTTCACCAACAGCAATGGTAAAGAGCACAGGCAGAGGCACAAGGTACCTAACATACACACAAATATATATCCTTGTTTTGTTATGCTACTTGACCATCTGGAAAACATAAAAATTAAGTTTCCAGAGGAGCAGGAAATGCATCACAAGTATATTCAGTGTTTTCCCTGGTTTCCTTGTTAAATGTATTGCCTGACAGACTCTGTGTTCCAGATAAAATATAAATCTCCACGGTAATGTAAGTTAAAGTTTCTATGGAAGGCTACAAGTTGGGCTCCACAATTGTTTTTGTATTCTACTTGAATTTAAACAGTGACCTTTCTACTTCTAACAGCAAAAGAATTTAACCTGGAGCCAGGATAAAAAAAAAAGAAAAATGTACTATCCCATTCCTGAACACCTCAATACAGTTAAACATTCCATTCCAAACCAAACCCAAGCACCAAATATTTCACCTCTTGCAGGCTCACATAAAGCTGGTCTGTATTACCCTTCAAAATCAAAACTTTCCATCTGAGCTGCAGTGAATCTAAATGGCATCCTGGCCTGCATTAAGAACAGTGTGGCCAGCAGGAGCAGGGAGGTCATTCTGCCCCTGGACACTGCACTGGTTAGGCCATACCTCGAGTACTGTGTCCAGTTCTGGGCCCCTCAGTTTAGGAATGATGTTGACTTACTGGAACGAGTCCAGAGAAGAGCAACAAAGTTGGTGAGGGGCTTGGAACACAGCCCTGTGAGGAGAGGCTGAGGGAGATGGGGTTGCTTAGCCTGGAGAAGAGGAGACTCAGGGGTGACCTTATCACTCTCTACAACTACCTGAAGGGAGGTTGTAGCCAGGCAGAGGTTGGTCTCTTCTCCCAGGCAGCCAGCACCAGAACAAGAGGACACAGTCTCAGGCTGCGCCAGGGGAAGTTCAGGCTGGAGGTCAGGAGGAAGTTTTACACGGAGAGAGTGATTGCCCATTGGAATGGGCTGCCCGGGGAGGTGGTGGAGTCGCCATCACTGGAGGTGTTCAGGAGGAGACTTGAGAGGGTGCTTGGTTACATGGGTTAGTTGATTAGGCGGTGTTGGATGATAGGTTGGACACGATGATCTTGAAGGTCTCTTCCAACCTGGTTTATTCTCTTCTATTCTAAATAAATAGCTGAATTTCCTGTAGGTTGTCCCTCTCCCTCACTTTGAAGTTTCTAACTGTAAGCTGTCACTGCTAACATGAAATGAAAGAAGGCTCCAAGGGTTATTCCAAGAGCAATGGCTGCTACATCAGCTTCCCATTTCTCCGCTCAGTCAGTGCTGGCTCGTTAACAGAGCAGAGGCACCACAGATGCCAAGTGGGAAAAATGGAGGATGTTATGTCTCTTTACAAGGTGGTTTTCCTTAACCTGACAGTGCTTTGGCTCCCACACTTTTTGTTCAGAGCAACAAGACGGGCAGGAGACCTCTAAAGAAATAAACATTCCTAGGAAGTCCAAATGCTGAGTTTAATCACCTACGTTTTTGACATTACTTGAGCGTAGTCGGATAATATGCACACTATAAAAAGACAGCTGGGTGAAAATAGATAGCCTGCATTGATGTGGTATTTAACTTTACAGATAAAACATTTCTGGAAGCAATAATCCAATTAAACATACTGGAAATCACCATTAATCATGGGTGGAAACCTAGAGCTTCTCAGTAGTTCTGATATAGTTCTAGCAGTTAATACATTCTCTCCTGAGCCTATGCAGCAGGTAGAGAGAATCTAAGAAAACACAGCACTGAGAGTGATGATTTCTCTGTCTGCTGTGCAGAGACAGCTTCTCTGCTTGCTGTCTTCAGGGAATCCTCTGCCTGGTGCCTCCACATTTCAGATTCAGAAAGAGATTTCAAATTATTTCCTGGCATTTCTCCAGCATTAACCATGTCACAGTCGGTTCAGCAGAGAAATGCCAGATTCCACAGAGCTCCTGAGTGGGTGGGATTGACAGCACTTTGCTACTGCCCCTCCCTCTCTCTCTGCCTTTATTACAAATCATTTTAAACTTTTCCCCCCCCCCCCCCCCCCCCAACAAAATTGGATTTTGTCAACACATCCAGGGGGCTTACAATACAGCTATTGTTGGGGGAAATGTCAGTGCTTCAAACGCGATTCTTGAGGTGGCTCTCACAGGATATTGAGAAATAGCCAAGTAAATGTATTCTTTGTATCTAAATGTCAGTTTAGGTACAGCAAAAAAACACCCTAAAAATTAAAAATTAAACCTCCTGAACAGAAGTCCATGCAGCACCTACCTAATGTGACAACTTGGATAAGGAGCAAAAATAAATCTCTTTCATATGAGGCTACTGACAGTGGAGGATGGCAACGGCCCCCTTATAAATAGAAATGCACATTGCAGATGGAAATAATTTTACAAGGCTCTTTTTATTGTGATCATAAAGCCTAAAAACATGATGAAATCAAGCCATATTAGAGTTTAAAATACAATAAATCTGAAGCTATTACATCCCTAGCATGCTGGATATTTCAAAGCAAGACATAATCACTACATAAAAATGCATCTTACGTCCTTGATGTCCAACCTGAGTTCTTATGAGCCAGGCAGTTTTCAGCGGTTCTCTGCTATCAGAGTCCCTCCACAAAGTCAACAAAGCCACCTTTTATGGAAATTTGAAAAAGGCTGGAGAAAAGTTGGGGTCCTTGCAGGAGCAAATAATTGGTTACAAAGACAGGAAACAGAAGGCAGGATTAAACACTCAAAATTTTGCAGACAGCCAAACTGGAGCTGGGCTGTTCAACATATTCCTAATTAGTCAGGGAAGAGAGTGACAAGGAAGGTGACATTCTGTGGCTGATACTAAGGTAGTTAGGACAGTAAAGATGGGGACCACCTGTGAAGATCTGCAGATGGACCTTCCATGTTTCAGTGACTGAGCAATCAAAATGATAGATGGGATGCAACAGGAAGAAATGTAGAGTGATGTACCCAGGGGGAAAAAATCTTGACTTTACATACCAAATGACAGACACTGTGCTGAATATTAATAGGCAGGGATGATAACATGTGGCTGCAGCTATTAGGTCTACAACAAAATTGGCTCAGTCTCCTTGTCAGTCAAATAAAAATGGAAATAATTAGAGAAAGGATAGAATGCAACATGAAAAAAAGCTTTTTTTTGTTCCTATATAAAACCCACATTGCTTTCTTCTTCTATGTAAATCTGACTCCCCCACCTCGAAATGCATATGATAAAGGGTTCAGAGAAGGGGAAGAAAGGTGAGACCCATCTGTCAGCAAAGACAGATGACTCAGAAGAGGGATGACAGAGGTCTAGCAAGCCCAGAGCAAGATGGAAAGGGTGAAAACCCAGCCTGTTGCTCACTGTCCCTCTCAGGACTGGATTTGGAGAAGCCCCAACCCAACCCAAACAAAAGGCAGTGGGTTTTCCTATGTGGCCTAATTAGGCCGGGGAACTTTGCCCCCAAACACCAAGGCAGTACATGGGTCTAAGTTATACAGCTGCACCTCTGGCTCCTCAGCTGCCTGAGCTTGTGTAGGCTGCTGCGAGAATTTTCTGCGGAACTTTATCTCATGTTTGATCTAAACTCACACTGCCATACTGCTTTTCAAGCAAAGAACACTAAAAATGATGGAAAGGCATAAAAGCCAAGAGTAGTACCCATGAGTAGCAGAGAAGAACCCTCCATCTTGAGCTTAAAATGGTTGTGAGACAACTCCAGAATTCAATATCGAATGTGAATGTAAGAAGAAAAAGAAGTAAGCTCACAGTCAGCCTAGCAGTTTACCTTGGTCAGCCTCCAGCACTAAAGAGAGCATTAACTAGAGACCTGGTTTGCAAACTCACCTGGTGATTTCCACTGCCCTACCCAGGGCAGCAGGATCCACTCAGATGCTCTTTGGACATAACAGTGTTCCAGAGGTCTATTGTCTGAGCCCTGCTCCTTAATCTCTGCCAACCTCTGTAACTGATTTCTGTTCCCAAAATACCCTCCAACCTTGCTGCATGTTTCACCTGCATACACTGTAAACTCCTCCTGGCCTTGTACATTCCCTCATCATTTTTGTTTTGTCAATGAAGATAATCTCCTGGTCAAAATAGCAATCCATGGGCCAGATCATCAAGTCAGCAACAACAGGTTACATCTAAACACACAAACACACGATGAAGAGTAAACACTGAGCACAGGGAGGTAAAGACTCTGCTTTCAGGGCTCTGAAAGCCCAGCATCAAAATTCTACGCTCCACTGAGACTCGAGGTCTAATTAATTTCCTGAAGGTTATACAGACAGCTTGGCAGAGATCACAATCACACTCCGGTCTCGGGCAGTATTTTAATTGCAAAGTATCGTTGCCACAAACAGATTTATTTTCTCAGTTCTACCCCACTATAAATAATAAATGCTCCCTCACAATGCATGGAAGCTCATTATGTGCTCCAGAAAACCATTCACCGTTATTAACTGATCTGCTTATGTTTGCCCTTTTGTGCATTTGAGCACCTCAGAGACAGAGGTGGTTTCAAGCATTCACAAAACAGGTAAAGGATTGATTTCCACGTCCGAACAGAGTCCACTCTGGCCGTTTGCTGTTTCCTATCACATAGTGCTACACGCAATCAGTCATCTCCATTACACGATGTCGCCACTTCCCATACGAATGTCTGAATGGGAAATAAGATCAGCTATAAGAAGGATTTCCATTTAACAGCAAATATTCTTGTTTGGACATGAATCCCCTGTGCCTGCGTGAATACTGATACCCACAGAACGAGAACTTGTTCTCTCCATGCGTGCTGAAACAAAACCACACCAGAGATGCTTGCAAGGAGCCTGAGCATGACTGATAAGAAAGCAATATAAATCTCCAGCATGCAGTTGCCAACTCAATTCTGAAACATTCAGCTGATTCTAGCTGCAGATTAGTGACTTTCTCCAACCATCCACATCTTCACCTTCTGCTAAAAATATTCATTTCCACAGACCAGCAAAGCAGTGGCCCAGGAAAGCCAAACTTCAGTAAATCACAGACATCGATTTAATCTCATGTAAATGAAGCCTCCCATTGTCCTTTTAAAACAAACAAGGAGGACGAAGAGGCCTGCACATAATCACTAAATTACAAAGAACAGATGTGAAACATTAACAAGGAAATGCTCATGCTGGCAAGGAGAAAGCTCTATAAAACAGCACGCACTGTACCAAGCCAGATTGGCTTTTAAATGACTCATACTTAGGAGACTACAGACAACAAGGAACAAAAATAAAACAGTTAATTTGACTGGGCCTAATACTCTTTAGTTACCTTAAATTAACAGCTAATTTTGCCATTTCTTTCCCTTCTCCTTTCGACATCTCTGTTGGGGGGAAAATTATTCTGAAACCCACACAGTTAATATCTGAACATTTATAAATGCATGATTAGGGCAAATATTTTATTATATTCACCCCACAGTTCTCTGAGAGGGGAAAAAACGGAGGAGTTACATCTTGCAGTGTGCTACAAGAGGAGCCTCTTCAAGGTATCCCTGACTGACCAAGCCACACCAAGTGATTCAGGGTAAAAGAGGTGAAGAGCCACCACAAAGTGCTGGACAATACAAGCTAAAATGCAAGCAGCTTTTGCAATTCAGAGTAGTCTAGTTCAGGTCTTTTGTCCTGAATGGTAATTTTCAGACAGAGGCTTTTTAGCTATGGTTTACTCCCCAGGGATAAATTCCTATTGCACACCGGAAAATGCTATCTTTGCTTTCAGCACTAATTTGTGCAAGTCCCCCAAGGCCAGATGCAGCCTAGCCATTATGCCCCACATGAATGCAAAATGTGGCATGGAAACTCAGATTCCTTTCCTTTCTTTTCTCCTTAAACAAGGATCTCAATCAACCTTATACTTCCCAAAGTCACTCAACACAAATGGCACTAGTCACTGCTGCTCTCTCCTTGGATATCTCCTATTAGTACTAACAACCACAATACTTTCTAAGTTCAAAAAGGCATGGTCAAAAACATTTCAAATCAATTACAAGCTAACTGTGCACTCCTAGAGACACCTCTACTTGTGGTGAAAGGAGAAGTCTTCAGTATGACCACCATGCATTAACTTATTGATAGCATAAGGCATACTTTTTCTCCCTATATTCCACTGAAAGTGGGAAAGAAAGGAGTCGTCAATGTCTAAGTTTCTTAAGGTCAACACTGGTGGAGAAATCAGCATATCCTTCTGTAAACACTGTCAGTGGTTAAAGAAATGGTAGAAAGTCAATTTTTCCTTGCAGTCTGAGTTTCTCAAGCTCTAGACCCCATTTAGCAGGGAAGTCATTGCTCCCCTGTACTCAGCACTGGTCAGGCCACACCTTGAATACTGTGTCCAGTTCTGGGCCCCTCAATTTAAGAAGGACATTGGGAGTCTTGAATGTGTCCAGAGAAGGGCAACAAGGCTGGGAGAGGCCTTGAGCACAGCCCTGTGAGGAGAGGCTGAAGGAGCTGGGATTGTTTAGCCTGGAAAAGAGGAGGCTCAGGGGAGAACTTCTTGCTCTCTACAGCTACCTGAAGGGAGGTTGCAGCCAGGTGGAGGTTGGTCTCTTCTCCCAGGCAACCAGCACCAGAACAAGAGGGCACAGTCTCTGGCTGTGCCAGGGGAGGTTTAGGCTGGAGGTGAGGAGAAAGTTCTTCACTGAGAGAGTTGTTCGCCATTGGAATGTGCTGCCCAGGGAGGTGGTGGAGTCACCATCCCTGGAGGTGTTGAAGAGGGGATTGGATGTGGCACTTGGTGCCATGGTCTAGTAGTCATGAGGTCTTGGGTGACAGGTTAGACTTGATGATCTTTGAGGTCTTTTCCAACCTTGTTGATTCAATGAGTCTGTTCTATTCCAGGCCTTCTTAGGCCTTCACCTACTAGCCTGAAGAGTCCTTCAGCACCACACAGTAAGTACTCAGTAAGTCCTTAGACGGAAGTTGCATTAAAACACTTCACATCTTATTTTCTTGGAACAAAATGGACAACTTATCTTTCTGTTGATGCAAAAAATCAAGGAGCCCCAAATAATTTCTGCAGCTCCTTCCTGCAACAACAACTCTGTAATCTTTTTACAGTGTTGATAGCCAAAGCGGATTCTCCAACCTAGGAATGACCTTAACTGATCCACATGGAGATACCACCACTTCTCAGCCCAAGGTGATCTGCCCTATATATTTTTGATACAGATGCATGGTCTTCTGTTCTTAAGGCCACTGGGGAAAACACAAATTTAACTGGTGGCAGCCTTTGGCCATATCATCTGAAACCCATCAGTCTTGCAGCAGATTATGTTTCTTACTCTTTTGCAAGCAAGAGTGTTCGAGCAGCTAATCTTGCAGAAAGCAGCTGGGAGCTGGAGAAATATTCCCCTCATAAACACGAGGAAGCAGCAAGTGGAAGAGGCAGAACTCAGAAGGTGATTAAAAAAAACCAAAACCCCAAACAACAACAGCAGTTGGAAACAAAAGCTGAAGTAAAGAACTTTTTAAATGGCTTATCCATATTTATACTGAAGAATCTCTCTGAGAGCCTGGTTATGGCACTTGTGAGAAACTCCACTGACTTGCATTGCAAAAATATCAAAATATTTATATCCATAACTCAATTTTAACAGAGTTGTTAAATTTTGTGATTTGTGTTCAAACCTCTAAGGATTGCTGAAGTGAAATGGCAAGGGAGAATACAGGAAAGCTGTCTCACAGCAGTGGTGAACTTTAAAGCTCCAATTCAGTGCCAAGATTTGTATCTTGCCCAAGGCTAAGGGAGCCCGTGCACTTGGTGTTTCAGTTCTTCTGCATCCAATTTCACATCTAACCTAAAGAAGAACACAGAGGATCATGGAAGCACCTGCATTATTCAAGGAGCATTTTCACTATCGGCAGAAATGCACTCTGGCATTAAAATTACGACTTCAGAGCACCATGGCAAATGTCCCAAATCACTTCTTTCATCTTCCCCATCCACTTGGCAAGAAAATAAATTAAGAAAATCACCATTGGAACAACAGTACCAGGACATTCTACCTGTACAAGGGAAGGAATCAATGCACACAGACAATCCATGTACAGAGAACAATGCAAATCGCTAAAGAATTACAAGGAAATTTTCAAGTACTCTACTAAACAAACCTGAAGTTTTACTAACAAAAAGACCTACAGGGCAATAACCTGAAGTGATCAGGGTATTTATTTTCCCAGAGAAATGAAACAAATATTTGAGTCACTGTGATTTTTCAGCACATTGAAATCATGCATCCAACCAAGGACAAGACGACAGAAACAAGTAGGTATCATGTTCATCGAGGCCAGGCACACAAGCTCCAGCCAATTATTTCATAAGGCACAAGACATGCAGCATTTGAGACATCAAATTGTAGGATAGAACAGAACAGAGCAGAGCAGAACAGAGCAGAGCAGAACAGAGCAGAGCAGAACAGAGCAGAGCAGGTTGGAAGAGACCTTCAAGATCATCGTGTCCAACCTATCATCCAACACCACCTAATCAACTAAACCATGCAACCAAGCACCCTAATAAGTCTCCTCCTAAACACCTCCAAAGATGGCAACTCCACCACCTCCCTGGGCAGCACATTCCAATGGGCAATCACTTTCTCTGTGTAGGAGGATGGGACCAGCCATTTTCCAGTGGTGCCCAGTGACAGGACAAGGGATAAAAGGCATAAACTTGAGTATAAATTCCAACTAAACATGAGAAGGATCTTCTTTAATTTATAGGTGATGGTGCACTGGGACAGGCTGCCCAGAAAGGTGGCGGAGTATCCATCTCTAGAGACATTCAAACCTTACCTGGACACATTCCTGTGTGACCTTTTCTACTTGAACTTGCCTTGGCAAGAAGGTTAGACTCAATCTCCAGAAGTCCCTTCCAACTCCTACCATTCTGTGATTCTGCAACCATTTTCAAAACACAGAATCATAGAATGGTCTGGGTGGGAAGAGACCTCCAAAGGTCATCTAGTGAAGGGACCTCCAAAGGTCATCTAGTGAAGGGACCTCCAAAGGTCATCTAGTCCAACCTCCTGCAGTAAGCAGGGGCATTCTCAACTAGATCAAGTTGCCCAGAGTCCTGTCAAGCCTCACCTTGAATATCTCCAGTGATGGGCAAGGCCCTTGATACAGCCAGGAAGGACAGACACATATTTATCAGCCCAAGGTCATGGCTCCTTGGCACAGAAAATCATGTATCCTTCTCAGTGACCAGCTGTGAGACCCAAGATAAAAATGTTCCAGCAGCTGTTCCTCTGTCACAGCTGCCTACTTTTCAGAGTTAACAGTGAGCCTCTTGCAGTTGCTGGAATCTGAAATATCTCAGTTACCTTTTGCCAAGGGCCATTTTCAGCATCTGAAACACAGCCTTCCTGCACATTAGGTGGTAATTAGATTCTTCTTTGCTTATTTATATTCTTCTCTATTTATTTACATTAGAGCATTACCAGCATGAGTAATTCAACAGGGTTTGAACAATGGAATCAGACAGAAGGAGGACTAACAGATCAGACTAATAGGTACCACAGACTGACACATTTCAGCTCCAGGACAAGGCTATTCATAGATCAAGTCCATGCACACTCAAACAATACTCCAGCTGAGCATCTAACAAGCATCATCCTGGGGGGCAAGAAAGAGAACATGAAGCTTTTGATATTTGCACTTGACCAGTCATGATTTTAATTCCTGCATAACTAGGGGCAGAAGCAGCCTTTTATTCACACAGAGCCCACACTGGGTAGGTGACAAACAGGTGGCTTTAGAGCTCCAGACAAAAGCTGCCTGCTCTTACAGTGTCTTTTTGCTGTCAAACAATAGTTTAAGAGACAAAAATCTCCACTGCCCCAGGCGGGCTTTGGCTAGGAACAAGTCAAAATTTCCATGAACTCCATTGCTTGCAGTAATACAAAGTGTTGTATCTCTACTGACACCTGGAGCAGATGAGGCAAAGGATGTACACTAGCTGTGCTACTAGCTTCTGCTCAGCCCTGCATCTGATCAGCCTGGCATCTAGGCGCAGGCAGGAGTTCCCCATGTCCTTTCATCTGCTCTAGCACTCCCTTGGCATTTTGGGGCTAGTTAGAGCACCATGGAGCTCCTGACGTTGTATATTTGTCAGTGGGCTTCCCTAAGGACCATCTCAGAAGATGGACAGAATATGTGAATTTGGCAGTAAGTGTTTCTGATTAAAATCCCAATCAAGTAATTACAACTGGTATACTGGCCAAACATTTACAATAGCTGCAGATCCTGCCCAGCTGGACAGCCTGCCTCTGCCAGATGAGGCATGGCACAGCACTCATCTTCATACCACACCACTGAGAAGTATTTAGTAAGGAGGTAAGTGATATCCCTTATCTCCTGGTTAGTTATTTTCTGGTAAGAAGGATGAGCATGGCAGATAGCAACCAAAAGAGGTTTAAGATTCCTAACAAAACTGAAAAGGTGACAAACATCTTGGGCAAAGCAGCTATCATACTGTATTATTTAAAAGATCATGTCACTGAGGGCAATTGGAGCCAAAGGGCAGTTGTGGGGCTAGCCCAAGTGCCTCATGCCAAGTACTGGACGTCCCCACAACACACATGCAGGTTGTGTGTGTCCACTGCAGCTGGGGTGAGGCTGTGGCCCTTGGAAGCTCGCATGACTGTGCCAGCAGCTGGGGGAGACTGGGATTCAGGGTCACTTACTGGATGCACTAAGTGTCAGGTCAGCTACTGAAGGGACCTGTATTGTAGGGACTTTCCACTAAGAGACCTTCACCATGACCAGCCAGAGCAGCTTGGATTTCCTGTGGCCACCTTCTAACCCACCAAGCACTTCCACTCCCACCTGTTGCACTGCCTGTAGGATGTTTCTCACCAGCACATCCCAGGCAGAGACTGTTCCTCTCTCACCAGCATTATCGTCAGCCAGACGTACAGCAAAGCCATTAGAGTCTGTGCACGCTGACCCCAGCAAGCAACAGTGGCAAATGCAGCAGCAGTAAAACAAATCCCTTAGGCTTCTCAGTGCAGAAGGCAAGATCCTTGCCAAACAATGCTTTTATTGGAGACCTTCTCACTACTACCATTGAAGGTAATTTTTAACTACGATAATACCATGGCCTCTTCCTTCAACTATAGAATGTATTTGCTAACCTAGTCACAGGTCTCACCAGATCTGGACTAAAGCCCAGATTTCAGAACAAAGCCTTCAAACTGCCTTTCAAGGCTTAACAAAGCTAAACACCACTAGCAATATAAATAATGAACAACCCTTCCACGCTATGAATCCACGAGAAGCAGTTTCAATTATTTCATATCTGCAAGAAAACAAAGCAAAACAAAACACAACACAACACTTTCCCCAAAGGGTCATTATCAAAATGTTAATCACCACATCATGCTTTGCAACACCAGCCATTACTAATGTTTACACCTGGAATGGAATGGAATGGAATAGACCAGACCAGGTTGGAAGAGACCTTCAAGATCATCATGTCCAACCTATCATCCAACACCACCCAACCAACTAACCCATGGCACCAAGCACCCCATCAAGTCTCCTTCTGAACACCTGCAGTGATGGTGACTCCACCACCTCCTCGGGCAGCCCATCCCAATGGGCAATCACTCTCTCCGTGTAAAACTTCCTCCTAACCTCCAGCCTAAAACTCCCCTGGCACAGCCTGAGACTGTGTTCTCTTGTTCTGGTGCTGGTTGCCTGGGAGAAGAGGCCAACCCCTGCCTGTCTACAACCCCCCTTCAGGTAGTTGTAGAGAGCAATAAGGTCACCCCTGAGTCTCCCCTTCTCCAGGAATTAATGCAACCTTCTGAAAATACACAAGCCACTCCCCAGTACTTTCAGTATGGGAGTGCAGAATTTGGTTGAGGAAGGGGGTGAGAGTTTGGGCAGAGTTGTGTTGTTGGTTGTGACATTTGGGGGTCATTTTTCCTCTATTGGTTACTTGGAGTTTTTCAGCTTAAGATGGGCACATGAATCTGTCTACATCTGGAGAGCAAAGAGTCCATGTGAGGGATTCTGTAATTCTAAAGCTACTAGAAACTCTTTGAAATGAATGGTTTTCACAGATTGACCTGAATCATCACAGAAAGGCAGAGGTTGGAAGGGACCAATGAAGATTGTCAAAATCCATCCCCATCACCTCAAGCAGATCACATAGGAACATGCCCAGGCAGACACTGAAAGTCTCCAGAGATAGAGACTCCACCACCTCTCTGGGCAGCCTGTTCCAGTGCTCTGCCACCAAAAGTGAAGAAGTTTTTTCTCATGGGACTTCCTGTGTTCAAATTTATGCCTATTACCACTGGGGACCACTGAGAAGAGTCTGGCTGCATCTTCCTGACACTCACCCCTCAGATATCTGTAAGCATTGATAAGAATTTAGCTAGGTGACCAATTAGAGGAATTGTATGCATTTCAGAATGAAATTCAAAGGGCCACCATGACCTGTCTTTGAGAAAAAAATCCATGATCTAAACTTACTCTGTGTCTCATCAGTTTGTTCCCGTTCGTCACAATTACTCTCCTTTAATGAACTGGACAAGTGTTAAAAATTAAACACACATGCAAAGACCACCATCAAACCCCTCTGTCAGTGTTCATTCCCACCTCACAAAAAGCTTCAAGACTTCCTATTTGTGAGAGGTGCCTGGAGAAAGATCTTTGCCTTACCTTGCTAGCCAGCAATTCAAATGTTCTTTATGATATATGCTCATCACTAGAACATAAGATTTCCTTAGCTGGGGATCTCTCCAAGCTTACTGAATGGCTCTCAGCAGTGATTGGTGAACAGAACCTTCAGGGTTGGTTGAGAACAGAAAATTTCATACAATTGATATATGTAAATTTACCTCTAATTTTTGGAAGCAAATTCACCCAGCTGTGATGGCACATCTGAGAATAAAGAGCAGAAACAGAGCATCCCTCTTGTTGTCAGAGCTCTTCATAAGAAGAAGAGAAGTTACAGTAGCAGATGAGCCTGTCATGTTATTGGAGTAATCAACTGTCAAAGAATGGAAGGGGTTGGAAGGGACCTCTGAAGATCATCCAGTTCAAGCTCCCTGCTAAAGCAGGGTGACCCACAGCAGCTTGCCCAGGATCACCATGTCCAGCTGGGTTTGGAATCTCTCCAGAGAAGGAGACTCTACAACCTCTCTGGGCAGCCTGCTCCAGCACCCTCACAACAAAGAATTATCTCCTGATGTTCCAATGGAACCTGCTGGGTGCCAGTTTGTGCCTATTGGTCCTTGTCCTGTCACTGGACACCACTGCAGAGTCCAGCAAACAAGTCTGCCATGTATTTGAGGTTTACCCTGGGGAGTGATTCCAGCTCCTACCCTCCTTTCTTGTGCACCAGCCAGGCAACAGTATTCTGTGCTGGTTGTGTCACTTTCAACCTTAAGACCTTCCTATTAAATATGAAACTGCTGGGTTGCAAACAATGTATGTGATGTGGTTTTTCCCCACCAGAGAGGTAAAGCAGAGCTTTGCCTGACCTCTGAGAGACACATAGCTTTAAGACAGGTTACTTTGCAACCACAGACGGCATTTGGTTGAAGAACCAACTTGAACTACGCCACATCTAAATGATCCGGCTTCTGCACGCAGCAGAACAACTAAACTATGGCAGCTCCAAGAATAATTTTTATGTGCAATTATTAATAGCAAGTAATGCTTACAGCTACTCATTGCAGTCTGGGGTGGGGGGGGGAGGGAATTTCTCTTGGGCAAGAACTCCAGACACTGCTGACAAATGTTAAGCACGGCACGCAGCATGAAAATATTGAACTTGCCTCTCTTTCTGCAGACACACTAAAAGGAATGAGCTAGGACTCCACTGGTGACAAACAGCAGGTTGTGATATGAAATTCCACAGGATACCAGATAGTAACAACAGCAAAAAAAGAAATCTGCTGTTTGCCTTCATTACTTGAAGGGTAGCAGATCAGTGAGGAAAAAAATCTGCTGAGAATTTTTAGCATCAGGTTTGTACACAGCAGAACTGTTCAAGGCAATAAACGAGAACCCAGAAGAGGGAAGACCATGAGGGAGGCAACAGAGACGTCATCTAAGCATGGTTCTCCGGCAATGTGCTCTAGGAAAGCTCACCAGGTATGGACAGTTGTAGCAGTTTGGGTCAGGTGCCCCCCTGCTGTGGCCACGAGACACACCTCCAGTGTCCTGAAGGGTTCAGCCCAGTGGGTGGATGCAGGAAACTGCATCTTTTATCCCATACTCCCTACAAAAGCCATCAGAAGGGTCTTGCACTTCCTCTTTCTTCCCTTGCTGCTATCTTGCTAGGCCCAAGGCTGGGGGAAAGGGCAATCTCAGATCTGGCCAGTTGGGATTAGCCTAACACTGGGGGGGGGTGGGAGGTAGAAAAAGAGCCCTGGGGGTTTTGGGTGTACTCTCAAGAGGGGATGGGGTGGTTTTGGGTATGCTTTAGGATCTCTTTTGTCACTCTGCTTGTGGTTCTCTGTAAAATATTCACTGCTTTTCCATTTAAACTTTCCACCACTTTTGCAATCCATTTGTCTGAGTCTGATTTTTTTGCCTGTGGTGGGGAAGATCAGCCTCAACCCATCACAACAGTACAAAAGAAAAGAGGAGAGGACAGGGCAGAGGAAAGAAGACGACACTTCTGACTTTCCCAAGAATGGGCACAAGCAATAGAAGAGCACCGAGCAACAGTGTCTGAACTCTGAAAATAAACCACGGCATTTGCTCTAGAGAAGGATTCCAAGTGCCCCAAGTGACTGATCAATTAAAAGCTAACCAACCAACCAACAAAAACCCAAAACACAAACCAAAACCAACCAACCAAAACACCAAAAACCCAAACCACACAGCCCAAACCCACAACCCACTAAAGAGAAGAGAGTTGCTCCAGAAGCAGCCCTCTCATTCACAACATTCTGCTCCCCGGAATTCATTCCGGCTAAGAATTCCTACAGAAATGATCCCACGTGGGGGTTTTGTCACTTAGCACTTCATTTTCCTGATATAGCAGAACTATTTCTCCTATCTTTGTTGCAACATCCACAGACTAGCTAATGGAAAATTTCAGCAGCATGCCCTCAGTGTAAAGAGTAAAATCACCCCATAAATGCAGCCATCCAATGAGGCCAGTGGTGTGGTATTCCTGTGTGCCAAAACGGAAGAAAGCCTTTCCAACGCAAGAGCTAAACCCCAAGAGCCAGCAGTTGAGGTGTTGTGGCTTAACAGATGTCTAACAGCTCATAAACATCAGAGGTGTACTTTAGTACCAATGAAACCATCAGTACTTAGGGAGACCCAATGCTTTCACAAGAGAGGATCCCTCCCAGCTGTGCTGGGGAATGCCTGTTTAGATGATGGTAGAGATTAAAAGCACAGCTCCCTCTCTGCAATCAAAAACATCTCACTGCCTGTGACACAGGCCAGCAGCTAGGAAAGAGCATTACATTGTCTCCTGGAGGCCATTACTGCAGGTACAGCTACAGAGGCAGAAAATTATCCCACGCTTGCACTTTTATGACCAGTGAAGTTAGAATTAACTTGGTGTCATAGAGTCATAGAGCTGTTGAGGATAGAAGACAGCTTTGAGATCAAGTTCAGCTGCTCACTTAGAGCTCACGACTCCACCACTACTGCTAAACCACTACCGCTAAACCACGTCCCTCAGCACCACATCCACACATCTGTCAAATAGTTTCATAGTTTCATAGTATCAGTCAGGGTTGGAAGGGACCACAAGGATCATCTAGTTCCAACCCCCCTGCCATGGGCAGGGACACCCCACACTACATCAGCCTGGCCAGAGCCTCATCCAACCTGGGCTTAAACACCTCCAGGGACGGGGCCCCAACCACCTCCCTGGACAACCCATTCCAGGGCTTCACCACTCTCATGGGGAAGAACTTCCTCCTCACATCTAGCCTCAATCTCCCCACCTCCAGCTTCATTCCATTCCCCCTAGTCCTATCACTGCCTGAGATCCTGAGAAGTCCTTCCCCAGCCTTCCTGTAGGCCCCCTTCAGATACTGGAAGGCCACAATTAGGTCACCTCGGAGCCTTCTCTTCTGCAGACTGAACAGCCCCAACTCCTTCAGTCTGCCCTCACAGGAGAGGTGCTCCAGCCCTCTGATCATCCTCATGGCCCTTCTCTGGACACCTTCCAGCACCTCCACATCCCTCTTGTAATAGGGGCTCCAGAACTGGACACAGTACTCCAGGTGGGGTCTCACCAGGGCTGAGTAGAGGGGGAGGATCACCTCCCTCGACCTGCTGGCCACACTTCTCCTGATGCAGCCCAGGATCTGATTGGCTTTGCGGGCTGCAAGTGCACACTGAGAGCTCATGTTGAGCTTTTTGTCCATCAGCACCCCCAAGTCTCTCTCCTCAGGGCTACTTTCCAGCCAGTCCCTGCCCAGCCTGTATTTGTGCCTGGGATTGCCTCGACCCAGATGCAGGACCCAGCACTTGCTTTTATTGAACTTCATGAGGTTGGCTTGTGCCCACCTCTCCAGCCTGTCCAGGTCCCTCTGGATGGCCTCCCTTCCCTCCAGCCTGTCTGCTGCACCACACAGCTTGGTGTCATCAGCAAACTTGCTGAGGGTGCACTCAATGCCACTGTCCATGGCACCCACTACCTCCCAGGGGCAGCCTGTTCCAATGTCTGAGAATAAATTCTTTCAGGGAAGAAATTTTTCCTGATATTCAGCCTGAACCTCCCTTGGTCCAACCTGAGGCCATTTCCTCTTGTCCTACTACTTGAGCAAACTTTCTGCACTGCTGGTATCTTTTTTCATGTAGGAAGAATCCCATCCCACCTTATCTCATCCCTTCCCATGCCTTCAGCTCTCCCACTATTGGCAGGGGTGGAGCAGGTGGAACAGTTTCCTGGGAAAGCATCAACTTTCTTCCCATGGTTTGTGCCCCTGCTGTGCTGAAGGGCTTTATCCCAGTGGTGGGGACTTCTTGGCTCAGCCCAGCCAGTGTCACTTGTTGCATGTGAGAAGAGATCATCCCCCACCCAGCTACATCTCATTTGGGTAGTTACAGAGGGTGTGATGAGTTCTCAAATGTGTCCTATGGAAACATCTTTATGAAGCTCCCTGGTGTAACCCAACATTTAAAATACAGAACTTACACTGCCCAAAAGAATAAATGACCCTTGTTACCTTGGCCTTTGGGATCCATAAGATCAGGCACACATTTTGAGCCTGCCTCATTCCCAATGATTAGCAGTTCTTTCAGCAGCAAATCAAGGGAGGGAGGGAGATCTGTAATCCAGTGCTGTGCTAATTAAGCTTGAGATCCAAAGGCAGAGGAGAAAAGACAGCAGAAATCTTTTCTTTCACTGTTTGTACTTAGCAGTCAAGATGGCTAACCAGCAGAGATGGTAAGCAATGGGATGTAATCCCTAACAGGATGTAAGCCACCTCTTTAGCAGTTCTGATGCAGCAGTACTGCAGGACCTTTTCACTCCTCTTAACTGCTTTCTTCAGTGAGAGTGTCAACCCCACCAGGTCATCAAACTGATTCCCAGGCAGGTACTTCTGGCTATAGCAATCACTCTGTTAATCTGACTCTACATGCTTACAAGCTTCCTTCCGTAGATGAACCATGCACATAAAGGAGATCTCAAACCACCCCAAATCAGAGAGTTCCTTTCTGCCTGTGACCAACTCCATTAGCCCCCACAGCACTTGAGATACAGATTTTTCTTTTGCTCTTTTTCCCCCCTCTGGTCAGGGAAAGCAGGTAACCATAGCCAGAATAGGCTGAGAAAGCAACAGCTACCTACACAAAACACGTACTTCTGTGTATGTGAAGTAGTCTTAAAGAGAAAAGATGAAACAAAGACTTCTCCTTCCCTCTCTGAAGCCTTGAGGACAGGCTTGGAAAGAATTCAGGATACAAAACAACGAAGGGATACTTCCTAAAATGAGGGTGGTTACAGAACCTGAAAATACCTTTCAAAGATCTGACCAGGAGCACTTCTGTGCAGACACTCAAGCAGTTCTGTGTTTACCCTGCCCTGATACCCTGCCTTCTGCAAAGGGCAGAGGATTTCCCTTTTCTGACCAGATTATTGTATCCACAATATAAGAGAACTTGGAAGTTCTGGAAACATCAGATATTCATCCTTACAGGGCAGGGTTTAGGGACTTGGCAAAATAAGGGAGTGATAGTTACTCTGAGAAATATTTTTCATAGAGCACTTAGTATGAAATTTGAGTCTTGTGACACTAAGCCAGCTGCGAATAGAATAGAATAGAATAGAATAGAATAGAATAGAATAGAATAGAATAGAATAGAATAGAATAGAATAGAATAGAATAGAATAGGAGTAGACCAGACTAGACCAGGTTGGAAGAGACCTTCAAGATCATTGCATCCAACCTATCATCCAATACCACCCAACCAACTAAACCATGCAACCAAGCACCCTGTCAAGTCTCCTCCTGAACACCTCCAGTGATGGTGACTCCACCACCTCCCCAGACAGCCCATTCCAATGGGCAATCACTCTCTCTGTGTAAAACTTCCTCTAACCTGAGACCAGCAGCCTGAGACTGTGTCCTCTTGTTCTGGTGCTGGTTGCCTGGGAGAAGAGACCAACCTCTGCCTGTCTACAACCTCCCTTCAGGGTGTTGTAGAGAGCAATAAAATCATCTCTGAGTCTCCTCTTCTCCAGGCTAAGCAGCCCCAGCTCCCTCAGTCTCTCCTCACAGGGCTGTGTTCCAAGCCCCTCACCAACTTTGTTGCCCTTCTCTAGACACACTCCAGCAAGTCAACCTCCTTCCTAAACTGAGGGGCCCAGAACTGGACACAGTACTTGGGGTCTAAGAGTAACAGTCAAGGACTGGCATTTAAAATCAGCTGAGAGTCTAACAGCATCATTTTTAGCCAGATGCTTTTCTTGTAAATCAAGTTTGGAAATGTCTACCTTGCTGTCATCTGTGGTTGGAACAGTTCCACCAATTCAAAACCCGTTAGTGCGAGGGAGAGAAATGAAAACAGATCAGCACCGACAGCAGGCTGTGTGATCACATCAGCCTGATTTCCACAGATTAACTGAACTAGGAATGCATGAGGAAAGAAAACCAGAAAGACTACAGGGGAAACAAATTGGGCAGAAACTGACTATTTATATCAGTTTCGTGATGAACCAAGTGAGCACAAGCCTTGTTGAAGTCTAGAGATGTATGCTAGATGCTTGTTTTAAATGGCGTCTAGCCCTCTCAAAGAGTAGAGCTGAATGTTGCTTTTTGGTACTCTAAAACTATTACTTTTTTGTGTGTTCAGATCTCTATGAGCTGTTGTATATTAGGAAAAATTTCTTCACAGAAAGGGTGTTGGCATCCTGGCATCCTGGTTTGCATCAGCAATAATGTGGCCAGCAGGAGCAGGGAGGTCATTCTGCCCTGTGCTCAGCACTGGTTAGTCCGCACCTTGAGTCCTGTGTCCAGTTCTGGGCTCCTCAGTTTAAGAAGGACATTGAGACACTTTAATGTGTCCAGAGAAGGGCAACAAGGCTGGGGAGAGGCCTTGAGCACAGCCCTGTGAGGAGAGGCTGAGGGAGCTGTGGTTGTTTAGCCTGGAGAAGAGGAGGCTCAGGGGAGACTTTATTGCTCTCTACAACTACCTGAAAGGAGGCTGTAGCCAGGTGGGGGTCGGTCTCTTCTCTCAAGCAACCAGCACCAGAACAAGAGGACACAGTCTCAAGCTGTGCCAGGGGAGGTTTAGGCTGGAGGTGAAGAGAAAGTTCTTCCCAGAAAGAGTAATTTGCCATTGGAATGTGCTGCCCAGGGAAGTGGTGGAGTCCCCATCCCTGGAGATGTTCAAAAGAGTATTGGACGTGGCACTCGGTGCCATGGTCTAGTTAGTCATG
Source organism: Melanerpes formicivorus (assembly GCF_026170545.1). Taxonomy (NCBI): domain Eukaryota; kingdom Metazoa; phylum Chordata; class Aves; order Piciformes; family Picidae; genus Melanerpes; species Melanerpes formicivorus. Next base: position 33,216,216 of record NW_027142358.1, on the reverse strand, counting down.
AGGTGTTGGGTGGCAGGTTGGACTTGATGACCTCTGAGGTCTTTTCCAACCTTATTGACTCTATGATTCTGTGATTCTAGTTGTAATGGTTTAGCACAAGGGCTAACCTGCCTGCTCCCCCAAGACAGAAGTGAGAGGAGGAGTAACAAACACAACTCAGGCTTGAGATACAGAGATAAGAGGTTAACATAACATATCATAATCACAATGCATAATTACCTTAGCTAATGATCTAATAATAAAAGGCATGATTACCTAAGCTTAGCCTATTTGCAGAAGTTAGTGAAATACAGGGAAAATCCCCAGAAAACAGCATAAACCAGAGAACTGAAAGCAGTGAGGCTACCCCCCACACATTGCCACCATCCCTGTGGAAAAGAGCCAGCACCCAAGAACCCAGAACAACCCAGCAGCAGCAGCAACCAGAACAGGAAACCTCCCATGCTGCAATCTGAATTCAAGCCCCATAACACTTTGTTCCAGTCAGCACTTTCATTTTCTCGCAGCTGGCATGGCTGCAGCAGGGTATGAATAACAGCAGCAGGTTCAGCTCAATCCACGAGACTAACCTACACTATTAGCTGCCAAGTTAGATAAGTTGTATAGAAAGAAGTCTATCAGAAGTTTGACAAAAGAAGACCAGATCTGAATGCCTCAGCAATTACCTGGATGCTCAGCTGAAGGTTTTTCTTCCTTTTCATTTTGCCCACATTTTTATGTCGAGTAAGTGATGCCATGGAGCTGAGCATTCAGGGGAAAAGTGCAAAGTAAAATAATTAAGCTCAAATTTCAAATTATCTGAACGCTCAGCTCAAGATTTTTTTTCCCTTCCTTTTTAATTTTTCCTCTTTGGCCAAATTTTTATGTGGAGTAACTGATGTCATGGAGCTGAGGGCTCAAGGGAGAAGCACAAGGTAAAATAATTGCCTAACTTAGCACAATGCTAAGCACATCAGCACAGCAACAAGCAGGAGTCAGGCTTTCCCTCTCCAGCCAAAATAATCTCATTTTGCAGCTCTCAAATGGAAGGCAAACTCCTCTTTCACAGTCAGATAGGGTTTGCTACTGCCACACAAATTAATGGATCACCTTCAGCCTGCTACAGCTTCCAAACAGGCTCAAGGCACAAAGAAAGGACTGTCCAGTGAATCCCGAAGTGAGATTGCACTGATTCAGTGGACTGTTGGCTACATCCAAAATGTAATTAGTACAGATGCATAATCATTTACACAAATACAGAGCTTCATACTTCAACATGGCAAATCACAGCCGGGAAACACTGGGCTCTGTGTGAAGGAACCACAGGCTGCTGTGAGTCAGAGGAGCTTTTACCATCAAGAAATTCCTCAACTTGCTTTATCATAGGCAGCCCCTGCTGCAGAGGATTAAAAGAGGCAGTAATTATTTGGATTATAAAACAAACAAAATGTGTGATTAAGTCCTAAAACTGGCAATGGCTCACTTTGTTCAAACACAGACAAATGTCTCCCTCCCCCACCAACCCAACCAAACCCCAAACAAATCTTCAACACCACATCATTAAAGGAAAAAAAGGAAAAGAAGATGAAAAGGAAAAAAAAATAAACAAAATCAAAGCAAAGAACTAGGGTGAGGGGAGCCACAAAAATCAAAACAAGCAAACAAAAAGGTAAAAAAACCCCAAATGATTTCTTTTGTTGTTGTTTCAAATCATGGGTCTTCTCTTCTGGCAGAGCTCAGAAGAAGCAGCAGGAAATATAATGAAAAATCAGATCAGTTTGTTTGGGTTTTTTGCCCAGGAAAAAGAATGCTTTCTGTAATGATAAAAATCATGGGGGGTGGTGCACAAGCTTATGTAGGTGTCAGCTCTAACACTGAGTGAAGAATGAACCCTGGGAAGCATCTTTCAAAATGCCCCAGGAGCCATGCCTGATCTGAAGTCACTTCTGATACGACAGTATCCACATGCCAGCTAGGGACAGGCAAACCCAGTCAAGTGATCTGTAAGAATCACCAGAAGGGAAAGGATTTGTGTTGGATTTTTTCTAGCAGAGGTAGTGATGATGTTAAAAAAGGTTTTCAAACTTCTTTCTAAGTGAAACGGTAAAGACCCTGGTGCCTCCTGGTCCCTCCCTTTGGCATGCTACATTGCCAAATTCTGCGTGATAGTGCATATTCTTGAAAGGAAAAACAAACACACACAGCAAAACAAACCAACCAACCAGCCAACCCCAACAACAAAAACTACAGAACCCCAGGCAGTTAAAAACTGAGATTTATCTTGAAAAATGTGTGTCCAAGTGCTTCAGCAGCTTAAGGTCCAGTTCTCCAATGTGTGCACATTCATCCAAGCCAGAGAGGTGCCAAGCAGCCTTTAAGCCTAATTAAGAAGCACCAGAGTGCCAAGAAGTTCCCTGCCCATCCTGAAACTGTCATACCAGCTAGTCACCCACACAACAGCACCTCGAATTTATCACTCTTCTCTGCACAGGAACCAAACCACCTTGCTCTCCTAATGCCATGTGTTTTCCTTGCCCTACAGACTAACGGTGCTACTGAGGTGACTCCCTTGCCCTTGCAGGAACCCTGCTGCCCTCCACTTCCCCCAACACCACTGGGCAAAACCCAGGCCAGTGGTGGCAGATGACTCATGCTGCATGCTCTTTTAACAACCTCCAATTAAGAATTCAGGACTGTGAGTGGAAACAAACTCTTGAGCAATGCTTTGCAGCCAAGCTTTGTCATGAAACACTTATTTTCCCACTAATTTTAAGAGTATGAATCCATCAAAGCAGGAGAAAGTAGGTACTTCCATGTTATTGCATGTCTATTCTGGGTAGTGTGGGTCCCCCTCAGAAAAACTGCTGTAAGTCAAGGTAAATGGCAAACTTATTATAGTGGATAGAAAGAAGTCATTGCTGATCCTTCCCACACTCCAGCAGACAGTCTGTAATACTGCTATTACACTTAGCAACATCCAATGCCAAGAACTGAAGAAAAGCTACATCTGATTTTTATGTGGAGGGACTGGACAGCAGCTTTACTAACCTGACTAGAAACTAAGCTTTAGGAGTATTTTAAGCCTTTCAAGACAGAAAAGGGGATCTAAAACATTACAGACCGCATTTCCATTGTTAAAAACCTCAATTCCATGACCCTTCTGCGGACAACTGTGCTGTCACATCTTTCCTAGTCCTCATCCTCCCATCTAAAGAATGTGCCTTTTCTTTGGCTCTGAGAACTTTTAATATTCTGGAGTACCACCTTGTCCCTCCTCTACGTCATTCAGAGTCTTTAAAAGAGAAGGAAGAAAGGTACAAATGTGTACGGTAAGCACAGGAATGATTTTGTGCAAGACACTTTTCCTAGATACCATTTTTTATCTTAACGTATTAAGCTGTCTAGAGCACAACCTGGGGCACTCAAATTGGAAGGCTCCCTCCTGGCACTCCTCCAACAAAAACATCTCCCCTCATGTCTTGTCCAAGGCTTCCATAAATAACAGAAGAGCCTGGGCTGCCAGGCCTGCCCGAGGCTGTTCCAGAGTGGAGGTCTGGAAGAGGAAAACAAAGCAAGCTCAGAGGCAGTCGTGTGCCTGAAAACACTTCTGAGGAAGGGCCTGCAAACCCAAAGGGATGGTCAAATGATTTGTACTGCAAGAAAATGGTGAAGACTTTCCAAATCAGTAGTGACATTGAGGGGAAAAAGAAATGAACTGGTTTGGGGCAAGTTCTACCACGGTCAAAATGGAGGCACAAGGAAAAGATTGAGTGGTGCATCCCTCTATGGGCTCGGCCAGAAAATCTCTTCTTTCCTCTCATGAGGACCTTCACCATTCAACATACACAGAAATTCATTCAATACATTGATCACTCCCTTGAAACAGTTCAACAGGGTGCAATACCCAGAGGAGGCTGCACAAACAGCCTCTCCCAGGCAACCAGCACCAGAACAAGGGGACACAGTCTCAAGCTGCACCAGGGGAGGTTTAGACTCGAGGTGAGGAGGAAGTTCTTCACCGAGCGAGTCATTCGGCATTGGAACGGGTTGCCCAGGGAGGTGGTTGAGTCATCGACCCTGGAGGCGTTCAAGGGGAGATTGGACGTGGCACTTGGTGCCATGGTGTAGTCATGGGGTCTGTGTTGATAGGTTGGACTCGATGATCCTCGAGGTCCTTTCCAACCTAAGTGTTACTGCGAACACTGCAGCTAAGTTAGCGCCCAGGTTTCAGGGGAGCATGCTCTATCTCCTTGAGCCCAGAGCTCTCACTACTCCATTATTTCTCTTAAGTCCCTGTCCCCACTCCTAATGATAAAAAAACCTTTCAGACTCCATTCTTTCCATAATTCCCTCTCAAGAACTTCCAAATTTCATTTTCAGTCTTCTTTCTGCACAAGATTCATTTTTGAAGCAGTTTTACTGGCTCTAACAGTTCTAAGGGTACAACAATTTTCAGGCTACAGAAAGCTTACATCACTTGAGTGTTTTTCTCAAGTCTAAATAGGAAATGTGTTGGCAACTAGAAATAAAATCATGGTATGGCTCGGACTCTTCAACAGTCCCAAACATCTGCTGATCTAAATGCCAAATATCAAGTAATATAACACACTAAGGAGATACATGAGCAAGTCCATAGAGGGCTTCTAACTACAAGAAAGGCTATTATTCTCATACCAACACATGGAATGGATGTCAGGAACAAGTTCTTTACCATGAGGGCAGTGGAATGCTGCAATAGGTTGCCCAGGGAGGTGGTTGTGGCCCCATCCCTGGTGATATTCAAGGTGAGGCTCCACAGGGATCTGGGCTAGACAGCCCTCCAAGGTCCCTTCCAATCTAGACCTTTCTATGCTGACTAAACTTCAGTCCTGACTACCTCCTCTGGTCCATAATATCTACCTTGAAAATTGATAGACAGGTTTTTGGACCAGTACAGAGCTTGAGGCATTCATTTGCCCTCCACAGGGCTTCAGAAAAAGCTTTTAGGTACAAACCCATAAAACTACTTTCTTGACACGCACTGCATCCTGGCCCAAACACGCGTTATAGCCCAGATTCCTCCCACCTCCATTCCATCTGAAATAAATTACCCAGTCCACAGACTGAAGCCATCCTTTCCTATCTCCCTGAGAAAACTCCTGCTGTGAGGAGAGACTGAGGGAGCTGGGGTTGCTTAGCCTGGAGAAGAGAATCAGGGGTGACCTTATTGCTCTCTACAACTACCTGAAGGGGGGATGTAGACAGGCAGAGGTTGGTCTCTTCTCCCAGGCAGCCAGCACCAGAACAAGAGGACACAGTCTCAGGCTGTGCCAGGGGAGGTTTAGGCTGGAGGTTAGGAAGAAGTTCTATACAGAGAGAGTGATTGCCCATTGGAATGGGCTGCCTGGGGAGGTGGTGGAGTCACCATCCCTGGAGGTGTTCAGGAGGAGACTTGATGGGGTGCTTGGTGCCATGGGTTAGTTGATTAGGTGGTGTTGGATGATAGGTTGGACGCGATGATCTTGAAGGTCTCTTCCAACCTGGTCTATTCTATTCCATTCCATTCTATTCCATTCCATTCTGCTATTGAGTAAAGATTCAGGGACTCGTTTTCCTTTCCTTAGTAAGAATACTTCTTTGGGAAAGTATTTAGTAAAAGCAAATAAACTTTAGTACAAGTTTTCTTTTCTTTTGTTTTGTTTGTTTTCAAAGGTGAGGAAGGGCTAGTGCTCTTCACTCTGGAGCTGAAGAAGTGTTGGTAAGCTCTGGGTTTCACAACACAGGACATGCATGTGTTGGAAAATAAAACACTCACAGCAGTGACCAGCACAACCAAAGCCTCACTCTCCAGACTCATACTTCTCTAGTTCTACAATTTAGCACTACATTAAAATAAATAAATAAATCTTTTAAGTCCTGAGTAAAGGATGTGGGAGAAAAGGAAGACCAGACTGTGGAAGACACTTCTGCATTTAAGAATTCACAGAATCACAGAATGTTAGGGACTGGAAGGGACCTTGACAGATCATAGAATCAAGCACGTTGGGAGAGATGCCCAAGATCATCCAGCCCAGCCTATCACCCAGCCCTATCCAATCAACCAGACCATGGCACTAAGTGTCTCGTCCAGTCTTTGCTTGAAGATCTCCAGGGATGGCGACTCCACCACCTCCCTGGGCAGCACATTCCAATGGCAAATCACTCTCTGTGTGAAGAACTTCTTCCTAATATCCAGCCTGAACCTCCCCTGGCACAACTTGAGACTGTGTCCCCTCATTCTGCTGCTAGTTGCCTGGGAGAACAGATCGACCCCCACCTGGCTACAACCTCCCTTCAGGTAGTGAAGCCATAGAGAGCCATAAGGTCTCCCCTGAGCCTCCTCCAGGCTAAACAACCCTAGCTTGCTCAGCCTCTCCTCACAGGGCTGTGTTCCAGGCCCCTCATCAGTTTTGTCAGCCTTCTCTGCACACGTTCCAGTACCTCAACCTTTCTCTTGAACAGCCTGGCTCCATCCTCTCAGCACAAGCATCGCTGTACTGGCGTAAAAAGCAAAAGGATCAGAATGCAGATAACATCTCTCTGTTTCAATAATTTATTTTCTTGCCATGTACTCTTTAAAATCAATGTCAAACCCATAAAAATGCAAAGAAACTGATGTAGCAGCTCACTGTGCAACTCGAGCAGAAATGTCACGGCCACGCAGACCTTATATTATCAGCTTGACTACTAAGGTTAGTGATTACAGCTCCTTAGAACTGGCACCCAGCATTTTCGTCTAGACCAACCCCTACAAGTTAACCTCATCACACCCTCTTCCTACAAATATTCAGCCCCCTGAACTAAACTTCTCTACCTACCCACAGCCTTTCATTGGTTTATTTTTGCTCTGTTGACAAAGGGATGTCTCATCATCGCACCTAAATTTCTGCACCTTTACACGTTCAAAACATGCAATGAATTCTTAAATGCCTTTGACAGCTTCTTTGACAGCATTTACCCCAAAACAGGCAAAGCTACCTGGGGTGTGAAAAGGCTGCCAACAGCAGAATGCCTCCAGGGTTAGGAAAGGAGAACTGGTCCCAATAAAAAGTCACTACAGATAAAAACTTATGGAGCAGAAAGACAAGATGAATAACAAGCAAGCAGGGCCAGATGCCATTCACCTGGGAGCTGTAAACTAACTTGAAGATGGAAAAGCAGAGTTATGAACCTGGAGTTGAACCATTTGCTTCAAATTAGCCTCTGGATGTGCTGACAGAAGGACAGAAACTAGAGGCCATGGTATGAACAAAGTGTGTGGGGAAGTGCAGCTGAGCAGGTCTCACCTGCAGCTAGCAGAAACTGGTGAAAGGCACATGGGAAAGAATCGAGACAGCTTTTGGAAGGTGAAGACATTGAGGTCCTGGAGCATGTCCAGAGAAGACCATGGAGGCCGGTGAGAGGTTTGGAGAACGTCATACAAGAAAGGGCTGAGGGACCTGGGGGTGTTTAGTCTAGAGAGAAGAGAAAGCTGAGGGGAACCTCATTGCTCTCTACAGTGCCCTGAAAGGAGCAGCTTGAGACTGTGTCCTCTTGTTCTGGTGCTGGGTGCCTGGGAGAAGAGACCAGCCCTCACCTGCTCTACAACTCCCTGAAGGGAGTTGTAGAGAGCAATAAGGTCTCTCCTGAGCCTCCTCTTCTCCAGGCTAAGCAACCCCAGCTCCCTCAGCCTCTCCTCACAGGGCTGTGCTCCAAACCCTCCCCAGCTTTATTGCCCTTCTCTGGACACATTTCAGCAAGTCAACATCTTTACTAAATTGTGGGGCCCAGAGCTGGACACAGTGCTCAAGGTGGCAAGTAGAGACAGTTTGCACCAAAACAGAGGTTGCTTGGAGCTAAAGCACAGAAAGCATCCTTTTGTTTCTACACAAGCCTCCAAGGAAACTGAAATGGGTAAAATTACTGTGTGGCTTTGGCAGGCTGAGGGTGGCACTGGTGTATGCTGGCAATTGTGCACCCAGTTAGCACAAACATTCAAAGTTTGAGCTATTTTTCACAACAACATTTTCAGCTTTCCTGTCTGTCAGGTATTCATGCTGGTAAAGGCAGGAAACCCTAAAATCCCTCATGAACCAGCAACAGAAACAGTTGGCTCAATGACATGAACAAATCTGTCAGACAGAAAGCAAGATCTCAGAAAAATAATCTCAGCCTTGTAATAGAGAGCAGCATTAATAACCTCTGGCAGAGCAAAAGGAACAAAAACACTCTTTTCTTTTTTTTCTTTTTAATAAAAAAGCCAGGATCTGCCTCCTAACAGAATGCAGATTTTTAGCTTCAATAACTTCTGTGCAGGGGAATTCAAAAAGCCCTTTCACTGCACACATGTCCCTGTTAATAGTGAGAATGTTTCACTTCACATCACAACACAAAAAAAAAGCTCTGAGGGTAATACACCATCCTGGGTGCTCTCCCATTTCCAGAATGTAAGCAGCCTGTCCTTATCTCTACCATAGTATCAGCCAGGGTTGGAAGGGACCACAAGGATCATCTAGTTCCAACCCCCCTGCCATGAGCAAGGACGCCCCACACTAGATCAGGCTGGCCAGAGCCTCAGCCAGCCTGGGCTTAAACACCTCCAGGGACAGGGCCCCAACCACCTCCCTGGACAACCCATTCCAGGGTTTCACCACTCTCATGGGGAAGAACTTCCTCCTCACCTCCAGCCTGAATCTCCCCACCTCCAGCTTCATTCCATTCCCCCTAGTCCTATCACTCCCTGAGATCCTGAGCAGTCCTTCCCCAGCCTTCCTGTAGCCCCCTTCAGATACTGGAAGGCCACAATGAGGTCACCTCGGAGCCTTCTCTTCTGCAGACTGAACAGCCCCAACTCCTTCAGTCTGTCCTCATAGGAGAGGTGCTCCAGCCCTCTGATCATCCTCGTGGCCCTTCTCTGAACACGTTCCAGCACCTCCACATCCCTCTTGTAATAGGGGCTCCAGAACTGGACACAGTACTCCAGGTGGGGTCTCCCCAGAGCTGAGCAGAGGGGGAGAATCACCTCCCTCGACCTGCTGGCTACACTTCTCCTGATGCAGCCCAGGATCTGATTGGCTTTGCGGGCTGCAAGTGCACACTGAGAGCTCCTGTTGAGCTTTTTGTCCACCAGCACCCCCAAGTCTCTCTCCTCAGGGCTACTTTCCAGCCAGTCACTGCCCAGCCTGGATTTGTGCCTGGGATTGCCTCCACCCAGCTGCAGGACCCTGCACTTGCTCTTATTGAACTTCATGAGGTTGGCTTGTGCCCACCTCTCCAGCCTGTCCAGGTCCCTCTGCATGGCCTCCCTTCCCTCCAGCGTGTCTGCTGCACCACACAGCTTGGTGTCATCAGCAAACTTGCTGAGGGTGCACTCAATGCCACTGTCCATGGTACTCACAAAGATGTTGAACAAGCCTGGTCCCAGGACTGATCCCTGAGGGACTCCACTTGTCACTGGCCTCCACTGGGACATGGAGCCATTGACAGCCACTCTTTGGGTGCGGCCATCAAGCCAGTTCCTTATCCATCTAGTGATCCACCCATCAAACCCATGTGTCACCAGTTTGGAGACCAGGATGTGGTGCGGGACAGTGTCGAAGGCTTTGCTCAGCTCCAGGTAGACGACATCAGTTGCTCTCCCCTCAGCTATTGATGTTGTCACCTGTTCAGAGAAGCCAAATAGGTTGGTCAGGCAGGATTTGCCCTTGGTGAAGCCATGCTGACTGTTCCCAATCACCTCTTCACTATTCTTCTGAGCCAGTAGTGCCTCCAGGAGGATCTGCTCCATGATCTTTCTGGGCACAGAGGTGAGACTGCCTGGCCTGGAGTTCCCTGGTTCCTCCTTCTTACCCTCTCACCAGCCTCATTGCCAAGCCCTTGCAGACGAGAAGGCTGCATGAACTAAATACCCAATGCTGATCACAGCACAGAGTGCTGTAGCTAATCAGAGTAATATTAGCATGCTTACAACTACAGAAATACAAATTACCACTGCCACAAAATAAAAAAGCAGAACCTTTTCCAAATGCCTGAACTCCACCACTGAGAGGCTGGTATGATTTTTGCAATCACAATTAATTACAACATAGCCAAAACATGAACAGAACAGCAGTAAGATACACACAACAACTCTCTCAGATTCTAGTATTAACCAACATTCTCAGCTCTGTTCTGACACGTGGCAGCACAAACACCCTAAAAATACAGAGTACCCAAGAACAAAATGTCAGTAGCTGAAAAGATGAATCAAACTGCACCTTAGAACAAAAACACTAAACCAAGAACCATCAATGCAGCCTGCAGAGACTCAGTTCTGACCTGCAGCCCTTCTCTATTTTAATTGTGAAACTTGTCTTTAAGATAGAAATCCATTCATATTCTCATCTCCAGCACAAGAAAGAGAGGTTGCACAAGCAGTGCAGTGCCTGGTTCCATGCTCATGTGCTATGGCAACCAGAGTAAAATAAAACACAGGTGTAAGCTAAGCTGGCATGAAAGAAGAAATAAATTAGTTAGCCACAGCATCTTCCCTCTCCCCACAATTTATTGTGAATCCCAGTAGTAACCACTGAAGAACCTGCCATCAGCAAGCTCACTAGAAAACACCTTGAGGGACACAAGAGAAACCGTTTAACCCAACTGGTTAACTCCTGCCATCACAAAATCTGATCCCTCAGTTGCTTAACTCACAGTTCCTGCCCATAGGTCTGACGTTAACCTTTCAATGCTAAGCTGTCTTTTCTTCTGGGACACGATTATTTGGTGTCAGGAATGTTTACCTGAGAATCAAACTGGAGGAATAAGCTGCAAAACACTGAATATTTTCATGTGAGTCTTCACTTCAGACTGAACTCTACCATAGAAGTATCTCAATTTATCTGGGTTTTCCAACCTCACATGCATGCTTTATCTATTTTAAAGCAAACCCAAACAATCTCCACACCAACAAAAGCTTTTCTTACAGCCATACATCATGATGCTGCCGTTTCTGATACAGCTGCATTGTCAGTTGATCAATTATGTGTTGCTTAGAGGCAATGAATCCAATCCTGCCTTTCAGCTCCTGGCTCAAGAAATCATCAAGAGGAGATCAATCTTCCCCTGTGTGTCTGACCACAGGACTGAGACACAGAAGCTCATTCTGTCATTGTTATACTTTGAGAGGGAATCAATTCCAGCACAGGTGTCACAGGATGCACCATCTCCATCAAAATCATCCTGCCACACCACTCACCCAGGTGTTAAAAATGACACAAATGCAAAACAGATTCAGCTGGCATGCTTTGGGTTACATCCTGCAATAACACAAGCACCCAGCCCATCACCCTCTTCAGAAATGCTTATTCTGAAGTATATACAAGTATCTCACCTGGAGTACCATGCCCAGCTATAGCATAGCACAGCATACCAGACCAGACTAGACTGGAAGAGACCTTTGAGTCCAACCTATGATCTGACACTATCTAAGCAACTAAACCATGGCAACAAGTGCCCCATCCAGTATGGGGCTCCCAACACAATGAGGACAGAGTGCATCCAGAGGTAGGCCACCAATATGACCAGAGGGCTGGAGCACCTCTCCTGTGAAGACAGGCTGAGAGCATTGTGGTGGTTCAGCCTGGAGAAGAGAAGGCTCCAAGGAGATCCTATAGCAGCATTTCAATATCTAAAGGGTACCTACAAAAAGGTGGGGGGAGGCTGTTTAGAAGGGCTTGGAGTGATAGGACATGGGGCAATGGATTTTAACTGGAACAGGGTAGGTATAGGTTGAACACTAGGAGGAAGCTCTTAGCAATGAGAGTAATGATATTCTGGATCAGGCTGGGGAGCCTGCTCTAGCTGGAGGTGTCCCTGTTCTCTGCAGGGGGGTTGGACAAGATGACCTTTGAGGGTCCCTTCCAATCATTGCATTCTGTGTGATTCTGATTGTGTGATCTTCTCTTGAAGCATGCATTTTCCATTAAGTTTTCTAATAAATCAATAACCTATTTCCACACATAAAAATGTGCTGCTCCAATTGTCTAGATTGGGTTGAATAAGAGAAGATTTCTGTGCAGGCAAAACATTCTAGCACAAAGGGAATTCTTCAGAGATACAATTTGAGTTCATTATGCAGCACTTGGCTTGCAAACTCTGACTGTCCTTCCTTCAATTCACTCTGCATTACATGCTATCAGGAGTGTAAAACCCTTTTGTTCACAGAATCAGGACGCATTAAGAGAACATTCCAGTGTATTTAACCCATGTTTCAGCAATTATCCTATAATAAATACATGTAAGAAGCAGTTATGGTTCTCATTACAAACCACTCACACCCCAGCTTGCCACACCCCCATTTCTGTGCAATGCTCTTTATTTTTTTCATTGAAATTTTGCATGGGTTAAAAAAAAACCAAACCCAAATAATAAAATTAATTCTGTTGTACTACTGCATAAAGATGTGTAAGTGTATTCTGAGTAGCTGTGCTTTATTGTGGGGAATTAATTACCTTTACCTATTGTTGAATGACAGAAGAAGTAGCCCAACAAAACCTATTCTACAAAGATGAGAACAAGGAGGAACAAAAAGGAGAAACTGCAGTGAAGTGCAAAAGAGATGATTGTAACTAACAGACTAACAAAGAAATAGAAGTCTCACGGATCATCTGGCAATTTGTGATGCAAATGGAATCCTGCCAAGAAATAAGAAAGGAACCCAGGCAGGCACAGCTGATTCAGAAAGCCCAGGCAGCAGCACGCATCACAGGGAGGGCACATTCGTTTGTTTGGAGCAGGAGCACACCACAGAATTACCACGGTGGCAGGACATGACAGCAATTACTGTTTTAAACAGCTTTTGAGGAGGGATTTCTAAGGCTCAGCCCAACACACAGAGCCTGAGAGCACAGTGGGGATAGTGCTGCATCCCACCAAGCTGTTGAACTTGCCAGGGAAACTGATAGATCACATCTAATTTTAACCGAGAAGGATCTAACAGAAGTCTAAAAGGAAAAGCTACTTCAATCAGTGGAGGTTTGCCAAAACATGAGTGGGAAATAAACAGCAAAAGAATAAAACAGAGCTGCAGAGCTAGAAGGTACCTCCTCAGCATGGAGAAGAGGAGGCTGAGGGGTGAACTTAAAGCAGCCTTCCAGAATTTGAAGGGGGCTACAGGAAAGCTGGAGAGGGACTTTTTACAAAGGTGTGGAGTAACAGAATGATTGGCAATGGTTCCCAACTGGAAAAAGCTCAATTTAGATTGGACATTAGGAGGAAATTCTTTCCCATAAGGGTGGTGAGGCACTCCCACAGGTTGCCCAAAGCAGTTGTTCCAGGCTCCAAGACTGGAAGTGTTCAAAGTCAGGCTGGATGGGGCCTTGAGCAATATGGTCGTGTAAGTGGTGTCCCTGCCCATGGCAAGGGGTTGAAACCAGATGATCTTTGAGGCCCCCTTGCAACCCAAACCATTCTATGATTCTAGGTATTTATTTCTTGGTTTTTACAAGCAGGATAAACTGCATCCAAAAACCCACTCCACAATACATCAAGCATATTGTTTGACAACACCTGAGATCCTGCACTTGTGATCATTTCATTCCACATTTAACTCTGTCTACTCCTTGAACCTTTTTCATAGTTTCATTCAGGGTTGGAAGGGACCACAAGGATCATCTAGTTCCAACCCCCCTGCCATGGGCAGGGACACCCCACACTAGATCAGGCTGGACAGAGCCTCAGCCAGCCTGGGCTTAAACACCCCCAGGGACGGGGCCTCGACCACCTCCCTGGACAACACATTCCTGTGCTTCACCACTCTCATGGGGAAGAACCTCCTCCTCACATCTAGCCTGAATCTCCCCACCTCCAGCTTCATTCCATTCCCCCTAGTTCTATCACTACCTGAGATCCTGAGAAGTCCTTCCCCAGCCTTCCTGTAGGCCCCCTTCAGCTACTGGAAGGCCACAATTAGGTCACCTCGGAGCCTTCTCTTCTGCAGACTGAACAGCCCCAACTCCTTCAGTCTGTCCTCATAGGAGAGGTGCTCCAGCCCTCTGCTCATCCTTGTGGCCCTTCTCTGGACACCTTCCAGCACCTCCACATCCCTCTTGTAATAGGGGCTCCAGAACTGGACACAGTTCCCCTGCCTCTATTCTTTTTTGTTGTTGTTTTTAATTGCACAGCTACTCCTCCCCATGCTATTTCTTTCTTTGCTGAAGTAAAGCAGAGTGGTACCTTCCATGAGAGTTCTACAGGACCCCTAATCTTTTTCCCCTCTCATTACTATAAGCAATTACTACTGACTTTTTAGCTGTCTGATGATCTGTCTTGCCTTGCTGTTTCACTGAAAAGGATGGAAGACAACGATTAAAGAAGTTCTCGTGCCACCCTGTTTTGAAAAACCATTAGTAAAAAGCCCAAAGGTCCAAAACACTGCATGTAGGAAATTAACAGGGCCTTGAGGAAGATCACCTCTACAAGAAATAAGAGCTTTACTAAGCAGCTCTCTCCTCAGCCTCTGTAGCTTTATGGCACCATTCTAGGGCAGTTCACAGCACCCACATGCAGACTGGCTGACTGCTACTATCATCTTCAGATGAGAACACAGATGCCATGCAATTTGATTTGCATCAGAACAAGACCTTGCAAATCTCTGGGTTTTTTATTAATGGACTAATGAATTCCTTTCCTTTCTGAATACAGCCTAGAGTATTGATTTGGTTACATGCAAATGCACTCTGATAACACAACTCTCTCTGGATGCTATTTTCATAGCTTCTAAATTAATCTTCACTTTTTAAATGCTGAAGAGCTGTGGCTGAAGCTTGATTTCCTTTTACAGTCATCTAAAAATGTCAGGAAAAATATTAAATCTTGAATAAAAAAGTAAATAAATCAAGGGGATGGTTTGGTAATGTAAAATAATTGTTTCATTATTCCTTGCTTACCATTTTATGCTTCATCTTTCAGTACAAAAGGTGTTTCTTAAGGACATCTTAGAGCAACTGCACTTTATTTCCTTTTTCATTTTAATACTTGGTGACGCAAAGTAGTTGAAGCTATTGGATGAAGCTCTAAGTCTGTGCAGATAGATTATTACCACTGATGGCTCCCATGGAAATCATCATTTTCCTCCCATCCCTGTGTCCAGCTCCAATACATTGCTTACATAGATGGACTTGGACCAGCTTTTGTGCTGTGTTAGCTGTGTATCATAAGTCCAGGCACAAATTGTCTTTAGAACATAAGCACTGGCTTCAGTTATCCATTTCTGTTTCCAGTGAGGTTCATTAATGTTCTTCTCTAACACTGCAGTGGCTTAGCTCAAGGAGGAGTGATATTCTAGCTCAGGCAGAGCTCAGATGCAGTTAAATGCTGAATATTAAATACTTCTTTCTGATCCAGCATTTCCCAAAGTGCTCCATCACGGGCTCACACCAGGAAGTAGAGCAGAACTGCGGGGGGTGCACAGCCCCGCCCAACAGTTGAACCACCAGCAAGAGGAACAAACAGAAGGTGACCTAACACAAAGCAAACAGCACATGGGAACTCGTCACCCCACAGCAGTTCATCTGTGCAAATTGGTCCCCTCACAGTGAGGCAAATACTTCAAGCAAACAGGCAGGAGAAGAAACACACACAGGGAGCAGTAACAAAATTGCCAGCTGGAAGGAAGAGTCTTGGATGTGAGAGAGGAAGCTTCAGACCAGTTTGCCCATTCCAAAATCACTTTGCCCATCCTGTTACATTAAAAAAAAAAAAAAAAGTCACCAACCAAATAAAGCTGCTGTTGAACAGGGGGGTGGGAAAATAAAAATGAAGTCAATCTATCAAAACGAAGGCAAAATACTTTGGTCAGGCAACAGGACACTGAGCCAGGCAAATAGAGACTCACATGAAAAGAAAAGAAACTCTGTTTCTAACATCATCTATAGCCACATCAACACTTAAAAAGTGTGGTCCTTTCCCCCTCCTAATCAAAACATATTTGCACCTCTCACTGAAGAACTGAAATCACATCAAAAGCTTCCTCAAGCAGTTTCTTTCAGCACTGATCACAAATTCTCCAGTGCAGGGATTCCTCCTGGAAAATCTCTGTGTTTCGCAGGCTAAAGAAGAAAGGTGGCAGATTCTCCCATCATGTCATGCCCATGGATCATATCTTTCTGTCAGGGTTCTGGTTTCTGGGACACATTTAGGAGCTCAAAACTCCTGAAATTGACCCAATGCCTGATCATAGAATCACAGAATGACAGGGATTGGAAGGGACCTCTGGTAGTCAATGGCAACCCCCCTGCTAAGGCAGGTTAACCTAGAGAAGATCATACAGGAACACATTCAGGTGGGTTTTGAATGTCATCAGAGATGGAGACTCCAGTACCACTTTGGGCAGCCTGTTCCAGTGTTTTACCAGCCTTAAAGTAAAGAAGTTCCTCCTCATGTTTAGATGGAACTTCTCATGTTCAAGTTTGTGCCTGTAACTCCTTATCCTGTCACTGGGCATCAGTGAAAACAGACTGGTCCCAACCTCGTGATGCCCATCTTTCAAGTATTGATCAGTGTTGATGAGATCCCTCCTCTGTCTTCTCTTTCCCAGACTAAAGAACCCAAATTCTCAGTCTTCCTTCATAACAGAGATGTTCCAGTCCCCTGTGCATCTTTGTAGCCCTTTGCTACAGCTCCAGTAAATCCTTATCTGTCCTTCTTGAACCACAAAGCCCAGAACTGGGCCCAGAACTCCAGATGTGTCTCACCAGGACAGAGTAGAAGGGGGGAACGACCTACCTGGACTTGCTTGCCACACTCTTGATACACTCCAGGATGCCACTGGCTCTCTTGACCACAAGGGCACATTGCTGGCTCATGGGCATCCTCTTGTCCAGCAGGACTCTCAGGTCCCTTTCCCCAGAGCTGCTTTCCAACAGATGAGCCCCCAGCCTGTACTGATCTATAGGGTTGTTCTCCCCCAGATGCAGGACTCTTCACTTTCCCTGACTGAATTTCATTAGATCTTCAATCGCCAACAATATTAGCAGCCTGTGATGCTTCACCTGCTGCCATCTTTTGTCTGCCACATCCTTCCAGGCTTCCAAGTGCACAGCGTGCAAACGCCACTCAGCTTGCCACAGCACTGGGCAGCAAGTGGATGCAAAAAGCTCCTAGAGCCATTAAGACAACAGATCAGGTTCTGCCTCACTAGAAACTGCAGGCTACTCCTACAATTTCCTGCCCATAGAAAGTGACTTGCTCCAGAAACTTGGCGAAATGTAATGTGGTTTACGGAGAAAAAGAACAAAAATAGCAGTTTAATTTAAAAGAAACAACCAATAAGTTAATGTATTCCATTTAATTTAGCATGCTAATTACCAAATTACAAGCAGCTGCAAATTTAGAGACTATATTTAAGGAAGACAAACTACTTGTTCCAATATGAGAGAAGGATTTTCATCTAGCCATCCGTTATTTGCCGTGGTTTTCATTTGTTTGCTTTGTTATGTTTAATTTGTTAGCTCTCCTACTTGTTGCTTTCTTTTGTCTCTGCTTCAAACAGTTGAAATGTCAACCTTCAGAAGGACAAGCAAAGCCTTCTTCTTGCTGCCACTTGAGAATATTTGTTACCACATTTTTGGTTGAAATTACTGATTGGTTTCTGGGTGGAGAAAGTCGAGAAAGTCCAGGCTCCAGAGCATGACCTTTTCCTGAGTGCTCAGCTCCTGAGTACCACTGGGGAGGAAGCCTGTAGGCTCAACATTCTGCTAGGCACACAGAGATCCTCTCTCCCATGCTGAATTTAGTCTGCTCCCATTCACCTTGCCTCAGTGCAGCAAGATGCTCTCCAGGTTTTCATTTGGACAGCTAGCATCACAGTTCTTAACTGCAGCTTTTATCAATAAACACACTTGTGGGGCAGGGGATGAAACACAGACTCCAAACTACAGAAGCTAAAGCAGGATTGCAGTCAGACTGAATGATGTAAGTAAGTTAGCCCTGCTGAAGCGCGCGCGCCCTTGCGTGTTCTCTGTTTTGGGGAACAGAATATATCCTTTGTTTCTCCCTTCTCTTGACTCTTGGCAAACTCTGGGAATACATCACATAAATAAGGCATTACTTAGCCAATATCATAAGAAGCTAAAGAAATGTTAGCTCCAGACAGCAAGACTGTGTTTGCAGCTTCACTTCAAAGAGTTCTGAACTGTCTAATTCATATATTAGTGATTCCATCTAGTCTCTGAGTGTAACTTCAGGGGACAGCCATGAGGGCAGCGAACATTCACTCATTTGTACAGAGAAAGGGCAATAAACAGCACAAAGCAGAAGATGCCCTGAGGAGAGAAAAACAAAAGTCATCCTACACTTTTGCACCAAACAATAAAACCCAAGAGGAACTGAGTTTCAGTACTGTAATTCACTTGAACATCCATCTCCCAGTGTGAACTAGGACATAAGCAGTTGCAAACTCATGCTCATCACCCAGGCTTGCTAGATTTACTGTTAATGCTCCAAGCTTTGCACCAGAGCAGATTTTGCACTAAACTCCTAAGACATATGCAAGATGTTCTACAAGCAGCTAAATGCACAGCAAGTAAAAACTCCAGACGTAGCACTGAGTCTGAAAGCAACTGCAGAAAGTTTTTGTCAGCATCATAACTTTGCAAACACCTTGCATAACATTTCCTTTTAGACACCAGGCAAGCAACAAGAAACAAAGCTGCTGTATAGCTTGCAGTCTACTGCAGATAATGAAAAAAGAAATCCATCCACTTTTTGCAAGTGGCAGAGGCAAAGTAAGCAATGATTTACAGGAGTGAAAAACTGCGAGGGAAGTCAGAATACAGACTGGGAATAAGCTGAGCAACGACGAACACACCTTAGAGCCCATCAGCACACCCTGACTCCAACCTCTGAACAAGGCTTGAGAAACACCCACCAAGTTTTACCAGCAGCAAAATCAAATGTATTCATGTGGAGATGAAAACACAGAGATTCTGTAAAGCAGCAGTACTAAGGCAAAAAGATATTGTATGACAGGACAAGAGGACGTGGCCTCAAGCTCCACCAGGGGAAGTTTGGGTTGGATATTAGGAAGAATTCCTTTCCTGAAAGAGTGGTGAGGCATTGGAACAGGCTGCCCGGGGAGGTGGTGGAGTCACTGTCCCTGGAGGTGTTCAAAGAACAAGTAGATGTGGCACTTTGGGTCTGGCAGTCAGGAAGAAGTTGGGTAGAAGGTTGGACTTCGGGATCTTAGAGGTCTCTTCCAACCATAACGATAAGAGTTGCTGAAGAGCAGATTTTCTCTTCACCAGAACCACAGCAGCGGGGAGAAGCGTGTAACAACTTCCCAGGAGATACAGCAAAACCAAATGAGTTTCCAGGAGACAGAAATAGGATAATGTCTATTAGAAATAAATAAAATATTGCTTTGTCCTCCCAATGGCATTCCAGGGCTGAGTACAGACAACAAAGCAACTGCAAGGACAAATACATTCTTCTCAGTCCTGATCCCTGTGAGATGAGTGAACAGGAAACAGAATCGTAGAATTGTCAGGGTTGGAAGGGACCCCAAGGATCATCCAGTTCCAACCCCCCTGCCGTGGGCAGAGACACCTCATACTAGATCAGGCTGCCCAGAGCCCCATCCAGCCTGGCCTTAAAAACTTCCAGGGCTGGGGCAGCCAACACATCCCTGGGAGCAAGTATGAAAAACAGAGAATAGAGAATTCGACATCAGTATGGCAGCTACTGAGAGTTTTGAAAACTCAATCTGCAAACTGATGAGAAAAAAACCTGTGGCATCATAGGAGCAGCATACTTTACTCCAGTATTATCAGGAAAGAAAGGCTGCACCAGGCTGGGGTTCAGTGCTACGAAGCAGAAGGAAGCAGCCATGCTGTTCCGTTCCATGCTGAAACACAGCACAGACCTAGGAGCACCGAACAGCACTTCTGACAGGTCTGGGATTGGTGTCCTCGCTGCAAGGGCAACATAACACATCCTCTACATGTTGCATGTGAGTTCAGTGCATATTACACACACCCCCCTCCACCAACCCAGAGCGATGACCCTGAGGGTCTACAGGTTCATCCTCATCTTTACAACAGAGACTACACCCTAGCCATTCTTAAAGCTCCTCACTCACCTCCTCATTCATAACACAATAATAACACATTCATAACAGTTTAGGAAGGAGGTTGACTTGCTGGAACGAGTCCAGAGAAGGGCAACGAAGTTAGTGAGGGGCTTGGAACACAGCCCTATGAGGAGAGGCTGAGGGAGCTGGGGCTGCTTAGCCTGGAGAGGAGGAGACTCAGGGGTGACCTTATTGCTCTCTACAACTACCTGAAGGGGGGTTGTAAACAGGCAGAGGTTGGTCTCTTCTCCCAGGCAGCCAGCACCAGAACAAGAGGACACAGTCTCAGGCTGCACCAGGGGAAGTTCAGGCTGGAGGTCAGGAGGAAGTTTTACACAGAGAGAGTGACTGCCCATTGGAATGGGCTGCCTGGGGAGGTGGTGGAGTCGCCGTCACTGGAGGTGTTCAGGAGGAGACTTGACAGGGTGCTTGGTGCCATGGGTTAGTTGTTTAGGTGGTGTTGGGTGATAGGTTGGACGCGATGATCTTGAAGGTCTCTTCCAACCTGGTTTATTCTATTGTATTCTATTCTAACACCACTTTTCAATCACAAAGTCCTCTGTGATGGCCAAATTCCTTTTGTTCTAAACACAATTCTGAATTACATGATAAGGCACTCCTAGCAGCTTCCACATCACAACTTGGACTCCTAGCTCAGATTGTAAGCATTTACTGCTGACAGAACTGCTCACTGCTTAGCTCAAAACATCTGAAATTATGTATTTGTGGCACAAACAGGATTCAAAGCCAACAAACACCAAGGGAAAACACACAGCTCCTGTGCAGAACTCATAGAGCACATGGCCAGGACCCTGAACACAGGCACTAGTTAGCCATTCAAAGAGAGTTAGCAGCTTTCCTTGGCATCTTATTTTCAAGCAGGATGGCATTATTTGCAATGGACAGATGTGTGGCTCCTGCACAACCTTCTTTCAAGAGTTATCTGCCTCATTGTCTCTTGATGAATTAATGTTATGAATATGCATGGAGGCATGCTGTTCTACCAAAGAACCAGGAGATGTTAAAGGCACAGCATCAATCAAGGACTGGAAAAGAGCAGTGAGGTCAGCACCCCTGTCAGTGAATCACCCACCTGCAGTTGAAACAGAGACACTTCAGAGGTGAGCAGCACCTTGAGTTTCTCGTTTGGTCTCTGCTACCACAGGGATTTTCCTAAGGCAATACCCTCTTCACCAGCTGCAGGACTGGTTTGAGGCTTCTTCCTTGAAAGCATCCCATGGCAGATGCTCTCTGGGGGGCTAGGACAACTTTGCAGTCCACATGTTAAAGCTCCATGAGCAGAAGCAGTTTTATTGGCTTTGAACCACAGCTTTTGCTTTTATAGTGCAAATAAAAAAGAGCATCCATAAATGTTCCCTTCCATTCCCTGCAGCCCAACACACAGCCTCCATTCACAATGCTGCTCTTGCCAAAGTGTAACCACACTTGGTATTACTACTGAGAGCAAAGAACTCACTATTTCCTACCCACTAAGCCTGCTCTTTACTGCCTGGTGGGCTCCTTGTAAGAATACTGCTTGAAATCATCTTTGATGAGGGCCACAAAGATGATCAGAGGGCAGGAGCACCTCCCCTGTGGGGACAGGCTGAGAGGTGGAGTCGTTCAGCCTGGAGATGAGGAGGCTCCAGGGAGAACTCATACTGGCCTTCCAGTACTTGCAAGGGGCCTACAAGAAAAACGGGGAGGGACTTTTTACAGGAGGTTGCAATGACAGGATGAGGGGCAATGGCTTGAAGTTGGAAAAGAGGACCTCGAGACTGGAGATTAGGAAGAAATTCTTTAGAATGAGGGTGGTGAGACACTGGAACAGGTTGCCCAGGGAGGTGGTGAATGCCCCTTCTCTGATGGTATCACAGTGTATCACAGTATCACTTAGGTTGGAAAGGACCTCGAGGATCATCAAGTCCAACCTATCAACACAGACCCCATGCCTAGACCATGGCACCAAGCGCCACGTCCAATCTCCTCTTGAACGCCTCCAGGGTCGATGACTCCACCACCTCCCTGGGCAGCCCGTTCCAATGCCGAATGACTCGCTCGGTGAAGAACTTCCTCCTCACCTCGAGTCTAAACCTCCCCTGGTGCAGCTTGAGACTGTGTCCCCTTGTTCTGGTGCTGGTTGCCTGGGAGAAGAGGCCAACCCCTTCCTGGCTACAACCACCCTTCAGGTAGTTGTAGAGGGCAATGAGGTCTTCTCCAGGCTAAACAATCCCAGCTCCCTCAGCCTCTCCTCATAGGGCTTGTGTTCAAGGCCAGGTGTTCAAGACCAGGCTGGACAAGGCTTTGATCAACCTGCCACAGTGGCCTTAGCTAGGTACTAATCAATTAAAGGTGATTGTGAGAGTCCCCAGCAGTGCGCCCCCACTCTACCCAATGGATTCCCAGCCCACATCACAGCATCACCTGAGAAAACGAGCCACTGATTGGCAAAGACAGTTTGTCAGGGTATTCTGCTACATGATCTACAAAATGGGCAAAAGAGAGTGATGCTGAGGGTGTTCTTCCTGTGGAGGCTGTATCTCCCCACAGAAGGGCTGCTCCCTTGTCTGAGCACTATTTCAGATCATTTTACTACGACAGCACTGAATCGACTGTTACAGGAATGCAGAACTTTCCTGATGAACTCACCATCATTTCCCTGCCAGCTTCTGTCATCACTTCTCATTAAAAATCATTTTATTCCAGAGCTGTCTTATTGATTTATCAAATATTAAAAAGGATGTAAGAACCTGCCAAAGGCTGCTTTATTCGTAGGAAAATACAACTGCTGGAATTCAACCATTTTGTTTTCCACTCTTTAACTAGGCTAAGTGTATAATCTATCAAAACAGTGCCACCAGAAATAGTTAACTGTGGCCATTAGAGACAGAAAGTGACAATGACATCCATCACACTCAGGTTAGCCAACATGAGAAGCTGCAGCACAGGTCTAACCTAGCTTTTCCTGGGTTAGTAGGGAGATGATGGGAAAATACTGGAAGGGATGTTCTGGAGACAAAAGTGAACCAGTGCCTTTCACTGGCAAAGTTTAGAGAGGCAAATACATTACAACTCAGGCAACAGATGCAAACTGCACCTTAAGGTAATGAGTTCCACCCTCCATCCTGTTCCACCCTGTTACTCAGATGAAGCTAATTCTGCATCAGCAGTAAAGAAGGGCTAACAAAAGAAGGGTTCTGAACAAAATGGTGATGTTGTAACACCAGTGCAGGTATTCTCAGCTCAAAATGCTCCCAAACTTCCACTGAAATTTAGTGTCTAAGCTTGACCATTCAAGACTGTTTTTTTCCTTCTTTAAGGTTATGTGCTCTTGTGGCCAAGAAGGCCAACACTGTTCTGGGGTGGATGAGAAGGGGTTAGTAGGTGGAAGAGAGGTTCTCCTCCCCCTCTACTCTGCCCTGCTGAGGCCACATCTGGAATACTGTGTCCAGTTCTCAGCCCCTCAGTTCAAGGAAGGGCCTCAGAGAGTTGCTTGGGCAAGTCCAGCACAGAGCCACAGAAATGATAAAGGGAGTGGAACATCTTCCTTCTGAGGAGAGACTGAGGGAGCTGGGGCTCTTTAGCTTGGAGAGGAGGAGCCTGAGGGGTGACCTCATTCATGTTGATAAATATATAAAGGTTGAGTGCCAAGAGGATGGACTTAGGCTCTGCTCAGTAATGGCCAATGACAAGACAAGGGGCAAAGGTGGAAGTTGAGGCATAGGAAGTTCTATGGAAACAGAAAGAAAATTTTTTCACTGTGAGGATGACAGAACACTGCAACAGGCTGCCCAGGGGGGCTGTGGAGTCTCCCTCTCTGGAGATAGTCAAGACCTTCCTGGATGCATACCAGTGTGCTCTACTGTAGGTGACCCTGCTCTGGCAGGGGGGTTGGACTGGGTGAGCGTTGGAGGTCTCTTCCAGCCCCTAATGTTCTGTGATTCTGTAATGTTTCACAGACTCTCAAAGTTCATTTTGATTTTAGTCTAACATCCAAATTACCTGCAATCACTGACATGGGAAATTTGTGGAGTAATATCAAATTCAGCACCTGTATTGCACTGACTTCCCCCCTCCCTCCCCCCCCTCTAGTTGTTGGTTTCTTTTTTTGGTCTGTTTATCCACCAGGCAATTTTAAAGACACACCATTTTCATTTTCTGCCCAAAAAGTTACTCTTTGGTGCACTTTTCAGCAGTGGTAAATCCCTCCCAGAGGTCAAACCTGACCAGAATGCAGTATTCCAACCACAGCTAAATGCACAAACATGGAAAGAAGTTGGGAATGATTTTGCAGCAGCAGGCTTAAATAACATCATCCTAAACCCAGCCAACTAAACAGGATGGATCAGAGTACTGCAGGCTTTTTAGTCAGCTGCAGAAATTACTTTGTGATCTTCTGTTTCATGTGAGGAAAAGCCAGCAGCAGTCCAAGTGGTTTTACAGTTTAATCCATAATTGTGGTGGGTTGAAGTTTCCCCCCCACATTAACTCTGCCAGACCAACTCAGAAGCAAATGAAGCTGTGTTTGCAAGCAAAAAACTGCACTCTACAATGGAATGTAATGAATGTGTACAAAATATAGAGGATTTACAGTATTGTTACAGATATTTCCAATTAGTAGACAACACAAAAACCAGCCCTGGTCTAAGAGACCAGGGATGCTGTTCCACTGCCCTCCCCTAGCCCCCTGTCCCAAGAGAGAAAAGGGGTGGAAAGCAGTATAGTTTCATAGTTTCATTCAGGGTTGGAAGGGACCACAAGGATCATCTAGTTCCAACCCCCGTGCCATGGGCAAGGACACCCCACACTAGATCAGGCTGGACAGAGCCTCAGCCAGCCTGCTCTTAAACACCCCCAGGGACGGGGCCTCGACCACTTCCCTGGACAACCCATTCCAGGGTTTCACCACTCTCATGGTGAAGAACCTCCTCCTCACATCTAGCCTGAATCTCCCCACCTCCAGCTTCATTCCATTCCCCCTAGTCCTATCACTACCTGAGATCCTGAGAAGTCCTTCCCCAGCCTTCCTGTAGGCCCCTTTCAGATACTGGAAGGCAGTAGGTCAGATTTAACTAAAGGATGCAGCCAAGGCCAGCTGACAAGCAAGAGCAAAGTTGTTTTGGTACAGCCAACCTTATAGCAGATATTTCTCCAATTAATTTGTTGAGAATAACCTTTAGTTTTCCTTTTTACACCCAACAGTGATTTATTCATACCTTTTCTACATCTGCATCTACATTTTAAAGGCCTATGCCTAAAAGCACCACAATAATCCAAACTGATTTGCTGCGAGATGAACTTATGAGAGGGAGGGCACCAAAAGTCACCAAGCAGGCTATCTCCCCCCCAAAAGACTCCTGAACTGGGAGAAGAGGCAACTGTGGCAAACTGAGGCCAGACAGTTTTAGGCTGTGCCTTTAAGAAAAGACAAGCTGCAGGATACTCTAGCTGAATGTTTAGGTGTAAAAAGCAAAACAAAGATGATTCTAAACGAATTTCATTGGTAGATCAGTAGAAGGTAGCTTTAAGAACTTATAGTCTGTCTGTCTGTTCCTGGCCAGCCCACATGCAACTGACCTTGGACTGAAACTTATGAGATAAGAAAACTAACTTTTCTAACAACTGCTTTGAACTAACAATTTTTCCCTTAATATCCATTCCTCTTTTTTTCCCTCCTTTTTCCATCCAGTTAGCTTGGAGAAGGAAGAGGAGGGGATGGGGGGGAAGAGATGGGGTTTGGGGGAACCCAGGGGGGATTCTCCTCAGGAGGGTTTTGCTGTGTTATGTTCTTTCCTGTATATTCTGTATGTATTCATTACATTCCAGCATTGCCTGTAAAATACAGCTTTCCATTTGCTTCTCCAACTGAGTTTAGCTGGGCTTTATGTGGTGGGAGAATTAAACCTTCACACTACCACACACTGGATGAGCTCCTTGGTAGTGACAAAGAGCACTTCCCCAGGAGCACACTGTGGGTACAGAGCCAGGATGTGACAACATCAGGAGCTCTCAGCAGAGAAGCTATCAGTGTGCCTTGTAGTAGGTTGGGAGACCAATTCTCCCACCACACAATGGGAGAGAGACTCTGTGAATAGAATAGAATAGAATAGAATAGAATAGGAACCGAACCAGGTTGGAAGAGACCTTCAAGATCATCACATCCAACCCATCAACCAATCCAACCCACCTAAACAACTAACCCATGGCACCAAGCACCCCATCAAGTCTCCTCCTGAACACCTCCAGCGATGGTGACTCCACCACCTCCCCAGGCAGCACATTCCAATGGGCAATCACTCTCTATAGAACTTCTTCCTAACATCCAGCCTATACCTCCCCTGGTGCAGCCTGAGACTGTGTCCTCTTGTTCTGGTACTGGCTGCCTGGGAGAAGAGACCAACCTCTGCCTGTTTACAACCCCCCTTCAGGTAGTTGTAGAGAGCAATAAGGTCACCCCTGAGTCTCCTCCTCTCCAGGCTAAGCAGCCCCAGCTCCCTCTCCTACCAAACATGCTGGAAGGGCACTCTGTTTGAACATTCCCCTGCACTCAACCCTCCTTTTCATCTCAGCCACACCAGCCCCTCAATTGCTAGCACTAGAGTCTTAGCTCTAACAGTAGGAATGACTGAAGTCACAAGAAGGTGGAGGTCTATGCTGTAAAGAGGAACCAGCAGCAGCAAACTGCACCCAAGATACAGCCACATGGCTAATGCTCCATAACCCAGACATCCCTCCCTCTTCACAGCATTTACAGGTCTCTCTCCTCTGAGCCAACATCTTCCTTCATCTATGGAAACATCCCAGGAATGCCAACACAAGGATGCACAACTTCCATGCTCAGACTGAGATAAGTGAAGGTAACAGGTGGCCCCCAGTTTAGTTCTCAGCAGATCTGCACTAGGTTCTTGTAAGAGCAGAAACATGACTGGGCATGAAGGAAGCTAACAGGAACTAAGGTTTTCAAAAGAGAAATGCAGGGTGGTCAGTGCTCAATACAACCTCTGCATTCCTTACAAGAGCTCTTAGGACTAATATCAAGCACAGTGATACAAGCAAACTGCGTTCAGAAATCATGCTGAATTTCCTCCAGGGCAAATTTGCAGTAAATCAATCTCTCCCTGTAGTCTTGAATCCTGTGCTACTGGACACAGCTGCCTGTGTTTGCCTTTTGGTTTTTCATAAGACAAATACAAAAATTGTGTTTGGCAGTTCCCAGCTTAAAGAATAGAGATTTTGATTTTGGTTCTGTGCTTCAGAGTGACATGCACACACTGTCCCCATCATGGGCATCTGGCATGCCAGGCAAAGCAGACTGATGCATGCTGGCAGCCAAGACATTTCTTATGCCTACACGAGCATTGGGTTTGGGGTTTGGTTTTTTTTTGGCTGCTGTTGCATTTTCATGGGGTTTTTGGTTGGTTGGTTTTGAGTGGGGTTTTTGTTGCTCTTGTCTCACAGAACCAGAACCACAGAATTATTGAGGCTGGAATAGAACTCTGAGATCATCAAGTCCAGCCTATGACTGAATGGACTAGACCATGGCACTAAGTGCCACATTCAATCTTTCCTTAAATGCCTCCAGGGACAGCGACTCCACCACCTCCCTGGGCAGTCCATTCATTTATCTTTTTGCTTGTTTCTGGGGGCCTTTGGATTTTTGTGTTTGGTTTTTTTCCCTCTTTTCTTATTGTTGTTAATTTTGGTTGGTGGTTTATTTTGTTGCTGTAGCTTTGTTTTACAGATTAATGTATTGTGCTCCCTGGATAGGATTTGATTCCAAGAAAGCTACTTACATAGAATAGAATAGGTTGGAAGAGAACTTCAAGATCATCAAGTCCAACCTGTCACCCAACACCATCTAATCAACTAAACCATGGCACCAAGCACCCCATCAAATCTCCTCCTAAACACCTCCAGGGATGGTGACTCCACCACCACCCCAGGCAGCACATTCCAATGGCAAATCACTCTCAGATTGAGGTGAACAGCAATTATTTAACTCCATATTCTGAACTGTTTGCTGATGCTTTGAAAAATCACTTGCTGCTGAGCTGTAATAGTGGCCACAGCATCTTCAGGTAGCCTTCTGTGAGCTGGTGGGGTCTTTTTGATTGCATTTCTCCTCATGGCAAGATACCAACATAGTGAAGGAATCAGTGATCTTAGCTACAGAAGACAGACCAGTGTAGAGGGTTATTGACCCCAAACTCTGAAGTTAGCTAACTACAGAGAGCTTTCTTTGTGTGCACAGCACTGTGAAGTTTCACAGAGATAAGTGGTCAATTATAACCCTAAATATTTTTCCACTTCTAAGACACTTTTCTCCAACTGTGTTTTACAAGTTATATACTACGTTTGTTAAAGGAAGCTGTTGCTGGAAGAGACCTTTAAGACCATCAAGGCTGTCCATTAACCCAGCACTGCCAGGTCACCACAAATCCATGGCCCTCAAGACCACATTTACAAGGTTTTTAAATTGCTCCAGGGATGGGGATACCAACACTGCTCTGGTCAGCCCATTCCAGGGCTTGACAACCATTTTGTGGAAGGTATTTTTTCTAATGTCCAACCTAAAACCTCTCCTTGTGCAACTTGGGGCTTTTCCCTCTTGTCCTGTAACTTTCCCCCTTAGGAGAAGAGACTGATCTCCAGCTGTCTTCAACCTCCTTTCAGAGGAGGTGTAGAGAGTGAGCAGGTCTCCCCTGAGACCTTTCTTCTTCAGGCTGAAGAACCCACATTCCTGCTGTTGTTCCTCAAGACTTGTGCTCTAGACCCTTCACCAGCTTCGTTATGCTTCTATGCCCCTACTCCAGCACCTTGATGTCCTTCCCATAGTGAAAGGTCCATAGCTGAAACCAGTCTCACACACAAACCAATCTGAAAGCTTCCACTGCTTATGTATTTACTAATAAAAGGTGAGACTTTCTCAAGCTTACTTGGTGCATGTGGGCATTCAACTTCTAAAACATTCACTGAGTTGTAAAGAGTTCAAGCACTTTCTGTTTGGGGGTTGATTGGCTTGTTTGTTTTTAAACTTTATTTATTTTCCATTAGACTCTAATTATTATGCTCTAAGGTGACTAGGTTTAGCACTAATAGGTTTTGGTCTTTATTTCTAGGCATATTTTGAAAAATAGATGGTTCCTTTCAGGAGGCAGTGTCGAAGGACTTCCCAGAAGGGTACTGGGTAATAGCTTGACAAGCAAAGTGATCACTGAACCACAAAACCCATCATAAGCCATTCCTAACAGGATAGAATAGGATAGAATAGGATAAACCAGGTTGGAAGAGACCTTCAAGATCATCGCGTCCAACCCATCAACCAATCCAACACCACCTAAACAACTAACCCATGGCACCAAGCACCACATCAAGTCTCCTCCTGAACACCTCCAGTGATGGTGACTCCACCACCTCCTTGGGCAGCCCATTCCAATGGGCAATCACTCTCTCTGTATAGAACTTCTTCCTCACCTCCAGCCTAAACCTCGCCTGGCACAGCCTGAGACTGTGTCCTCTTGTTCTGGTGCTGTATTGAGACAAAAAAAAAGGGTAATGCAGAACTCAAAAGTTCACTTTAAAACAATGAAAAAAGTACAACATATCAGATTTCTTTCCTCTCTAGGTCTCCTTTCCATGGTTTAGAACCAGGAAAAAGAGCATCAGATTAATCTGCATGCTGACTACACTACAGCTGCAGCCCTGGAAACCCACCATGAAGCTGATTTAACTGTCTGCTTAACCATCTTTACACACTCTTGATAAAGAAATGCCTTTGTCCACTGTGCTTTGTGACACTGCATTCTATTTACAAAAATACCCACCCCAGCTTTAGAGAAATCAATTACATATCTTATTTGAAACATCAGGAAAACAGGGAGAAACAACATGCCCTCTATGCTCAAAGAACAGATTTTCTTTCTTCTACAGGTAATGCTCTTCCCTTGTGAAGAGAAGCTTCAAAACCAGCCTCTGAAATGGACCAAAGTACCTAATCTTGAAAGAAAACGTTTGGAGACTTAGCTGCTGCTTTCACTTCAGATCTTAAAGCACCCCATCCACTTACATGTGCTACATCAAGCAGATACTGCATAACATGGCAAAAACTTCCACGGAGAAAGGCTTCCTCACACGAGCCCTGTGCCACACTTTTGAAGAACAGATGAAACACATCTTGCTGCTTGCACAACAAGATTAGCAGAAGAGAAGCCTCTGTAGACACTTCAGCACCTTAAAGATGTGGACTGGAACATCTCACTGGTTGAGGAAAGTCTAGAAAAGGGAAGACTGAGGGGGGAATCTCATCGATGCTAATCAATACTTAAAGGGAGGATGGGTCCAGGCTTTTTTCAGTGGTGCCCAGTGACAGGACAAGGGGCAATGACCACAAACTTGAACATAAGAAGTTCCACCCAAACATGAGGAAGAAATTATTTAAGGGTGGTGGAGCACTGGAACAGGCTGCCCAGAGAGGTGGTGGAGTCTCCATCTTTGAAGACACTACAAATCGGCCTGGATGTGTTCCTGTGTGAGCTTCTTTAGGCGAACCTATCTTGGCAGAGGTGTTGGACTTGATTTCCAGAAGTCCCTTCTAAAACCTACACCACTGTGGTACTGTGATACTGTAATTTTGAGTTCTGTGATTGAGAAGGTACACGTGGGGTGTGCACCTCTGCTCCTGAAATGTCAGCTGCTAAGCACTACAATTGGCTTTTATTTTACATGCTTCAAACCACGCCACAACTCGTTCAAGCACACAAGGCCACCAAGACACTTGTCCAAACAAACCATACATCTCTGCCGACTAAAGCTGCAGGCACTGCAATCACCGCTCTGACTCCTGCACTGCCGGGGCAGCTCCCATTGTCCTCAGATGCTCCCTGCTGGGGAAGCCAGATTTCCACACACAAACTTCCATGCAGAGTTTCACCCGGAGCTTTGGCAGGAGCCTAACTGCTAAATGAGCAGCAATCAAGTAGTTCACCCAATCAGTTCTCTAATTCACCACAACTGCTATAAATACTCCCCATTATTACTGAATGCAGCTTTTAAGGGAAAAAATACACTCAAACTTCCTGCAGCATCTAATCTATGGGAAAATTATACAGAACATCCCATTAAAAGCCAAGCAAACACTTTGGCATAGCCCTAATGTATGTGCATAGATTACTTGGGTGTACTTCCAGCCTAAGTACCATTTGATGTTCAGATTATCAGTGGATATTTAAAGTTGATTACCCTAGAGGTAAGATATAATTGGTAAACAAGGAACATCTACAGAACAACAACATAATAACCAGCAGTTGGATGTATTTCACAATTCATTCCTACACTGGGGACAAGAGTTCAGTAAAGAGACTAATTATTTTTTTTTTTGAACTAACAAAAAGTAATCAGAAAGTAACAAAAGAATCATTTGCAATGGCATTGCATTAGCAGACCAATGGAAGGCCTCACTTTTACAGCACTACGAGAGATACAGCCATACCTTGAAGCTCGAGCTGCGCTGCAGACAGAGGCACAAGTAGAGCTTCCTGTGGGGCTGTGCGCCTTCGCTGTGACACCTACATTGTGCATCCTCCCATCTTACATCTGGAGAGAAGACTTACAACAGTAAGGCTCAGGGCTACACCTAAGACACCTTTTTAGCTTTCAGCATTTCAAGCAAGGAAAACTCCACTGGGCAGGGCCAAGGCTGGCACTTACTTCGGCAGCAAAATGCTAGAGGTAGAAGAATAAACACCCAGATAATAAAAGGAGAAACAAACCAGACATCGGCAAAAGAACAAACAAGCACAGAAGAGACATTGGTGTGCTCACCATATTGCCTAAGACATCAATCAGCTCTCACATGTGGGGACATGTTCACTTGGCTAACACGTTTAACCACCTGTGTTATTTGTCCTTTTCAGTGTAGACACCTTGTCTAGACTGTTTCATTACACTGAGCTGTAAGGTGCTTCTGGCATTTTTTCCTCTCTTGCCTTATTTTTAAGATGGCTTTCACTACCCAACATGGCACAACTGCAATCTCCTAGATTTCTGCCTCCTTATCACCACCAGGTGCTGACAAATTGCTTGTTTCACATCTCCTTCTTATGACCAGACACAGCAGTGCTGGCCCTCCGGCCTCTCTGATCGCCTCTCAACATGGAGATTTGCTCCATGTTCTGTGGGTGTGGGGTGTTGAACTACAGAAGAGGCACCTCCACCCCCACCCCCATCCCCTTCAGTACCTGGATGTTACAGCTGGCAGCCAAAGGGATGATCTGAAAGCAAAATCTAGGGAAAAGACCCTTCACATTGAAAGAATGATTGAATAACATGGACAATAACAAATAAAACCTATGTTTAAAGAAACACCTGTGCCTATCAAAGTGGATTCAAGCACAAAACAGTGACCTTTGAGAGGAAAGTAAGAGTCCCGGATTACAGCTGAAAGATGTCTCCAGACAACTCCCTGACAACAGATGCACTAAGAGACCTTGGAGCAACAGCATGAGCCTTCCTCACAAAGAGGGGAGTCCAGCAGTCAGATAGATGAAGCAATAAAATACTCAAGAAGAGGAAATGGATTCTGGTTAAATCCTACTCAGATGGAAAAGTCTCACTAAAGACCACTCCAGTACTGATGGAAGCAGGGGTCACACCCAGGTGCAGCTCTGCAGTATGAAGATTGATTCAGATGAGTTGTCACATTAACATGTGAGCAGGGAAAGACAAATTGGAGAAGTGTGGAAAAACACAGTGACACTGAGACAAAAAATCACATGGCTCAAGGACACAACAGAAAGAACAAAACATTTCACAACACATTTTTAACAAGTGGTAGCATATTCAGATCTTGTTTTCCTTTTAAAGGTCTGGCACCAATGGCTTGAATGCCAGCTGCCTGCAGGCACATGGGCAACAACAACCCTGTTAGCAGGGCCCTAAGCTGCTAATAGCTGCTGCCAATGCTGGTGCTAACTCCCTGCCTCCAGACCTCTCCACAGAATTCACATGGGCTGTAAAATGACTGCTCTCTCCTGGAGGTGGCTTGCACTGCAGGAAAATACTGTCCAGGTAGTTTGTAAAGGGCTTTTAAAACAAAGTCACCAGAAAGACCTGTACCTGAGATGGCAGACAGGGTGAGGTTTCCCATCTCCAGCTAAGAATGCAGGCCCTCTAGGCAGAAAATACCTCTGGAGACTGGGCTTGGTACTCGCCTTTATTAGAATAAACAATAAACCTTTATTAGAATAAACCAAACCAGGTTGGAAGAGACCTTCAAGATCATCATGTCCAACCCATCAACCAATCCAACCCACCCAAACAGCTAACCCATGGCACCAAGCACCCCATCAAGTCTCCTCCTGAACACCTCCAATGACGGCGACTTCACCACCTCCCCGGGCAACCCATTCCAATGGGCAATCACTCTTTCTGTATAGAACTTCTTCCTAACATCCAACCTGAACCTCCCCTGGTGCAGCCTGAGACTGTGTCCTCTTGTTCTGGTACTGGGTGCCTGGGAGAAGAGACCATCATCCGCCTGTCTACAACCTCCCTTCAGGTAGTTGTAGAGAGTGATAAGGTCACCCCTGAGTCTCCTCTCCTCCAGGCTGAGCAACCCCAGCTCCCTCAGCCTCTCCTCACAGGGCTGTGCTCCAAACCCCTCACCAACTTTGTTGCTCTTCTCTGGACTCGTTCCAGCAAGTCAACATCCTTCCTAAACTGAGGGGCCCTTACATCCAATGCAGACAGAGGCAGTTCATAACTGAGAATGCAGACCTTACACCTCCATATACCTTCCAAAAAGGAAGATAAACCCAACTCTGAGTGAAACCTATACAGACCTGGATCTACAGAAAGAAACTGAGAAAGGAAAAACTTACTTGAATCCCTTTCCTTCAGAAAATATGTGAAAGAGGCACATTTGTATTGTACTGGAAACAGATTCTACCAACTGAAAGTATGTCATGCATGTTTTGTCTCATTACTTTGATTTTGTGGGGTATTTAATCAAACTTTGTGTGCTTCACTCTCAAGAGAGGAGAAAAATGCTTTTATTAAGCATTAATTCTTCTCCTGTGTTTCAGTTGCCGTGAGTGTCTCTGCCATCTGTTTGCAGAGCCTAGAATTTCACAGTACTACTCGACAACAGCACTAACAACGCAGGCTCACTTCTCATCATCCCTCGCTTTTGAAGGCTATGCTCCAGGTAACAACTGTTCCTAAAAAGCCTGTAAACGCTTCAGTAGATGCTTAGAATTCAGACATGAAAATCCTAAACTCATTTAGCACCAGTGAGGCTACACTTGGCCAGGCGCAATTCCTGTCTTGTTCCACAGGCGAAGCAGGTAACGCAGCTCCGCCAATAGCTTCTTCTTTCAAATGACTTCAAATTATATCAGAAATGGAGAGCTTGCAAGAAATATGGAGAGATTCTCTGGTAAGTACATGACATAGATAATGGAAACCAAAGTAATCCAGAAAATCCCATTCTGCTACCAGAAAGTAAGGACTGTTATCTTCCTAGAAAGATAAAACCAGGCAGCTCAAGAAAGAAATGAGTGAGGAATAAAAGGGTTTTATCATAAAAAGAACGCTTTTCTGATGTATTTTGAGTAATGAAAAATCGAGGATTTACTTAACAGCTTTGTTGGCAGATCTCAGAGGCACTGAACTCAAAGAGATTACATAAGGTAGGACGGATCAAGTAAGTGTTTACATAAAACCATCCTCGTCTGTGTCTGAGCATGAGCAAGGCACGCTGGTGCCATTCAGCAGCCTCTGTGTTAAACACAAATAGGCCTCCAGGACATGAAAAGGGCTGACAAATATGATGGGCACATCCCACTACCTTTAGTAGGGCTTGTTGGAACAGGACAAGGTGTGATGGTTTTAGACAAAGCATAAGGAAGACATTTTTTACAGTGAGAGTGGTGAAACACTGGAACAGGTTGCCCAGAGAGGTGGTAGAAGCTATATGCTGCAAACATTCAAAATCAGACTGAACGAGGCTCTGAGTAACTTGATCTATTGCAGTACTTCAGTATCGCTAAGGTTGGAAGAGACCTCAAAGATCATCAAATCCAACCTGTCACCACAGACCTCATGACTAGAGTAGGGAGGAGACTACTGCCCACTGCAGGCTCGAACTCACGACCTTCCCATTAAGGGTCTTATGCACTACCAACTGAGCCACATCTAGTCCAAAGATGTCCCTGTTCACTGCAGGCAGGTTGGACTAGAAAACCTCTAAGGGTCCCTTGCAAACCAAACTAGTCTATGACTTTATTCTACACTTCTATAAGCTTCTCTCTTTCCTCACATTATTAAACAAGGGAAACCCTGTTTGTAGCACAGTTGAGTTCTTCACTGGCTGAGAGATGAGGAGGAATGTTACCCACTGAAAAAAATTCTCACAGAATTTTATTACATCACTGTTTTCCACCCCTTGGCTTATGAAGAAGGGACTCTCCATCTCGTTCTCTTTGCTTGTTCTGTGATTCCATGTTACATCTCCCCAGTTCTCTTCCATGCCAACAACAATTCTGTCTTTTTCCTTGCTATTTGGCAAGCACTTCGCCAAGTCATTATTTTAACGCTGGCTGTGTAGGTAGAAAAGATGAAGCACCAAGAGGAATACTGGCTTCCATTAGCCAAGTAAGATGTTTCAGATGTGTAGGAGTGACCAACCATGCAGAAGACAACACAGGGCACTGTGACCCTCACAGAAATTCCTCTGAGTCTTCCAGTGTGAGCACTATCACAGTATTGCTAGGGTTGGAAGAGACCTCGAGGATCATCGAGTCCAACCTGTCACCACAGACCTCATGACTAGACCATGGCACAAAGTGCCACATCCAATCCCCTCTTGAACACCCCCAGAGATGGTGACTCCACCACCTCCCTGGGCAGCACATTCAAAAGACGAATAACTCTCTCAGTGAAGAGCTTTCTCCTCACCTCAAGCCTAAACTTGCCCTGGCACAGCTTGAGACTGTGTCCCATTGTTCTGGTGCTGGTTGCATGGGAGAAGAGACTATAACCACGTTTCAGGTAGTTGTAGAGGGCAATGAGGTCACCCCTGAGCCTCCTCTTCTCCAGGCTAAACAACCCCAGCTCCCTCAGCCTCTCCTCATAGGGGTTGTGCTCAAGGCCTCTCCCCAGCCTTGTTGCCCTTCTCTGGACACATTCAAGAGTCTCAATGTCCTTCCTAAATTGAGGGGCCCAGAACTGGACACAGTACTCAAGGTGTGGCCTAAGCAGTGCTGAGTACAGGGGGAGAGTGACTTCCCTGCTCCTGCTGGCCACACTATTCTTGATGCAGGCCAGGATGCCATTGGCCTTCTTGTTCACCTGGGCACACTGCTGGCTCACATTTAGGCGGCTGTCAATCAGCACCCCCTGGTCCCTCTCTGTTTGACACAGCTATAACATAGCTCTCTCAAAGGGCACCTCCAATTTAGAAAGAGATGAGCTGTAGACTCCAAAAGCAGCAGCAGCACAGATGCTATTACGCAGAACCCCTGCTTTGGTTTAGTTAAGGCAATCACTCAAAGCAGCAGCTCATCAAAAAGACCCTCCAGAAGGCATCCTAAGCTCTGTATCTCTTGTCAACATGATCCTGCAGGGAAAAACAAAAGTGATGAAGGAAAAATAATACATTTTTTAAAAAAACAATTCCCTAACTTGTGGCAGCAGATCAATGAAATGCATGTGTGCATCTCAACCCTCTGCAGAGCACAACCGGCCTCATGGAATGTGCTGTTAGACAACACCGTGAAGAACACATCTCCAAAGCAGTGTACCGTCACACTGCCACCCCCAGGTAGTTGTGAATTCTGACCTACTCACACATCTCCAATACAAAGCCAGACAAAAATCTGTTCACAGAACAGCTGCTCTGAAGGGCCAGCTTTGCATTTCTCCCACAATCACACACCTAAGGCCTAACTGCTCAGTCGTGTCTGATGAGCGTGTAAAGGCAACACAAATTCGTTAATCATAAGCTGGTTTTGTATACAGAACATTTGTCTTTTTGTTTAATTAACAGCAAAGGAGAAATTGACTTTGGATGGCTTAGAAGGATAAGGGCAATTAAACACTTTTAGACCAGCAGCCTCTCATAACCTCATCACGGGCTGAGTGGTGCCAGGGAAATTTGAGCGCTGTATTTATGTGTGGTTAGAGAAGTGTGGCGCATAATGGTCACACACACAGCCTTTGGGTAAAGCCATCGCCTCACTGCTTTCCTGGAGAAGGCAGCATCCAAGACAGAACTTTGCCTTTCCCTCCATCCTCTGGAGTCAGGGATGCTCCAGTACCTGTGCAGTGGGTACTGTGTGAAGTAGAGAGGACTTGCAGGTGATTCCACACAGCACAACACGCTCTCCCCCCACCCTGGCAGCAGTGCTTCACCAACTGGCATCTGCCTAATTATTAGGTTGGAACACGCCAAGGAAGTCCACGCTTGCAAGAACCCAGCTGACATTTCATGTTAATTCACCATGACTGATGACCTCATCTCCTTTCTGTTAAGAATATTAGAAAATGTTTGTGACTGCACATCCTTGATAGGAGATGTGCCTTGGGGCAGGGTGACACGCTGCCTTGCCTTACATACAGGTTTAGCATCCTTGTTGGTGACACAGACAGTGGCATTGAGTGCACCCTCAGCAGGCTTGCTGATGACACCAAGCTGTGTGGGGCAGCAGACATGCTGGAGGGAAGGGATGCTATCCAGAGGGACCTGGACAGGATGCAGAGCTGGAACCACAACAACTTCATGAGGCTCAACAAGACCAAATGCAAGGTCCTGCATCTGGGTCAGGGCAATCCCAGCCACTAATATATGCTGGGCAGCAACTGGCTTGAGAGCAGCCCTGAAGAAAAGGACCTGAGGGTGCTGGTGGATGAGAAGCTCAACATGAGCCACCAGTGTGCACTCGCAGCCCAGAAAGCCAATCCCATCCTGGGCTGCATCAAGAGAAGCATAGCCAGCAGGTCAAAGGAGGTGATTCTCCCCCTCCACTCTGCTCTGGTGAGCCCTCACCTGGAGTTCTGCATCCAGTTCTGGAGCCCCTATTACAGGATGGATCTGGAAGTGCTGGAAGGGCCATGAGGATGATTAGAGGGCTGGAGCTCCTCTGCCATGAGGACAGGCTGAGAGAGTTGGGGCTGTTCAGTCCGGAGAAGAGAAGGCTCCCAGGAGACCTGATGGTGTCCCTTCCAGTATCTGAAGGGGGCCTACAAGAAAGCTGGGGTGTCAGGGAGTGATAGGACTAAGAGGAATGTGAAAAAAAAATAGAAATGGGTAGATTCAGATTGGATGTGAGAAAGAAATTGTTCCCCATGAGGGTGGTGAGAGCCTGCCACAGGTTGTCCAGGGAGGTGGGAGAAAGCCCCATCCCTGGAGGTTTTTGCAGCCAGGCTGGATGTGGCTGTGAGCAACCTGCTGTAGCGTGAGGTGTCCCTGCCCATGGCAGGGGGTTTGGAACTAGATGATCCTTGAGGTCCCTTCCAAGCCTAATAATTCTAGGGTTCTATGCAGAAACACGCTGGCCTTTCTTCTGAGCCCTATATGGGACTGTAGGAAGCAACCCAGCCTTAAGTAGTGTGCATACATTTGTAACACGCTGCAGGGGTCCTAAACAATCACCCAACGACGATTACTAGACAAAAGAGAGCCATGCTCGTAACCCTTGGTTGTAATTCATCACTACAAAGCAAAGCTAAGCAGTGCTCCAGCTTTACCAGCGCCGTCTACATAAAAGACAAAGATTGCCTTAAGGGAGGAACCAAGAGCTTTCCTAAATGCCCTGCCAATTACTGCTGCTTGCTTCCTCGCTCAGGAATAGGTCTGAGCGTCTGCGCCGCTCACGCACCGAAAGAGATTTCTGTTGTTACAGCATGGGATCAATGAACATTGCTCATTCCCAGGCTCTCACACTCAGTTAAGCACTAGTTACATAAAGTTGTGTTTCTCTCCCCAGGCACGAGCTTTGGGGGATATAAGCCATTATTGTCTATCCTTGTGGGTTTTTATACACCAAGTGTGTTTGTTTTCAATGAAAAATAACCTCTTCTGGGGAGCAGTAAAAAAATACATCATCATAATGCAATCATAGCAGTGGTTTGTTTGACAATTTAGAACATCAAACCTCACTAGGAGAAAGGAGAAAGGTTTTCATGCGATAATAAATGCTACAATCCTAAAATAATCACTGCATTTGAATCACAGCCTCAAAACAAACTACTTCATTATTAGTGATACACAGGGAATTCTTCCTCCGTGCTAGATGAAAGTGCTGGGTGTTCAGAAGCATAATTATGTTCCTCCTTTTGCTCCCACTTTCAACCCAGCAGAAACATAATCCATTAGCTGTTTCACAGTAATTAGTAACTAGGAAATCAGTTACTTTAACACAGATCCTCCTTTTATAGGAAACAATGCAAACTGTCACGGACAACATCACTTACTGAAAGGGTGGTAATCAAGAAGAAAAAAAAACATAATAAAGGGAAAAAAAAGCCAGAAGCTGAGAAAAATTCCACTCTGAGTGTCCCAAGTGTTGGGCAATATCACCACATGTGTAAAATGGATTGGTTACTGCTGCCTCACACAATCAAATCATTTGCTTAGTGACTTCAAGAAGTGTTATCTATACAGATGAAGACACAGAGAAAACCCAGATTATCTATTAGCACATCTCCTTCAGTCTTTTATTTCATTGAAACAGGAAAAGGAGAAGAAAAGGTTCTGTCAGACCTGCCAAGGAGTGCAGGTATCACAGTTAAAGCAATTCTTAGCTAACTTCTCAGAGCTTCACACAGATTGTGTGGGGCTGAAGGGACCCTCACAGGTCATCTTGTCCAATCCCCCTGCAGTGAGCCAAGACACCTCCAACAGGCGGCCCAGGGCCACATTCAATCTGACCTGGAATATCTCCAGGGACATGGCCTCAACCAAAGTCTCAACCAAGAATCTAGAAAGTTTAATAAACATGGTCACATTTTTAATAACAGACCCCAAAATACCAGCTCAGAGCAATGTAGCAAGCTCAGCACCTTTCTCTCTGGAACAAGCTTCTCCCCAAGGTGGGCATCGTGTCAGAGCCTGTGTGAATACCTGACTAAATCCCAATCTCCCCAGCTGTGGTTTTGGTGGCCATCGTGGCCTCCAAAGCATCACCACTCACTGTAAATTTAACATATTTTCTATTATTCCTCAGAATTCTACAACCACAAGTGCTGCAGTGCTGGCAATACTGACTTAGGGGTGCTCTCCAGCAAAGCTGGCTTCCTCATTAATACAGCAAATGCTAACTAATGTAGTCAATTAGCTTGCAAAGTGCCACCAATTTGGGAGCTCTGACTCTTCCCTGTTTTGGCTGTTGTGCTGCAGTAAACAGAAGGCTGCTCTGGCAGGGACAGAGAAGCATCTATCTTCTGTTTGGCTCCATCAAAGCACTTTAGAAGTGGTGCTTGGAGAGACAGGATAGCTGCACCGCTCTGAGTCTCAGCATCAGGTAGGACACATGTGCAGTAAGTGAGTCATTACAAGAACCAGTGTCCTGTTAACAGGAATGTAATTCAGGATAATAGACAGGAGTGATGGCAACTGGGGTGTCCCACCACATCAGACAATAGCCCTCAGCACGGGCTGCAAACCTGAGGCTGTGTGACAAATCTGACAAGCCAAAATCATGGGGTGGTTACTAGTTCCCAAGTTCAACAAGGGGAAGTATGAAACCCTGCAGCTGCAGGGAACGAATTCGACAGACAGACCCAGAAATCTGTGACACATTCACAGCTCATGTCACTTCTGACAGATAACCTCTCAACCTTCAAACTGCAAAAAAAGCTGGAGAGAAAAACAATGAGATATTTTAAGGAGCAATGCAAAATATTTGCACTACCATATGTCAGAGCAGGACCAGGCAGCTTAGCATGCAGATGAGGACAAGAACATCTGAAGCGCTCAGCCGTACATGGTTATTACTGCGTGTTTGCTGGCATTCAAGAGCCAAACAGGCTGCTTAAGGGCCCATTTGTCACAATTCAGAAAATGAGGAAAAGGGAAAAGTGCCATTTTAACCATAAATAGTATTTATTGCTTCAGTTTAAAGGGTGTGCTATTCTGGCAGCGCTGCTT
The DNA here is from genome assembly GCF_026170545.1 of Melanerpes formicivorus. Taxonomy (NCBI): domain Eukaryota; kingdom Metazoa; phylum Chordata; class Aves; order Piciformes; family Picidae; genus Melanerpes; species Melanerpes formicivorus. Next base: position 33,174,991 of record NW_027142358.1, on the reverse strand, counting down.
GTGAAGGTAGCTCTACATGCTACAGCATAAAGTTAATAGCTATGAAAACAGGCAGTTCAATTAGAAGTCAATTTACCTTCACCCTCATTAACTAAAAGAAAAGAAGAGACTATCTTCCAAGTGATGAAAAACTAGGATATCAGACTTCAGAGACCTGTTCTGACCCTTCCCTGTGGTATCACCAACTACTTTTATGACCCCCATGAATTTGTCTAATGCAATATTCTAACTTTCTTCAGACATCTCCTCAGCTCCCTCAGTGAAAACTCTGTTCTCAGCTCTCTCTGACATCCAGAAGTTCCTCCTGGTTAAGAGGTGGCATGAAACGTGGCTGATCCAAAGCTACACACCCTGAATGGGCAGACAAGTGAAACAAAGGCAGTAGATGCTGAATCACAGAATTGTTTGGGTTGGAAAACACCTTTAAGATCACTGAGTCCATCCAAGGACCATGGCCATTAAACCAAGTTCTGAAATGCCAAGGCCACGCATTTCTTGACCACCTCCAGGAGCGGTGATTCCATTACCTCCCTGGGCAGCCTGTTCCAATGCAGGGAAGAAAATCTTCCTGATCTCCAACCAAAACCTCCCCTGGCACAATTTCAAGCCATTCCCTCTCATTCTATTACCTAATACTAGGGAGAAAAAGCCAACCCCCACCTAACCACAATCTCCTTTCAAGGGAGTTACAGAGAGCAAAGAGGTCTCCCCTCAGGCTACTCATACTAAAAAACCCCAGGTCCCTAAGCTGCTCCTCGTAAGACTTATTCTCCAGACCCTTTTACCAGCTTTGTTGCCCTTCTCTGCACACTTGGACTGCAGTTTCTCTGTCAGTTTTTCCAATGATTTGGGTATGTTTTCTACAGGCAGCAGCAATCTTCCTGCAAAGTAAGTAAACAAGCTTTGAGATCTCTTCTCCTGTGTCAAAACTCATTAAAAAAGCAAGGATAACAAGGTCAAAAACTGCTGCACAGAAGCTGACAAATGAGAAGGGGGGAAAAAAAGGCATTCAAGAATGAATTGAGAACTCAGACTAAAAATGTTGTCAGTGCCATCAACAACTTTGTTCATGACACAGTGTAGTAGTAAAATATCAGCTGAGGTTTCAAAGACAGAAGATCTCTCAGATCTATGTCCTCCTACACTCTTTCCTGTTACACTATCCACTGACGTAAGCAAGCAGAGTACCCCTTCAGCATAAGAGGGTAAGTATTGCACAGCATCAGCAGATTCTGTGCTGCCTGCCAAGGAACAGAAATTAGATGCTGGAAGGCACCACTGATGTCTTTATTTGCTAACATATTAAAGATCCAAGAGCATGAATTAGAGTACTCATAACTATGGAACTTTCAGCAGGCCATACAGATATGTATAATGAGAAGGTTTTGTTCCTCAGGAATCAAGGAGAGAGTTCCAATAAACAAAAGCAGCTTTTAGATGCGCTTCAGGCATCCATGCCTTCCCTCATTCCACCACACTCTGGTATGACAGGAACAAGCAGGTGGCTTTGTAAGACATCTGAACCAGAGAAGCCGAGGAGGGCTGTTAGAGGAAATCAGCCTTCTGCACATGAGCTTTTCTGGCACATCCTGTACAAGCAGCAGAACTGCTAACAAGAAGATAGTTAATACTGTGAAGGAAATGAGTACTTAGGCATCTTTGGGGTTTTACAGAGTGCAGTGGGTTGAAAATTCCCCCCCAACATTAAAGTTGCCAGACCAGCTCAGCTGGAAGCAAGTGAAAGCTGCATTTACAAGCAAAACTACAATCTACAATGAAATGCAGTGAATATGTACAAATATACAAACTACACTCTACAATGAAATGCAGTGAATATGTACAAACATACAAACTACACTCTACAATGAAATGCAGTGAATATGTACAAATATACAGGATTTACAATATTTGCAGGTATTTACAATTAATAAACATCACAAGAACCCCTCCCCCCCCCCCCCCAGCCAAAGACCAGGGGAGCTAATAGCTTCTCCCTCCCTGCTCCCCCTTACCCCTCTGTACACAAAGGGATGAGAGCAGAGGAGCTAGAACTTAGCCAAAACAATGCAGCCAAGGTCAAGCAGAAACCAGCAGAAGCACAAAGTTAGTATCTCCCCAAGCAAAGAAGCGAGAAGAGAGAGAGATTATTTACCAAACTAATTCTTGTGGTAGATATCTCAACAATGGATTGTTTAGAACTATCATTATTTTCCTCTTTACACCCAAGAGTGATTTATTTACATTTTACTACTTCCTGTTCAGGGTCTGTGAAATGTTTCAAGGCATAGCCTAAAACTACCACACAGAGCAGACACTTTCCAAAGCCAGTCCAACTACATGAACTGAAATGTCCCTCCAAGACAGCACCTTTGTCAGCAGAAGATCAATGTCCAATGTTAGCAACCACGTTAATCTGTTCACCCTTGATAGTGTTCAAGCAATAGATAAATATGGAACACCTACTGGCTGATGTGCTGAAGGAACCACAGTTGCTTAGGATACTAGACAGCACCTGCTTAAGGTCAGCATGATTCTTCTGGCCAACACATTGAACAGGATAACTGTAGCCCAGCTGCCTCTGCAGAGTGCACCACATAGACACTGATTGTTCATTCACTGTGTGAACAAATTTAGATCAAATGAGTCTTCTCACAGTAGGCATTTCCCAGCAGCTGCTTTTCTTGCCTGAGCAGCTGGCAGACAAAGTGTGCCATGTCATAATTCACAGGCATGTCACAAGCCATCAGCACTGCCGAAGGTTGAAAGGTGAACCTGTGTTCATCACAGAATCACCAAGGTTGGAAGAGACCTCAAAGATCAGCAAGTCCAACCTGTCACCACAGACCTCATGACTAGACCATGGCACCAAGTGCCACATCCAATCCCCTCTTGAACACCTCCAGGGATGGTGAGTCCACCAACTCCCTAGGCAGCCCATTGCAATGGCTAACGACTCTCTCCATGAAGAACTTCCTCCTCACTTCCAGCCTAAACCTTCCCTGGCGCAGCCTGAGACTGTGTCCTCTTGTTCTGGTGCTGGTTGCCTGGGAGAAGAGACCAACCTCCACCTGGATACAACCTCCCTTCAAGTAGTTGTAGAGAGCAAGAAGGTCTCCCCTGAGCCTCCTCTTCTCCAGGCTAAACAACCCCAGCTCCCTCAGCCTCTCCTCACAGGGCTGTGCTCAAGGCCTCTCCCCAGCCTTGTTGCCCTTCTCTGGACATGTTCAAGTGTCTCGATGTCCTCCTTAAAATGTTTTTACAGCTCTTGTGCTACAAGAACTGCCCTCTCTACCATCATTGCCAGACCAACTTCTTGGGTAAATAAATAAGTTATGTTAAAAAACAAAACAAAACCAACCAAATGCCCCCTGCTTCCCTCAAAAAAACCTGCCCCAAACCCAACAATATTAAAAGGGGCAACAGCAGCCAATATTTTAACTGGCTGCTGCCTCACCAGCAACACCCCTAGGTGACCCTCCATTTGCTTCGTATCTTCAAGGCACTGCAGCAGAACAAACTCCTGAAGTTGGAGGTTGCTCTGTGCCGCTGCTAAGCGTATCAGTCAACCTTTCCATTGTTCCCTTCATTTACAAAAGGAAGATAATGGTACCAGCTACACCAACTGCACAGCAGTGCTGAAAGGATTAATTAGCTAATATCTCTGCAGTCTTAAGCATGCAGAACATCACAGATGCCCAGTGTAATTACTATTATTGGGGGGGGGGGGGGGGGGGGGGGGGCAATTTCTTTGCCTCATGGGGACAACGCACATTTTAATCTGTCATTTCCTCGTGACACAGAAGTCTGCTGTCAAATACCCTCAGATAAAAAGAGACTTGAAGAATGTGGCATAAACCATCCACTGCAGGGCTTCATGTTTTTTCAGAACCTCATTTCTCAGGAGTTTTGAGGAACAGAACTTCATGGGCTGCTCACAGCCACATAGCCTTAAAAAGCTAGGCACAAGAGAATGCTGACCAAACATACTGACCTACTTGCTAAGCGTAGTGTCCTCCTGAAAGCTGCATTCAAACCTGAGCTGTGCTGGGTCTGCTTTCCCTGGCTACTAACAACGTCCATAAAGGCTCTAACTGATGGCCAAAGCTGCAGTGTCAAAACCAGCTCTAGACCTACTCACCTGCTAGACAGCTCTCCTCCTTGTCTGATGCGCCTGAGACGAGTAAGAGTACTAGAGAATCCAACAGATACAGTTCCGTGGTCAAACATACTTTGAAGAATGCCATAAAAACTTGGATTCCCACTCTTCAGACCCCAATATATAACACCAATCCATGCAATCATTTCTCTTGGAGGAGTTATTCGAGATTCACACCAACTGTTACCCTGGTACTGCCAGATCACTGCCCAAGCATGTGCCTCGGCATAGAATCACAGAATGTGAGGGGCTGGAAGGGATCTCAAAAGATCATCTAATTCAAACTTCCTGCCAGAGCAGGATCACCTATACCACATCATCCAGGTGGGTCTTGAATATCTCCCGACAAGGAGATATTCCCCCCTGCACAGCCTGTTCCAGTGTTCTGTCACCCTCACAGGGAAAAACTTTTTCCTCATGTTTCCATGGAACTTTCTATGCCTCAACATCTACCCAGTGCCCTTTGTTCTGTCTTTGGGCATCACCAAGCAGAGCCTGACTCCATTCTCTGGGCACTCACCCTTTACACATTTATAAACATTAATGAGGTCATCCCTTAGACTCCTCCCCTCCAAGCTAAAGAGCCCTCAGCTCCCTCAGTCACACCTCACAAGGAAGATGTTCCACTCCCTGAATCATCTTTGTGGCTCTGCACTGCACTCTTCCAAGCAATTCCCTGAGGTCCTTCTTGAATTGTGGGGCTGAGAACTGGACACAGTATTCCAGATGTGGCCTCAGCAGGGCAGAGTAGAGGGGGAGGAAAATGTCCCTTGGCCCCATCTACAAGTCTTTCAAATACCTCCAGGCATGGGGACTTGGCCACTGCACTGGGCAGCCTGTTTCAGGCCTTGACAACTCTTTCAGGGAATTTTTCCCTGACGTTCAACCTAGAGGTCCTCTGGCACAACTTTAAGCTGCTTCCTCTCATTCTATCTACTTGCTACTTGTGAGGAACCCCAACCCTCAATTTGTGCCAACCTCCTTTCAGGGATCTGTAGAGAGCAAGAGGGTCTCCCTTGAGCCTCCCTTTCTCCAGGCTGATCAACGCCAGCCATCTGCACTCCGGTATCTCTATTCTGAGAGCTATGACACCAACTATAATGCTTAAGTGTTCCTAAAAATACCCAGGGAAGCCATCATGCACAAATGCAGCTCACAGCTACTGCAGGCTCAAGAGTAACATCTGCTGAACTAGCAGAAAGGGGATGAAAGTTGGATTTTCATGCGAAATCAGTGGGAAAAACCTCAGCAGAAGAGGAGGCGAGAGAGGTGTGACAGAACTGAACAGGGTACCCACATGCATGTGTCAAGGCTGATGCTAACTCAGCTCTGCTAACTTCACTCTGAGGATAAGAGATGGTTCCAGGACATCAGTATTCTTTCTCTGGAGTACAAATCATTGCTTTTCACAGAAATTTAGGTCAGCACACGAGCACAGACACATGCCTTCCAGAGCACACCTTCAGTAGCAGCTTAATGCAATGCTACACCAACCAGCAGAAGAAACACAGCAGCTAGAGCTGTCACCAAAGGGCACAGTATATCCTCTCTCCTGTAGATTTGTTGTTGGCTATCTAGTGCCACAAATCTTTGGTGACCTGTATGGAAAGCATAGGAACAGAGCTACTCAACAGTGACACAACTGCTCCAGGGACTTAGAATCATAGAATCTTCAGTTGGAAGAGACTTTTAAGATCACTGAGTCCAACCATCAACCAAAGGTGACCATAGACATTAAACCATGTCTACACCTCCAGGGACTCCACCACCAACTTGGGCACCCAGTTCCAGAGCCTGACCACTCTCACAGCAAAGAAATTTTTCCTAATGTCCAACCTAAACCTCCCCAGCACAATTTCAGGCCATTTCTTCTTACTCTATCACTTGATACCACGCAGAAGAGACTAACCCTCACCTCACTGGAGCCTCACTTCAGGGAGTTGTAGAGATCAAGGAGGTCTCCCCTCTGCCTCCCCATCTCCAGACTAAACAACCCCAGTTCCCTCAGCTGCTCCTCACCAGCCCTGTTCTCCAGACCATTCACGAGCTTTGCTTCCCCTCTCTGGACACATTCCAGCACCCCAATGTCCTTCCTATACTGAGGGACCCAAAACTGAATCCATTATTCGAGGTGTGCCCTCACCAGTGCTTAGTGCAGGGGGGAAAAAATCACTTCCCTACTCCTGCTGACCACACCATTTCTGATCCAGGCCAAGATGCTGTTGGCCTTCATGGCTCCCTGAGCACATTCCTGGCTCACGTTCAGAAGGCTGCCAACCAGCACCCCCAGCTACTTGTCTGTCAGGCAATTTTTCCACCACTGTGCCCCAAAGCCAGGGTTGTTGTGACCCAAATGCAGGACCTGGTAGTTGGCTTTGTTAAGTCCCATACAACCAACCTTACTCCATCGATCCACCCTGGCCAGATGCCTTTTAGAGAGCCTTCCTGCCTAATCTGGACTCAAGTCCTTATGTTGCAGTCTAAATGCAACAAGAATGCATGAGGTGGCTGGACTGAAAGTGGTCATGCAGGAATCTCCAAGGAGCATGCCCTGGCAGAGCTCCATTTCCCAGGGGCACGGCCAGTACCTGGAGTCACTCTGAACTGCCACGCTCGCAGCTCACCGGCAGATGTCTCCGGTAGCTGGGATCACTGAAATCAGCTGGAGCAGCAACGTTGCAGCACAAAGTAGCAAAGCACAGCGCTGCTCTTGCAGCTTCCTGCTTCCACCAATCTGTCACCCAGAGAAGGCTGCTGGCGGAGCGCATCAGTCACAGCTCAAATCCCAACCCTCCGTGATTAGCTTGCATTAGCTAACCCAAATCAATGGCTTGATTGCAGATTTGCCAAACAGAACGGCAATTCTCATGCATGCATTAGAATGATTAGACAATTTGCAACTTCATTACCTCCTCTGCAGATACATGAGGTATGACCCTAGAAGTGCCATATTTTAAATAGCACTGGCACATGGAGCTGTCCTTTCTTCTTCCACACACATTGCATGATGATTTCACAGCTGACATACTGAGGCAAAGCCTGTCATGCCAGCCTACCACAGCCTTCACCACACCATCATTAACCTACTTTAAAGCAAAAATAAAACTCAGAGCCGTTTTGGAAGTACTTTGAAGCAGCACTCTTAAAGCTAGACTGATCAGTGCTTTACCACTGGCAGCTCCTAGGAACAGCAGGTAGGTAATTAGTGCTTGACACGTTATCACTCCCAAGGTGAAGGTGAGCAGCTTCGGCATAGCACAATCTGCAAGGGGGTTTCCCAAACAGGGGGAACCTAGAGAGGACCAAGAGACAGTCCAGAATCATGGAATGATAGGGGTTGGGAAGGGCATCCAGAGATCATTTAATCCAACCACCCTGGCCAAAGCAGAATCACCTAAGGCAGGTCACATAGGAATGCATTCATACAGGCGTTGAAAGTCTCCAGAGAAGGAGACTCCACAACCTCTCTGGGCAGCCTGTTGCAGAGCTTTGTCAACCTTACAATAAAGAAGTTTTTCCTCCTGGTGAGGTGGAATTTCCTGGGTTCCAGTTTGTATCCATTGCCCTTTGTCCTAACACAAGACACCCCTGAAAAGAGCCTGGCCTCTTCCTCTTGCCCCCCACCCTTCAGATATTTATAAGCACTAATAAGATCTCTTCTCAGGCTGCTCTTCTCCACGCTAAACAGCCCCAGAGCTCTCAGCCTTTCCTCATTAGACAGATGTTCCACTCCTTTCATCATCCTCACAGCCTCTGTTGGACACTCCCTAGTATATCCCTGGCCTTCTTGAATTGGGGAGCCCAGCACTGGACACAGCAGTCCAAGAGGCCCAGTTCACGCAGTAGCAACTGATGGAACCTTGGCAAGGACAGCAGCAATGCGCCCAGGCTCCCCCCTCTTCAGGTACAAAAAGAACACCACACTCTCAGGGAGTGATAGCAACCAGGAGCACCACAAACAGAGCATGGCACATCAGCAAGGGCATGGTGTGGCAGTATGGCAGAGCAGGAGGGAATGGCTCTGAAGCCCTGCCAGCTCACCCATGGATCAATGGAATCCATCTGCCAGAAAACTAGGATCTCTCTAAGCCCTAAACCCACCACATGTGATACAGCTGCCCAGACAGAGCACCTGTGGGTGATGTGGTGTTTGGAGGCCATCCTGGGCATAGCAATCACAAAATGGTAAGAGTTTGCATTTATTGGAAAAGTGAGGAGGAGGATTAAAAAAAGCTGTGTCTTGGGAGCTTTAGTTTGGATATTAGTAAAAAAAAGCTCCCCCACTAGAGTTGCCAAGCCTTGGAACAGACAGCCTAGGGCAGGGGTGGACTCACCATTCCTGGAGAGATTTAAAATTCACGTGGATGTGGCGCTGAGGGGCACGGTTTAGTGGTGACCTGCCAGCACTGGGTTAATAATTGGACTCAATGATATTAAAGGTCTTTTCCAACCTAAATGGGTCTATGATTCCCCCTGGAATTGTATGAATGGAGTGGCAAACTGGTGTGCCAGAGTCTACCTGAGCAACAGTGGGAGTAAAACAAACAACAGCAAACCAGCCACACAACCCAGCAAACAAACAAAACCCAAACCCAAACCCAACAACAACAAACCACCGCCACAAAACAAAACCACCGCCACAAAACAAAACCACCGCAGCAGGAGGGGAGACAGGCATCACAAGAAACAGCCAATTAAGGACTCTTATCTTCAGGTAATAGCTGAATGACCGCACAGAAGCCAACTACCCAGCTAGACAAAGAGCAGTATTTTCAGCTCCAGGATTGAAGTGTTTTTTTAAAACTAAAAGCAGCTTTTGCAGACAGAAAATTATTATCTTTACTTACCACTTGTGAGGTGAAAATTAGCAGGTGCGTACAACTCTAACCGCTGTGTGGCTGTTTAGAAGAAACTTCTGTCTTTCACTTTATGTAAAATCCATGCCAGAACCAGGACAGACCTGAATCAATCCAGCAGTCTGAACAGCAAACTGCATTTTACTAAACCACTGTGCTTACATTCTTAATGACAGCTCTTCTGTGTGTCCTTCTCGAACTGCTGTTCCACAAAGGCAAGAGAGTTTCTGTAGGTGTCATATAATAGACATTCAATAATTCAGCAGGCCACTTGCTTGCTACGTGTCACCCTGATGCTCCCAACCTAGTGGTATGCTGTAGAAGGCGCTAAAATTACAGCTTTAGCACTTAAACGCAAAATAGAGACATTCTTCCGGTTTAAATGATGGAATGGGAAGAAACTCAAGAGCTTGCCCACATCTAAACCAACTTCCAAATGCCATCAGTGTCAAACAGTGAGCAAAAGCTTTTCTGTGTAGCCTCACCTGGTCAATAGCTATGTTGGGGTGGCTGGAGAGCTGCCAAACAGAAAGAGACCAGGGGGTGCTAATTGACAGCTGCCTAAACATGAGCCAGCAGTGTGCCCAGGTGAACAAGAAGGCCAATGGCTGACAACACCAAGCTGGGGGCAAGAGTTGATCTGCTGGAGGGTAGAGAGGCTCTGCAGAGGGACCTCAATAGGCTGGACAGATGGGCAGAGTCCAACAGCATGAGATTTAACACATCCAAGTGCCAGGTTCTGCACATTGGCCACAACAACCCCATGCAGTGCTACAGGCTGGGGTCAGAGTGGCTGAGAGCAGCCAGGCAGAGAGGGACCTAGGGGTGCTGGTTGATGGTAGGCTGAACATGAGCCTGCAGTGTGCCCAGGCAGCCAAGAGGGCCAATGGCATCCTGGCCTGCATCAGGAACAGTGTGGCCAGCAGGAGCAGGGAGGTCATTCTGCCCCTGTATACTGCACTGCTTAGGCCACACCTCGAGTACTGTGTCCAGTTCTGGACCCCTCAGTTTACAAAGGACATCGAGATACTTGAATGTGTCCAGAGAAGGGCAGGGAGGCTGGGGAGAGGCCTTGAGCACAGCCCTGTGAGGAGAGGGTAAGGGAGCTGGGATTGCTTAGCCTGGAGAAGAAGAGGCTCAAGGGAGACTTTCTTGCTGTCTACAACTACCTGAAGGGAGGTTGTAGCCAGGTGGGGATTGGTCTCTTCTCCCAGGCAACCAACACCAGAACAAGAGGACACAGTCTCAAGCTATACCAGGGGAAGTTTAGGCTTGAGGTGAGGAGAAAGTTCTTCACTGAGAGAATCATTCATTATCGGAATGGGCTGCCTAGGGAGTTGGTGGAATCACCATCCCTGGAGGTGATCAAGAGGGGATTGGATGTGGCACTTGGTGCCATGGTCTAGTCATGAGGTCTGTGGTGACAGGTTGGACTTGCTGATCTTTGAGGTCTCTTCCAACCTTGGTGATCCTGTGATATATCAAAAGTTAAGTATACAAGGCACAGCAGTGACAGGGATAGGCTGCAGTGAAACACCTACATGCATTTACCTGAGGAGTACTCCTACAATTCATCTAGGCCTACCTGTAAAGAAAAGGCTGCAATCCAGCTAGTTGAAATTAGGCGTCATTACACTGCTGTATTTGATGATTTCATTCATCACTGTTAATGAAGTGATTTCAGATATCAATAACTACAGTGTCTGCAAAACTGTAACAAAAGCTGCCACAATAAAACTACCATTTCAGCTAATAAATCCTGACTGAAACTCCTCTTGAACATCAAATGATGATTAAGCACCATTAGGAAGATTTAAACGTCAGGTGCATACAGCTTACACAGAGAGGTGCTGGCAATTTGCCCCAGGTGCTGACACCATGCCACAGGCACCCAAGCTAGTGAGAAATCACCTGCAAAGTGCCATGTAAAACGCCCCTGCCTCACATGTGTGTGCAGTGACAAGCAATTATGGTCATGGAACTTGGAGAGAAGACGCTGCAAGGTGAGCCCTGGCAGTGAGCGTGCCTGTGCTGTTCTGATTTTGCAATGGATTTCATAGATTCATAGAATGGGTTTGGTTGGAAGTGATCTTCAAGACCATCTCGTTCCAACCCCCCTGCCACAGACAGGGACACTTTCCACTGGACTAGGTTGCTCAAGGCCTCATCCAACCTGGCTTTGAATACCTCCAGAGAGAAGGCATCAATGACCTCCTTGGGCAACCTATTCCAGTCTCTCACCACCCTCACTGTAAAGAATTTCTTTCTAATACCCACTCTACATCTGCCCTCCTCAAACTTAAATCCATTCTCTCTTGTCCTTTTACTGCAGCAAAAGCCCAAAGTCAAACCTCTTCAGCCCTTATGCAGCACTGCACTTAGGTGACGAGGTGTTTCCAAAACAAGACAAGACAGCAGGAACTTGAACCCTAACACTGTGACTGCAAGCAGCTAATGATATTGATCCTTTTAATCTCTTTGACAGCTTAAAACTTCAAAGAACAGTAACTGCATATGAAAGGTCTGGCATTCACAGCTGCCCTGAATTCCAGCATGGAAAGTGCAGAACTGCCACATTAACTAGCATTCAGTGGACAAAGATATTGATAATTCAAGGTCCAATCACACTACAAGAGACACTGACACCTACTCCTCATGCTTTACCGCTTTGCTGTACTCCTTCAGACACCATAAAAATCTGTTCCACTTGTGCTGTAAAAATTCAGAGCCATGAGCTCTGCCTATAGTTCATGTAAGTCTGTTTAATATCTGCAAAGTCCATGCAGATGTTACAAGCTGCCACCAAAAACAGTCACTAAGCCCTAAAAGAAAGCTATGATTATTTGTTACCACAGCAAGCAACTGGCTTCTGAAAAACTGCTCCTGTTAATTAAAGCTACTGGAAGAAGCAGAGAGTTGCTGCTGTCAGTGTAGAAGCAAAGAAGGAATACATGAAGGCCAATATAACAGTAACTCACTCCTTGCAGTATGGCCTCAAAAGACAGCTGTCTTGTCTACCAGCTGGAACATCTGTAGAAGCAAGAGGAACACCATCATCATCTGAGGCACAGCTGCATTTTGGACAATGGGTAAGTGCTTTGGCTAACAAGCACTGGAGAAACACCTCCATAGCAATCATTTGCTTCTTAATGAAGGGAAGTTCAGAGCCTGCTAAATGGGCTGTCTAGCTGCAGCTGATTAACACTGCAAATTCAATGCATGGTGATGGTGCAATATTAATCTCATTAAAAAAATAAAATTAAGAACTGGCTACAGACAAGCAGGCTACCCTAAAATTAAGCACACAAATTGCCAAGGAGAGCCTGGGATTCTCTTCCATGGGCAGAGATTAGAAAGAAAAACAAATATGCAAAAAGGTACTGAAATCAAAGAGTAATTCAATAAAGTTATAACTGTGAGGAATATAACGGGGGGAGGGTGGAGCAATAAACAAACAAGAAACAAAACCACAGTAAGCACAAAAGATTTGAGAGTTCTCTTGTGCCATAGAATGTTAGAAAACTTCTGGAAGTGAGGGTTTTTCCCCCCCCTCCTTGGGGAATAAGGGATGTCAGACTTGTGGCAGTAGAGGATGGAAAGGTCATCTCTAAATCAACCTTCACCACAGACAACCCCAGATTGGGTTGTTTGTCACCTCTTTCTAGAGAAGTCCCTTTCTCAGTTCTGTCAGAACAAGTCTGCTTTGGACTGGGAAAATCTCTTGGTTTGTATCTCCTGGACCACAGATACAGAGCAAAGCATCACTCAGATTTGATTTTCTTACCTTAGCCTATGAAAGTTTTGACGATTGCAATGGGCACATCACTGATGACATGCCTGCTTCTACACCCAGCCTTTGCAGCTCCTCTTTAAGGCTTGCCTTTGGGAACACTTTACTACTGCCCTTGGGAATCTCTTTCAGAGGTTTTTGGGTAAAACAAAGCAGACGTTCACATACTTCCAGCATTTATAAGGCAATGCATTATTGTTTGCCTTAAATAAAGACAACTGATGACCATGTAAAATTAATTTGGTGGAGCTCAACATTCCAACTTGTCACCAGTCAAAATCCCTATGTACACACAAGAAAAATGTTGATCAGTTTTTCAGAATGGTTTGGATGGGTCAAGGCCTTATCCAACCTGGCCTTGAACTCCTTCAGGGAGAGAGCATCCACAACCTTCCTGAGCAACCTCTTCCAGTGCCTCACCACCTTCACTGTAAAGAATCTTCACCTCATGTTAAGAAACCACAGTGTTATTAGTACTGAACCCTTCATTATAAATGCCTCAAACCAGTAGTTTTTTTTGCTGAACCACAATGCTCTTACTAGTTCCATACATAGAAAGCAGAAAAACAGATCGAGCTGACAGATTAAAAAAAGCATCCTCATTTTTCACCAGTCCTTCCTACAAGGAACTGCAGCCAAAGAGCAGTTAGATAACATGGACTGTTTATCTCCCTGAGAAGTCTGAAAAAGTGTCTCTCTTAACAAGTGGTAGTCAAAAGCTTATTAAAGAAACAGATCCATCTAGTGGCAACACTAGCTTTATGCTAATGCCTGAGCCAAGCAGGAGCAGGGAGGATTGGGGGCTAAATGAAGAGGCTACATCAGGCCACCAGAAACAGCAATCAAACTTTCACAGACAGTCCAGCAGGGAGGACATTTCCTCTGGTGAAAGGGCTGAACTAAGTAATTTGGTTGACAAAATATTAGTGCTTATAATACATCAAATAGAGGGAGATGCTTTACTCAGACTTGTAAGTATCCAAGTCAGATTACTGCAGGAAAAATTCAATTAATGAGGCCAGGAAACCGCTGGAATACCCTTCAGAAATGGTAATTTAAGTTCAAAGTATCCTAAACTACTACAAAACATGTTTTCAATATCAGAGTACACACCTGTGTCTAAATAAACATCAGAATCAGATCTGAGTGACAGTTTGCTGTGTTGGTGGTGTTGCCTGTGACAGGGCTGAGCAGGAATGGTCCTAGGGGCTGAGAGAAAATGTGGCAAAATTAGAAAGCCAGGCAATTTTAGGCTTGTCAGAGCATTTCCAGTAAGAAGTGCTAGGAAAGCTCATCTACTAATGAATTGACGGCAGCAGTAATATCAGCATCTCTGGTCATAATTTCATGGCAAGTAGAGCTTGTCAAAATAAATCATTGCCGAGTTTTTCAGTGGGAATCTCAGACTTGGTTAGTTAGCACCTCAGGCCATCCTGATCAGAAACCCAATGCACTGCCATAACATAAAAAAAATGTGTTAAAAACTGGGATGGGCCTTGCCATGCAGCTGTAAAGGAAACACCTGGATCCAGGGAAGCAGTTTCCCACCTTGCCCCATATCCTACTCTGTCCCCAACTCTGCTAGAGTAGTGGAGAAGACACAGTATTGTCCATGAACATGTTTATGGGTAACACACAAAAGAAGTATGGGAAAATATCAAGCATTAACCACTTTGATTTACTACTACTCCTGGTCTCAAAGGAACACAGTGCATTTTACTGGAGACCTGGCTGAGCAGAGATCTAGCCTGACTCTTAGGTGCCATGAAAAGAACAAAACAAAGGCAAAGGACACTTTTAAAGCAAAGGAGGGCCCTGGCCTCACCTGCAGTGGCTGACAGCTCCCCAGTTATTGATTCTGAAATCTCACACAGACCTGGGAACCAAAAAGCAAAAAAATAAATTGGAAGAAATAGGAATGGACTGAGGCAAGTGGGGCAGCCAGGAACAGCCAGCAGTGGCATGGGTAGAGAAACACAGAATTGTTGTCTTTGAAAGAGACCTTTAAGATCATCCAGTTCAATGTTAACCCAACACTGACAGGTCACCACTAAATCATGTCCCTCAGCACTACGACTATACAACTTTTAAATCCCTCCAAAGATGGGGCTCCACCACTGCCCTGAACAGCCTGATCCAGGGCTTGAGAACCTTCTGGAGAAGAAAGCATCCCCAATGCCCAATCTGAAGCTACCCTGGCACAGCTTGAGACCCCATAACCTTGTCCTGTCAACAAGAGAAAATAGGCTCTATCCTCTTGTCCAAGGCTACTGTTTCCTATCTTGTCCTGTAATTAAAAGCAATCTAAATTGTCCACCAAATTAGATTGGACTGAGAAAGAGAAACATCAAAAGAAAAAGCAGCAGTAAATCCATACTCCCACACATAACCCTTTTCCCCCTAGTTCTCCACTGTGCTTCTTAGGTCTACTCCACAAACAACACAAAAGTCACTTCTTTTGTCTCTTGCCAGGAAAACAAGCATCAGTGCATCATCTCTCTGACAGCAAAATCCTCCAAGAACCATTTCAGACTAATCCCACCAACACTGTAGGAAAAGGACTTCTCCTCATTTTCTGATCTCTGGACCACGGTTTTCCCCTCATCTGTCCACTCTGTCAACCTGTGGCAGTACACAAGAATAATCCCTTCTCTAAGAAGTTCGTTTTCACTCCAAATCCCTCTTTCTCTATCATGTATTACAAAAACTGTTAATTGTCACTGTGCTGCCAGGTACTGATCTAGCAGCATTTGTCAATGCCTCTGATCTAGGAAATGGCCCCAGTCCTTACACGGTGCTGTCAGATGGCTCCAGCAGCAAAGCCTGTGCTCATGCTCCTGTTCAGGGCAGCCTTTAGTAACTTGGACTTGAGCACAGGCAAGAATTCACACAGCCCACAATGCTATGCAGGATGTTCTGTAACCTAGCAGAGTAGAAAGCCTGAAGGAGAGGGGTTGCACAGTTACCAAGTTGCCACAGACTAAACATATATGTACTTAAAGAGCAGCAAGCACAGCAGTGTCCACTTCGGTTTCAGCAATAGCTGTCAGCTCTCCCCTCATGCACTCTACCAGCAAGAGAGCTCTCTTCTCTCTAAGGGACCACTATTCAGGCAGTCAGGAAGTTATTTTGATCTGGTGTGATGCAAAGGTGCAACAAGTGTAGTATCTATGAAACCAAGTCACAAATAACAGACTGGTAGCCAGTTCAAGGACTATCAGGGATTGGAACAGGCTGCCCAGGGAGGTGATGGAGTCACCACCCCTGGATGTGTTCCACAAATGTGTGGACAGGGCATTTGTAGACATGGTTTTATCACAGTAGCACTAAGGTTGGAAGAGACCTCAAAGATCATCGAGTCCAACTTGTCACCACAGACCTCATGACTAGACCATGGCACCAAGTGCCACATCCAGTCCCCTCTTGAACACCTCCAGGGACGGCGACTCCACCACCTCCCTGGGCAGCACATTCCAATGACGAATTACTCCCTTGGTGAAGAACTTTCTCCTCACCTCAAGCCTAAACTTGGCCATGGTGCTCTTAGGTTGATGTTTGGACTTGATCTTAGAGGTCTTGTCCAGCCAAAACAATTCTACCACTCTGTAATTCTGTATGATTTGGGACACTGAAGTGGCACAATCACTGGAGGAACAAGGAGGGAACCACACGCTCACTCCTAACTGGGGGCTTCCCTTATAAGAACAGGCTTCTTCTAGAGAGTTTCTCCCCAGACAGGGGAAGCAGTAAGGAAGTCGGTCTCAAACTCAGAGCACACTTTTTGTTCCAGGGACTTTCTAAAAAAGAATATCAAAAGCCTAGAGGAAAGTCATTTGAGAGTACTGAGAGAAAGACTCCCATCAAAAGCTGTCTGACAAATAATTTGTCTGCTACAGAAATATTCCACTGGAGTCCTGGAGATAAATTAGGTACAGAAGTGATGGCTAAAGGAAAATAAAAGTAAAATTGAGCAACTGAAGGTATGACAAAGATTGAAGTCACACTTCTTTAAAATAAAGACAGATATGCTTAGCTCTCAGTTGTGAAGTGTATTGCCAAAACTATTGTTTCTATTAATTATTCTGTCAATTACAGTGGTGCAAGACACCAACACTTGGGTTATCCATGCAGGGCTGATGGTCACTATGAAAAACAAGAATGAGAATCCCAATGCCATAGAAAATCTTTAATTAACTGGAGTCTTGACTTACAAACTGGCACAGCAGCATCTGCCTTGTCAAACCTGGATTTTTATTCCTTTTCATGAAGTGCTGCTCCCACTTCAGTCCTTAAGCATCCTTTGTATCAGCACCCACAGGTAAGTGGCTGGTATTGTGGTACTGACATGTCTCCACTTCTGAGCTACAAGTGTCTACAACTACTGAGTGGTGTACTGGAACATTACAGTATTAGTAATAAAATAGCAAACTATTAAGGACTGAAATGAGTTCAGATTATAACAGGACTACTGAAGTGTCTGCAAAGGGACAATGTTTTGGCACAGACCTTAAGTATTTGATGGAATCATAGAATGGTTTGGCTTAGAAGGGACCTTAAAGGGGTCAGAGTGGCTGGAGAGCAGCCAGGCAGAGAGGGACCTGGGGGTGCTGGTTGATGGTAGGCTGAACATGAGCCTGCAGTGTGCCCAGGCAGCCAGAAGGGCCAATGGCATCCTGGCCTGCATTAAGAACAGTGTGGGCAGCAGGAGCAGGGAGGTCATTTTGCCCCTGTACACTGCACTGGTTAGGCCACACCTCGAGTACTGTGTCCAGTTCTGGGCCCCTCAGTTTTGGAAGGAGGTTGACTTGCTGGAACGAGTCCAGAGAAGGGCAACGAAGTTAGTGAGGGGTTTGGAACACAGCCCTATGAGGAGAGACTGAGGGAGCTGGGGCTGCTTAGCCTGGAGAGGAGGAGACTCAGGGGTGACCTTATTGCTCTCTACAACTACCTGAAGGGGGGTTGCAAATAGGCAGAGGTTGGTCTCTTCTCCCAGGCAACCAGCACCAGAACAAGAGGACACAGTCTCAGGCTGCGCCAGGGGAAGTTCAGGCTGGAGGTCAGGAGGAAGTTTTACACAGAGAGAGTGATTGCCCATTGGAATGGACTGCCCGGGGAGGTGGTGGAGTTGCCGTCACTGGAGATGTTCAGGAGGAGACTTGACAGGGTGCTTGGTGCCATGGGTTAGTTGATTAGGTGGTGTTGGATGATAGGTTGGACGTGATGATCTTGAAGGTCTCTTCCAACCTGGTTTATTCTATTCTACCATCTAGTTCCAATGTCCTTGCCATGGGCAGCGACACCTTCCACTAACCTAGGTTGCTCAAGGCCTCATCCAACCTGGCTTTCAACTCCTGCAGGGAAGGGGCATCCACAACCTCCCTGGGCAACCTGTTCCAATGTCTCACTACCCTCACCACAAATGATTTCTAATAGGCAGTCCAAGCCTACTCTCCATAGAGCAAAAAAGATTTCTTTCTTGTGATGCAATCCCTAGCAGAACCAGCTGGAGGGTGCAGCAAGAAAAAAAATAAATAAGAACAAGAAATGTTGTGTGATATCAGAAGTGACATTAATACACAATTCTAACACAATCTCGATCATGTCTGTGATTATGCATGATAGAGTTAAATGAAAGATGGATTTAACATGCCTTTACATGGCGCTCCACTGGGACTCCTGTGTAGTTTTCTGAAGCAAGCTTATGGGTCTGATTAAATCGAATCTGAAGTTGAAGAACTTAAATGACAATAAAGAAAAAAAACAGCCTTAAAATTCAGTGACAGAACAACAGAGCTGCAGAAGGAAACCGCTGAGCTGCAAAGTGATTGGCGTCGGCTGGTGCAAGCCACTTCTGGGTCAGCCGCCTCCTGCTTTAGGAGTCCAGAAGCACGTTTGCTGTCTGTAACTATTCACGTACACGACATCTAAGTGGCTCTGCTGCCAATTATGCAATGCTTGCTTAAGTGCCTAGATGCACAGGCTCTGCAAATTCCATGCAGGAAAGCAGCAAGAGCACACACAAGGCCACCTTTTAGCACAGCTGTTGTTAACCCAGGGTAAAAAAAAGGAAGAACAGCAACAAAACGTGGCAAACACAAATTCACCCAGCACTTTAAACCTGGGACACGGTTTTCAGGCACCATCTGAACTTCACACCAGGCAGAACTCAACCCCTGCACAACATAGAACAGAACATACTAGCAGCAGAGCAGCAAAATTACAGCAGGGAAGTCATTCTGCCCCTGTACTCAGCACTGGTTAGGCCACACCTTGAGTACCTGAAAGTCTCCAGAGAAGGACAACAAGGCTGCTGAGAAGTCGCGAGCACAAGCCCTATGAGAAGAGGCTGAGGGAGCTGGGGTTGCTTAGCCTAGAGAAGAGGAGGCTCAGGGGAGACCTTATTGCTTTCAACAACTACCTGAAGGGAGACTGAAGACAGGTGGAGGTTGGTCTCTTCTCCCAGGCAACCAGCACCAGAACAAGAGAACACAGTCTCAAGCAGTGCTAGGGGAAGTTTAGGCTGGAGGTGAGGAGAAAGTTCTTCCCAGAAAGAGTAATTGGCCATTGGAATGTGCTGCCCAGGGAGGTGGTGGAGTCACCATCCCTGGAGGTGTTCAAAAAAGGATTGGATGTGGCACTTGGTGCCAGGGTTTGGTTGTCAGGAGGTGTTGGGTGATAGGTTGGACTTGATGATCTCTGAGGTCTTTTCCAACCTGGTTGATTCTGTGATACTCCTCACAGGGGAGGAAACAGGAAGGCTTCTGAAGCTGGGGAACTAGGATGCTGAACTCTATGTATATGTACCTAGCTACACACAGAGGTACTTACTTACACACACAATTTCAGCACTGACAAGAGCTGCTCTCACATCTTCCATTTTACCTCTACAGAACTGCTGCTTTGTAATTTTGTCATAATTATGTTTTGGTTTGTTTGGATGTGCTTGGAAGGGCCACAGAATCATGGAGTGGTTTGGATTAGAAAGGGCCTTAAAAATCATCTAGTTCAAATCACCCTGGAATGAATGAGGACACCTTCCACTAGATGAGATTGCTCAGAATCCCAGCCAAACTGGCCTTCAACACTTTGATAGATGGGGCAAGGCTGCTTCAAAACATGTAACCTGGAATCCCAAGGATAACAGCACAGCAGATGGTATGTTTTGAGACTTGATTTTGGGGGGCTTTTCTGGGTGTTTTTTTTCTCAAATATACTGAGCAGTTGTTACAAAGCAGTGTATGAACAACAGCAACTTCAACATACTCATCATAGACTATTAGGAGTTGGAAGGGACCTCTGGTTATCATCCAGTCCAACCTCCCTGCCAAAGCAAGGTCACCTAGGGCTGGTCACACAGGAATGAACCTGGATGAGCCTTGAAAGTCTCCAGAGAAGGAGACTCCACAGCCTTTCTGGGCAGCCTGCTCCAAGGCTCCATCGCGCTCATAGTAAAGAAGTTTTTCTTTATGTTGAGGTGGAACTTCCAGCATCTCAGTTTGTATGCATTGCCCATTGTCCTTCCACAGAACACCTCTGAAAGAGATTGGTCCCCTTCTTCTTGACACCTGCCCTACTCTCTCTTCTTTTATCCAGACTAAACAGCCCCAGGGCTCTTAGCCTTTCCTCATCAGACAGAAGTTCCAGTCCCTTCATCATCCTTATAGCCCTATCCCTGATCAACTCTTTCCTTTCAGTTCCCCTCTAGGCTTACACATTTGTACTGCAATGAGATGAAGGAAGATAATAAAGTAAGATGTCACTCTAAGTAAGCTGGAGTAAGTGATCCCTTGCATCAACAACAAGAAAGATACAACTGGTAACATCTCATCCACCACTGACAAGTCAGTGCACCCACAAAGCTGGTCTTAACTCTTACCAGGATAGTTGTCCTTCTAACACTGCACTGCTGTGCCCAGCTATTTAAGGTAAGGAGCTGCAAGAAGACAACATCCACAGCAGACTAGCCTCTGACAATAGAAGCAGTGGGTGGAAAAAGAAGAAAGATCTGTTCAGAAATAGCAATTTTGCATCTCCTGTTGGGCTCTCATCCTGGTTATTCAAGTTTCTGTGCCCCTTATTGAGATGACCTGCTCAGCTCTATGCACAGAGATACACTGTGCCTAATGAATCCATGCTGCTTTCTGAGAGTTCCTTTCCTTCCTTCTCTTAGCTAGACAACAGATAATGCTGCACTATAAAACCAAGTCACAACAACAACAGGGAAGAACAACAAATTTCATGGCTCCCTTTCTAGGTTGTCATTTTTCATTCTATTCTCCTTTTGAAAGAAAAAGGAAGAGCTGTAAAACCCTGGGTGGGGGGAGGTGGGAGGGCAAAAAGACATACAACAAAACTAATGCTGTTGATTCAGTACAAAAAATCATCTTTCATCAATTTATCTCCAAGCTGAAGGACTGAAAAAGTCCTTTGTAACTACTCACAACCACAGACTTGCTCTCTCCACCATGCAGGTCCTGACAAACATAAATTCCAACTTCTTTGGCAATTTAGCCATATGGAATCATAGAATTATTAGGGTTGGAAGAGACCTCAAGGATCATACAGTTCCAGCCCCCCTGCCATGGGCAGGGACACCTCACACCACAGCAGGCTGCTCACAGCCACATCCAGCCTGGCTGCAAACACCTCCAGGCAGGAGGCTTCCACCACCTCCCTGGGCAACCTGTGCCAGGCTCTCACCACCCTCATGGGGAACAACTTCTTCCTCACATCCAATCTCAATCTACCCATTTCTAGTTTTGTTCCATCCCCCCTAGTCCTATCACTCCCTGACACCCTCAGAAGTCCCTCCCCATCTTTCTTGTAGTCCCCTTCAGATACTGGAAGGCCACAATGAGATCTCCTCATTGCCTTCTCTTCTCCACACTGAATAGCCCCAACTCCCTCAGTCTGTCCTCATACAGAATTCATACAGAGAGAGTATCATCAAGTTTGTTTCCTAACACATGTAGTTTTCTCTACAAAGCAGAGTCAGATTTCCTGCTGACAGCACACTCCACAGTGGTGTAATTTTCAGATGTGTAGTTTAGGGTTTTTGCTGTGTGAGTTTGGTGGAGGGATGGCGGTGGTGTTTGTTGGTTGTGTGTTTTGAGGTTGGCTTTTTGGGTGGTGTTTGGGTTTGGTTTGTTTGGGTTTGGTCAGTTTGTGTTATTTTCCTGTGCCATCAGTGCTTTGGTTTTCCACCTTTGTAAGACTACTCTGCACAGGAAGGAACTTCAGTTACACAAAATCATTCGAGTGTTAGATTTGTCATAAAGGAAAGTCACAAGCCACACACCAGGTAACTTGATAGACTGTAATCAAGTCCTACCATCAGCACACCTTCTCAGTACCCACTCTGACAAAGAGAGGTGTTTGTTCTACAAGAATTGGTTCAAAACATAAATGAAAATCAAGCTTTTAATTATAAAGTTGACAGTAACAGATACAGACATTCAGCATCCCAGAAGGTTAAGCAATAGAGCACTATGTCTAAAAGTAAGTAGTGGGTCTAAAGTGGATTGGATTTACATCTCCAAATAACCAAATGTGGGGGTCAGAGTGGCTGGAGAGCTGCCAAACAGAAAGGGACCTGGGGTTACTGACTGAGAGCTGGCTGAACATGAGTGTGCCCAGGTGGCCAAGAAGGCAAATAGCATCCTGGCATGCATCAAGAATAGTGTGGCCAGCAGGAGCAGGAAAGTCATTGTGCCCCTGGTTAGGCCACACCTTGAGTCCTGTGACCAATTCTGGGCCCCTCAGTTTAAGAAGGGCATAGAGAGACTTGAAAATGTCCAGAGAAGGGCAAAGGGGCTGGGGAGAAGCCTCAAGCACAAGCCCTATGAGGAGAGGCTGAGGGAGCTGGGGTTGTTTAGCCAGGAGAAGAAGAGGCTCAGGGGAGACCTTATTGCTGTCTACAACTATGTGAAGGGAAGTTGTAGCCAGGTGGGGGTTGGTCTCTTCTCATGGGCAACCAGCATCAGAACAAGAGGACACAGTCTCAAGCTGTGCCAGGGAAGTTTAGGCTGGAGGTGAGGAGAAAGTTCTTCCCAGAGAGAGTTGTTAGCCATTGGAATGTGCTGCCCAGGGAGGTGGTGGAGTCGCCGTCCCTGGAGGTGTTCAAGAGGGGATTGGATGTGGCACTTGGTGCCATGGTCTAGTAGTCATGAGGTGCTGGGTGACAGGTTGGACTTGCTGATCTTTGAGGTCTTTTCCAACCTTCTTCATTCTATAAAATGTAAGTATCTGAACTCACAGCTGCAATACTGTAATATTCTGGTCAAGAATTTTTCTAGAAGCAAAACTACTGCTGACCATAATTTGGCTAGCTATACACAGTGTGGATCTTTACAGTAAAAGACATTAAGAACAAAATTGAGCTATCATTGTTATTATCTGCTCAAGCCTCCTTAAAACGCCATCCCTGGTCACAAGGGTCAATCTAATTCTCTTAAGAAATACCACAATGTCACAAGGAGAACTTTAAAAGTAACCAGTCTGCCTTTGGTATTTCAAGAAATACTGTCTCATTGCTCCAGGAGATGAAATGGACAGAAAGACCACATCACATAGAGAAAATGTGGAGCACTCGGGGAGCAAACTCACAAGAGAACTATTTAATCAGGATTTCCAAGGCAACAAGTAATTTTCATGTCTGAAAGTCTTCATAAAGTCACTGCATTTTACTGAACACCCAGGGGGTAGTCACAATTACAAGTCACTGTTGAAACTTTTGCTCTTCATGCTAAAAAGCACTGATCATAGAGGAAAAACCTGATAGGTAAGTATTTTACTATAATCTAACCAAATGAGC
Organism: Melanerpes formicivorus; assembly: GCF_026170545.1. Classification (NCBI taxonomy): domain Eukaryota; kingdom Metazoa; phylum Chordata; class Aves; order Piciformes; family Picidae; genus Melanerpes; species Melanerpes formicivorus. The sequence goes on along the minus strand of NW_027142358.1, from coordinate 33,151,376 downwards.
TGCTCTTAATGAAGCTTGTATTGCTGGTTGTAACCAAAATGGCAAGCATGTGGCATTTTGCAGTTCTTTCAAGAGATAGTGCAATTCACCCTGCAATCTTCAGGAACAAATTAGAGAGTCAAACATAACCTATGGGTAAGGAAGTGGAGAACCCAAGGGCACAAATAACAAAACTGAGATTCATCTTCATTCTTTTCTTCCAGTTCCTTACCCTAGAAGGGTGGGACTCTTCAAAAAGAGAGACTGAAAGCAGAGGAACATTTCACAAGTGAGGTGACTCTTTCAGTTCTGGGTGCTCACAAGGATAACTGCCATCCTGGACAAGGAGAGGCAGCATGGGACTTGTGTCTTCTGAAGGAACAGCAAATACAAAGATGCCCCAAAAAACAGGACAAAACCCAAATCAACTCTTTACATCTCCTCCATGTCTCCCCAGCAGAAAAAAAGTTAAGGTAAGGAAAGTCTGGAAGTTACTACTCACAAGACAGGTAAAGAAAGGACCACCAAGAGTCAACAAGCGTCAACATCCTGTTAGGGATTATTTGTTTATCACCTTGGACTCAACTGAGAGCATCTGTCAATCTCTGAGCAACCTTCACCTGTCAGTTCAGGCAGATCACATCTCTACAGCAGAAAGTTACAACTATGTGTTTTGCTTTGCCATCTCTTCAGAGTTCCTGCTGCCTGTCCTTCAAAAGTGTAAACGTCAAAGGGAGAAGTTGACAACCATAATTCACTACCAGTCTTAAAATGCAGTGTTGGATCAGGACTGTGAACTACACACAGAATTCAGGGTGGAAGTTTCCTTTACCCCAGAAAGTCCTTGTAATCTTCCAGAAAGACTGCAGATATTATCTTCCAGCTTTGAAAAGGAAATTATTAGCTCTCATTTTCTATTATTTTTTGCAGAGCACCACCACAGAAAACAGATGGGATATGCAATTTTATCTTTACTTCAGCATCAGAGGACTAAAAAAACCTACAATGTTAACACTGACTGCTGCTCAAATAAGGGGAGTTCAAAAAACTCAGCCCTTCCTTAAAAATACCACACCAAACCCAACACAAAAAAACAACCCCCAACAAAAAGCTCAAAACCCCAAAAAACTTCACCCAAAACAACAACAAAGAAACCCAAACAAAACCACACTATAAACAAACTAACCAACCAACCAAGGACATTAGAATAGAATAAAGCAGGTTGGAAGAGACCTTCAAAGATCATTGTGTCCAACCTATCATCCAACACCACCTAATCAACTAAACCATGCAACCAAGCATCCTATCAAGTCTCCTCCTGAACACCTCCAGTGATGGTGACTCCACCACCTCCCCAGGCAGCCCATTCCAATGGGCAATCACTCACTCTGTGTAAAACTTCCTCCAAACCTCCAGCCTAAACCTTCCCTGGCACAGCCTGAGACTGTGTCCTCTTGTTCTGGTACTGCTTTAGGAAGACTAACCTCAATCAAGAGCATAGATGGATCTACACTCAAGTGACTATGCTACCCCTTGCCCACAGAAACTAGAAGAGGAGAAGAAACATACCCAACCACCAAACATATGGCCTGAAAATACAACCTGAGCAGGGTGAAGAACTCAAAGTTCAATAGCAGAGGTCACCATTACATAGTGAAAAGAATAACTCCAGAATCAAAGAAATTGGGGGGTGGGGGGATACCCCAAATACCACCAAAACCTGGAGAAGAACCTGTGATCTCCTTTGGTAGATGAATATATTTACTGAGTTCAGCATAACAAAAAAGCTCTGTAGTTAATTCTGCACCTTCCTTGCATAGAATCAATGAGGTTGGAAAAGACCTCAAAGATCATCAAGTCCAACTTGTCACCCAACACCTCATGACTACTAGACCATGGCACCTAGTGCCATATCCAATCCCCTCTTGAACACCCCCAGGGACGGTGACTCCACCACCTCCCTGGGCAGTCCATTCCAATGGCTAACAACTCTCTCTGGGAAGAACTTTCTACTCAAGTCTAAACTTCCCCTGGCACAGCTTGAGACTGTGTCCTCTTCTTCTGATGCTGGTTGCCTGGGAGAAGAGACCAACACTCTCCTGGCTATTTCTAGAGAGTTACTTTTTCTTTAGGTACCAAAAATCTGCCTGAGAGAAACATGGTTAATTAAGTTGCCTCTGAAAACTTGGGGACTTGGGGGTTTAGTTTTATTGCTTCTCCTCTGTTTGGGAAGGTAGCTAGGAAAATTTTGAAGGATCTGCTTTTACCAGTGTCCTTAAGTTAGAGTTGCTGGTAATAAATATACCATTACCTAAATGGTGTTAATCATCAGAAAAAAAACCCCACCCAATGGTCTACTACCAAAACCACAACAACACAAAACAAAATTGAGACATCCCCCCAAAACACAGCAGAAGACACCAGGTACTATAAAAAGCCAGGGCTGGCAATGCTCCTTTGCTACACACTACTCATTTGTTCGTCCTGACTACAAGCAGTTTTAATCTCTCTTGAACTTCTGCAATCTGTCTAATTTATCCCATGAGTGAACGGAAGAAACAGCAACTATCAGACACTCAAGCTTTGAGGATGCCAAATGTCCTCTATGAAAAAGAAAATTGGAAAAGAAAGAGAGACAAAAGGGAATGGCACTTTAAAGGAGATTATGGAGACAGTATGGGCATTTTCATAGGGCTGTCCACAGCACTTCCATGGAAGAAAATGGAACTCAAATGAACCAGTAGAATGTGAAGTGCTTCATTTCCACACACACTACCCCTCCATTTCCTTTTTAAGGAATGTGTTGTATTCTGTTATCAATCTCTGTCTCAGATGGTTCTGGCAACACAGCACATCTCATCCAAGAAGCACACAACAGAAGCCACCCTAACAGACATGAAACCAAGTATTTGTATTATTTTCCTGTCTTTCATGCTGCCATTTGCTTACTGAATTTCCACAGATGAGGAACACCTGCAGTGAGGGGAGTCCAGCACTGCTTACTGTAATGAAATGGTGGAATAATAATTTGTATTGAAGAAGAAAACGAAGACATAAACCTTCTGCTAGAAAAACAACTTGTCACATAGCAGGAACAGAAGGGGACCAGTTCCTTGATATTTTACTGACATTTGTCAGTCTTCCAAGATGTGGAAGATTTTATTAACCAATAATCTTTTAAAAATAAAACTAATTTAGCAGAGGAGGATAAAACATCTCTCGAGCTAGCTCATGGAAGTATTAAAACAGGCAAAACCATCTCCCATCAGCTAAGGAATGAATTAATTTGATTATTCACTTGACAACCCCCTAATGGCATTATTCCCAGGTTCTCAGCCCATTTTTCAACAAGTATGACTTTTCTTACCTTTCAACAAGTGCAGGTATTTCCTTTCACAATCAGTGCCCAGTTCACAATGTGAACACCAAAATTCCCACAAGGGAAATGGTTTCTCTTTTGTTACATCTACCAGTACCTAACTGCAAGTCTCAGAATTCAGTTTAAACTCTCACAATCTCTGTTTCCTTTCTCATGAGCTTCCATCAGGTAGTACTTGACAACCTAAGATTGCCTACATAAAGATCAACAGAAAAGCTGTTTGTCAAGAGGAGGCAAAAGCATGCAGTTCACTGAAATGGCACTGAAAACAAGAGACAAATATTTTATTGGCACTTCAGGGAAGTTTCAGAGCTAAGGTTTTTAATTCCAAACTGAGTTTCAAACAGCCATAAGTAAGATTAAGAGACTTCACCAATGCTTGTACCTTCCAGACAAAAAGATGCTTTAAAACTTTTAGATTCAAACCGGATCAATTACTTTTCAAATCCTGTTTTAGGATTTGTTTTGCCCCAATAAAGCCCCATATGCACCACAACAGACCTTGTAATTGTATTAAATTTATACAGTAACAGAGATGAGACGAGGCTGGAAGAGACCTTCAGAATCATCGCATCCAGCCCATCATTCAACACCATCTCATCAACTAAACCATGCAACCAAGGACCACATCAAGTCTCCTAAACACCTCCAGGGATGGTGACTCCACCACCTCCCAGGGCAGCCCATTCCAATGGGCAATCACTCTCTCTATGAAGAATTTCTTCCTAACATCCAGCCTGAAACTCCCCTTGCACAGTTTGAGAGCGTGTCCTCTTGCATCTGGAGAAGCCAGAGGCAGCATGAAGTGCATAAAGTGAAAATTTTGGTTGAAAACCACTGTCTTGGAAGGTTAAGTAGTGATACCACAATAATGCAAATACAAGACAATCAGCATTAGGTAAGACAAGTGAAAAGGACCAATTAGTTACCACCTGTACTATTTACTATTTATATTCCAGTCTTTCTGCAGGCAACAGACCAAAGGAAGATGCTTAAAGAGAGAAACTTAAGCCACAAGCGCTTATGGAGAGATGGTTTCTAAAGAATATGGGGAAGAGCTTCAGCAGTGGTTGAAGACTAGAACCATAAACCACCAAGAGGCAGTCTCCCTTTTGCAGCCCTGGACATTATCAGAAATATGTGTACTAGCTGGGAAGGACCTGAAAAGAACCTCAGGTTTCTTTTCTTCAAGCTTTAACAACTCCAATGTAAATCATGTGTCAATAGTTAAAATATTTAGTATCAAGGTAGCAAGATATTCACAACAGGTGGCTTAAAAAGAAGCCCAATCCTCCAAACTTACAGCTAAGGACCAGGTTCATTGGGTGCACACTGAAAAACCAGACACAAAAACACCCATTGCTTGTTACAGCAAAAGAGGACATAAAAGCACAGGAGAGTTCCACAGATCCTCATCATACCCCAAATCCATGCAGGTACATAAGCTCTTTCTCCAGTCCAGCAAAAGGATTGCATTGTATTTCTCATTATGAGTTTGGACTGCCAACACAAACAGCCTCCTGAAGTCTTCAGCAGTCTGAGCACTCACCATGTAAGTGAGAATGTAGGTGTTAGAACTCTGAAAGAAAACAAGCCCCTGACTGCTCATTCCTCCAGAGAAAGCCACATTCTTCCCTCTAACCATCAACATCTTTCATATTCTCAGCTTTGATAAGATCAATGGTTGCAGCTGAATTAATAAAAAAGTTGATTTTTAGTCTGAGGTCCTTTAAGCACTGTCAGGTCTTTATACATAAACATCCTCTATGGTCTTATAAGCCTCAGACTATCAATGTGGAATAACCTGCACCTCCATATCTGCAAGGCAGAAGTGTCCCTGCTAGGTTATTATTTACAACCCTTCCATCAAACTGCAGTTCAAAAGTTCTCTATTTCAAAATAATTCACTAGGCATGTTACAATTATTTCTTGATACAGGAACATTCTCTAAATTACAGCACGCATTTTGGGGGCTGTGACAAGTCTATCAAAACCAAGAAGTGCTTCAGTCCAAAGGACAAAGTGAAACATAGCAACAGACCAAGTAAGAAAGACAAACTCACATTTAGGTAAGTTTATAGACGCAGAACTTCACATCATCAATATAAAGGTGTTCAGTCCTGTGTTGCTAAATTTCCCTCAGATTTCAGTGACAATGTAGGGCACAAAGTTAATCTTTGATTACATCCTAATGGTAATTCCCTGCCGGACTCCTGGTCAGGCTTCCCTCATTCAGAAGATCACAGAATGGAAGGGACCTCAAGAGATCATCCAGTCCAACCCCACTGCCAGAACAGGATCACCTAGAGTAGATTACACAAGAACTCATCCATGCAGGTCTTGAATATCTCCAGAGAGGGAGACTCCACAACCCCCCTGGGCAGCCTGTTCCAGTTCTTCCTCATGTTGAGGTGGAACTTCTTGTGCTGTAGTTTATATCCATTTCCCCTTGTCCTGTCACAGGGCACAAGTGAGAAGAGACTGTCTCCTCCCTCCTGACACCCATCCCTCATGTATTTATAAACATTTAATAAATCCCCTCATAGTCCTCTCTCCAGACTAAACAGCCCCAGAGCTCTCAGCCTCTCCTCACAGGACAGTGCTCCAGTTCCCTAATCATCCTTGCAGTGCTCTGTTGGACACTCTCAAGTAGATCCCTGTCCATCTTGAATGGGGGAGCCCAAAACTAGATGCAATATTCCAGGTGAGGTCTCACTGGGGCAGAGTAGAGGAGAAGGAGAACTTCCCTGGATCTGCTGGACACACTCTTCTTAACGCACCCCAGGATCCCATTGGCTTTCTTGGCCACAAGGGCACATTGCTGTCCCACGCAGAACTTGTCCTCTACCATGACTCCTAGAACCTTCTCCACAAGGCTGCTCTCCAGCAGATCACCTCCTAACCTGTACTGGCGCAGTTTAGCATTCTTTCCCAATGCAGGACTCTGCACTTATCCTTGTTGAACCTCATTAGGTTTCTCTTTGCCCAGCTCTCAGTCTGTCCAAATGTTCCTGAATGGCTGTGCAGCCTTCAGATCTATCAGCTAAGCCTCCCAGTTCCATATGTGATATTTTCAGCTGCTGCACAGCAATGGCAGGTGAATTCTAACTTGCTTAAAATGACTCACTGCCCCTCAGGGCACCAAAATAAATGTATCAGAAGCTTCACATGGCCACTAACCTGAAAGGACTTGGAGAATCACAAGTGCTAAACTCTGACCTCAGCTTCATGAGCCACCACTAACTCGCTCTTAGCTCAGGGACAAACTTTAACTATTAATTTGTGCTAAGTAATTTATCATGCCAAATGGTATGGGCCCAAAGATACTCTTCTGAGTTCCAAAAAGGAACATTTTTTTATTCTTCCTACTGTAATACTTCTTACCATCAGAAGTCCTGATGCAGCCTCTTCCATCAGGAAATCTCAAAGTGCTTTGTAAGTGAGATTCTCTATCACTTCCCAGCTTTCAGCAGAGCACAGTGGTGAAGGGCTTGGTATTCACCAGAGTTTTTGCACTAAGATTCTCAGCTCCCATTCATACTGCTAACAAATAAAACAAAAAATAATGGGAGGGGGACAGATTCAGTCAGTGTGTGTGTGTGGGGGGAAACCAATCTGAATGTTTTAGGGCACTTTTCATGAAGTAGTGAACTTTCACAACCCTTTTTCTGAGTTACAAAGGCCATTGGCTTTATGCAGATATGGAGAATTATCTTGGTAGGGTGTGCTGAAGTCCCCCAAGTCAAGCTTCAGGGTAGGTATAATCAGCTAAGATCTGACTCGCCACCTGTTTCCAAACGCTAGAAGGAGAATCTCATCTGTAGACATAGTTAACAAGCAAAACAGTTCTGCAAGAAGGTCTTGGGTCACGCAACCAAGGAGGATCAGAGGCATTGGCCTGAACCCAGACATCAGGCTCCATGGAAGTAACTCTTGAGTTATATCAGTTTAACTTAAATTTCAGTCTGCCAGCACAAGATACAACTCACCAAGAACAGCATCAACCCCTTTATCTGAACTCAGTCTGGTGCTGCCAGCATCCTCCAATCTTAATAGTTAACCTTATTTTTCATTTCTATTTCACTGAGCTGCACTTACTGCCTATGTTTGTGTAAACTGCAGCATGCACACAGCCAAACACCTAACCAAGAAGGTTTCAAACCACCACACACAGACTGCAAATGCAGTCATTATATTAAACCCCCCCAACCCACTCAATACTGGCATTCGGTATTTGAGAGATGAACTCTGAAACTGACTTTCACACTACTAACTTCTTCAGTCACTCCAACTGTAGCCTTACTGAAATGAATGCTCTGCCCAGTTCTGGGGTGGGGTGAATGCAATTACAAGCTTCAGTGGGTACTTCAGTGGACTCATTTGTGGTAACTGGTGGCATAACCACAAAAAAACCTACCACAAAAATAAAACCCACCCCAACAAAAACCCACCAACAACCAAAAACCCACCAAAAAAACCCACAAACCAGTGAAACAATAAAAACACAAAGCAAACAAACCAACCCACCAAAAAAAATCAACCACCACCACCTATTTTTCATGAGCAAACATTGTCAAACATACAAAAGATAAAGCAGCACAAATATAGGCAGGACAAAGAGTGGCTCAAGAGCAGTCTCAAGGAGAAGGATTTGGGGGGTGTCAGTTGATGACAAACTCCCCATGAGCCAGCAATAGCAGCTGGCTGGCCCACAAAGCAGCCTTACAGTTTCTGAAGGCGACTACTGGAAAGCAGGGGAGAGACTTTTTACAAGGAACTGTCATGATAGGAGAGGAATGGCTTTAAGGTTGAGGACGGCAGATTTAGACTGGCTGTTAGGAAGAAATTCTTTACAGTGAGAGCAGCGAGACACTGGAACAGGTTGTAGATGCCCCCTCCCTGGAACCAGGTTGAATGAGGCCTTGAGCAGCCTGATCTAGTGGAAGATGTCCCTGCCCATGGTGAGCACATTGGAAATAGATGATCTCTAAGGCCCCTACCAACCCAAACCATTCTATGATTCTATGTAAAGTGTAATCCCAGTGGATAAATCTTTAAGCTGCTTGTGCCTGCCACCAAGTGCTAACAATTCATAGTAACTTCAGACTCCAAGCTTGAAAAATTCTAGATAGAATGCAGAATAAAAAATGGGAGAAAATCCTGCTTGTGGAAAAAAAGAACATCAAGGAGCTGGGAGGCAAACTCTCAGCTCACTGGAACACTGTGAAACTATGATGGAAGAAAGCTCTTCTCAGACTGCAAAACTCTGTGTGGCTCTATCTGGCTTGTACAGGGTTGTTTTAAAATGAACTTCCATGTCTGTGCAACTGACAATTCAGACCCTTGGAATGGGTGCTGAACAGCATTCTTCTACTAAGGGGCAGCCAGTGAGCATCTGCACCCAAAGAGGAATTGTGAAGCCATGGGGGTCTCAGATCTGGCTAGCAAAGCAGCATTTCTGAAGGTCAGCTCAGTTCAAGAAAAGATATGGTCACACAGGCAAGACCTTGATTAATTTAGCTCAATTCTGCCAGAGATCTTTGCATCAGACTTGTCCTGTGATACTCTACAAATTCTTTTCCTGCCAGCACACTGGCAAGAAAACTACAATGATCACCTTAAATTTCTGTCCTCTACTAACGGTGGCTAGGAAACAGCTTGAGAATAGGTGTCCTGCCAACTTAATTCACAGTCCTGAGACAGCTTCTGTTGCTGAATAAGCATTAACATAATGCTCCACATGCACATGGTGCTGTGAACAAGGGTTACATTTTGTTAGATGCTCTGGGTGCATCCACCAGTGAAGTGATTGCACTTGACTGGCAAGACTGATCCTTAATATAAAGCCAAACAAGGTGGGACAGGAGGAAGTTTTACACAGAGAGAGTGATTGCCCATTGGAATTGGCTGCCCGGGGAGGTGGTGGAGTTGCCATCACTGGAGGTGTTCAGGAGAAGACTTGACAGGGTGCTTGGTTACATGGGTTAGTTGATTAGGTGGTGTTGGGTGATAGGTTGGATGCGATGATCTTGAAGGTCTCTTCCAACCTGGTTTATTCTATTCTATTCTAGATCCATACCAAGCTCCTCTTAAATCTCCAATACTAGTGCAAAAAGTAAGAAAACTGACACCAGCAGGACTGAAAGAGGGAAGTGTCCCTCTGGTTCTGACAACCATGACAGGACTTCTGGAAGAAAATGTACTGATACCCTGGTGTGGTTTGACACAGAACCCCACAACTTCTATTGCTGTAATTCCAAAGGTAAGTTACTGATCACTCTGTTGATTTTCATCTTGGTAAGTGGAAAAATAATCCAAGGAGTCATGGATTAAATTTTTGTCAATCTTTAGACACAGGTTTGTCACGAGTGAGGCTGCAGCTGCAGCCTTGGGGGCAATGTATGTACAATAAGGACTTCAGGTTCTTCCATACTATCATCAAATATTTCACAGGTATCTTCAGTGTTATGAAGATGTAGAATAGAACAGAACAGACCAGACAAGACCTTCGAGATCATCGCGTCCAACCTATTATCCAACACCACCTAATCAACTAACCCATGGCACCAAGCACCCTATCAAGTCTCCTCCTGAACACCTCCAATGGTGGTGACTCCACCACCTCCCCAGGCAGCCCATTCCAATGGGCAATCACTCTCTCTGTATAGAACTTCCTCCTCCCTTCCAGCCTAAACCTCCCCGGGTGCAGCTTGAGACTGTGTCCTCTGGTTGCCTGGGATCAGAGCAAGAGGGCACAGACTCAAACCAGGGCGGTGCGTAATTGCAGTCAGAACTTCTCACTGGGTATTTCTAATAGCCAGCATATCAAATAAGAGTGCAGAAAATAGATCCGTGCTGCTGTTAAATTGCCTCTATGCTTGGACTCGCCGCGGCAAAAATCAACCTCATTTCTTTTTGTTCGAAATTAGTACACCAAATTACCTCAGTTTCAACAAAAGCCTTCAGCTGCATATTGCAGAAATGTATTTTACTACGATGTTTTCCACAACAGTGATGCATCCTTAATATTCTAAGAGGCCACACAGGTTGACTCTGAAATGCGTTGAGAAACAGAATCGACGCCACTTTCATGACTGCCGGCCCTGGGCCACCTATCTTGTGTTCCTGAGCCCCCCCATATGCCTAGAAGCCAGATTTTCAGCATGAAGACTTATTTGGAAGCCTAAATTTAGATGCTGGGAAGTTCCTAAATTTACCTTCGGTAATGAAAGCTAATTTAGCCTTTATTTTGGTGAAAGTTCTCTCTAAATTTAGACTTAGAAGCTCATTTGACATAATTGTTCTTTGTGAAGAAGTTCCAGAGAGTGCCAATTCTTATTTGTGCACTGGTACAGAAAAAGTCTACCAATCAGTCTTCCTTCTCAGCTTGTCTTTTGACACGTCCTTGTGCTGGCTGTCTTGGACAGCCATCCACCACGCTGACAACTGATGACCATCGGGCTAAACAGATACAAAACTGATTGAAGCCCTCAACACATTTGGTAACAATCATCTGCTGTTTTTGTTCTGGATGCCAAAATAAATCCAAGCACTGAGAAAGCAAATTAGCTGGCTTTGAAATTCATTCATTCCTTCGCAGCACATCATGTCCAAGAACTTGTGTGCCTCATCTCTAGTGTGTTAATGGCTGTTCCCAGCACGCCCTGCCTCTGCCCCAGATGAGAGGGAAACACAAGCCTGATCAGAGGACAATAGATGGTCCCTGGCAAAGGGTGATATACTTTGTCTTTGGCTGGCAAAGAAACAGACCAAGCTGGCTTTAAAGCTTTCACAACAGAAATAGACAAGAAAACTACAAATATATATATATTAAAAAAAAAAAATAATGAAGAAAGAAAGAAAGGAAAGAAAGGTTAAAAAAAAGCCACCAGAGCAGAGCTCTGAACTGGGATGGAGATGCTGGCCTATTGGTGTAACTCAGTATCCACATGGTGCCAAATTAAATCAAGGTTACATGCACACAGAAAGGACAGATAGCCATTTCACTCTCAAATGTTCATAGAGTAGACAATTAAAGGAGTATTTACTTCTAGCTTCTCTATTTGGTGCTATTTATATCTGCGCTCTACTCTCCATCCCAACAAATTCTGCCTCAGTAAGGTACAACAATGTCTTGAGAAGAGACAAAAAAGCAAATGAAGTCTCCTTCCCAGAGAGGTACAATCACAGCACCTATTGGGCCTCATGTGTGCACAGTGAATGAAAATCAAAAGTGTTCTGGGTAACAGAATAGTTCCTGTCACTACCAGAAGGAAAAATACATTTGATGTAGATAGCTGAACAGATCCAGAGGTACTTATAAGTCCTCCAGGACTTAGGCATAATCATGACTGATCAGAGAAGCCATCTGACTCACTCCGAAATGGATTCAGCTCAGCACATACCCTGCACAACACACAAACACATCCTCCATCTCGGAATTTATAAGCAGAAATAAGCAAGCCTGAGCATGGGAAAAACTCCAAGCTGTTTCCAAAACAAGGGGTTAAAAATCCTCAGGATAGTCTTGTACAATGTACTCAGACAGGCACTCGAGCAACTCTGCTGCAGCCTGAAACGGAACAAGTGGAGTGTTTGTTTTTCCCCCAACCCCAACTCTGAAGGCATGTTTTTAGGATTACATTTGACCATTTGCCATTTCTCCTAGCCTCTTTCCTGCGGCTTGAGACCAGCACTCTGCTTAATCAAGTTCCATTAAAGCTGCCCTGTTTGATGTGGCAATTCCAGCAGTGCTTGCTGAACAAGATGCACTTGGGGGTTGTCATTGTCTTCTCTGTGACTTTAAGCACTTCCTCTGCCTAGAGCAACAAAAAAGAGAAAAAAGGAGCCACTTCTCTGAAGACAACCTGGCTTCCACGGGAGCAGCACAATTTCAAACACTTTCCAACATCTCAGCTATTTTTCTTATCCTTCAGGGAAGGGTAACCTTTTGTTCAAGAATAATCACTCTCCATTAGTGGAAGCACCACTCACCTGATGCCCACCCTCTCATGTGGCAGCACGATGAACCCCCACAGACAGACATTATGGACCCACCACCAGCACAGCACAAGCAAGTTAGGATGCAGACAGACAGAATATCAGCCACAGTGCTTTATCCTTTGTTACCTTATTCCCCTTCCCACCCAGGACACTTTTATAAAGCTTGAGAAACGCTTAAGACTGCACACTGAAGTCTGATTTTTTTTAGTGAGCAAGGAATCCAGATTCAGCCTGCTTTGGTTCCAACACAACACACAAACAAGACAGTTTCTGCAGCTACTTGTTTGCTTTCAATCACGTAGCTCCCGTTCATTCCCTGCTTTGGCTCAAAGGACATCTGACACTGATCCGTTTTAACAAACCAGTTCGCTTCTCTCATAGGCATTTTCAGTGCCTCAAAGCATGAAGAGCTACTTAAACTGTTCTGTATCCCATCCTCTGACAAGTTTTCTGATCACTGAATTAAATCTCGTTCTGGGCATCATTTCATGACTATGCTCCAGCAACAGCAGAGTCAAGCTTCAATTCAAACCCCATTTTGAAGTTGCTGCTGATAGCATAGCACAGAGCACTTAGCAGGCTGCAGAGCTAAACAGCTTCTGTCAAACGGTGGTTACTGTCATCTTTCGATTCTCAATTGCACTGATCCTGTTTTACACATCCTAATTGCTTTTGTAAAACAGACATTAAAATCAAGCACAGGTCTTTCTTCCTGCTCAGACAGACGACTCTGTTTTGAAAACAAAAGAGAATGATTCTGGTTTCATTGGGTAACTCTTCCTACCGTCATCCCTATTCCGACAACAGGATAATTAGAGATACATTCTGGACAAGGAGATTATTCTTGAGCTTACATCTCTTAATTATGGATTTTTTTCCTTACATATGCTTTGATCTGCTTCTTTGCTGTGGAAATTTCAGACTGGCTTGGACTTCAAATAGTAGACACAGCAATTTATTTCCATGGGAGATTTATTCCTTAAAAGTAATTCAGCATTTAAAACCTAAGCCCTTGGCTGCTGACAAATACACCTCCAGAAGTAAATAAAATATTTCCAATGGCATTTTAAAAAAACACTAACTCTGTGCACCTCTTTATGGTGCACAAAGGAACAAAGATAGCCCCAGCTTGAGCTGTACTCGTTGATCTTGGAGGGCTCATCCAACTTTAATGATTCTGTGATCTACACAGACACCTATGACATCACAACAAGCTGCAGAAGCCAGCTGCATCCTCCTGCCAAAATCTCTACAGAGCCACCAGTGACATCACTGGCAGGGGGCACAAGCCAGTGGCACTCTGCAGGACTCTCAGCTACTGAGCCATCAGAGACAACATCAGGGGCTGCACTTCACAGGGCCCACCCTTATGTTATCCTCAACCAAACCACCTATGACATGAAAAAAAAGTTGCCTTTACCACAAATCTGATAATAATAAGCTGTAGCAGAAAATGAGACTAAATTCCCAACCCATCTCACTAATGCAGCCTGGGGCACCTTCATCCATCCAGAACCTGGAAATCAGCCTTACTCAGGGAGAATCCCCCCTCCAGCAGATCAAATGGAGGGTGATTTTACAGCTGCAGGATTCTATGGTGATCAATGCCTCCAGTATTGTCCCTGCATCAACAGTAGCAGGGAAGAACACGAGTGCCAGCTGAGCAAGGAAGGCAAAGACAAGACTTTTCAGATCTGTTCTCTGCAAGAAGTAAAGAATAATACAGAAGAGAGGGAAAAAAACACCTGAAGTCAAACAACCCACCCTGACAGACCTCAGAAATGCATGTATGTTTGAGCTTGGTAGGGAAAAGGTTAATTCTCCCTGTTCACAGCCAGGCAGGAGAAAGATCAGGGTTCCTTCCCCATCCTGTTCTCTCTCATTATTTCATCTGTCTGATCCAATTTGGTTTCCATGCACAGTGCTTTTCTGCAAGGAAAGCTGAGATAAACTGCAAGAGTCTGTGGATGTTTTTAAACCTATGGAAAATTATTTTGACCTCTTAAAAGTTATGTGCATGCTCAATACTAATACATTAAAAAAGCACTACTGACGGGATGTCACAGAACCCCAGTAACTGGCCTTCACTTTCACCTATAGAAAGTGACTGTTCATGGAAAATGTCTATAAATGCCTGAATTAACTCATGCAAAAAAGTGTTATTTTTTTCTTTCTAAGCAATGTAAATATCTGCATAAGGGTTCAGTGAAGAACTGCATATTCTGGAGCATGGACTTTAGAAGAAATTAATTTTCACTGAACATGAAGGAACTGAAATACCTGTAAGTGCCTCTTTGAATGTCAGCCAAGACCTGCAGAAAAGTTGAGAGGGAAATAATAAAGCAATGCATGTATATCTGTAAAGATACAGCCTGGAAACACCCTCCCCTGCAACCAGGATTTCCAAGGAAACTTGTAATTGTCACTAAAAGTTATCCTGATCAATAACTTCAGTCAGAATGCTCACCAGCCAGCCATGTGCCCTCATGTCCTGGAATGCATCAAGAAGCCTGTGGCCAGTAGGTCAAGGGAGGTTCTTCTTCCCCTCTGCTCTGCCCTGGTGAGGTCACATGTGGAGTACTGTGTCCAGTTCTGGGCTCCTCAGTTCAAGGGGGGCAGCAACTGGCTGGAGAGGGTACAGCACAGGGCTACAAAAATGCTGAGGGGACTGGAACATCTCTCTGATGAGGAAAGGCTGAAAGAATTGGGGCTTCTTAGTCTGGAAAAGACTGATGCAGCGGGGGAATCTCATCAGTGCTTATCAATACTTCAAGGATGGGTACCAGGAGGATGGGACCAATCTTTTTTCAGTGACAGGACAAGGGGTAAAGGGCACAAAATTGAACAGAAGAAGTTCTACCTAAACATCAGGAGAAAATTCATTAATTTAAAGGTGATGGAGCCCTAGAGTCTCCATCTCTGGGCACATTCAAAACCTACCTGGACATACGGCTGAGTGATTTTCTCTAGGTGAACCTGCCTTGACAGAAAGGTTGCACTTGATCTCCTACCATTCTGTGATTCTATGAAACAGTCAAGCCACTATGTAAAATGTTTTCTTCTAGAAGACAGAGAGGAACTTCAGGAGTTGGAAATGATTTTGTCAGGTGGAATGTACTCCCTCAGTTTCCCAGAATCACAGAATGGTAGGAGTTGGAAGGGACCTCTGGAGATCAAGTGCAACCCGCCTGCCAGAGCAATATCACCTATACCAGATCACACAGGAACACATCCAGGTGGGTCTGACTATCTCCAGAGAGGGAGACTCCACAACCTGTCTGGGTAGCCTGTTCCAGTGTTCTGTCACCTTCACATATTCACATGAAGCTCCCTATGCCTAAACTTCCACCCATTGCCTCTCGTCCTGTCATTAGGCATCACTGAGAACAGCCTGGCTCCATCCTCTTGCAGTTTCCTACAGCAGTGTCAGTAAAGGAACCATGATCAGGTTTTCAGCTTGTGAGAGGTGGGGATGGAAAGCAGGAACCAGAAAGTATTTCAGAGCAGCAAGCCTTCTTGGGCTATGACGCACAGGAGGATGTTCCATGGGGTCTGGAGAAGAAGTTTCTAAACACTGTGAAGATGCTCCAGAAAAGCATCTTCACAAGGAAAGGAAACTTTAGCCAAGTCATTCAATATTCTACAAAAACTACACAAGCAGACTCCAGCTGCATGTCTCAAAGTACTCTGGCTGAGAATGTGCATATTTAAAAATATTCTTGCTGCATTTTTGCCTACAGTTTTGCCCAGTGGTGAACCTCTTCACATCATTTACACCTTGGTCAGTAAAAGGGCAGCACAGCCAAAGCTACACGCCCACAAAAGTTTTAAATACATATTACTGCACTTTAAAAGACAAAGCAATTTTATGGTGGCAGCACTGTTGTCCTGAATGAAGAGTTAAGGTCTTAACTGAATAGAATTAGGAGGAAAAATATGCCCTGTTTTGGGCCTTAACTACATAGTATCATAGTTTCATTCAGGGTTTGAAGGGACCACAAGGATCATCTAGTTCCAACCCCCCTGCCATGGGCAGGGACACCCCACACTAGATCAGCCTGGCCACAGCCTCAGCCAGCCTGGGATTAAACAACTCCAGGGACAGGGCCTCGACCACCTCCCTGGACAACCCATTCCAGGGCTTCACCACTCATGTGGAAGAACCTCCTCCTCACATCTAGCCTGAATCTCCCCACCTCCAGCTTCATTCCATTCCCCCTAGTCCTATCACTACCTGAGATCCTGAGCAGTCCCTCCCCAGCCTTCCTGTAGGCACCCCTCAGATCCTGGAAGGCCACGATGAGGTCACCTTGGAGCCTTCTCTTCTGCAGGCTGAACAGCCCCAACTCCTTCAGTCTGTCCTCTCAGGAGAGGTGCTCCAGCCCTCTGATCATCCTTGTATATCCTTACTTAGTTAAAAGTAAGAATCAGAACCTAAGGTGGAAAATTTAAAAGCAAACCCCAACTCAAGTTCATCCTGATACAATTAGCACCAACAATTCTGTTGTTGCTTGCTACAAATCTGCATTTATGGCAACAGCAACAATTTCCTCCTTCCTTTATACCAGCTACAGTGAATCTGAGGGTGCACTGATCTTCCACATATGCTGCAAAGCAGAGTCTAAAGTTAGATCAACCAACAGAGGCAGGAATCTGACCGGAGCCCAAGAAGGAGGTTACCAGATTGCTCTAAATGACTTACAATTTTCTACCCATAAGTAAGTGTCCTTTTACTGATCTCTGTTCCACATCCACAAAAGAAAGAAATTGAACTCATAATCAAAAAAAAAAAAAGACCAAAAAAAGTTTTCAGTTGTTCCATGCTGCTTAGTTTCTTCTTGGGTGTTTTTCTTTTCCATTGTTTTCCCTTTTTTCTCCACAGCCATAGCCTGAAGATAAGTTTCCTATTCCCACATATCTGCCAGTTAAGGTTAATTCCTGTGGTCATAACTTTCTGCTCACATGCTTGTGCACTACTCTACCCAAGTGAACAGACTAGGACAACGTCCCAATGTGAAATGAAAAGGCAAATAAGTCTAAATGGGAGCAAGTTCCAGTCAGCCAGAGTGAGAAAGCCATTTAGAGCGAACAACAACTGGAACCCTAAACCCAACTGTGTTCAGCCTTGCCCAAATATTTAACCATCAAGCTAACTCCAAACACACACAACCACATCTCAATTTGAAGGGGCCAGGGGGAAGTGTCTAATTATGCAGTGCCACAGGTTTGGGTTTTCAGAGTCACCTTCTACCTTTTCTGACAATCTATTTATTTTTGCTTGCTTCTGGAACAGAAGTTTGTGGATGGATTTTCTACAGATGAGCACATATATACTCTGTGCCCATCACAGCCTGGTAAATCAAGCACAGGTAGTTATTACAGCTTGATGGTTCAACCTGTAACTGCTATCTTAGAAAGTTCTCAAGTCAGTGATGGAGCAGCAGAGGTCTGGGTGGTTAAATACTTGCATCTTTTTTTCCCAACAGGCTGTAGGCAGCAGAAACTCTTCTCCAAAAGCAGATCATACCAGATAAACCATTTCAGCTGAAGAATGCAAGAGATTTTTGCCTGACATTTCAAAAATGAAATACTTCCAATGTTAAGGGACATGACTCATCAGGTTGCAGCACACCTTTCTACTTCATCTTCCAGGATGGGCACAATAATGTGGAATAAGGGAAAATAACAATAGTGAAAAAGCCTTTCCACCTACTCTGAAGATAAATCAAAAGCAGCTAAACCTTTTAGTAGGATCTTGCCACCAGCACTAGAGATAATAGAGAGTCTTACTCAGGAATTAGTCTGTCCTCTCTCCCACTCCCTCTGAAGATGAGTGCTTCCAGGTCCTCTGTGGCTCTTTTACCCTGATGAGTACACTGGCTACAGAGCTCCTTCAAAACCAGCCCAATCTTTTTCCATGCAGAACTCCACATTCCTTACGTGACTCCTGATCATATCTTTGACTCTCAAAGCCATACACAAGTTTTTTTTTTCTCCCCCCATGTATTTTAGTTTAGGAAGGAGGTTGACTTGCTGGAACGAGTCCAGACAACGGCAACGAAGCTGGGGAGGAGTTTGGAACACAGCCCTGTGAGGAGAGGCTGAGGGAGCTGGGGTTGCTTAGCCTGGAGAGAAGGAGGCTCAGGGGTGACCTTATTGCTCTCTACAACTACCTGAAGGGAGGTTGTAGACAGGCAGATCTTGGTTTCTTCTCCCAGGCAGCCAGCACCAGAACAAGAGGACACAGTCTCGGGCTGCACCAGGGAAGGTTTAGGTTGGATGTTGGGAAGGAGTTCTATACAGAGAGAGTGATTGCCCATTGGAATGGGCTGCCTGGGGAGGTGGTGGAGTCACCATCACTGGAGGTGTTCAGGAGGAGACTTGATGGGGTGCTTGGTGCCATGGGTTAGTTGTTTAGGTGGGTTGGATTGGTTGATGGGTTGGATGCGATGATCTTGAAGGTCTCTTCCAACCTGGTTTGTTCTCTGTATTCTATACCAATGAAAGATTCATAACAGAAGCCTCGACTTGCTGAGAACATCTGAGCTCTTCCTGCATCGCTGGGCCTCTGCTGGGCCGCACTGCACTGATTTGGCTGGAATGAAAGAAGGCTGAAGGTAGCCCTTGGTCTCCTCTGATGATAAACCTGATCACACAGTTGATGTTTCACCAGCAGCAGACATGGATTTCTTGATTTTGATCTATTAATTGTGGGTTTCTTTGCTTTAATTCCACAGCAGTGTGCCTTGCTACAGGGGAAGCGAGCAGCACTGCAGAGTAAACGGATGATTTGGGAACAGAAAGCTTGGCATAATTGTAGTCTTCCTTCCCAACAGTAATAAAATATTAATTTAAGCATCTTGCTTGCATTTTTTTCTTTTTTTTTAAACATTCCAAATATAGAAGGTCATTTACAAGAGCAAAATTGGGCAAGAATTTTCAGGAGATATCCTGCTGTTTTAATTAGCAGAGTTTGAAGTTAAAATAAAACAAACCCAAAAACCAACAACCAAACCCCAAACAAAACCCAAACCACCTCAAAAAAAATCATAAAATTTGATACTGTTACTATGGAGTTAACTCTCCCTGGAGGACTTCCCACAGACATTCTGTTGCATTAGGAAAGCTAGTAGTATGAGAACATTTCAAGGGTTTGGGGGAGGTGAGCCTGCTGTTTGCTACCTGTTTTAGCCATCTAGAGAACAAATCTCATGAAGAGCAGCAGAGGTAGTTGCTCAAGCTGGAGAAGAGGAGGCTGAGGGGAGACCTCATTGCTCTCTACCACTCCCTGACAGGAGGCTGGAGTGAGGTGGGGCTTGGTCTCTTCTTGCTAGCATAAGTTGATAGAATGAGAGGGAATGGCCTGAAATTGTGCCAGGGGAGGTTTAGGTTGGAGATTAGGAAAAATTTCTTTCCTGAAAGGGTGACCAGGAATTGGAACAGGCTGCCCAGGGAGGTGGTAGAGTCACTGTGTCTGAGGCGTTCATGAAACATGTGGAGGTGGCACTTAGGAACATGCCTTAGGTGGTCTTAGGTTGATGGTTGGTCTCAGTGGTCTTAGAGGTCATTTCCAACTGCAATAATTCTGTGATTTTGTCATTCTTTGCATTAGCTCATGGAGATTAAGCCAAAGAATCACCCTAGGAATTCCACCCAAAGAGAGGGGATTCCTCAAGAACATATCCAGAGGTATTATCGCTAACTGTTTGTGTGACATACTCAGAGTGCCTCCCATGTTATTAAACATTCTCCTCATTTGCACTCAAGCACTGTTCACTGAAAGATTAAGTAGGCAAGACTACGTTCTGTGGTGTCACAGCAGCCTCATCTATATGCAGGAGCTGTCTCTTTCCACCAGTTTCCAGCATTGCTGCTCAAAACACAAAGCAATCCAAATTCAAACCTCACACACACCTTCTCGTGGAGAAATGCAAAGTAACCCCAAGGGTTTTTTTTAGGGTTTTGTATGGGTTTGGGTTTTCTTTAATAAACTTTATACCAAGTCATATTTTCATTACAAGGCATTTCTGAGCCTGAACAGGGACATGATCAAAAGGTCACATTAAGCCCACAAAAATCTTTAGCCAATACTGGAATCTAAAGCCAGAAATTCACATAGAAACCCCACCAAGCTTCTCCTCCAGTCAACACTGAACAGCATGCTCTTCAACACAAGAAATCAGATTTCATAGATCCATAGACTCATTAAGTGTGAAAAAGACCTCCAAGATGGATTCCAGTTGTTAACCCAGATGTGCCAAGTCACCAGTAAACCATGTCCCTCAGCACCACATGTACAGGCTTCCCCCCACCCCATTTCCAGGAATGAGATCCCCACCACTTCCCTGGGCAGCCTATTCCACTCTTTCAGGGATTAATTTTTTCTTAATGTTCAACCCAAACCTCCCCTGGCACAACTTCAGGACATAACCTCCTGTTCTATTCACTTGTTACCTCTGAGAAGAGATCAATCACCCACTTAAAACAACTCCCTGAAAGGAGGTTGTAGTGATGTACTTGTCTTTGTATCACAGCGAAGATGTACATGGCAAAACGCAGGACACTGGTGTGTTACTGACAACCCTTCCTACCATTGACATTTCCAGTTTGGTTTAGTGGGGATTCATTTTCATAACCAAGTGGACTCCTGCTCTAAATTGCAGTACAAACAACAGACCTCACTGCAGCACCCTGCTGAGGACCAATGCACAAAGGAAGCCCTCTCATTTTGCTACTGGAGTGCACACCACAGTAAAGTTATTACACCCTGCTTGGCCTGAGCACCTTTCCACCACTTGCTCTTCTACTCTTTTTCACCCCTTCAATGACATTCAAATTAAAAATAGCAAAGAAAAAGAAAACCTTAACCAAATCCAGTGGAGAGCACTTAGGCAAGCACTGCCATGCTCACATTTTACTTTTTTTGTACAGCAGAGTTAAAAACAACCCCCAAAAAAATAAGGGAAAAGGCAGTTGTGAGTCACTAAGCTGAGCATACAACTAAGAGTTCGAAACACAGACTGGGGCTGCCTTGCTACCGATATCAGATGGGAGCTACATATGTCTTTGTCTACTGTACATCTCTAATTATCCTGGGAAAATGGTAATGATGCCAATCAACACTGGTTGGCCAGTGGAGAATCGGTGAAGCCTATGCTTCCAGCAGCAATTCCCTTGAGACCACTTGTGTGCTATCTCTCCACACAGGAAGCGTTTATGAACCATTTCACTCCACAGAAGGGCTTCTGAAAATCATAGCTGATAGAAAACCACTAAAAGAGAAATTACTGCAGTGACTGAACCAGCCACTGCATCATTTCTCACTTAAACTTCATTAAGCTTCTGCTACTTAGGTCACTGTTTCCAAGAGGAGAAAAGCCCCGAGATCTCAGATGCCTTATACATTTATCTAGACAAAGGTGATGCAATCAGACCTGAGCAAAGTTTTATTACCATCTATTTCCAGTGCTGTAGCTCTGGAAACTGAAATTCATTACTTTTAGTTCTCATTCATCTCTCCTCTATCCTGTCTTGCTAAAAATCTGTAAGACATCTTCCAAGTGAAAATGCATAATTCATCTCCATGTTTATTTCATTAACTTACATGGTTTTATCACAGTATTCCCTCTGCTGAAAAGTATTCTTTTTTTTTTCTTTTATATTTCACAAAGAAAGTTTCAACTCCAGTATGCTCTATTCAGGCAGCAAGAAGTCTTCGTGCGCAGCACAAGGAGTCCTCTCAAATTTAAGCATGAATAAGGACTCATGGATTAAGTCCTTTCCTTCTATGGCTGCTATAGGCTTTCTGTAGGGTGTCCTTGCCAATAGTTAAAAGTCACTTTAAGGTGATGAACACATTTAGGATCATGGATCAGAAGAAGAAAGCAAGTTGGGGAAGCCACGAAAAGCAAGTGGGGCAATTGGAGAAAGTTTTTCCCTTTAGAAATGTTATGTGCTGAAAATTCAAGTTCATTCCAACAGGGACACATCTGCTTTCACATCTCTGTGAAAGTATGACTTCTTTGCACCCACCACATCTCACAGCAGAGCCCTGCACAGCATGCCTGCATGGGGTGTGATCTCACAAAATGCCAGGTTGGAAGGGGCCTCAAGGTTCACCTGGTCCAATCTTTCTAGGCGATTGTGTAGCTGAAATGAGCTGGCCCAGCACCCTGTCAAGCTGAGTCTTGAAATTCCCCCATGTAGGGGAATCCACTGCTTTCCTTGGGAGATGATTCCAACATCTAACTGTTCTCATGGGGGAAAAATTTCCTTCTGGAGCCCAATAGGTATCTCCTTAGCAGTAACTTGCCCCCATCACCCCTTGTCTTTTCCATGGGACTCCTTGTAAAAAAGGAGAGTCTCTATCCTCTTGGTAGCCCCCCTTTATCTACTGGTACATGGGAATAAGCTCTCCCCTAAGACTTCTCTTCTCAAGCCCAAACATACCCAGCTCTATCAGCCTTTCTTCATATGACAGCCCTCCAGTCCTCTGATCATTGTCCTAGCCCTTCTCTGGGCAAAGTTTGAATCTTTTTACTATTTTGAACCTCTTTCTTACAACAGATGCTCTCTAGGTCTCTAAAATAAACCCAAAACAACCCCAACAACTGAAAACAAATAAAACAACCAATTCTCTGCTCACATTCTCCATATCACTCACAACATCACAAACCTCTAAACCCTCTTTCCACCCTCTCCCCTGGATGTATTTTTTAGCCTGGCAGGCACAGCCCATGTACCTGTGCTGCACAGACACCACTCTGTACACAGATTCTGCCTTTTATCCCTCTCTGAATGGCTTCCCTTGCCACCACTGCTCTTCCTATGATGGGAAGGATGATAGCCGTGCTAAGATACAGACACCACATGGATTTATGTGGCCAGATAGTGTTCCCTTCTGTTTGCTACTCCTTTCCCAATCATTCCCAACCCTTGACTTGGCTTTTAGATAGCTATCAAGCACCAGTCTGATATGCTCACAGAATTCCCTATTTCAACAGAAAGGCCTCACTCCTGAATTGTAAGAGCCAGCTCAGAACACAGGTTTCATATGAAAATTAGGATTCCTATCTACATCACTCCACATTTATCTCTACTGTATCTCATCTGCCTTTTTATTACCTAGCCACTCAATACTGCAAGGCCTTTTAGTAGCTCTCAGTTAGCTCTCATCCTTTTTCCTTCAATAGTGATCATCACCATACCATTACTACATTCTTCCAAGGCAAAGAAGAATGGTACAACCCCACACCTACAACCCTTAGTCACTTCCCTGTATTGTTCAAGTTGACTTTGTAATTTCTGACTTGAATTTCATACCTATCTCAATGAAGTTTTATCAGTGCAAGAACCTTTGTTCTTATCCTGCTTAGTTCCTTAACATCCCTGGTTGATCCCTGTTACGGAATTTATGGAACTTATAAACGAGATGGCAAATGTGGATATTAATATAAATACTTCTTGGCAAATACTTGCCAAAAACTTATTAAATAGGTTTGATGTATGGTTGGAATCTATATTTACAGTGGGAATGTACAGCATGCAGGCAAATATAACAATTTTAACAGCTTTATGCAAACCAGGAGGAAGTAACAGGGAAAGAATCCCTGGGAGCGAAACGGCGCTCGAGCACAGCGGGGGACAGGACTCGACAGGAACTGCTGAGCCAAAGAGGCAATGAATTAATTACAGCTGATTCTACCCAAGGAGGGAGTGCTGCTGCTGTATATTAGCTGTTGAGGCTTTGGGGGCGCTCGTGCACCAGGCACAGCTGGTTGCCGGCAAGAAAATGCCCCACGGTCCCAGGGCTGGTGTGGCTCCAGCAGCACAGAGAGCTGTGCGACACTACCGTGAAGGATTCTCAGCTCTCCTGGGTAAACTGAGGCACGGCAAAATTCTAGTTGCAAGGGGACACAAGGCTTGGCTCCAGCTCCAAGGCTCATGGCTCCTCTAGCTTGCAGTGGATAGGTTCATGGCTTTATCCCAAGCTCTGGAACAGGCAACTTGAGGAAAGATCTCGAGGCAACTTCAAGCAAGATAGATCCAAGCAGGTTCAAGTAAGGCAAGGCAAAGGTAACTAGTAATCATCCTGTATATATATCTTGTCAGAGATTCAGTTGGGCCAATAGGGCAAGTGAAGCCAGCACATAGAATAGAATAGACCAGGTTGAAAGAGACCTTCAAGATCATCGCGTCCAACCCATCATCCAACACCACCTAATCACCTAAACCATGCAACCAAGCACCCCCAATGAAAAGGGTTTCTGCCAGGCTGTGGCCATAAAAGGCAGAACCATAGGCCTGGTCAGGCAGGAGCAGTGGCCAGTATACACACTCTTACCCCAGAAGCAGATTTGTTTACCCAGGCACATTGGGGCCTCTCTTCTGTTCCTTTTCCCACATTACCTGGATTACTGCAGGAAGTGGGGGGGGGAGGGGTGAGAGAGGAACCATGTCTAGACAAATCAGGGTTTGTGCTGGGGCTTGTTTGGTCCTACCATGACAATCCTTTCAAAGGCTTTGATTATTGCATTAGCATCAGTTCCCAATACAAAAGTCAGTGATTCTTCCTTGCTTTGCTCCATTCCCATCGATCAATTAGTAGAGAAGCTGATTGAAACTCTAAATAACTAGAACTATTGAAATAAGACCTGTTATTCTCTAGTTTCAGCCAGTACCATGAACTACTTCTGAGTCTTCTATTTTTTCCTCAGTTGTCTCTTACATTCCTGTTATCCTTTGTGATACCAAGCCCAGCTGCTATGGCTTTTTGGCTTTCCAGTCAGCAAATAGAGTGGCCACATCAAGAATGGCTCTGGAATTGCACCCTCCAGAGTTCTCAGGGACAAGGGAAGAGTTGCTTCTCTTTTACAGTTCATCAAGGAGCAACTCCTTACAGCAGCTGTAGTATTTTAAGTTCCTCACCCTATTTGTTAAAGGCAAATCTAAATGGTAATTTCACTGTACTCTGTTTAAATAGTGTTCTGTTCAAACATCAGCACCATACTTGAGTTGCACAGCATCTCCCATATCACAAATCACTGCCATACACATGGACCATGACCCTTGGCTCATCCCCAGGCCACTAGGCTGACCAGAGATCCAATGAGGTCTGAAATTTTCTGCCCTTGTGAGAAAAGTTACCTTGTGGTCCCCAAACATGCAAGTAGATTTACAGCTGGCAATCAAGGCTCTGCATTATCATGTTCTCTCCTCCTCTTGGCTGGGATCCCTGTCACTGAAGGGGTATTCTTCATGGAAATGAACACGTAGCTACCACTTGATGTGGAGAGCCTATTTACAGGACCATTTTCTACCTTCACTGCAGTGTTGATCACTTGCCCAGCGCTTTTCCCCCTTCTCAGCAGGTCTATGGCTGCTAGCCTAGAGATGAGATTGTCTAAGAGGAGAGCTGTAGAGCAGAACTAACAGTGCGTGGCAGCAGAAGATTGAAGTTCTGAATCAATTTCCTGCATGTCAACTTGGTCAGTTATTTAAACTAAAGTTTGCAATTACCAAATCCCAGAAAGCAATGAAAGACTTAAGACCTTTATACAGTTAATTTCTGTGCCTATCAAACTATAGCTTCGAATTAGAAGCTGTGGTACAAAGAAAGAGCTGCAGCCATGATTTATCTTTGAGAGAATAAAGATGGAGAGAGGGACTGCCCCTTAGACACACTCAAACCAGCAAATCTCAGCTGACCTCAGCGCACACAAACACATCCCGGTTTGCTTGCTACAAAGGGCTCTAAGCACAGGTTTTACCCAGCTCTGCAGATACAGATACAGGTAAAGACAGATACAGGCAAAGCAGATACAACAATTTCCCCATACTGGCTACATTTATTAAAGCTAAAAATTGCTCCTCCTAGCAACAAAAGGAATCTTCTGTAGCCCAGTACACAGGGCCCACAAGACACAAGGGAGAATTTCCCTACATGAGGAGGGAATTCAAGTTAGCTTTAATCATAACACTGGATGAAGTGTCTCCAAGAACATTAAGACTCACAAAAGCATTTAAAACGTAGCTCTCAATATAATTTGTAGTTTGCAATAATTTGTAGCTACATAAAACACATGCAGAAAAGAAGTATTTGCCTCTTCAGTATCTACAGGCATGTAAGATATGTTTTTAATTGGAAAAAAATAAAAAAAGATATCCTCAGAGAAGGGCAACAAAGCTGGTGAGAGGTCTGGAGAACAAGCCCTGTGAGGAGAGGCTGAGGGAGCTGGGGTTGCTTAGCCTGGAGAGGAGGAGGCTCAGGAGAGACCTTCTTGCTCTCTACAACTACCTGAAGGGAGGTTGTAGCCAGGGGGGGGGTGGTCTCTTCTCCCAGGTAACCACCAGAACAAGAAGACGCAGTCTCAAGCTGTGCCAGGGGAGGTTTAGGCTGGAGTTTACAAAGAAATTCTTCACAGAAAGAGAGATTGGCCATTGGAATGTGCTGCCCAGGGAGGTGCTGGAGTCACCATCATTGGAGGTGTTTAAGAGACTGGATGGGGTGCTTGGTGCCATGGTTTAATTATTAGATGGTGTTGGGTGATGGGCTGGACTCGATCTTGAAGGTCTTTTACAACCTGGTTAATTCTGTTCTGTGCTCTCTCTTTGAAAAATAGAAGGGTTCCCTAAACACCAAAGTCATGTGAAGTTTTAAGTTATCAGCTCTGGAATGATGTTTTCCCATGTCTGTTAACTGCCTGGAGCAGATGAGCTCCAGATCAAATGCACTTGCTGCTGGTGGGGAGAAAAGAGGGGGAAACCAAGAAAAAAAGAAATCAGTAATATAGTTGTGAAGTTCCTATTGAGCACTTTGTCACTGCATGGGGCCACAACAGAAAGCTGCCTCACTTTAATTCTGGATACGTGAAATAAACTGCTGTAAGAAATGCAAGTTACAACCCAGAGTCTTTCTAAGCTGAAAGTTTAGTTGTACAGTTGTAGCTTAATACTGGACATATTTAAACATTTATAGATATGAAACATCTGTTTATGAAATAACTGCAGGAACCCATAGCAGCTTTTGGAAAGAGCTTTCTGAAGAATAAGGCTTGAGAGGAAGTGCAAAGTAACTAGAAGAGAGCAATGTTTCTCCTTGGAACACAGAAAGTATGGGGTGCTGGGGAAAACAATTAAAATGTTGTTCAGAAATGTCAGGTGTGAGGTCTCCAGACCTTCTGTCTTGGCAGTGTATTTTATTGTCTCTGCAGATTCATTCCCTCACACACAGACTATACATCATGTCTTTCAACTCTGCAAGCAACCAAACGGTGCAGGCAGAGAAGTCTCCTTCCTATATACTATACAGAAGAAGGTTTATTTGTGGTGGGGTTTCCAGGGGGTTGATAGTTTGGTTTTTAATATTGTATTTCCTCTGGAGGGGATAGGAAAGAATACTGCCTTGGAAGGTATTTCAAGTGAAAGTGGAGATATACAGCTATGATGGGTGGCCTCTCATTGTGACACCAAGCCACTGTATCATAGTATCATTCAGGGTTGGAAGGGACCACAAGGATCATCTAGTTCCAACCCCCCTGCCATGGGCAGGGACATCCACCAACAGATCCAACACAATTAACAATCTTTTGTGAAGTAGCCCATACAGGCATGTAAACCACTCAGCACCTAAGTAAGCTCCAGGAAGGTTTTGAAACCCTTTCTTACCTTTAAGATCAAGTTAGTCTCCCTGTCATAATGTTACATGATGAATTTAGAGGATCTGTGCAGCAACTAAGACTGTCTCAAAACTGGATAAACAATCAGGCAGGAATTTGGACTACACTTTCCATTCAGCTGTGATCTGCTGGTGATTGCTCAGTTCCCATTCCACACACCTGAGTACAAGTGGCGCTGCTCACAGCTCTCTACTTGAGTCTCAGCTACATTTTGGGCTTCAAACAGTGATTGAACACTTTTGGATAAAGCCATCCTCTTGCTGGACAACACTTGCTCATCATTGCCACAGCTTTTATGAATACACCATTAACTAATTGAGTTATGTACACCTTAAAATTGATTTCTTAAGTCACCACATCTATGTTTCAGTGCTGGTGTCAAGAGAAAGGATGGGAAACAACACAGCAAGAGTGCTGCACCTTGAACTACAGCAACAAAGGTGCATTTACAAAATCAGATTGTGACTCTAAGGCATCACAGCATAGATACAATTGGTCTGATGTGCCTCTGTTCAAACTACATTTGAAAGGCCTTTAATGGTAAATTTTACTATTAATATCCTGATTTTGCCTATTACTCACATGATGCAGCGGGGGATACCCATTAACAGGCTCAGCAATTTTAACAGGGCTTCCCTCTTCCATGCCAAATAGGACTAGGAAGAAAGCTAGTGCTACACAATGGTTTCACCTACAGCCACATTTTATTGCTTCCCTCCCCACTAAGTTCTGCAAAATACAGAAAGTTAGCCAAAAAAGCCAACAGAATACTATGTCAAGATACAACCAGAATTCAGAATAATTTAGAATAAACCAAACCAGGTTGGAAGAGACCTTCAAGATCATCGTGTCCAACCCATCAACCAATCCAACACCACCTAAACAACTAATCCATGGCACCAAGCACCCCATCAAGTCTCCTCCTGAACACCTCCAGTGATGGTGACTCCACCACCTCCCCAGGCAGCCCATTCCAATGGGCAATCACTCTCTCTGTATAGAATTATTTCTCTTTAAAATTGTTTAGTTACAAAAATGAGAGTTACCAGCAGCGGAAGCACTCCTCAAGTTCTGCAACCACCATGCTTGGCAGTATTGACACAGCCATTACCTCCAAATGAGAGAGAACAAACTACTGCAGTGATTTCTTTTCACTACCCCTTGCTAACAACCACCACCACTCAGTGCTTCTGGATAAAACTGCCTGCACACAATGTATCTCCCAAAGTACTTAGGAGGTTGTGGTGTGATGTCTCAAGTCCCAGGCCCACAGCGCTATTGTTAATGCTATCTACTATGACAGTAAGAATAGGCTATGGTCTCCCAAAACAGCTGTGGTTTATCCTGTCCTCAAAATCAATGACTTCCCCTTGTGGAAGATGCAGAGCTGCTTATCTTGGCTGTGTCTGCTTAGGGTCCATACTGCTGTGCAGTGTGGTTCACCTCACCTCTGAAAGACCCCATGGTGGCCTCTGCCTTTGTAAGGGTCATGAGTACAAATTAAATGCCTGTGTTCATGGGTGAAAGAGGTAATGCAATAGGCTGGGTGTTCATAAATGAATGTTCTCAGGTAGTCTCAAAGAGGCAAGAGGCTCACAAGCATCATATTGTTACCACCAAGAGCGTGGTGGAAGAATGCAGATTAATTAGCTGCTCCTGCTCTCTGCCTGTGGCAGGTTGTCAAACTCACAAATCAGAACATAGTCTGGATTCAAGCCTTGATGCTCAACCCAGAGCATCTGGGTAGAAGAGGAAGCCATACAGCACCACACAACAGGTCAGGCCAAGATGACTTGCAGACTGTGAAACTCAATAGCCGTGTTAACTCCTCAGACTGTTTCTCTCTTCCACACAGCATCAGCCACTTCAATTCTCTGGACAAGACCCTCAGACTGGAAACATATGGTCTTCATGCTAATTAATGCTACCAGTCTTCCCAAAATTTCCATGGAACATCTGATGTCTCTCACATTCGGATCCTAGCAGCAACACCCCTCAGGGATGCAAACTGCATGGGCAGCAGCAAGCAACAGCAACTTAAAGAAGGAAAAAAGTATGTATTAAGTGCTGGCATGCCAACCATTATACCTAGTGCATCCATCATTTAAACAAGAATTATATACAGCATTCCTTCACAAAACTGAACCAACTGAGAATTTATTCTGCCTCACTCCACCATAACATCACACAGACTCAAATCAATCTAATTTAAAGAACATTTCCCCGTGAAGATAAGTACTATTCCCACAGTAAACAGCCAAACCATTTACTAGCATTAATGTTTTACATGATTCTTAATAGCAGCACTGCACAGCACCGCTTCTCGCATCGCAGCGCTAAACAACATATTCCTTACTCCACAAGCACAGGGTTTGCTCCCTTCAAACAGATACTGCTCGACATTACCATCTCCCAATGATGTGTAGCAAAGTCCCCTTTTGCTAGGATATTTTTGCTGTTGTTTATTTTGTTCCTAGAGCTCCAATTTGAGTCCTTCCACAGCTCAAGGCAAGTTCAGAAAAGCATGCTTTATTTAGGAAGGTCCAAATCTGTGTTTCATACAGTCCATTACATCAGAACATTGTGACAATTTCTTCTACTTCAGCTGTGTTAAGAAATGATTCCACGTATTCTTTAAATAGAGAAGTTCATGTCATGTATTGCAATACTTCAGCCACAAAGGAATGCTTGAGGCTTATAAAAATATACATCTGGTCATTTGAGAGCACGTCTCTGTGCCCTGATGGGAGGAAGCAACCCCCAAAAGTGAAACTGATGCGACAATTATGTTCCCCATGCAGAAAAAGCCAGCCAGATACAGGGACTGACTGCCACAGCAGGAAAAAGCTAAGTGAAACCACATCACAAAACACTCGTGAGGCTGATGCTCCTGCCCTGGAATAAATTTGGTCCCATACCTGCTGCACAAACTGGAACCCATTTAGAAAACAAAACAAAAAGTGGCATCACAGATTCTCCCAACACCCATCAATGTCTTACCTTGTTTGGAAATTGGATCCAAACCCACTCACCTGGCAGTAAAACACACAGGCAATGCTGCCTTGCTCCCTTGAAGAGGAGTGTGTCAATAATGCAAGTTCCAGTATCATTTACATCCATAATGTACACCCCTGCTACTTTCTAGTCAACCATGACGCTCCCTGCAACATAAGCAAGTTCCTTATACAGCAAATTAAATACTTGCAGCCATCAGCAGATTTGTGTCATTAACTGATATCAACACAAGAGGACAGACATATTTATGTGGGCCTTGCAACAAACTGAGCTTTCTTACCATCAGCTCACTACAGAGTGATGATTTAGAGAGCCACCATGCACAATTTGGCATGCAGTTCCTGACTTCCACGCTATTGGTTCCATTCACACACCTGTACTCTCTGCTACAAGCACAGTTTCCTTTCTGCACACCACATAGATACTCCTCACACAAAGGACACAAAGCAGTAAGGTCCAAAGACATTGAAAACCACCTGCTTGCCCCCCTCCAGCCTGAGGCACTTTGCAAGAACTGGACCTAACAGAGAGGATCTGCAGCTGCATTAGCATTCAATCAGCAGGAACATGCATCTATGGCTAACTATGACAGTGGGAAAACACAGTTGCTTTCCAGGGTTTTTCCTGCATTCCACTTATATCACCACTAGCCAAACCTCTCAGAAAAAGAAGCAATTTCATTACAAGAAGCTAGAATAGAGAATAGAGAAGAGGGCTTTGAAACATCTCAGAATCAGCTTTTCTATGGTCCAAATGGAACACAATGCAAAGTAAAAACAGAAATCATAGCTGAGCTTTAATGAAGATGGGAAAAATGGTACCATTTACTCTTCTGTAACACAGGGGAATTGCTAAGGGGGATGTTGAAGGGCAGAGGCACCCTTGTTCCTCCTGTTAGGTGAGAAACACATTTTAGAGCCTGACAAATGCCTAAAAAGTACAGGGTGGACAGCGATTACTCCCAGGCCAGTTGCTGTCGTTTGTGCTCAGGCAGAGCAGCACAGCAAATGATGGGACCTTTGTCCAGGAAATGTCCTGGTACGCCACCACGCCAGTGTAGTGGTTTGAGCCTTAACTGAGAGTTAAAAGCTCAAATGGGGAAAAGGCTGAGAATCTCTTCCCCACTCCCCCCCCACCTCCTCCCTCCAAACAGGGAGAGGAGGTTAAAAAAAAAAGGGTAAGGAGCAAATCCACTAAGCAACAATCTGGAGTCAGCTTGGAAGTAGAGAGGCAAATAATTTTTTTCTTCAAATTATATATATATAAGAGGGAAAAAAAAAAAAAGGTTCACAAGGGCAAGGAACAAGAATGGATGGGAGGGGGACAGAAAAGAATAATACAAAACCAGTCTTTCTCTGAGGAGGTGCAGAGGCAGCAGGGAAAAGGATCAGGTCCGGCCACATGGCTGAGGAGCAGGAGGGCAGCTGCAATAGCTCTCATCCAGCAGAGGCAGGAGCCAAAAAGGAGATCCAACAGCTATGATGTCCTGCTTTTTTATACCCTAGCTGGGCAGGGAGGGGGGAGTGGAACAGACTCAGCTTTCCCAGGGGGGAAACGCCCTTCAGGGAGTGTAAAGTACCTGCAAGCCCTCCACCCTGCTTTCTTCTTTTGTTTTCAGAAAGAGGCGTTAACCCACCACAGCCAGGAACCACCTTTTGTGTCCCATGACATAAACAGCCTGCTTGGAAAGCTAGGCACAGCAACAGCTGGAAAAGCCTAGCAGGACAGACAGCCTTCACTCCCTGCTATGCATGCCTGGAAGAGTGGCTCCAAAATTCACCTGCTTCTCTCTTGTCGACATTCACTTCATTTTGCCAGAGACAGAAGTATTTCTCAAAATAGAAAACTCAATACCACCATTCTCAAAAGTGCCTATTGATTTCTGCCCAGACTTAACACGACATTTGGCTTTCTGAAGCTGTACTTAATTTCTTTGTCACTATATTGCCTTTCCCTGATGTCTGGTCCCTCCTAACATCTCTTAATATAAGCACCATTTTTTTTTCCCCTCTTAACCACGTAAAGAGGTGGAAGCATTCTGCATCTAGGAAGCCAGGTATGGAGAAATGTGGCTGTTCTCAAATCTTTTGGAAAGGGAACATCCTGAAACGTAGATACGTGTAGGGGAATAGCTTACCAATCATAACCCGATGAAAGAAAATTCCCCATGCTGCTTTAAGCAATTTTGGATAGTTCATAATTGTTCCACATTTCAAGCAGCAGGGAGCAAAACCCCAATAATAAAAATGTTCCAAGATTAGAAGTGCAGCCTACCTGCTTCCTTGGGAGTTTACCAAGCGCTGCAATCTGCCAGCACCCACACGTTTTGACAGAAATTAAGCCAGCAACACTTGGGGAAAAAAAAATACAAACACAGTAACTACTTTATAAAAAGAACATTCAGCCTGTAGTGAAACAATGCCTTTAAACAAGGAACAACATCAAGATCATGATTGACAAGTCAAATTGAAGTGTGCCTCGCTACTTTCCCACTCTGTTTCCTACAGATAGTTTCTTCAAACCCAGTAATCTACCTGCATTAAGAATTAAGACAACAATCAGGTTTGGAAACAAACTAATATGGAAACAGATGCCTTAACATAGCTTTGATCTCACATACAATGAGCAATACTGGTCGATGGTAGGCTGAACATGAGCCTGCAGTGTGCCCAGGCAGCCAAGAGGGCCAATGGCATT
The DNA here is from genome assembly GCF_026170545.1 of Melanerpes formicivorus. Classification (NCBI taxonomy): domain Eukaryota; kingdom Metazoa; phylum Chordata; class Aves; order Piciformes; family Picidae; genus Melanerpes; species Melanerpes formicivorus. Next base: position 33,117,626 of record NW_027142358.1, on the reverse strand, counting down.
GTGGCCTGCATCAAGAACAGTGTGGCCAGCAGGAGCAGGGAGGTCATTCTGCCCCTGTACACTGCACTGGTTAGGCCACACCTCGAGTACTGTGTCCAGTTCTGGGCCCCTCAGTTTAGGAAGGAGGTTGACTTGCTGGAACGAGTCCAGAGAAGGGCAACAAAGTTGGTGAGGGGTCTGGAGCACAGCCCTATGAGGAGAGGCTGAGGGAGCTGGGGTTGCTCAGCCTGGAGAAGAGGAGACTCAGGGGTGACCTTATCGCTCTCTACAACTACCTGGAGGGAGGTTGTAGACAGGCAGATGATGGTCTCTTCTCCCAGGCACCCAGTACCAGAACAAGAGGACACAGTCTCAGGCTGCGCCAGGGGAGGTTCAGGTTGGATGTTAGGAAGAAGTTCTATACAGAAAGAGTGATTGCCCATTGGAATGGGCTGCCTGGGGAGGTGGTGGAGTCACCATCATTGAAGGTGTTCAGGAGGAGACTTGATGGGGTGCTTGGTGCCATGGGTTAGTTGTTTAGGTGGGTTGGATTGGTTGATGGGTTGGACACGATGATCTTGAAGGTCTCTTCCAACCTGGTTTGGTTTATTCTAATAAAGGTTTTATTCTAATATAAGAACTCACCCAGTGATGAAATGGGGAGGCAGACATAAAGGGAGCAGCCAGTCGTGATTTGGCACAAACATCATAAAACTATCCTACTCCAACTCATACCTCATAAAATTCACAGTGCAGCAGCAAAATGTTTAAGAAGTAGGGAATAAGCTTAAGGGGTTTTTTATATATACATTTTTTTTCCCCTCTAAAACATTATTTTGGTCACAAGAGACCTTACAGGGTAAAGTTATATCCTGCAAGAATAAATGAATCTGAAATTGCTTTCAAGAAATAAATATTTATCTGTGCTCAGAAAATGTAATATATAAAAAAAAAAGAAGGTAAGCAACATATTTCATGACATTTTACCAATGTGCTTCCTGATGGTTTGTCATTCTTCCATCTTGGTCTTCAATTTAGACAGCATTATTAAATGTTACTGTTCATTTATATCCTTTGGTTTTGCCAATGCCATACAGATAAAACGAGGGTCAGAGCAAATGTGTGACTTCTACAGCCCAGAAATCCAGTTGAACATGAAACTAGTGGCGTGCCCCATGGATCAGTGCTGGGCCCCATGCACTTTAACATCTTTATTATCTGGGTGAGGAACTGGTCTGGCTTGTAGACAAGAATAATACTGTGGATGCTTCTTATGCCTGTACTAGTGGAGGTGTTTAGGAGGCGGCTTGATAGGGTGCTTGGTGCCATGGTTTAGTTGATTAGGTGTTGTTGGAGGACAGATTGGACACGATGATCTTAAAGGTCTCTTCCAACCTGGTTTATTCTATTCTAAACTGCTTTAACAAAAGATAAAGGGAATTAGTGCTTACACACATATGGGACAAATTCAGCCTACCTTCTGATCTCAGAAGAGCAACAGACTAGAAAGATGCAACTTAAGGGGAAAAAGGCAGCTTCATAGTGCCACAGGGTGGGGAAAGAAAAATAAAAATACAAACAAGCAACCAAAAAACCCCCCCAAACCCCAAAGGCAGGCAAAACCCCCAAACAACCAACCCAAAGGAGGTAGATGTTAACTGTTCAAATTAGCTCTTTGTGAATGAAAGGTGACATTAACAATGTGGTTTAAACAATATTGGATTTTTTTATTATTTAAAGAGGGTGCCAAGGCCTGAAGGAAAAACTTAGTGCAGGTGAGGGAACATGTCAAGACTAAAAGGAACACCTTTCCAACTAACCTTTAGAATAAACCTTTATTAGAATAAACCAAACCAGGTTGGAAGAGACCTTCAAGATCATCGTGTCCAACCCATCAACCAATCCAACCCACCCAAACAGCTAACCCATGGCACCAAGCACCCCAGCAAGTCTCCTTCTGAACACCTTCAATGACGGCGACTCCACCACCTCCCCAGGCAACCCATTCCAATGGGCAATCACTCTTTCTGTATAGAACTTCTTCCTAACATCCAACCTGAACCTCCCCTGGCACAGCCTGAGACTGTGTCCTCTTGTTCTGGTACTGGGTGCCTGGGAGAAGAGACCATCATCCGCCTGCCTACAACCTCCCTTCAGGTCATCTTAGCCTCACTTGCGTGCAGCATCAATAAACAACCACCACCACAGCTAAGAGAAGAACACACAAAAAGCAATACAAGGGGAGAAATACAAGTGTAGCAGAGCAAATCTCTAGCACAGAAGTTGTGTTCTTCATTAGTCCATAGCTGGGGTGTTAATGGTCCTTCCGACTGTTGCTTCTCGAGGGCTTAAAAATATGTAGAAAATTAAAAGACCGTAAAAACGCTCGGCTCCTAACAGCCATAAATGAGGAAGAGCTGAAGTAACCCTGCTGTTAACTGGCAATATCATTTAAACAGGAAGGTTCTGCAGGTCTTGTATTCCTCAATCTGTCCTATTTGCCAGGCTGTAACTGCCATCCTGCAGCAGTAAGCCGCCAGAGGAAAGCATACATCTGGCTACAGCTCTCACGGAAGGGCTTTTTTAATTCAGATTATCACCAAAATTGTTGGGCAAATAGCAGCATTCTCTACATAAGGCTCCCAGTACAACAGGTGAAGCCAAAGCTATCTTGATTGTACACTGCTTTTAAAAGTCTCAATTCCACCTCTTTTTATTTGATACAATCTTCTAAAACAGAATTAAAATTAGTTGACAGCTATATAATCACCCAGGTAGATGAACGTGTACCGAAGATGCTCCCCACTCTTCCGCAATGCTATCACTTGCAGACATTTGCTTCCTTGTTTCCCCCCTCCTGCCTCCTTACACAAAGTGAAACACATCGCCACATCATGTGGCAAACCCCTGAAGTTAGAAGAAATGAGCCACTAAACCTGAAGCATAGAAACCAGCACATAGAGTTGGTGTCTGCCTTGCTACGGTTACAAGCAAAACAACTACATGGAAACACAGATTTTAAATGGGAAAGTCCTGTTTCTGTGTACAGAGCCAGCTTGGGACCAGACTGGAGAGTCTTTAATGGAAAAGGTCTCTGGAGTGACTTGTTAATGACTTTTGGCTCACCAAATCCCCACAACACCTACTATGAAGATTTGTTTCTTTCCTGCTACAAATGAAGATCGAGGGTAGAAGCACAGTAAGTGAACAGCTCTCACCACAAACACTGGAACGAGAACCAGTCGCTGCCTCCAGCACCTCCCAGTAACTTTAAAAGAGGAGCGTTCAGTGCACTGAAAGAGCTCTCTGTCAGATTAAGAAAGCAGAGAAATCAAATGAAAACTGCCAACAGTCAGTTCGGCTGCACATTAGGTAGAGCAGTACAAGATAGTGCCAAAATTGCTCCCACTAGATATTACAACCAGAGAAGAAATGTGGCCATGTGACAGAGAGAAGAGAGAAAATTCAGGTAATAGAAACAAAGGGCTCATAAGAAACTGAGGAAACATTTCTTATGAAGAGCACAGAAGTAAGACAGAAATCAAGGGTAGATAAATGCACAACTACTCAGTGGAAGACTAACTTAAGCAGCTCAGGACAAGTTAAATGGTAGACCTAGACAGGCTATCTACAACATCAGAAACTCCACCATATGAACTCCATACCCTACTACGGCAGTCATTTCACACAGATCAAGATAAGAATTGACATCACTGATGACAAAATAGGAAATAGAGGCATTTAGTCAAGGGGAAAAAAAAGGGTAAAAAAATAAATGAAAAACCAGAGCAACACAGCTTGTAAATGTGTATCCAATGGGTACAGAGCATTGATAGGGGAGACTGAGCTAAGAGACACATAGGTCCATGCAGAAATGGCAAACACAAAATGAGCTCACTTCCCAAGACCACAAGCACCAAAGAAAACCCAACTTTTAAACATATTTCTACTGCAGAAGTAAACAAAGCAGCGTGATGCTCTCCCCTTCACAAAGTATCACAGTATCACCAAGGCTGGAAGAGACCTCAATCTGGTACAACATCAAAGGGGAAATTATTCCTGAGAAAACAGAGCCAGGAGTGGTTTGAGGAAAACAGGGAATAGAATTGGAAAGGAATTTGCCTCCAGGAGGCATAGAGAAGAGCTCTCCCAGCCAACAGTGGAAAGCCTGCATGATGTCTTAGTGAGGGAAAATCAGACAAGTGGATGGCTGTCCTCACAAGAATGCAAGTCATACCAAAGTTTCACCCTCTGACACTTTTAAGATGTCTGTTCTGATGTGTTTCAGCTTTAGGAGATCTCATTACTTGAGTACACACAACTTAAGTAGGCTTTACGTCATAAAACAAAGCTAACAGGATCCTCTAAGGCTTAGAGAGTACCAGAAGAAAGGACTAACACACAAATGCTTCCTCTGTAAGGCTGATTCAGGTAGCATGAGGCTGATTAGTTCCAATCCCAACCCTGACCATGAAGGGCCCAGGCTGGTTTTCTCATAACTCAGAGTATTTCTAAATCATATTCCACATTACCCCAAATCACAGAAGGATTTCCTGCCCATGCAATGCACCATTGGCTGTGCCACATCCTTGTGTGGCACTACAGACAACATGACAAGCCTGCTGAGAACCAGACATGCTCTGCAGACTCATTCATACCCACCTCATGGGAGCCTGACAAATGGATCTGTACCCATATCAGCATATCCCATGGCTTTTTACTGGACTGCATGGATGGGGCACACCACTTGCTCAGGCTCTGTTCTGCTTGCCATTGACAGACAAGGATGCAGCATATCTAGCTATGTGGCTCTTTGGTCCAAGGAGAAAACACAGATTGGGTTGGCTGTTGACAGGGAAGTTATTAAAACCTATACTCTGTAAGCTGGTTGGGAAGAGAGAATAGCAACTTGTCCTAGCATTCCCTTCATACTATCCTCTGACAGTGTTCCCTCAACCCTTTTTCCAGTACACCTGGTAAGAAGAATATTTGTTTTAATCCTTGAGAACTACAAAATTATGTACTACCTACATAGTTCAAAACCACCAAGTTTTTTATTAACAGGTTTTTAAATGCAGGAAAACCTCCAGCCTCCAAATGAAACCTAAGCTTCCACCTTTCAGGTAGTAATGAAGCTCATCTCACAAGAAGAGAACACTGCTTCCTCTGGGAAAGCACAGGCAAGAGAAAGCAACATAACAATTCTCTCTACAAAATGAGCTGCGGAAGCAGGGGACACAAAAGAGGGCAGGAAGCTACTTAAGCAAAAGGACAATGCTGGCACAATAACAAACATGAATATACGGTCCTTAAACAAGCATAGATCACAGGTGAGCAGCACAGTACTTGGAGCAATCAGCTTTAAACTGGGAAGAGAAGATTGAACATTAACCATGACATGCTTTGGTTTGCAAAAGGAAATCTGCAGTGGGGCAGCTACGGTAGCAGGCAGACAGATTCAGACTCAAGAAGTCCCTTACAGTATTATCTTCCTATTTTTAGCATTTGGATGAGACTGTTTTCTAAATGACCACTCAAGAGAGACAGAAAACAGAGGAGTAGAGTACAGGTGAACAAAGCAGATCCCCCAGCAAAGTGGCAAAGGGAGCCCAGAACAGGAGGATGTCTAATAATACATAATCTCTTGCAAAAAACCCTGTCCAGACTTCAGTTTGTATTTCAAAGGCTGTTTACCTCCCCTAGGCTTTTCCACCATCCAGCTGCAAATAGAGCAGGATATTTGTTTGGGTGTTTTGTGGAGTTTTTTGGGGTTTGTTATGGTTTTATTATGGTTTTACTTCTTTTTTTCTTCTTTTTTTTTAGGCCAAGAACAATTTCTTTTTGCCTACTTGTGAGAAAACAAGCAGCTTAAAGTTGCATCATTTTAGAGAGCAGCACAGCCTTCACACAACAGAACGATAAAGAGATAGAACAGAACCCTGAAAGACAGAAACAGCACAGAACACAGGGCACAAAACTTGGGCCCACCATCTAACAGTGTATATCAAGAGAGAAGATCTGTCATTGCTGAAGGTTTTTCCCTCTTCCTTTCCAAGTCTGCTTCAAAGAGAGGCAGGGTGCAGAGCTCTCTCACACCAGATTAAAATCTAATAAACAATCTTTTGCCATTAGACATACCTGCCTAACTTAAAGGACCAACATTCAGCCTTGCAGTTGAGAACTGCTACTTTTGTTCCTAACAACTTTCAGAAACAATTTTGAGTTCATTATAACAACTAATTTCAGAGTTCAAAATTCATTAGTTGTGCTTTACCAGCTCCCAGGTAATGCCACTACACAGCAGAATCAATTCCTTGGAGTTATGACACTTGTCTTAAATACAGAAAGTAGAAAAGTTCTTGGGTTTGGGGATTTTGTTTGCTTGCTTACTTTTGGTTTGTTTTCTTGGTTTTGTTGATGTTGGGTTTTGGTTTAGTTGGGCTTTATTAAATACTTCCTGTACATGACAGCTATGGAACAATACACCAGCTACTGGTTACAATAGGATTAAAAATTAGGGGAACAGAAAGTCAAAATAGATCACAGAACACTAGAGGGACCTCCAGAGATCAAGTCCAACCTGCCTGCCAAAGCAGGATCACCCAGAGTAGTCCATACAGGAACATATCCAGGTGGGTTTTGAATGTATCCAGAGAAGGAGACTGCACAACCTCTCTGGGCAGCCTGTTCCAGGGCTCTGTCACCCTGACTGTAAAGAGGTTTCTCCTCATGTTGAGGTTAATCTTCTGTGTTCAAGTGTGTATCCATTGTTCCTCATCTTATTACTGTGAACCACCAAAAAGATATTGGCCCCCTCCACTTGACACTGATGAGACTCCCCTCTCAGTCTTCTCAAGATGAGCATATAGATCTCAGCTTACTTTAAGGGCTAACAAAAATTCAAGTACATGGTCTGCTTGAAATGATACAAGGGACAGACAGACTGGGATGCCTTATGTAATCCAAAATACCCACACTGCAGTTCATGTTTTTGTCACAATTCGTTACCACCAGGATGATTTCTAACATTCTACATCATTTCAACAGCACTCAAGACACTCGTACCACACTGCTGTTTAAAACTTCTTTCCAACAGGTTACTATCAGTGTGTGTCTGATGCAGCAGCAGATCAGGGTGTTTTAGGGTTTCCCTACACATCCCCCAGTCCCATACTACTATAACCCATTATTCAATCCCACTGGTAAGCAGTCCCAAATTCAGGAGCTACCTTCCTGGAGATGAAACACAGCACCATCTCCTGCTACATGTAAATCAGCACTCTCCAGACTGCAGAGTGGAGCTACAAAATCTTTTCTGTTCACAGCTCTGCCTTTTCAAAACATTTCCTCTGTGCAACAGTGGAGAAGAACAGCAAGCACAGATGTTAGAATGATGAAATACAAATGGCTTATAAAAAAAAAACAAACCCTGCTGCACAGTATTTAGCATTTGTTCTGAAAGCACTATGGGAACATGCAGCAGTTAAAGTGTCCAACAGAATGGTTCTATCCTAACCACAGAGCCAGCCGCGCTGCACCCTGGGATTTGTGACATGCAGAGATTTGGAAGCATATTTTTGAGGCTGACACACTTCACCTTACACAGCCCCTAACTCTACTTGACAGACATAGTATTATTTGAGGAACTCCAGAAGTAGGTTTAAACACATATACAGTTATTGAGACATGTGCACCAGGTCAAGACTGGCAAACGACTCTACAGAACAGGCTGCAGTAATGAGACTGGGGAGCTAGTAACATCTGAATTCTTTGTGTATACATAAAATGTAGCTTAATCTTCCTTATCCTGGTATTGGCATGGTCAGTGCAGCTCTACTTCCTCAGATTTCATAGATCAGAACTTCCATACTAAACTGTTCCTCTACACACAGCAAACTAATGCCACCAGTTTCAGTACAGCTGATGGAAGCATAATACAATGGAAAATTATTATGCCCAATGCTGCTGTGTAAAATCCTGCCTTGCCATGGCACTGGGGAGAATAGAAGGGGCAAGGTGGAGGCCCAACATTTCATCCTTCCACCTATCACCTGCAACAGTGCTGACCAGAGGAGTTACACCAAAACCAAGCAATGCTTGGTGCACCTGATAAAGGAGGAACTGGCTGACCACCACGAATGACAGCTTGCCTGCAGTCCCTCCCCTGCACTTCGCACAAGTGTAGATAATGTGGTATAAATATTGCCCCTGAATTCTTAAGCCCCACAGCCTCATCCAAAAATGCCATAACCAAGAGCAAGAAACTGCTTCATCAGAATATGGTGAGGTTTGCTTCAGTGGCCCACTGCATTTGAGTATCAGGTGGTACATGCAGAAAGGGAAAGGAAAAAAGTCTACGGTACTATCTGCTACCAGTTTGTGGATTAAAACCTCCCCCTTCTCTACCACTGGAAAAACATCTAAAACAATTGTAGGTAGCCTTGAGAACACGACCAACGTGTCAGTCATCATTTCTTACCAGCTCACTTCCACAGCCTCTCTCACCTGAGAGCTTTGAGCATAATGTTAAGTCCAAGGAAACTGAGCAACGGGGAAAAGAAAACAGTGTTTCTACAGCTGTGAATGTCACATAAATGTCAAACCTCACATTAAAATTTGATTAGGAGACTGAATGAAAGGAAACACAGCACACTAATCTCAGCTTCCCTGCTTGCAGCCTAACCTTAGTGATGCATTCCATTATTCTTAATTTTCCATATAATATTAAGCTGCAAATGATTTTGCTAAGAGATCATAGAAGCAATAAGGTTGGAGAAGACCTCAGAGACTATCAAGTCCAGCCTATCACTCAGGACCTCATGACTACTAAACCACGGCTTCAAGTGCCACATCCCTTTTTGAACACCTCCAGGGATGGTGACTCCACTGCCTCCCAGGGCAGCACATTCCAATAGCTAACAACTCTCTCTGTGAAGAACTATCTCCTCAACTTGAGCCTAAACTTCCCCTGGTGCAGTTTGAGACTGTGTCTTCATAACAAGCAGTACAATAACTTTGGGGGGGAGGACAAAAAAGGTTGTTGACAAGATGCATCTACCCAGTTGATACTCAATTCCTTCTGCGCTGTGCCTGCAGCTGCACTCAGTCCAAGAGAGTTATCAGCTCAGAAGCAATCTCAAAACAGTACAGCAATTATCCTGAAGCAATTACTTTATACCTAAAATATATGTCTTTTTTTGTCCCAACTAGTCTTGGAGGGCCCATCAGGAGTTTTAACTTTGCACTAGCCTTGACATGATAGCTATTTGTTTTGCCATCAAAATAACGTGCTCATTTCTTCCATTGAAGCAATACAAAGGAATCTTTGGGATGAAACAGGAACTTCATGCCCTCAAAGACATCCTCTGTGGTTAACAGTTCAAGTCATAAACTCGTTGCTATCTTGATAACTAGTTGGAGGGAAGGGGACATAACATCCATCGCCCTGACACAGGGCTCCCTTTACTTGGGGGCTCCTTTAATAGTTAGAAGATTGTAATTTTTTTTGGTAATCTACCTTCAAAGATACTGGAATAGGAACATTATCAAAGACTCAAAGGGAGATCATTGTACCCCAAAAAAGAAAGTTATTAAAAGATTTCAATAATCCTCTGTCCTTCAACTTCAATAAGGCAAACCTAGGCACTATCTTGCACTGCTTCGTTGCTCTTTGAAGTTATAATCAGGAAGAAATAAAGCAAATAGGGAAGCAGGTTGCAATGCCAGTGGACAAAGTTTCCTCCAATCCACTGAGTGCCATGAACACTCTGATTCATCTCTTCAGCTGTTTTGGTCCCACCAGCACACTTCAAGACCATGTCTGCAGGACGTACTCTCCATTTCCACTCCCAAGTGCAGCAGTGATCGTTCATTCAAGAGGAGCTAATAACACCTTACTCTCTGGAGTTTTTCAACATGCATGGAGATTTTTACAATTTACAGTTCTGTCCCAGGGCCCAGTAGCTATAAATCCCATTTTCTTAAGAGCCTACAGTTTCCAAAAGCAAACCCCTAAAACAGGCACCATCTGCGTTTAGCTCAGTTGCAAGTACTTATGTAAATAACCTCATTTCTTATTAAATGTTAGAAGGAATTCTCCTCCCAAAATAGAAGTTTTACTCTCATGAAATGTTAATAAAATCTCTCTTAGATCCTGGTAGTGAAAAATTATTTAAAAGAAAAAAAAAAAAAAAAGAGTAATAAGATTATCTACCACCTATGATTGATTTGATCATCTCAAGGGAAAAGCTCCTTCAACTTCAGTAAAATGAGCGAGTACCGGAAAATTCCTTGACTACTAGAGATGCACCAGTGTTGTTATTATGAACATATTTATAGCAGTGGACATAGGATTAAAAGTTCAGACTGCTCCTGAGAGAGCTCAAGATCCTGTTTGGGAATGTTACATAAACTCAAGCTCTCATGAGCTAAACAGATTCAGAAACCACTTGGTGCTTCTTCAAAGGCAACAAGCACTACACAGAGATGGAGAAGAGGAGGCTCAGGGGTGACCTCATTGCCCTCTACAACTACCTGAAGGGTGGTTGTAGCCAGGAAGGGGTTGGCCTCTTCTCCCAGGCAACCAGCACCAGAACAAGGGGACACAGTCTCAAGCTGCGCCAGGGGAGGTTCAGACTCGAGGTGAGGAGGAAGTTCTTCACCGAGCGAGTCATTCGGCATTGGAACGGGTTGCCCAGGGAGGTGGTTGAGTCATCGACCCTGGAGGCGTTCAGGGGGAGATTGGACGTGGCACTTGGTGCCATGGTCTAGGCATGGGGTCTGTGTTGATAGGTTGGACTCGATGATCCTCGAGGTCCTTTCCAACCTAAGTTATACTGTGTGATACTGTGATACTGTGATTAGCAGATAGGGGAAAGCTGAAGAGGCTGGGAACGTGATAGTTCTATAACAGAGGTAGTCCCAGATATTCTCAGTATCACAAACTCACTACATCCTTAAAACCAGGTGAGTTTATTTCAAAAGAACTCAGATTCTTTTAGCTTTACTTGCAAGTATTTTAGGAAGAGGCCATGTGATTATTGGCTGTGTCCTACCTGTGGGCTTGAATCACAGACTGCATTTGGCTTCCCATTTCATTCAAGACAAGACTTTTGCGCTCACGTCACACAGGCAGGCTTCAGATTATCCTACCCCAAGCCACAGCATTCATGTGCTGGTCACCATGACCCTCTCATAGCGCCTCCTATCCAGTACTGGGGTTACCTTGTCAGAGATCCCTCCCTCCAAAAACAAAAACGAGCTCAGGAATAAAGAACTGTGAAGATGCAAGAAAATATGGTAGCATAATTGTCTCAATAGATTTCACAAAAGTATATTCAACAACTGCAAAAACTCATGAATATTTAAGTGCTACATACACTAAACCTGTGCAGTGCAGAGACTAAAACCAGGCTTTCAAGTTTTCATACAACACAGAACCTTAGAATGGTTAGGGACCTTAAAGATCATCTAGTTCCAACCCTCCTGCCATTGACAGGGACATCTTTCACTAGCCCAGGTTGTTCAAGGCCCTGTCCAGCCTAGCCTTGAACACCTCCTGGGAGAGGGCATCCACAGCCTCCCTCTGCAGCCTTTCCCAGTGTCTCACTACCCTCGCTGTAAAGAATTCCTTCCTAACCTCCAGTCTAAATCTGCCTTTCTCAACCTCCAATCCATTCTCTCTCACACTAATGCAGTAAGCCCTTGTAGAAAGTCCCTCCCCCACTTTCTTGTAGGCCACCAAAATCTCTCTTATTAATATCTTTAAGACTATACAGGCTTCCTTGTAGTGCATTGAACTTTTGCTCACCCATCTCCCACTTCTCATTGACAGAAAAAGAAAGAGAAAATAATGTTTAGGATACATTGTGTTTCAGCTCCAAGTTGTTAATTATTCCTTGTCATACACATGGCACTTAAGCTGTCAATATGTAATTCCATTAGGGTACAGATCTCATCTCTAGCTTGTGTTTACACTCATTTGAGATGCAGCAATAAAAATAAAATATACCATATCCTAATTACTTTCATTGTGCTGTCTCACAAACATTTTCTTGACTCAAACATGCAATCTCTGCAGATAACAGCAGAGAAGACAGACACCAGTTCCTTCTTGTTGTTGGACACAACAACAGACACCAAAGACTTACAAGAAAGTTACTGCAAGCTTTGATATTGCCCAAGCTTAAAGAAAAATCAAAGAAACAAGTGAAAAATATAATCTTCATAAGCAATAAATTCAGTTTGCTGGATGGAGCAGAGAACTGTACAGTGCAGACTGGTGGGAATAAGTATCTGCCACAGTACTCAAGAATTCAAACACCACTATGGTTACCCACTAGGTATCTATATATGCTTAGCTATGTAACTGGGACGCTGCCAAGCGAAGCCTGGATCAGCACAGAAGTGAAATGCAGTGACTTCACTGCCATTCAGAAACTGCTGGCCCAGCACTGGCAAGGCCTTCCCCACCTTCAGCTGAAATGCTGCCCAGCTCATCCCCATACCCTCACCACTCACCTCCCCCAAATATTTGCTTTCCAATCAGCCTTACTGTTACTGCATGACAACAACACGAAGCCACATCAGCTATAACAGCCACTAAGCAAGGTATGAGCTAGAGATAACCCAGGGAAAGAGCCTGCAAAGCTGTCCCTGACAGCCCCAGGAGTGGGTGAGGTCCAGCATACTCATCACCATTATATTCCAGAATGACCACACTGTAAGGTTGCACAATCACACATATGTTCTCCGCAGAAAATGCAGCTTAAAGAAAGCTCAGTCAGAACCACCAAATCCAGATCAGAATACAGTGCTGTGGGGGCTTTAGAAGCATCTCTTTCCTACTTCTGACAGGTCATAATTAATTTCTCTGCTTAGCAGAGATTTGTTTTCTCCATGAGGGTCATGAAGAATGTCCTTCACAAAAACATCCTGCCCGTTGTTCTGAAATACATCACTGACAAATGTCAAACAGATCTTGCAGCAAGTAGCACACAGTGACCAGCTATCTTTACATGTGCTTGACCAGGGGTATGCCCTACAAACAAGGAAAGCTCCTCCTCAGATCTTCAAGAACAGAGCACAAAGCTGCCTGCTGTGATCCCCACGTTGCTGCTCACCAGACAGCAGTTTGGAGCTGTTCTTCCAAGAAAGGTATTTAAGCAGAACTGTTCATTTGGAAATAGGGTTTCTCCCCATTCCTATGATACAGAAGGAGATATTAGAAAAATCTCTAATCAGTCACCTGGTGGCATGCCAGAGCTAACAATATCCACATGACCTCTCCACGAGCCTGGGAGCTGTCCAGCAGCTCAGCTGTGTTCACAGAGCATTCCCATGCGATAGCTCCCAAAACACCCAAACCTTATATGGGAGAATCTGCCTCTTACCAAATGCAACCAAGTGCCAGATGGAAGGCAGTGATCACTGAGACAGAGATGCTGTTTCTCAAGATACAACAAGGGGGAAAGAGTAGCCAAACAAAATACTGCAATCAACTATTCAAATGACACTGGCATGCTGGGGTTAACATTCCTACAAGTGCCACACAGAACATAGTGACAGAGCAATAACGGACTGCAAGCCTAGAGCTCATCCAACACAACACATCTCTCAAACTCCCCAGTGCTTGTGCACTGAGCCATAGTTCACATGGAAACCACGAAGGAGAATCTTTGTTCTGTTGGAAGTATGTGATAAGGAACCATCTGAATGAAGTGAGACAAACAATGACCTGGATTTGCTGGAAGGGTCCTGAGTTACTACACTAAGAAGTCTGTGCAATGGACATACTACCCACCCTTCTCACACAGCCCTGCTGGATGCCCAGGCAGCCCTACCTGCACTGTCAGTCTTCCACCCTGTCTCTCCAGCCACTTTCTACAGCAAGTGGTATGGGCTTGCTCAGCAGAAAGCTGTGCTAATGGCTATTTATATAAAAACATAATTTTTCACCCAAATCTGACTGCCTAACAACCAATACACTAAAATACAAGCACCGACAGAAATAGTGGGCTGGAGTTTTCTCTCCCACTAAATACCTTCAGCAAGAGCATTATTTTAGTGCTTAAACACGATCTTCACATTGCAAGGACTCACTACTGGTTTAGCAAGATGGCTCCTGAAGCTGTTTCATCAGAAATATTTTTCTCCTTAAGTCCCCCTCCCCCCCCCCCACCTTCTGAAACCTCTCTTCTGCCTTTGTCTTTTTACAGAGTTTGTTCTCCCAGCATCTCAAATGGATTGCTCAGGTTACAACACGAAACAAAACCAAAATTAACCAAATAAAAAATAAGCCAGCATTTCAGCAGTGACTGAAAGCATCACAGTCTTTGGGTAACATAACTTTAAACCTCTGTCTGTTCCCTTTCTTTCTTTGCCCTTCAGAATGCACTCTTTCAGGGCATTTATCTGAACCAGGACTGTGTCCCTCTGCATTGCAAGATATTCTCTTGATGATAGACAAAACAGCAGTCTGTGGCCCTTTCCCAGGTGAACATCCATTACAGCAAGGTTTGCTTGTTTGAAGTTTCAAGTGAAATTAGGAAAAAGTCCAGAATTTCTCTGTTCACCTTTAAGATAAGGTTCCACTCTTAACCCCACTAATGTAAACTCCCAACAACAGCATTTCAAAGTAGCTGTTCCCACTATGAGCCAGCACAGCTCCGATACAAGCTTTATACACAAGAGGGCCTGATGGGCTCTTCAGTGCTCAATGCTGTCACTGGTGCTGCAGAATCCTAATTGAGATGCAACACTGGTCTGCTTGATCACCAACTACCCTCAAAAACCCCTCAAAGAGTCTTCCAGCAGAGATGAAAGCTCCTCCCTAAACCAAAGCAAACTACAACCCTTATCTGCATTTCCAAGATGGGCTAGAGAGCAGAGGGGGGTGGGTTTTGCTGCCTTCCATCATCTCCAGCATCAGCCAAGGATCCAGGGCAATCCCCTCTGACAACAGGGGAATCTACAGGTGCCCAAGGCAAATGCAATCACTTCACAGCGCTAGGTCAGCCTTCTCAAATGCTCTAATGCCTTTTTCTTCCTCATGTGATTCCAGGAAGAACATACCTCTCTTCCCTGCACCCAAAGCTCTGTCTTTTGTGCATACCTAAGTGTCATACAAAGGTCAGGTAGATTTTATACATACAAAGCAGAGACTACTTGACTTTACTTCTTCCTCAAAGGCTTGCTACCAGCAATTAAAACACTTCTAACTTCTTTTGTGCTGCAGCTTGAAAAAAAATGCAGTCAGGTATGCAAAGAACAGCATGCAATCCTAACAGCTAGGAAACACAGAAAGCCACTGCCAACAGGATTATACAAACTGCCTCAACTGCCAGAAGACAAATCAAATCCAATTACTTCCAAGATAGTATTTATTGTAAAATCTCTTCTAACAAACCACCTCAGCATCCAAAGTTGCAGGAGCATCTTGCAAGCTTTTTAGGCATTCAATGTATCCTTCCCCAAAAGATTGAATACCAACAAATGCATGAAACAGAATGCTCCAGGAGTAGGAAAATGAACAATAAATATCTGCAAGGTATGGTTTTTTTTTTTTCCCTTTCATCAATCAGTTGATTAGTTATTTTTAATTAAAACAAGAAGGTTTGATTGCAGGATTTTGAGCAATAATCCTTTCTACTTTGAGGAGTGTTTTCTGTGCTTCTCATACAGAATTCATAAACTATTAATAGGACAAAATTAGCAAGGCTGGTTTTAAGACTCAGGCAGCCTTTTGGCTAGCTCTAGATCTCAAGCTTTAACTAGTCACAGTTGCCCATCTGCATCCTTTAAGTGCTGAGAAGTACATACTAATTTGCTATGAGTTCACTGTTAAGCTAGACACTCTAAGATTAGCAGCATATTTTGCTGCTATTTGCTGGTTCACACAGCAGCAATGCCTCATTTTGCCAGAGGTCAGCTAAGTTTACTTGAAGTTACGATGGAAGACTCAAAACCCACCTCCACTTGGTGAAAAGGTTTAGTTTGCCAAAGCAATGGACTAACTGTTACAGATAAATTGAGACCAGAATTTACATCCCTATTTGCAGACTTTGATGCTTAGATGGATAGAGGCTCTGATGCAAACACATCAAAATAAATAAATAACCAGGGAATGCTAAACACTTGCACTATTTTCCTGTTTCAGAGCATTTTAACTAAGGTGAAATTGTTCCCAAAAGTTCACTAAATACATGAGAGGAAAAGTGTGAAGCTACTGGTTTTGTTTCCTTTGCCTGATTGCTAACAAAGCAGAGTTTAGCAACAAATTAGTCCTCATAAGAATAGAATAGAATACCTCTAACAAACCAACTCCTGCCCCCAACTTGGTGTCATCTGCAAATTTACTGATGATGGACTCAATCCTCTCCTCCAGATTATCAGTAAAGATATTGAACAGGATAGAGCCCAGCATTGATCCTTGGGGCATACCACTAATGACTGGCTGCCAGCTGGATGTGGCACCATCCAACATCACTCTCGGGGCTCAGCCCTCCAGCCAGTTCCTAACCCAGCTCGAAGTGCTGCTGTCCAAGCCAGGGGCTGACAGCTTGGCTATGTTGGGTGTTCACAAGTTACTTAAACCACAGAGTTCAGTGGTAAACCTCCATGCACAGAGTAATGTGAAGATGGAAAGCAGTAATAAGAGAGACATGAAGCGCCCTACTTTGAGACTGCATCCCACTAAGCACAAACATAGCTCTTGATGGGGGGGAGAGGGGAGGAAGGGTTTTGGACATTTACAGCTCTCTTCCAACATCCATATTCTAAAACAAAGCCTGATAAAGTTTTACAGCTCCAAATTCTGTCCCATGTCTGCTTCTGAAGTGCAAAACTGAACCCATCAATGGGGTTCGCATGCACTCAACCAGTACTGTGGCTGTCCCTGAAAGCATCCACCAACATACTGGCAACCACAAGCTATCCTGCAGGATCAACATCACAGATACCCCCTGCAGCAACTCAAACTTTGGGCTTCAGGCTTCCATGGGGGCACACACAATAAAAAGAAAGGTGCATAATGAGTAGGTCTGTGAAACCCATGCACACATTCACACAGCTGTTACAATGAGGTACATGGAGCACCAATAGACAGCAGCTATGTTCTGGGAAAGCTGACTGAAACTAGCTGCAAACAGCACATTGAATTAGTGCTCACCTTTAAGGATGCTTAGGGGGTCGCTCAAATGGCTATTGCCATTTTAAGAACGGGATTATACACTCTTACTCTTTTCCAAATATACCTGCATATTGTGAAGTGAAAACTACAGAAACATTACTTCTTGTAGCAGGATTTGAGAAGCTGCACTACTAATCTTTGAATAATGATATAGCAAGGCTGGTGTGACTCTGAAGTATCCCTTTAGTGATCTACAGTCTTGATCCTGAAAACTGTGTCTCAACTACAGTCACTGTGCCTTCCAGAGGGTGGCATAAGGGGGCTTGCCAGATCACCAGCAGCTGAAGCAAGCAGGTAGACACAGTAGTCCCCAGCTGCGAAGACAGCTTCCTGACGTTTTGTGAAGCTTTGTGCCGCACGAAAAAGTTTGTATCGGGATGGATCTTCAAAGAGTAACGGCACACACCAGGTTATGCGTGTGACAAACCTGTCACTCCTGCCGCAGTACCAACACATTCCCGTCACCTCTTCAGGAGGCTGAGGAGCAGCACCTCATTTACATGATGTGATTGACTAGCCATGCAGATTGAGTTTTGCTGGGAAGCAGGAGGAGATAGCATCTCTCCAAGAGAACTGCATTTGGAAGAGATACAGAGCAAGAACAGTTTGCATTCATTCCCAGCTTGTTACGTGGGATCTCGAGAACATTTCCTTTACCACTTCAGCTATACAGTTTGGTTTTATTTTTAAATCTCTCCCTTTTCCCCAGCTTCCAACCATCAGAAAGCAAAGCAGTTCTCAAAGGGAAAAACATATTCCTGCAGCCTCCCATGAGAGCAGCCTGATAATTTTACATGTCATGAACCTCCTCCCATCAGGGGGATGGGTGGAAACAAACAAGGAAATGTTTCCCCTGTAACTTTTAATGATGGGAGCGACCTGCCTCACAAACACAGGGGGTTCCCCCACACCTCAGTATAGCTTAAATGAGTCAATGGGAATTGACTTATACCTAACCAGCCCTCCAACCACAATGCACCTCACTCTAAATCACATCCACACAGCTGTCATTAATGGCCACTGCTGAAACATGTGAAGGGGCTCTGAAGCAGACGGCTCCCAGCATGCGCCCCTCCGATGACACCACCCACATGCCCATCTTATTCTTCCAGAGATAATCATGTATTCCCCATGCTCGAGCCCACAAGGCTGGCTTCAACATGCATCCAAGTTCGAGGAACGTTTCAAACACAGAGTTCTAATCAGCACGGTGAAAGATAAACCCCCGAGGGCGTGCAAAAGGCAGGCATGGGAGTCACATAACCTACCTGAAGCCACGGGACCAGGGTTGCCCTGCCGCTCCCGCTCTCTGTCCACTACTGCAATCCCACTCCAGAAGCATTCACGAGGCTTTCCGAGCACGAGAAGGTGCCTCCCCACAGCTTTACAGATACAGTGCTGGGAGCTTGCACTCTCCCCTCCGCAGAACTCCCCGCTGCCTCAAGGGCTGAGGCAGTTGGGGGAAGGTAGCAGATACGGCGCCCGGCATCACTCCACTTCCCCCAAACGAGCTGGGAAATGCTATGTACCACCAGCCCTTCTCCTGCGCCACGCATTACAGCAGTGGAATACTAAACGGTTCATTTATTTTACTGATTACCATATGCTGATATTAAAGCTTAAACATCCCAGTTATTCCGCTATCCCTTTCTAATTAACCCTAAGTTTTCAAGCAATACGGCAATACTTAAGGTGACCGTTTCTGCTCTACCTGGCGGCAGGGACCGATGAAGAAGGAGGGGAGGAGATGGGTGCTCGTCCTCGCTCCTGAGGACTCTCCCGGCTCCGGCCGCGGAGCCGTGCCCCGGAACGAAGGGGTCTCCGCGCTGGAGCACCCCGCCGAACCGCGGCAGCCCAGCTCCACCCCTAACCCGCGCCACGGCCAGCTACAGAGCCTCTCTCCCCCCGACTTACCCACTACCTCCAGCCGCTGAGAAACTTTCTGCTGCTGCGTGGAGCGGCAAGAGGCCGGCAGAAGGCCGGTGACAGTAGCCACCACCCTCTCGCAGCGAGGCCGGCGTGAGCGGTTATGCCGCCACCCGATCCGTACGGGGCCAGGAGCGGGGCCACCGTCGTCGCCGCCGCCGCTCCGCCTGCCGCTGCCCAGCGCCGGCTGCGGCTGCCTGCGCGGTGCGAGGAGGCACGCAGGGGCGGGTTGCAAACTTCGAGGTTCGCTGGGGGAGCGGCGGAGGGGACCGGGAGGCGGCGCAGGCTCAGGCAGGCGGCCGGCGCTGCGTGGTCTCCCGGCTCGGGGAGCGCGGTGCCAGCGGTGCGCCGCAGCCGGGGGGAGGGGGCTGCAAGCGCTGCTCCTCTGCCTTAGAAAGCGGAAATTAAAAACAACAACAGCAAAACAAACCAGTAGAGAGGGAAGAAGAGGAGAAGAAAATTAACCAACAAAACAACCCACCAAGCATTTGCGAGGGCTCCTCAGCAGCAACCTTCTCCGGGATGGAGCAGCCGTGCCGTGTCCTTTTCCCTAGCAGCGCTGCCCCGACTACCACAAACCCACCCAGGGAGGGAAGCGTCTGGACAGGGCCACCATGCCTGCAGCGGGAGCGCTCAGCACCGTCGGGCTCCGGGCTCGCTCCCTTCCTCCCTCTACGCTTACCCCGGCCATGCCGGGAGGTGCTTCACGGCACCGTCGAAAAAGCCTCCGTGAAACCTCCTCTCAGCACTTACTGATACCACCTAAAAAGGGCAGCCACGCACCGGCTGTGGGGGTTTTCACCTGCTGGTGGTGCCGTAGCTCCAAATGACACCTGTAGGCCTTTTTCCTGGCAGGAAGAAAAGGCTACCGCCCCGCTGAATCCAGCCTACAAAGTTTGCGGTGGCGAATCCTGACCGCGAGGACCTGTTGGCTGTCTGTTTGGCTTTGGGCAACGCAGGGCTAGCCCCACTGCAGGCTCCGGCTCTTCCCTGAAGACATCCCTCATCAATCTGCGGCCAGCTACACCTACTGAAGCAGCACAAAAGGCCCTGAACCGGCAACCCTCTAGGTGCTACCTTAAAGGAACGTATCCCTCAATTTCTTAGCAAACAAAATAAAAAACCAAAACCATTCAGCCATCTAGCACCAGCGCTACAGCTCCCAGAGGCGAGTGACACCTAAAGCACTGCTAGTTTCAAATGCACATGTTCACTTTTTCACCCTGTTCACCCCTCTGCTCCTCTCTGGGATGGAACAGGACAAATACACCTGCGTCCCATTTTCCCCTGGGAGGGAGCTTTCCTAAGTGGTGTTACCTACTCTTGAAGACCACCAAGCTCTCCTTTTGCCTTCGACTCCCTTTACTGGGTTCACCTGTGTCCCTCCCTCATTAAACTGCTGCATCCAACTCCATCAGCTCAACCATCAAGAGCTTTCAGTAAAACCTTTTCAAAAGGGAAGTATCAACTCCTGACCTTTCCAGTGCAGATGACCATGTAAATCTTTACTGCCTCAATATCATTGCCAATCCAAACGCGTAGGCATAGTTATGAACCACATATTTTTCTACACCGAGGCTGAATAAAATCTGAGTTTCCCCAAGGACTTTCAGATGAACCTGCTAAATCGTTTAGAATCCTATTAACTAAACCTAGCGTTCAGGTCTCAGGCTCTGTTTCTAGAGTGCTCAAGAGCTAAGTGACGCTAGATATTGAGAAAGAGTAAGGAGTTTAATGTGAGGCTGACATCGCAGACGGGACGCTGACAACTCTCACTATGTTCAGGTGCTTCTCTCCTGCACGGCGCCATTCGAGCAACATTTCACCGTCCGCAAGAATCTCACCCCGGTCGCGCTTGGTGCCCCAGAACCGCTGCCAGCAGCTCCTCGGTTACAGGGCTTCACACCTTCCTGGCAGGTCGTCACCGCTCAGGGCTCCCGCTAGGGAATCCTCGGTGGTAATGTCCTCTGACCCGCTGTGGGTTATCCTCACCTCCGGCCCGCTGCGCTTCTTCTTGGCAGCCGCCGCCTCCTCCAGCTCGGCGCCGCTCCTGAGCCGTGGCGGCTCCCGCGGATGGCACCCGGCAGACCCCGTCCGGTCCCCTCCCTCGTCCTTCGCGCCGCCGCCGCCTCCTCCTCCCTGCCACCCAGTGCCGGGTCTCGGAAAGCCGGGTGGGAGAGAGGGAGGGAACCGAGCAGTGGGGAGGCGGCGCGGCTGGGCTGCCAAACGCGGGCGGATTGTGCCCCCCTCTCGGCTCGGAGCACCGGGGAACTGCAGCCGCAGACAGCGCGCTGCGGTTCCTGCCAGCACCGAGCAGCAGGTCCCTGCTCGGCGGCTCCGCGTCACCCCTGGCGGGTCCCTGCCATCCCCCGGCCGCCACTTTAAGTACTCGCTGTAGCCGCCGCTGACACGCTTCCTAGAACCTGCGTACAGCTCCTAACCTCGGCCGCTGATGTTGCCTAGGTAGGGGAATCCGAATTGAAACAGAAACAGCAGTGAACTGCCACAGGTATGAACTCCACGAGTGGGATTAATTTGGGAGGGATGGAATGGGCTGCGAATAGGATGAAGTCAAAGTGGATATTAATTCTGGAAGCTGAAGGGGGACGATGGTGTCAGCTCATTAGCAGAAGCCTTGTTTAGGCTTCCACCAATTGCAATTGCACTCTGGTTTTCACAAATGAGGTATTTGTGAAGATCCTCATGTGCTTCAGTAGGGGCTCATGAGTTTTCTTGTAGTAATATATTTGCTCTAAATACGAACATTTCATTAATACCTGAGTGTGTCAGGCTTTTCTGGTAAACCACCCACACAAAGACCTCAAGCAGGCTGGATCAGCAGCCTGCGGGACTGGGGCTCAGACGTTATTAATTTTTTACCTCCAGGTGTACAACCCAAACCACACACACTGAAGTTCTTCCTCTGCCTTTGGGAGAGTATTAGCTTGAGCCCACAATCAATGCAGTAGACAATGCCAGAGTTCTCCACTCAGCACAGGATGCAAAGTACAATTATTTAACAGTAGAAGTCAAAGGAGACTCCAGCAACTCCAGTGGTGCCTCAAATCCGAACATGCTTGCCCAAATGAAAACACATGTAGGGCATTGGTCAGAAAATAAGTGCTGCTTGGCTGGCTTTTCTTTTAGGTCTCTCTCAAAAAGTCAGTCTCCAACACAGCCAAGGGGAACTGACTCAGCTTGAACATATCTGGTTTGTTCTGGATTGAGTCTAGCAAGGATCAATTCTTGATCCATTTCTTGCAGTGTCCCCACAAACAGACCACTGCAATGGTGCAACTGTGGAGAGAGACAGACAGGAATACAGGGTGGCACCTAAAGCATCTCTCCTACCAAAATAAAAAGTCCCCAAGTTCTCAAACCACATGTTTATGCTCTTTTCCTTGCAGCAACTTTACCTGACCCTGTGGTGTGCCAGTTCAACTCAATAAATCAACAGAAAACTAACCTGCCAGAGAAAAGCAGAGTTGCCTTCATCTTCAACAAGCTAGGTAGGATCACTCAGGAGTCTGATACACAGCAAAGCCACAGCAGAGCATGCTGACAACAAGCAGAGCATGCAGGTGGTGCAGGACCATGCCTCTCAGCTGTGAGGAGTACTTACATTTGCTCAGTCACCCCCTGAACCCTTCTTCTCAATTTCATCTGTGTAAACCCTGAAAAAATCCCCTTAGCTGAAGCTAGAATTTCATCTCACCTGCCCTCTGAAGTAAAAAGCACAACTATTGATTTGGATGGGGCCTTCTCATGTTCTTCTCCCTTACAAAAGTGCTAAGAATATTAATTCCAACCACTGCTATGTCCTGGAACCCTACAGGAATTCTATAAATAATTACATGGCAGTGGGCTCTCTGAAAATAAGCTCACAGCTGAGGCCTCAGCAGCATTTGTAAGCACACAGGTGAATGAACACCTTTTAGACGACTTTCCCTGCCTGCCATATTTCTCTTTAAGTCCCTCAAATTAACCACTGTCGAAAGATAAGGGAGCATAGGGAGGTTGAGTCGGAAGGGAATCTCTAACAGCACTTGAGCTGGCTGTTTCGCTTGCCATGGATTTCTTGCTACCGCTATGAGATGAGTCACGGAGATTTTAGCAGAGGCTCTTGTTTGCTTATCCAAGAGACCTACAAGTGGGGAGAGCTTGGGAGCTTTTGTGCTAATGCAGAGTTCAGAAATACTTCTGACGGTACACAGTCTTATTGGAAAAGCAACGCTTTTCATTACAGAAAGATTACATTTCTAACTCAAAAGTTGGTGGATGATTTTAATAAGGCGGCAGGAATTACAGCCCCACAGTGTCAAGCCCCCATTAATTAAAGATTTGCATGTGCTTACATATAATTTAAACGACTCTGCCGTGTATTTATTCTCTAAACTTGAGAGGGAAGGAGCAGATTCACCACCATTTGTTTAGACATGGCTGCATTCGCTAAGCTCATGCCTTAAGCCTTGGCTTAATCTGTTTTACCGTTCCAAGTAAGTGCTCACAGGGCAATACCTACTGTTACATCCCTGCCTTCTCTTCTCTTTTAAAGAACACTTAATCTAGGGAAAACGTGCAGAGGCATTTGCAACATTTCTGATGTTTTCCAGTGGCCAGCTCTGCTGAGAATTTGTTCAAGGATCAATGAGCATTTTATACAAATACAATTAAACTCGTGAATATAATTCCCTCAAGCCTCAAATTAAGTTCTCCTAATCCATCATCTCCTAGTGCTGCTGAAATGAATGAAAATTTGAACATTGATTTTAATGAAGGGAGGTTCAGCTCCTTTGTGTGCTGCTGGTCCATTGCAGGCCATTTTCTCCTCTAATATTTACAGGCATAAATCCAGAGTGACTTTACTGACACCATTCAATTTTCCATCTTCTAAAACTTTAACTCTAGCCCTTAATTATGCAATTCTATTTTTTCTTCTTTAATTTCAGCTGAGTCCCATTCTGCCTTCCTAAAGTTAATTGAAACAATTTGGCAATACTTCCAGATGTCTTGTGAAGAGTGGCTGGAGCAGGCTTCTGTAGTTAGCCTGACAGCTTCACATAGAGCCAGGCAAAGGGCAATGACTCTACCTGGTCCCTAATAAACATTCTCTACTTTTACCCTTAAGTTAAGACTGACATAGTATCATAGTATCAGTCAATGTTGGAAGGGACCACAAGGATCAGCTAGTTCCAACCCCCCTGCCATGGGCAGGGACACCCCACACTACATCAGGCTGCCCAGAGCCTCATCCAGCCTGGGCTTAAACACCTCCAGGGATGGGGCCTCAACCACCGCCCTGGACAACCCATTCCAGGGTTTCACCACTCTCATGGTGAAGAACTTCCTCCTCACATCTAGCCTGAATCTCCCCACCTCCAGCTTCATTCCATTCCCCCTAGTCCTATCACTACCTGAGATCCTGAGCAGTCCCTCCCCAGCCTTCCTGTAGCCCCCTTCAGATACTGGAAGGCCACAATTAGGTCACCTCCGAGCCTTCTCTTCTGCAGACTGAACAGCCCCAACTCCTTCAGTCTGTCCTTGTAGGAGAGGTGCTCCAGCCCTCTGCTCATCCTCCTGGCCCATCAGGAAAAAGAGATGCTATCCTACTCCTGTTGGGGTATCCACTCTAAGGTAACATTTCCAAATACATTAAAAATATGTAAAAATAAAAGCATTAAGCAGTGTATTCCATTGGTGACTGGGAGCCATCACATGCTCTGAGTTAGAAGATGTCTTATAATAAGAAATTTGTCTCATAATAAGAAACTTCTGGAAACAATCTGGGTAGTTTCTATTCTGAACTCTTCTATTCCAAATTTTCGGCCAGTTGTGTCTCACAGTCTTTAACTAATTTACATTTACTGTGCCCAAGACACATAAAATGTAATCAGCCCATGCCAGAGGCCATGCTGCCGTTCATTTGCAGAGGGAAGGATGGAACATGGAACCTGCTGTCTTCCCTGTGTCCAGATATCCAATCCACTCTCTCTTAATTCCAGAAGCACAGAGTTACCACACATCCATTGATTTCATCTGAGTTCTCAGCAGTTCTGCACATTAGTCCTGAGGGGTCTAGAAGATGAGACAAATAGACAGTGGCCACAAGAGGTAATTTGGTTGGCTGTGGTCAATTTCTGAATCAGTCAGAGCTCTCCAAACAATAAAAGGTCTTCTGGGCCCAGCGAGCCAGGTAATGACTGGGGATGTGGAGCTGTTCTTTATCAGTCTAGCAAGCCCCAGTGCACCTTTTGTGTCTGGAGGGGGCAGTTGTACCTGCCACAGAACTCCACCACTGCCCTGGGCAGGCTGCTCCTGCACTTGACAACATGAGGAAGACATTTTGCCTAATGGCCAACCTAAACCTCCTCTGGTGCAACTGGAGGCCATTTCCTCTTAGCCTATCACTTGTTACTGGGGAGAAGAGACAGACCCTCACCTCACTACAACCTCCTTTCAGGGAGTCATAGAGAACCAAAAGGTCTCCCCTCAGCTTTCTCTTCCCCAGACTAAACAACCTCACTTCACTCAGGCACTCCTCACCAGCCCTGTTCTCCAGACCCTTCCCCATCATTGTTGCCCTTCTCTGGACATGCTCCAGCACTTCAATCTATTTTTTGGAGTGAGTGGCCCAAAATGGAACCCAGGATTTGACGTGCAGTCCCACCATTGCACACATGGGAATGAATTTAAACTGTTACATTGATTGTTCTTGCTTTTCATAGCTTTGGAGTGCCAAACTCCACAACTGAAGAGGCTTTGAAGAGGAGAAAACTGACATAAAGAAGAGAGCTCTGTTGTTTTCCCTGTCTTTTCTTCAAGTGAGAACAAGGGGCAAGAGAAATCACAACAGTTCCCAGTTACTTATCACCAGCTGTATACAAACCTCACAGGATAAAAGTAACTGCCAAAGACAAGAGATTTTTGTCCTAACTGGGGAGTGGAGCTTGTGGGCTTAAGGACTAGGAAAGGCAATATTTTGTTAGGTGTCCAGTCTGCCCAAGACTCTTTCTTTGTTCTCTGTAGAGCATGTGTCCCTGCCAGAGGGGGATGCCATTATTTCTAGCAGCGCAGCATGCCAGGTTACA